>NC_139416.1:10333571-11000357 GCF_905368555.1 Meleagris gallopavo
CTTTTCCCAAAAACATTTCACTTAATCTTGTGCCTCAACTACGGATTTACCCTATCATACCAATCCATTGCCACAAAAATTTAACATTCCTATATAAAAACAAAACATGTATTATTAGTGGTTTTCAAAAGACTTCATGTCCAGCAACATCTGCAGATTTCACTTAACCAGACCAGGAACTTTTCTAACCACAAAACCAAGCAACAGATGAATTTCAAAATAGCACAGGTCAGATGCATCACTTTTCCACATGGATAAAGCAAGAAGTGCACTTGACCAAAGTCAGCCTAACTACATCATATCAGTCCCATGATCCACAATATTATTTCAGTTTTACAAATAAATATTTGTAGGAGAAATAAGATTTAAATTAGTGCTGACAACATGGATCTGCAGGATACACTTGAAAATAATAAGTTGTGGACAAAGCCATGTTAGATTCATGGTCAAATCCTTACAACATATATAAAGTTCACTTATCACTTAAGTTATTTTGTAACGTTATAAAGTTGGAGACAAGTTATTCACTCTCCTTTGGATCTGAGATGAGGTCAAAGTGCTGAATCTGACATCACAATCTGTTACCCTGGAAGTTACTGCAGCACTTAGACAAAGAAAAGGTTTATTAACCTAATCGGATTGCTTGTGAGAAAATGTTTCCATTCTCCTCCTGAAAGCAGCACAAGATATGCAGAAATACTGGAAGCTCTCTCAGCGAGGATTCTTTCTACAGTTTAATATAGAACCAAGCATATTTCCAGCAAAGGCAAACATGCTCTTTTTTCAGTACTTTGTTCTAATAATTGGCACATCCTCCCTGCACCTCATGGAATTTTTATTAGCACAGAAGTCTCTTTAAAAAAAATAACCCTTAGAATTAAAAGTCCACTTACAGTTGCATTATTTTCAGAAATTTTATTTTTAGTTAACATAGCTCTGCTCTTCTATATAAAAACTTCAGCTTCTCTTCAAAAGTAACAGATGCAGAAACACAAGTTACAATACCATCAAAGCTTCAACTTTCTTTCTATTATAACCTGTGTACCTACACTAATTGCTGCCCAGTGCAGTTTATTTGTACTCCACTGTGAGCTAGCACAGAACATCAGTTTGCTCTCCATAGGTAAAGAAGGCATGAGTATCGACGTAAACCTCTGCTGTCCTGCGAACAACAGTGGCAACCTGGCAGTCTTCAAGATTTCACTTTTACTGCTCAGAACTAAACTCCATAAGGTAAAATTCTTACCACTAACAAATAAACTAAACTACTTTGTTTTTTTTCCTATTTCTTTAATGAAGGCCAAGAAGAAAGTTTTCAGCTTTCCTGAATGGTATGTGCATATTTAGCTTTAGATCAATTTTTTTGGTGACACATTAAAGCTTCAGCTACATCATCTGCTTGTAAACAGTCACCTCACATTGGAAAAAGCACAGAACTTATTACCTTGTTTTGCAAATATTTGCAAACTGTGTCACTTATCCAAATGAACATAAATAACTGTATCTTTGGTAAGAGGCTAAATACAGTTCTTTCCAGGGCTACACGCTGATGAAACTGGATTCTATACAACATACTTCACAGTTTTAGTTAACCCTGTTCTATACTATGGGGCCTTCAATTCCTGCTCAAAGAATTGCAGACATTCAACATCAGGCAACGTGACCATTCTTCTATACAAACATACAAATAAATAAAAACCCATTCTTGTTCTCAGAATCCTTAAATTAACAGAGGTGCCTTTAACAGAAGATGAAAACCTGCATTCATTTTTACATTTATTTCAGATGCATGGCTTCATCTGAGAATTTGGGGATGATAAATCCATTTCACACTTAGTGAGTTACAAGCAAAAAACTAAGTTAATAGATCTGGAATAATGAAATTTTTAGCCATCCTCTTCCTCCCTCTGCATAACACTGTCTGGTGCATGACTTGCAAACAGCATTCTGAGAAAGATTTTGAAATACTTAACAGAAAGATCATGTTCCTCAATTCTTCGGGAGTCTGACATAGAATTACATTCACCCATACTGATCTTTTCCCTGCAATCTTCAGACTTTGTCACAAGCTTGGAGGATGCAGAGAGAGGGAAAGTCTTTCAACAACAGCACGAGTTGTTTCTGTGTCTGGTCACTACAGCTTTCACTTGCTTTCAGCATTTCCGGTCTATGGCTGGGCCACATAAAAGGAATGTCTAACATCTTCAGGATGAGATTGCCAGATTCAAGTATTTTGAAGAAACTTATAAAAATATCAGCTTGTACTTATACTCTTTGGAAGAAACACTTAAAAGATTTCAAGATTTTTCTGGAATGTGAGTTGTAGACATCCAGGTGCTTTATCTTTCTCTGAGGAAGCTCTTATGATTCGACTTGAACTGTTCTTCTACAATCAGCCAAGCTCTGTAATCTGTACAGACAAGCAAGACGTTCAGGTTCATAAACAAGAAAAATGCCTAGAATACTGCTCCGAATATCATGGTATCAGACAGAGCACATAGACTTGCTTGAAAGAATATGACTTTACCCCAGCAAATCCAGAGGAATTCTTAATAGCACCAAGAAACTTGCAAACACACCAATTTATCACACCAAGGAAATCTACTTGTGAAACTAAAAAACAATCTGTTCCTGAAAGAATTAAAGACAAATTTCATTGCTAGATTACTCTCTCGCAGTAACAAAAGCTAGGGACATCTTCAGAAAGTAAGAGGAGAAAAGGTCCATAACATTCCTGTCTTCCTGCTCTTCTCCTATGCTTTCCTCTACAACACATCCCATATACTGCGTTAAAAAGTTCACAGAACATAGCATTAAAGGAGGTTCGTTCCATCCCCAGATTGCACCAGCATATGTCGTACAGAGCCTATGAGGAATTTTGTGTAATCAGAGTTCCATGTAAATGTCAACTTTGAGCACACAACTAAATAAGAATCACACCTTCAACGCTGTTATTAAACAACCACTTAACATGTTCCACTATGACTTCCTAACCAACACACGAGTCTGGAAAGAACATGATACAATACACAAGGCTGAGATGGGCTGGCTGATAAGGTGACAGAGGAATTTTCCTGTCAGAGTTTTCCAAATAATATCTTCTGCAATGCCGTCTTACAGAATGCATACCAGTAAATGCTAGTTTCTGATAAGTACCCCACTGAAAGACAACTAGATAGAACATCAAAAAGTGCCATATCTGCAAAAAAAAAAAAAAAAAAAAAAAACTCTAACCATTTGAAAATTATTAGAAAAGCAAGAGATGTAAGACCACAAAGAAGGAATACAGCCACACTGCAGAACATTGACAATCTAGCTAGCCTTAAATAGAAAATACGTAGTCATCTCAAGGAGAAAATTTTACTAAAAACATAACTGTGAATCGGTTTTAAGGAGTATTGTAAAGATGTTTCCTAAGTTGTTATTTTCTCTGATGTGATCCTATGAATAAGAGCACGAGGTAAAATTTATTTTTTTTTAAATGGGGACCAGCTACTTTTTGCAAAAACTTTTCAAAGCTGTTGTGTAATACTACTATATATATATATATATAGTATATATATATATAGTATATAAATATATATATAGCCATCCTCAGAAGGGAGAGTATATATTTCCTTTGTGAAAATACTTCTTCGAAGAAAAGGCCCAGGACATCCCAGTTCATCGTTTCAATTAAAAGTTGTAATATGTGCTTGTGCCGATTGTATGTTATCGTTTAGCCTGAAACCAATGCACCAGAGATACGCAACACCACTGCTAGAAAGTGTATGACTTGCTATAAAGACTCTTGAAAGCCTCACAAACCCTCAGTTACTCCCACTTCAAATACATCCTTGCTGGCTTTCACTCAGACAGCTCACGATTCCCCACAGAGTGCTTCGTCTTTCCCTTTTCATCCCTCTTCTATTCTGCAAAGCTCAGCCAGCATTTCTGGGATCTCTGTTCTGCTGTTTTGCCCTCATACCCATTCCTCCCGTGTTCTCAGGCTGCTCTAACCCAGGCCTCTGGAAGTTGGTCTGCCCCATGCAATGTTTATGATCATAACAGAACCACACAGGATAAATCTGGAGAGGTGACTCTAAGAAAACAATACACTAACTTGCAATTGCAGCTGAGTTAAGACAAGATTGGTATTTCAAGATAACAAAGTTCTCAAAGTAATTTTTCTTCTGAAACACGTCTCATTACTGTCTTCTTCAAAAGATGGCAGTGGTGTTAATACAAGAGAAAATTTAAAACATTTTTGGCAAAATTCAAGGATTTGACAATTATATCACAGAATGTCAGAAGACTAGGATCAAATCAGACAATTCAACAGACAACTCACAAAGCTGTATGAGTAAAGTGAATGCCTTGTATTCCTCCTCACATACCTTAGTTTCTTTGGGGTCAGAAGGCACTAAATCCTTCCTATCATAAAATTATCTTTTGAGTACATCAACAACAGAAGAGTCCCACAAAAAGCTAAGAGACACGACAAAACACCAGCAACTTCTCAGCGATTTTGGAACACATCTTTAACAATTTCTACTTAGCTTTCAAAATATTCTTTCACCCTATCAGGCAGAACTTCACGTTCTACAGCTACCAACAGCACCTTCTGTGGTTTAGATCTTCAGTCTCCAAATAAGATTCCAAAGTTGCCTCTAGCTACAAGATGCACAAAATTTAAACACATCCCAGAACACAACGCTGCCTGGAGAGCGCAATGTTGCCTGCTGCGTGTTACTTAATGTTAACTGATGTTACCCAAAGGCCAACAAAGGATAAGAAACACTAATGAGACATATCGCCAAGCTCTAAGAAGACCAATGCAATTAAAATGTAGATTTTGTTGAGCCCAGCACAACCAGCCACCCTGAGCGCCAGCCCAGCACACTGCTTTAGTGATGAGGTTACCCATGCTGCTGGAAATGTCATCTTTCATGTATGATATAAAAACCCTTCTATAGCTGCTAACAATACCCTGGCATTGTTCGCAACATGTAGGGTGTTGTTCTGGCCAACATCCAATTCCAGTAATAATATTCTATCTACCGACAGTAATCACAAGAAGATAGCCTTCCTTTTCAGCCCCAAGTGGTTTTGCAGAGCAGCAAGCTCCTGAAGAACTGCCACATTTCAATGTAAGTTCTGCATTTCACTGTTCATTTATCTCTCACAGAACACACATTTCTCTCAAACTGTAGAAACACCTTGAGATTAGTGGGAATAAAGGAGCTCTTTTTATACAGTACAATTAGTCATACCAACAGTGATAGCTATTTTGAGCAGCACCTATTAATCACTATCATTAGCAGGATCTCTGGTGTACCAGCATTCACTGTACCAAGAACAAGTCTTTTCCCATTACAGCACTACTATATAAACAAAAGCAGCAGTGCAATTTCTCTTCACACAATCCCGTTCTGGGTAACGAGAGGAAGCAACAGCACTTATAGCTACTTGCCATTCAAGACACAAAAGGAAGCTTACTTATGCCTTGCAGGACAACAAAAATACAATTGCTTTGCAGTAATGAACAACTGGCTGTAATTTCTGTGCTGAGGAAGAAAAGTTCATGAAAAATAATAGATTGTGGGGAGTAGTGAGGAGAAAAAAAGAAATCTGTCAGGATGGAGGCAGCAGAAAATACAGAAAATGATCACATACGAGTGGATGGTTAAGAGGAAGAAACCTAGACTTCTTCCTTAAAGACTTTTAGCAGATATTTCCATACTATTCAGTATGAAAGACAACTGTTGACCAAGTTCCAGAGTCTCAGAAGAAGCTTTCATCTGGAAAATATTCCCTGTATGCAGTATTTCTCGTTTCCTAACACCTCTGAGTAACTACTGAATCAGAATGAAAAGTGCTAACAGAAGGATTTATGCCTTACGCTGACCTAAGGAGCAGCAGCAAAAGGCGCACACGAAGGAACGGCTCACACCCAAGCTTACATGAAGCCCAGAAACCTGTGTGTTGGCTTGAAACAGCTTCGTCACCACTGCAAATACAATACTTTGAAAGTCCATCCAGAAGCCCAAAAGAAAACTGCAAGCCTCAAACTGGGAAAAATAGGGATTGTTTACAGAAGAAGCGTCCATCTTACTCTGTGTCTTAGCGTTGCTTAGCAAAAGTCTCCAGCCAAGTGCAAAATCGCATTGGTACACAAATAGCACCTATATGCACACCGTGATCAGCTGGAGCTCACAATCCCATCAGCAGTGTACCACAACCTTCACGTAGCAGGGAGCTCCATGATACAAACCACGTGCCCTGGGGGCTTCAGCCGCTCACCACCAACAGCCAGAAGCAGCAGCCAGCAGCACCCTGCACTTTGTGAGCCAGTGCTGGGCTGAGCATAGGAGCAACAATGCCCTCAAACCCCACGCTGACCTCTTCCCCAACCACCTAGATTGGAGCATGCCAGCAGCCACACTGGGAATACAAAGTGCAGAGCCATTTTGGGAACCAGACCTCCACTTTTGGCAGCTGTGTGCCCCCACAGCCACTGACTGACAACCCAGCAGCTCCTCGCTGCCACAGATCTTTTCACCACAGCACCCAGACATCTGTCCCTCCAGCAATGGCTGATTTATACCTAGCACTGGGTTTATAATCTTAAGTAAAGCAACATGAGATCTTTCAAAATCTTCCAGATTTCTGAAGTAACATCCACTTGACACGTGTTGGTCAGCACCAACTCCTTCATCCCAGCGCAGGCCCCATTTCAAGCACCGAGAAGCGCAGGTCTGCGAGTAAAGTTGCAAGGTACAGCCCATAACAAGAGCTCTCCTCTTCTGCCTGCAACGTGCACACAGCATGCTAAATATAACCCTAAATACCAAGAAATAGCCCTTGATGCAAGCGTCGGGTGAAGGGCTGTGAGCCCCCACCGCTGTGCCCGGCGGCACAGACGGCACCACCCGCCTGCCCGGCAGGGGGCTGTCAGAAACCCACCTCCGGCCGGGCGCGAGCAAAACGCTACGCCCCACCGGGGCGGCTCCGCCGGGGCTGCCCGTGAGCCCGGCCCGCGGGGCGAGGAGCCGCCTCAGTGCCCGGCAGGGCCCGGGCGGCGTCGCCCTAAGGCGAGGCTCCGCGGCGGGTCCCCGTGCCGGGCCGCAGCAGGCCGGAGCCCCGGGCGGCGGTCACTATTTCGCAGGAAGGTACGCAGGAATTCCCGCAGGCGCAGTCCCCGCCCGGCTGCCCGCACTCGGGTCACGGCGGCGGGAAGGGGCCGGAGGGAGGGGGGAGAATACGGGGGAGTCGGCCGCAGCCTCGCCGCCGCCCGAGCCGCGCCGTGCAGCAGCGCTCCGGCTGTCCCCGCCGCCACAGGGCCGGCCCCGCGCTGCCGACGGTGCGCGGCGACAGCTCCCGGGCCGCACCCCGGGACGCCGCCGCCGCCGCCCTCCCCCCGAGCCGGGCTTCCCGGGGGCTCCTCGCCGCCCCAGCGCCCCTCAGACGCGGCCCGCGGGGCTGTCCGGAGCGCCGCCCGCCGCCCCCTTCGGCGCCCGTCCACACCAGCTCGGTGCCTCGCACTGCCGGGGCCCCGCACGGCCGGGCTGAAGGGCTCGCACCCGGCCCGCGGGCAGCGCTGGGGACGGGCCTGGGCGCAGGGCCGCGCGGGGGGAAGGCGGCGCGGGGGGGAGCGGGGCACGGCCGCGGCGCTCGCTCACCTGTCCGCCACAGCCCCCGCCGCACGGCCGGCCCCGCTCTGTGTACTCCGGAAACGGCGGCTCCTGCGCCGGAGGAGGGGCCGGCAGAGGGGGCGGGCGGAGCCGCGAGTGACAGCGGGAAGGGGACGGCGGGAGGGGGCGGGCGGCGCCGGCTGAGGGGTGAGGGCTGGGGGCTCCTGCGGGGGCGGATCGAGGGGAGATGAGGAGGGGACGGCGGGGCTGACGTGGAGCGAGTCGTGCTCGGCCCCGGCACCGCGGGTCCCGCGACCGCCTCCCGCCTGGCCCTGGGGGCTGGGCCTGGCTGCTGGGAGCTGCGAGAGACGGACAGGGTGTTAATTCGTGGTAGGGGACGCGGGCAGGATAATCTGACAGCATTTCTGTATGCTTAACACGACGAGGTGCTCGCACCCCGTTGTCTTGTGGCCGGGCACGGTGCGTTCTTCCACACAGGAATGGTGTGTGACAGATCGCCAGTGGCACCTGCAGAGTACTGTATGCCTCTCCTATTTAAAACCTAGCTAGAGGAAATACCGAGTTCTGCACCCTTGTTAAATGTTTATTTGGGAATTAGGTAAAATGCACAAAAGTTACCTGAAATTGGTCCCTTGATCGTAGTTATTGAAGTGCTACTGTCGTTACCGATTGCTCAGGAGCAGGCCTGTATGTGATGGCTTTGCTGTGAGCGTGAAGAGCGTTACTATTCCTCAGGCCTAATTTCATACGCAGAAGTTTGTCATGCAATTCAACATGTTTTCAAATCCAACTCCAAATAAACAGTCCCATTAATCCTGTCTTCTCAGCAGAAAATGTTTGTTTTTTTTTATTTCCAAGGTTTGGTTAGAATCTTACATTTGAAATGAAGCAGTTAATAACACAAATAGTAACAATAGCGTTAGGTCATGTAATAATAGGACAGTTGCTAACAGTTCTTGGAATATATTTAAGCAAAAAAATTTCTAGGACTGAGTTCATCCGTCTGTGATTCTAAAAAAACATATAAAATAATAAGCCTCCCCTCAAAAAACAACCTCTTGAATATAATAGCAATAAAGTGAAAATAACTAATTTCCACCAGTTTGTGCTGCTAATCAGAAAACACTGTGGGAAGAAGTGAAAGTGTCAATTTGTTGGACACCTTCTAGCCACAAGCAAGAAGCAGTCCTCAGCAGTGTCTGTGGGGAGCTGCCTGGGAGCAATCTGTGGCTTTGTTTCCATCTCTGTAGCAGATGGTTGCTGGCAGACTGGGCTGCTCATCAGTGCACTGCCTCTGAACTTTTCTGATTTTTGCATGTCTACTAAGCGTGTCTCTTCCTTGTCAAGTGAGTTACCAAATTAAGAGATACCTGGGAAATACTTGGAAAGCAAGCAAGGAAACAGAAGGCTGTCACATTATCCACTCCTTCAGCAGGGAGGGGTGATGGAGTGTTCTTTTTACTCTAAGACAGAAGTAAAATGCTGGAAAAGGTACCTTGAGGCGGGGGGGAGGGGGGAGGGGAGATTTTCCACTTTTAAATGGCAAACACTGATTTTATAAAAAAAAAAAAAAGGCTCAGATGGGGTTTGAACAAGTGTAGGTAGCTGAAAAGGAAAGAGAAAAAAAATACTGCAATGGATTTTTCTTCTTCTCAGGCCAGGATCAGAGGTTGTTGCACCTTAATAGCAATGCAAAGAAGGACCTAAAATACCTCCTGGTTTTGTTTTTGTTTTCAAGTATACAGTTTTCTGTCTTTGGCAGGCAGGGTACCAGGCAGGTGCCTTCCAGCTGCAAGCAGCTCTCCAGGAGCTGAAGCATTGTTCTGAGGTTGCGCCATGCAACCAGTACAGAGCAGCCCTGCGAGCTGCTGAAGGAAAAGGCAAACCAGCAGGAGTTATTGAGGAAAACATTACCCCTCACTCCTGAGTCTTCTTGTATGTCCAGCCCAGGCCCTGTCCAGTAAGAATGCTGTAGTCCCTGTTGAGCGACTGACATTTCCCACCTACAAACTTTTCTGGGAATATTCTTTCCCTTCTGATCTCCAAGCCATGTACCCTGCAGTACTTGCTCATGCAAGTACTGTGATCTGGTGCTCGCAGGATAACAACAACCTCCTGCTCTGACAATTAGCTGGCAAATGTTGAAGTATGAAGTACTACAAATATTGGAATAAAACAATACTGTACCAAATGATGGCTGTCCACCATACATTTTCCAAATAGTGCTACGGATACAGTTCTGCCAACAGATCTCCAAACTACATAAGCTACACTGATAAAAACACACTGTGTTCTACAGACATAATCTTACAGTTCAACACAACACACGAACGTTCTTTTATACTAGGAGGAGATCTCCAAATCTGCACTACATTTTATTACCCTAGTGGCTTAATTTTATTGAATGGCTCTGCACAGAATTTGGCTCCCTGTCAACAGTAACAATGTCAAAAACAATTTTTAAAATAAGCATATTTTTTAAATTTTAATTTGCAGGATTTACTTTTTTTTTTTTTTTTTTTTTTTACAATGCCATATAGCAATTTTTAACACATCATCTCAAAAGATATGACATTTGAGAATTATTGCAGATGGATTTTATAGATTAGGAGCAAGAATGCATAGAAGACTGGGAGGAATCCTAACCTGAGCACTAATATCTTTTAACCAGATGGTAGAAATTTAAGACAGACTGAGGAATAAATAGAAAGTTCACACTTCTTAATATGAATAGAGTCTGAAACATTCTGTTTAGTAGAAGTAAATAATAACCAATGAAAATAAAAAGGAAATTCCTAAGGACTAGAAAATATGTGGTGTGACGTTGATTTATTATGAATTTTTGTGTGTGTGTGAATTCAAAATGTTTTGAAAGGTTATAGTATGATTAACTATTTACTAAAGTTCTATGTAGATCTACATACAATAGAAGTATTCAATTGTATTTATAATTTTCCTATCAATGTTACATATATCTGAGATGTGCTTTCCAAGACTTCCATTGAATAGGAAGGGAAGGAAACTGGTGCACTGCATAAACAAAAAACGTAACAATGCTGTTTAGAGAGAGAGGAAACCAGCTTTGAAATGTATTATGAGTGCAACCTGATCTCAGGGGCTGCAAGAGGAAGAAGTCATTAGCTCAGAAAAAAAAAAAGCAGCACTGGCACAATAGCCATGTGCAAATGTTAATAAGGATATGCGTATCAGCAAGGTGCGGGATAAGATTAGGGGGATGAATGTTAGTCATAAAATCCCTCAAGAGTGGGTTGTCTTGTTAAGAGAAAAAGCGAACTTACAGGGATTGACTGTTTCTGTTAATCAGGCAGAGATATGTTTAGGAAAAGGAAATGTGAGGAAAAGCAGTGAAGGGTGATTTTGGAAAGCAGACGTGATCTGTTGCATCAGCAGTGATTTTCTCTTCGTGGTCAGCAACTGCTATGAAAGTTGTGATTGTATGTTGAAGTAGAGGAAGAACAGCAATACTGTTGCATCAATCTTTGGACCGTATATTTGCAACTGGAGGATGAGAAGTAATGAAAATGCAGTTTTAGATCTAGATACATTTTACAGTGTTTGTACAGTGTGTGACAGTTCTTGTGGCTCAGAGCCTAACTTGCTCTTGCTGTCTGAATGTTTGACAATGCAGGCATGCACATAGGCAAATAAGACTTCTAAAAATACATGTCACAAATCATCCATTCCAGCTGCCGTGGTGAGAACAGTCCTTTTGTCCTGCAGCTCTGGACAACTGAAATCCTATGTCAGACAAATGAAATTTAGTTATTTGCTGTCTGACAGGGAAGCTGCTGACCTACGCTTTATACTCCTCAGTTACATTGACCAACCATTGTGTCCAACCTGAGGCTTGAAATGAGAATTGGCCTCCTGCCCAGCAGCTTTGTAAACACTACCAAAAGGCAAAAGAACCCTATGGTTGGAGCCCCCAGCCTGCTGTCCGGAAAAATTCTTGCCGTTTCCTCCACAGAGCAGCTCTCACTTTGGAAAGACTGAACATGGCTGACTGTATATGGCCACCTAAATATAAAAATAGGGATAATCACCTTTTCTTATCAAACAAATCAGAGATTCAGGTCACCTTAAAAAAGCCTAAGTTGCGAGACAGTGATACTGGTTATAGGGGGAAAAAAAAGTTTACATATATATAAAAAAATCTCTTATTTCTACAAGTACAGGTCAAACTGTGAAGTGAATAGAGGCCATTGACTTCTATTGATGTTGGATATATCCCATGACCTTCTAGTTTATATATTTAGACTCCCCATAGTAATCTTATTTTCTACTGGTCTGATATCATCATTATTATAAGCAGAACTTGTCACTTGATTGACAGCAAATAACCTTTCCAAAAAAATAGCCAACAAGTAAGAATGTTTTGTAAGAGTGACACATGATCATGACTGCCTGCAGTTCGTTTTTGTTTACGGGCAGTGGAAGAATTTCAGATATTTTTAAGGTCGCTGTCCCTAATCCAGAGATGAAGGAGATGTGTTTGTTTTTAAGTTGCTGTTCTGCTTTAAAAACTGTCTTCCAGTTGTCCTGAAATGGAGAACTAGACTCTGAAATTCTTTGTCTGTCGCAACAAGCTAGATGGGCACAGGAATGCAATGCTCTCAATTACACACACAAAATTGTCATTGACATTTCACATTTTTGCTTCAGGAAGCCAACTGCTCAAATATATGTATTATTTTTTTTTTTGAAGTCTGATGATTCAGATGTCTGGGATCTCATTTTGCTTGTTTTCTTGAAAACTTTCACAAAAAGGAGTCAGTTTGCAAAACCACAAAAATGTTCTTCTCAACCAGCTGTGGTGAAATAGTTTGCATGGCCATCTAAATACTGGAGAATTTTCTGTATTTAAAATGAATTTATTCAGCTGAGTAGCAAACAATTGTGAATTCATTATTAGCTATTAGCAGTTGGCTTAGAACTGTGCAAAGTATGCAGAAATTACAGAGGTGTTGAGAGACTATTTATGAGGTATAAAGAACTGTTGTTGACAACTTTCTATAACAGTAAATCTCAGAAGAACTTATAAAACAGATATGCTCTCAGTGTACGAAACAGAATTAGACCAATTTTTCTTTCACCTTGAAATCAATATTGTATTTAAGTATATTTCATTGTTAGATTGTGAGCAGGAGTAAAATGTATTTCTGTGTGCTTGACCCCATTTATTAATAGAGTATTTAGAGTTGTTAATATAATTGAGTCTAAACACAATTTATGAAAGAGTAAAACAATTTAGAATGAATTTCAAAGCAACATTTATAAATGGATATAGAAAAAAAAACAGTATCCCTTCCACTAAATGTTTGAAATTAGAGGCTAGCTGCCAAAATATACTTCCTTTTTTTGACCTTGTGTAGCTGATTTCAATAAGGCATCGGACATGTTTCAGGTAATGCACTTGACCTCCTTAGAAAGTGTCTGATATTGGACATACAATTCTTATTTCTAAGTCTATGTGAAACATATTCATGAACGATGAATCTTATATATTTTAAAATATTTTATATAAACAGGCAAAATATTCATATGTTTATAAATATTTATATATCCTAAAAATGGTCTGGAAAGAAGCCTAAATGGCATTATTAAAGAGTTTGCATTGGGTAATTCCTGCAATAGAGGGGGCTGAAAGCTATTGCATCTTAATGTCTGTAAGGGTACTGTCACAAAGGCAACTGAACTTCAGCTGCCTCAGTGGTACTGTTATTACCTTTTGCCTATACAGCTTATTTTGTGTTGTGGAAGGCTGCCAAATAGAGTAATTTCATAATAGAGAACATGTAATTATGAAAGTAGGCTGAATAGAGGAATAACAGAAACTTGTAGGCCGGTATCTCATAGTTGAAACTTCATTAGATTACTTGTTAACACACAGAAAATTGTATTAGATAAGAACTGTGTTCTGATGCAGTCATGACAGTTGAATGAATTAGTCTTTTCTCTAGAGTTTCTTCATTAATTACAGAAATACCCGAAGGCCCTGTGTGGGATTGTGCTGTAGGTAATCCAAGTATAAGATGGCATTTCTCAGGAACAATGAAACCTGAGACTATCGAAGCTTTCTTCTTAAACAGTTATTGCTAAACCTAATACAGAGTCTCCTTCGGGCATTGTGCCCAAAACAATCCAGGTTCCTGGTGACATCAGGAAGTGAGAGGTGCCTGTCGGTTAGTCTCTGGCCACCTGTCTGTCTTGTGCTTGAGACGATAGCCACAAAGTTGACAGAGAAGAGTGGGACTTATTTGCAAAATCTTGACATGCCAGTCTGGTCTGTATTCCTTGGAGCCCACGCAGTTAGCAGTTAGCAATACCTGCTCAGCTGAGCACCATTTTCTCCTGGCTCCAACAGAACAGTTGGTGTAGCTGACCTCAGTAGCTAGTTTCAGGTTCTTGGTTTGTTTTGTCAGCTTCCAGTGCTTTTATACTTTTTCTGTAACCATAGCCAAGAGTGTATTTGGTTTGCATTCATTGTGGTCCACCACCTGGGTCTGGTTCTCTGTCATGAATTAAATGCCAGGCTTGAGAATCTCGCTCTGCTTATCACTAAGATGAAGCAGGTGATTGTGCACCCAAAGGTTGGTTTGTTTTTTAAACTTCTTTAGCCAAAAGGTTAAACAGCTGGCTATGTTATTAGATGCAAACATCATGCACAGCTGGACATATCAGGGCTCAGGGTTCATGTTCTCTACTGCTGTCTTGTTCACAGCCCAGAAATTCCTTGTTTAGCTATACATGAAGTCTAAGGGCTACCAGGAGTGATTTCTTTAGAATGCCACAATCTTAGATCCTTCACCATATTCTAAACACACCAGAGTCTCTAAGTCAAACAGATGCCCTGTATGTTTGAGTTGTCTTTCTAAAAGCACTCTCTGCACCCCCATCTCAATTTCTACATCAAGCAGCATGTGCAAACCTCTCTCCAGTGGCTTGGCTCTAAAGGTCCCAGTTCACCTGTCATTAGTTCTAATTGTGTGTAGCTCCGTATGAACTGATAGCTGCAGTTCCCAGTTATTTTACATGGCATCTAATCAATTTCAGTATGGTAAAAGGAGGTATAAAAAGCTACTGTCCATTAGACTGTGGGATCATAGTTGCTGCTGCTCTAAGAGGCAAGAAACAAAATATCAGTCTCACAGGAATTGCACCTATGCACATAGGCAACTCTTGTTTAAGTTGTCCTGTGTGTCAGTACCAAGAACCATAGCCACATGGTAGCAACTGACCACTGAGGTTTGAGGAGAAGAAAGATTTCAGCTCTGTGAGTGCACTGTTAAACAAAAAAAAAAAAGCAGATAAATGGTACCCACAAGTCCCCTTTTTATGAATTTCACACTGACAAAGCCAAATACCCAAGTAGATATACTTCAGGTCCTTTCAAGCATATAATTACAAACTGTTATTAGCAGATAAGTAGTAAAACCATATGTAGGCCAAGCAAATTCTATACATCAGTTGTTTGTCGTTATTGGATTTTGGATGTTAGTTCTCTTTTGGAATTCTAAGATTGAGACTGGGGAACTGATATTACGTAGATCTTTTAGAATTAAACTTTGATACCAGTATTGACTACATATACATCTCAAGGATCTTTGTCATTCTATTAAGTCAGAAGATAAGAGGACAAAAAATAAGATGCTGAGAATGCTGCCTTTTCCTTTTCAGTGAGGTAATATTTGAGAGACATAACAGTTATTCAGCATAGCTTAAAAGGAGAAGAAGAGAGATTGTATTGCACAGCCATATAGAAATCAAAATAATTAGTAGGGTAACATTCAGAATTGATTGTAACACAGTAGCTTCTGCTTAATCTTCTCACATGCTGCCTTGGTATGAGATAGAAGTAACAATGATAAACATGTTTTTGTTCTGTTTTGTTTTTTTTGTACTGTACTAACATTAGCTGTAATGAGTTCATAATCAACTCAAAGGCAACCTTAAAAAATAGCGAGAAACACATACATGCATGAATAGGTACATACAAAAATTTGTCTGTCTTTGTTACCATGGACACTGTGAGAAATAAATGAATTATATGTTTCTTTTGTGAAGATTAACGTGATAAGAATTACAAAGAGTTGTAATCTGTTTTTCACTGTGGCAATGGCTTCAAAGAGAAGGTGGTTAATAAACTGCAGAAGCACTGGGACTTATGAATAGCATTACAATTTGAGGAGACAATGCAGATCTAAATATTTTCCCTTCTCTGGAGACAATTCTGTTCCATCAAAGAGACTGTATTAGATATTACTTATAAAAGTAATGAACATTTTCTGTTATTGTGTTTATAAACTAAAATGCACAGCATGCACATATACCCCCCTGTAGCAATGGAACAGATCAATATGATGGGAAAGGCATTACAACAGAGGTGTGACAATGGAAGGAACAGCATGCATGACAGGAAAACGCTGTAAGGAAAAGGAAGATTGCTCACACATATCAGAAGACTCCAAGCTTGCAGGGGAAAGCTTCACCAGTGAGGGACCTCTAGAAAAAGAACCTTCCCCAGAGCCAGTCAGCCCTTAAGTGGGGTCTGAGAGAGGTGCAGCCAGGCTGCAGCCCTTCCAGTCACACAGCTGAATTGCCTTCACCTGTGCTCCCAGGGCTGACCCGGTCCTTTCCCCCGGTGTTCAATCAGTGGTTCAGGCCGTGACTCAACAGTTCCCATACACCCCCCAATCTTTGAACATTTCTTCTAGAGAACAAATAATCTGTATAGTTGTTGAGATTATATGATTTGCTATTTCCTGGAATAATTGCCCACAGACATGTGAACTTGACTGACTGCTGTGCTAACATGCGAACTCTTGGCTACATACACATGGTGACCCCAGTGCTGGTTTCAGAAGTAGCTGAGGGGAGTTATGTTTTTCTACTTGTATGGAGCAAATAACATACTGACAGACTTCAGAGTTGCTAATTTTTACCTTCTGATTGCTAGTTCCATGCAACTGATGTTTTTTTTAGTCTAGGAATGGTGGTTTCCTGAGAAGATCAAACTCATAATAGTTTGTGACATTCTCTCATGGTTTTTGTACATGCAGAATGGGTAAAACAGCAGAGTGCATAATAAGAATTTAGTTCCATCTGTAGTGGTTTTATATCCTATGTTTTTTAGACTGTGTAATCATTTTTCTGAAAATACTAAACAAAAATCTTTGTAAAGCTCATTTCTCCAGCTGTGCTATGGAATACATGTAATTTTGGGATTTCCAGGCATAAATATAGTTAGCAATAACAGAAGATATCTAAGGCCTTTCTGTCATGTACTTAATTAATGGTTTTTAAAGATTATGGTACTGCTCTTGCTATGAGATACATTTATTGAGAATACATATTCTCATTAAAGGTCCAAGGCTTGCAGTTAGTATGATTCCAGTATGTGTTTAATGCTGCTCCCATTTTGCATAAAATAAATGTAGGCCAATAAATGTTTCAAGGCCAAAATGTATGAATTAAATGTATGAATTACATTTGTAAATATCCTTAAAATTCAATTCAATAGGAATGAGAAAACCTCAAAATGCAAAGGCCTGGGGAGTTTTCCTTACCCAACATTGTACTGGAGCATGTAAGATGAAGTAGAAAGTTGTATCTGTAAATGAAGAGCCTGAAATTATTTGCATTATAGTTACTGGTACACTCCATGTGACCATAGCCTTTTACAGGCAAAAAATACAAAAAGTATTTCAAGCAGAATCTGCAGAAGGAGCAATATCATCATGAAGATCAGTTTTTAAAAAGTCAGTCTACTGAACTGGGATTTTAAAGAGGAATACTGGCAAGATAATTGGGCTCCCCTGACATGCACAGAAAAAAATGCCAAGTTGATGGGTAGGCATCTTCTAAAACAAAATCTCCATTGCCGAACAACTTCCTCAAACTGAAAGAAGTTGCAAGACAGGCTGGTTTCTTAAAATATTAGTAACAGTCATTAAAAAAAAAAAAATAATGGGATTCTCATTATTATTTCACTAATGATAATTCATTAAATTGCAATGATAATAAATCCTGAGAGATTAAGTTTATAAATGAATATCAATTGTTTCTGTGTTGTTGTTTTTTTAAGGCCCAGCAATTTGTTTAGCATGTAGCTGAACAATCATTTATCTTTGCTGACAGTCTGATTTACATTACTATAATATTTGCTGCTGTACACCAAATGGCATTGTCCAATTGGGCTTTATTTTTAGGCTGCTTTGTAGCAGATGCAGACTGGCACATTGCTGCTTCCTCCAGTGATGTGTGTTACATTCCAACAGGAGACCCACTGAGAGGAGAGGAAGGAAACTAGTCACAGAAATGATAGCAGTGCAAAGCACAAGTCTCCAAAGTCTGCGTTAGTGGGTCAGCTGCCAAGAATTACTGCATGTGAAAGTCGTATAAAGCTGTCTTTGCCTCCCATTAGGGACTTTCCTGACAGTCTAAAAATCATACATAGGGAATTTACTAGAACTTTGAGCTAATATGCATATAACCAAGATAATGTAACTTAAAGTCAGCTCCTATTTGATACTGCATGAATCCTCAGACGTGTATATTCAATGCAGCAATGATGAACAATTAAGTCTAAACATATTTTAAAGAAATATTCCAAGAGCTTGTTTCTGCTGCTCTTAAGATGGACAATCGTTGTTTTAAACATAATGAGATTAAGATCAAACCCTATGTCTGTAGAAAATCCATATTGCTAGCAACCTAAGGAACTTAAGTAACTGTATTAAACCATTTCTGTTGTGAAAACTATTTTCTACCTGGCAATACATAGCATTATCTCCTGACAGTTTCTTAAGACTTTTCTGCTGTATGCTATATGTGCAAAATAAGTACTATATGTTATGTGCCTATAATTATAATTACACATAATCGTAGTAATATGTTATTAATGCTAATAAAATGTTTAGTACCTATAACAATTACCTGAAGAAGTAATAGTAATGAAAGCTCATTTAATTGCTCTCACATAAAAATGAAATTTCCATTGTTTTCAGTGGAACCATATTTTACCTAACTGATTGGCTCACATTACAAAAATGAGACAAAGATGGCTAGATCACAGGCAGGCAAGCAGACTTTCTCAGTGATTTCCTCTGTGAACTTGGCTAGTGCTTTTACTGTGAATATAGACAAAAATATAAATATATATATACATAATTTATCATGTTATTTTAGGCATTAAATTTAATTCACTATCCTTCTACAAAAAATAATCTGCTTGCTTGCTTGCTTTCTGGATTAGTAGAATCATAGAGTGGTTTGGGTTAGAAGGGACACTAGAGCCCACCCAGCCCCAACGCCTGCCATGGGCAGGGCTGACTCCCACCAGCTCAGACTGTCCAGAGCCTCATCCAGCCTGGCCTTGAGCACCTCCAGGGATGGAGCAGCCACAGCTCTGGGCACCCTGTGACACAGCTCCACCGCCCTCTGAGTATTTTTCCTGCTACCTAATTTCATTAGTTTGATAGCACTGATGCAGTTATGAAAGAGTAAGCTCCCTGGTCATTGCATCATTAGCAGAATTATCAGTTGCACTTCCTGAATTTTTTGTTTTCGTGCAGTGAGGTCCTTGATGCTCTGTTGAACCAGTGATGAGGCTTGAGTAACAATCTTCTGTTGTTGAAATGCATATCTTTTTGGCAGCTGTCTTGTATTTTGGAATAGATCTTTTGGAAAAGAAGAAGATTTCTGTATGGATACTAAACTAGTGTTCCTGTAAGAAGTCCAATGCTCTATAGTGTCATCTGCAGTTGAAAGTACAACTGCATGAGGCCTGATATTATTGCCATGGAAGTCATTGGTGTCTCAGCATTTTCAGTTGTGTTCCTGTATTAATGTTTATGGCATAACATTTATTGCCAATTGACTGTGAAATTTTCACCTTGATCACACACATACATCTGAAATGATTTTATACTTTGCAAATTATTGGCCACCATGAAAAGCTCTGGATTCTATAGCACTGCAAGTAACTTAATGGTCCCTGTCTGTCACTTCTTCTGTTCAAAAGAACACCTTGCTTTCTCTACTATTTGATATAATATAACGAAAGATTATAAATTAATTTCCTGCCTTGTTAAAATCCGTTGCTTGTAGACAAATTGTATCAAAGATAAATGTATTCCTATGCTATCAAAACAAGCATAAATCTGGTAGCCATCGATTATTTTATGTAAATAAATAATGAAGTGTTGACTTGAAAGCTTGAGCAAAACAACAAGTTAACTGAAGGAGAGAATGTTTTCTGTGCTAATAGAAGTGATACACTGTCACAGTCTGTAAATTCAGGGAAGATATCTTCTAAAAATAACTTAAAACAACCATGCACCTCTCTCAAGTGTAGGACGCCATCTGGTCCAGTACCCATAATCATATATAGAGTAGTGCTTCTGCTCCTCTCAAAAGAAATACATAGTATGTGGATCTCAGTGGAGTTGAGATCCAAATGCGACAAAAATGAAATTGCTCTCATCTTGCAGAGTTTGATTAAAGCTTTAGGCGTAGGGCTTTTAAAATGACAAATGTTCAGTGAAATAATATTATGTCTTTATACTCCAGAGCACTATTAATTTGAGGTTTCAGGACTTCAAGAAATGCTAATTAACTTGTTACCATTCATGCAAATTGTTAGCATACAGTCATTTTGTGGGATGGTAGCTGAATCACGGAAAGGTAAGATCTTCAGAAGAGTGAGATTGGCATTCTTCTCCATGTGCATTCCCTATTAGGTGAACAGAGACATTTCCTACTTATGTAGCGTTTGTCTCAGTGGATCCTTCATCGGGATAGCCCACAAGGATCTGACCCAGAAGGGTGAGATGTTTAAAAAATACCGATCATTACAGAACCCTATGTGAAATTATTGAATTTTTCATTATCTTTGATTGGTAAAGAGATAGGCCACACCACTTCTATAAGTAACCACCAAAACACTTGACAATCATAATTTTCTTCAAAATGATTGTATTTTACAACCGTGTGGAAAGAATTTAAAACAATGTAGTAACCATTTTGGAATTACCTGGTAAGTCCGTAGTACTGCATACATGCACCAAATAATCAGTGCAGTATTGCCATCTGTTGGTAGCAAAGCTGTGTAACTACTAAAAAGCCTTGAACGATTTCTGTCTCGTAGGCTTGCTGAAGATTATTACTGTTTTTTTCCTCCGCGTGGCTGTTTCCCTCGCAGGGCATTTGTCCTCCTCTGCCACAAATACTGGCACCCTTGTATTCCTCAGTGTTAAACTGATGAACATAGCAAAGTTAGAGCAATGCTTCCTGTCTATCCTTAGCAGGAAATTTGCTTTTTCTGTGCCAAACCTGAAGAAGATTCTGTATCCGATCGTCACAGTCTAAGTAAAAAGATTACCTCACCCTGACAACCTTCCCATTCTTAAAAATTCAGGGTACTTTAATCTAGTAGGAGTACTTAAAAATGTAGGTAGAGATGATCAGTTCAAATGTTTTGGTATTAACACATTACCACAGTCAGTTCTGACCTGTGCCTTTTTCCTGAAGCCTGCTCCAATCTCACCTTGAGTTTCTTTGCTGATGTCAGTGAGCACTGTTCCACATAATCCACGGTAGTGAGTATGGGATCAGGTTTATTCCACTACTACTGACAAAGCCTGATGGCTATGGAGTACTCTGCAAGTCTGGCCCATTTTTCCTATTTGGAACCTGGGACTTGATTTGAAAATCCAGATTTAGTCCTCAGAAAAATCTACTTTATCTGCTACTGCTCAAATATTTTGTTTCCTTATTAGAAAACAATATTCAGGGTTCAAGGCTGTAGTTTTGTTTGCATTCATATAATAAAGCAAGTTAGTACAATGGATTTAACTGGGAATGGAATTATATATGAAAAATTCCTAGCATGCCGGAAATTTTCAATTAGGAAAATTAGCACTTGGTTCTTTCTGATAAATTAATCATAGAGATTATCTATTAAACATGCCACTTAACCTTTCTGGCATAACTGCTGGAGGCAGAAGTATTTAGGCTCTGCACATTCATTTAGAAATATTAATTTCTATGCAGCTGTCTTCCAAAATGGAATTTTCACTTGTCTTTCTTAATAAGTAGGTCATTGTGCAGCTGTTGTTAATGGAGGCTGGCATTTGTAAAATGGTAAATCCACCATTGTAGCCTATAGGTCAGAAAATGGATCTCCATCAATTACAGAATATCCTTTACTAGAATACCCTTTCTTAGCCCCAAAGGCTGTCATCCTTTGCTATGATAGCCTTTGGCCTTTCTGGAATGAGAACATGTTTCAGACAGATATTTTGTAAGAGTTGAAGCATCACTATGTTCACACCATCTTCCATTAGTCTAAGGTTCTGTCTTTGTTCTAAATGATGGCTTCCATCTACTTAACTTAGAATTAATCTCAAGGAAAGTTGGTAGGACAGCTAGCAGCTGTCAAAGAAGCAGCTGTCTAAACTTCTGAACCTTCCAGGTCCAGCTCCTCCTCCTGCTGTCTACAATGAAATCAATTGATCTTTTCAGTGTAGACAAGGCCTCACTGTCCCTGTAGTGGTCAGCTGTCACACGGCCTTTGGAGTGACAAGCAACTCCTGCAACAGCTACAAACCCTATCCTGTGGTCTTTAGAGATTAAAATTAGGACCTTGACCTGGATATCTTTTTTTTTTAATGTCATAAAATTTGCATAGTGTGCTGCAAGAATAATTTGACCTCTAGAACTTCCTGAGGAGCATGTACCCTGTAGCCTAGAGATAGAAGACAGGAAGTAAGGAAGTGCTGGCTGCAAAGAAGGACACTAAAGAAAAGAAAATACAAATGTTGAAAGTTTAGGTTAATTAGATGGGAGAAAACAACGTTTTGAAATCTTAAAGTGTTGTAAAAGAAAGCAAATGGAATTTGCAGCATGTGAACAGCACGCACTGTAGTTATGGGTAACAAAATTAGCATTTTAGAAGGTTGAATTAGTAGCAAGGCTGTGATGTTATTGCCTATATTGTGAACCAGAGTTAATATGTCGTTACTGATTACTTGATCTCATGCATTCTTGCACGTATAAAATTAAGTACGAGGAGAATGGTTGTAGATTTGGGATGTGAAGCAAATGTTGGGTTTGGGTCAGATGAACCTGAAGATCTTGAAGATTTAAGATCTCAAGAATGTGAAGACAATTCAAATAGTGTAAAGACCATGATTCAAAAAAGTCAAAAAAGGAGAAACAAAATTGAGTAGAGCTATGCTGAAACATGGACAGAAATACAGTTGAGCAGTTGCACTGCATAACGACAAGGAATTCTATTTTCATTTGAACAGGAACAAGGACACAAACAATTACAACATTCCTGACTCCTACATGTCAGAGCAGTAAGAAGCCACAGATCTGTGCTGTGATTTGGTAGGTTGCAAAAGAATTGGAAAAATGAGCTGAGAAAAAAAGAACTATAGCAATGAATGAAAATTTAAGAAAGGAACCAGGGAAGACACTTCAGCTGTTGAGGCATCAGCGCAATTAAATTCTGATTTTTAAGAAGAAATTACAACTTCGATATTCCCAATGTGATAGGCAGGATAAGGGAATCGATACATTTGAAATAATAACAGAGGAAAAGTGGAAGCAAAATGGAAATTTTGTAACTGTTTATGAAAACAACAGGATTGCTGGGAGGAGCTGCAAGAAAAGTGAATGTAAATTTGTACAAATGGCAGAACTTTGGTTTGAGACTAGCCAGTAAAAAGATGTGAAGGATGCTCTGAAAATGAAAGCAGGGCAACTACTGTTGGTAGCAGAAAAGAAACTGTGGAAAATGTATGTGAGGGATCCTTGGCTTTGGTAGGGATGTGGTGAGACTAATGAAATCCTATTGGAGAAAAGTCGTACAGGTGAGACAGGAGTATTTCACGGTTGACTGTGAAACTCTATCATTAACATTTTTGAAAGGTTATTTATTCTTTCCCTATGACTAAGGGGAGATATTTATTAGGCCAAAGAACTTTAGATCCTGGGTTATAGCCTGCCTGTGTACAGGGGAGGTCTGGTATTATTGTGGTTTTTATCCCAAAGACTTTGAAAAGGAGGGAAAATGTGTAAAGTTGACATGGCAGCGCACCTGACGACCCAAGTGGCTTCTTAAAGACTTACTGGGCACTTGTGTGCTTCTTTGTGGAATCGGAGTCCATTTGTTGCTTGTCTTTTTTGTACCTCACATGAAGGTACACAGGACCACAGCCTCTGGAAGGTGCTTGGGCAGCGTGAAGGAACCAGTGCTGCCCTGGAAAAGTTCCCCTGGGCTACAACAGGAAGGATGAGTGTAGCCTTCAAAAATGTAAAAAAAAAAAAAAAAAAAAAGAAAAAAAACAACCTGAAAACTTAAAATGTTTAAGATTTATTATGCTGAAGAAAAAGTCTTTGGGTTGTTAAACAGTTGTTTTAAGTTCAAAAAAAGCAAACCCTCGAACAAGCAAACGTGCTCTGATTCAGGGAAGGACCTTTACTGTTTATTACCACGGTGACCAAAGTACACATTTGCCAATGTAATTAAGGATCAGTTCAGAATATTTTTTGAGCCAGGAAAAAGACGTTGGTTCTATTGCTGCAGGCTTGGGCTGTGATTGTAGCGATCTGTGCCAAGTTCACGCTCAGTGACTCTGATTTAGGCTCACATCCACAAAGGGTCTTAGGTGCTTAAAATATGACTTCACCGGGATTTATTCACTTAAGCCCCAAGAGTATAATCTCCAGAATTCGACACGCCTTTGTACGCCCGTGCGCCGCACAGCCGCGCTGCTCACAGAACCGAGCAGCCGCCGCCCGGCCGTTACATAAGAGCTGGCCCTGCCGAGGGCGCGGCACCGACCCGTCTGAAGCTGCGGCGCTCAGCCGCTCGAGGATTTGGACGCCTCGCTGCCAGCTGGGGGCTCGGAGCGCTACGGCTGCCCTAAGGCCGCGTGCCGAGCCCTCGCAGCGCACCGCCCCGGCCCCTGGCAGCCCCCAGCCGGGCTGCGCCGTGCGGCACCGCGCAGACGGGTTGAAACCAGGCCGGCCGGGTTAAAAACGAACAGCGGAGCGAGCCCCACACGGCTGCTCCGCGCCCGCGCAGGTTTATAACGGGGCGAAACTCCGCCTGCCCTGGGAGCCGCTCGCAGGCACCGCAGTGCTGCACGCAGCCCCAGTCCGGCTCCGAGCCCAGCGCGGCAGGGAGGGAATCGCAGAGGGGAAGGAGCCGGGGCGGGGCCGGACTCCTGCTATAAAGGCGGGGCGGCAGCGGTCGCTTCACTCTCTGTGACTGCCGTTCCGCGCCCGCTTGGTCCCCGCCTGGCCGCCGGCATGGCGCTGTCCGCAGACCCCCATTTCAAGAAGCTGCTTGAGTGGCACAAGACGAACGCCTCCAAGCTTGTCCTGCGGCAGCTATTCGAGGCCGACAAGGACCGTTTCCATAAGTTCAGGTGAGGCTACGCAGCCCCTGCCCGTCCTACCCACAGCCGAGCGAGGCGATCCGCTGCGGCTCCTTCTGCGTGCGAGGTCTTGGGCCGCGCGGGGCTCCCGCCCTGCGGAGCGCTCCGGTGGGCGCTGCGGGAGGGGCTGGCCGTAAGCGAAGGAGACGCGCCCTCGTGGGGCGGCCCCCGCCCGAGGCCTGACGGGGCCGCGAGGAGCCGCGACGTGCGCGGAAGGCCGTGCTGGAGGTGGCGGCCCCGTCTCGGCGGCGCTCCGGAGGTGGTGTAGAGGCGGCCGCCGCCGGCCGAGGCTGAGCCGAGCGCTCGGAGGCCGCTCGTAGGCCGGGCACGCGCTCCTGGGCCTGCAGCGCCCCCCGGCCGGGCTGCGGCGGATGGCGCGGGGCGGGGGGGCTCCTCCGGCGGCACCGAGCGCGTTGGCCGCGCGTGCTCGTCCTTGACTCATCCTTGCGGCGCGGTACGTGCTGGGCGGCACAGCGCCGGCTGCACGGCGGCATTGTGGGGCGGCCATCTCGCGGCCGCGTGCTTAGTCATGATAAGCCCCGCGATAAGATGACTGCGGTGATGGCCGGAGCCGCTTCTTTGCCCCCGGCTGCCGGGGTTAGGGCAGAGCCGGCCCTCGCCCCCAAGCGGCCCTGCTTGCCTCAACTCCTGCAGCCCGTGTAGTAGCCGGCACCTTGCAACGCTTTTTTTTTTTTCTCCCCTAAAGGAAGTAAGACGTGAAGCGATGTGAGAGCCTTTGGTTTCCTCTGTAAAATGGTAGTGCTGTTTCAAGTGCTCTGCTGGGCTGTAGCAGTCAGACGGGTCTGTGTGTGTGGAGGTGCATCGCTGATGCTCGGTTCCATGTAAGCCTGGGCAGTGCAGGCACAGTGAGCTTCTGTTCTTAAATGCAGAGATAGGACTTCTTTGTTGCATGTGTCAATGCTTCTTTCAGCATCCCAGGTCGAGACTTCTTTCCCCTTGAGCTTATTACATGCTATTTAAACTGTAACGAAACACTACATGTGAAGTTCCACGTAGCCATTTTGCAGGGATGGAAAAGGTGTGCCAAGTTTTTGGACAGCTGACTTTATCTGGCTCCTCTAACAGAATGTTGCTTAACTATAAGAAGAACAGTTTTATTAATCTTAGTTAAATCTTTTTTCAGTAGGAAATAATGTTCTGCTTGTGAGCTTTCCATATCCCCCATACATTTCAAGAGACTGACTCTCCTAATATCCATAGGATAGTTCCCATAGGACGAAAGAGAGCTGAAGCAGACTGGCTGAGTAAATCCTAAGATATGACTGAGGTGCTGCTTACAACACTGAAGTTTAGTCTTATTAGCTGCTGCCTCACTAAGCTACTTTAACCATAAAATCTGGTCTTCATTTCAAATAGTATGTATTGAATTTCTTGTGATTATGTTGTAGACTTCAGATGTTATGCTACAACTGTATACCATTAACTGGAAGTTATTTGACAAGTGATGCTTTAAGCACACACATGCTCATGTGCAGCTCCGTACTGGAAGCAGTCAGTGTGTGTCCCCCAGAATGCGGTTATCCAACTTGTATTTTTCTTATGAAATGCATTTTGTGAAGGCCACCTGTCTCACATAGCTCTCCAAGTTTGCGTTTGTTTAAGCAAACTGTAAGGAGAAGAAACAGTTGTATTCAGAGATTGTTTTATTTCTTCTTCATGGGTTTGGTCCCATTTTGTGATAAATCCATGCACTGTGCACTGCCAGGAGAACTTCGTGGGAGCAAATAAAAGTGCTGAACAGACAGCCAGGTTCAGTTGGGCAGATCAGCTTGCACACTTGTCACTGATCCCTGCTCTGCTGCCATCCTGCAGATCTGACTCATAGCTAGCATCTGCCGAGAGCTGGGCCCAGAGGGCTTCCCAAAGGGCCTCTGTAATTAGCACCTCTTCCCCCATGAGCTTCTTTATGAAGGCAGTCAGTTCTTCTGAGTGTGAGCATAAAATAATAGACTTTCTTCTGAAGAAAAAAGAAAATTACACCCATTTAAAAGTGCTTATTGGTCCTTGTGTTGTAAGAACTTTAGAATAACCATTTTTCAGTTTGAGCACCTCACCTCAGGGACTCCATGCTGTTAAGTGTTACTATAGGAACCTAACGCTCACTGGCTGTGTCCTATGCAGTACCGACCCTTTCTTTCTTTGTCTTGTCTCCACTTGTGAAAACTTGCACATCCTCTTCCTGATGCAGTGTGGTCAGACCTGTAGGGTACACCTTGGGCTTTGTGTGCTGCCCAGATGTAAGGTCTGTAAGGATGGTCAGCCTTCCACTTTCCAGCGACGGGCTGCGTGACTTAGGTGTGGATGTGGCTTACGTGACAAGTGATGTTCCACCCAGTCAGCGCTCTCAACAGATGCCGCATTGCAGAATGGATAGTGTAGCAGAATGCAGCTGAGCTGAAGGTTTTGGGTTTTTTTTTTTTGCTTCTGTTTAAAGAAAGGGTGGTACCCTTGGTTCAAGAGTTCAGGTGAGATTAGGATGCGTGCCTGTATTGTGCGTTATGCATGGGAAGTTAGACCAGCTGTGTTCACTGGTAGCCATTGCTGCTGCTTCTTGCATAATGTCTTGGGATGCCATCTGGCTGCAGTTTCTTCCAGTATTTTTCTTTAAGTTATTGAAACAGGCAAGGTGTCCAGGCCTTGCTGATTATTGTTATTACAAATTCCATCCATCCCAGTCTTCCTGTCCAGATCATTGCCTGCTCCATCATATCTTTTTGGAATGGCAACTATGCTCTGTGTTGTCTTGTGAAGTTCCTAGCACAGCTAGCACTAAAATAACGGTGAATGTTATGGGGCCTCAATATTGAGAAAGAAAAAGCAGGGCAGAAATGCCATCAGTTTAGATATGTGCGATTTCCTATGGTCAAGCATGTAGAGCAGAAATGAGAGTAACTTAGGAGAAGTTACTTGCTGTGCTTTTGTCTGAAGCCATCTGACTTAGATGTGTGAGTTCAGAGTAAGTGTTTTTATTCATTAGGTTGATGATTAGTGCAAAGAAATTGGTAGAAAATAGTAAAGGACAATAGGGGAGCTGTACAGATTCTCATTTAGATATGAGGTTAGTGAATACGAAAGGGCTTAGTTGGCTTCTAACAACTACTGTCTTAATGTTTTAGCTCAGATGTAAACCTCAGATGTCTGTCTTCTGAAATGCTTGTGTATAGCTCTCACGGTTGGTAAAATCATGTAGAGAATCCACTGAGGCTGTGAGCAAAATGAGGCTGTTCATTGCACAAACAAGATTGAATTCTGCATTGTGCTTTGCAGGTAATTTCTCTCTAAGTTGTTTAGACATGTAACTCTTTTTGTATTACTGTAGGAAAAAGTATGTCTGGATTTGTTGAAATGACCTGTATGTAACTGAAAGCAGCTTGGTTTTCTTAGCAGCAGCATATTGTGATAAGTTTTTTTTTAACTATTGTGTTTAGGAAAAAACCTAATTGCTGGAGAAAGCTCGGTGAAACAGAATGTGATTATGTAGCTATGCATTAAATAAACTTCATTGTGTTTGTGTTTTTACAGACAGAAAATGGACACAATAACTTAGCTTGTTTGAAACAGCAATCTTCAGTTTAAATGATGTACTCTCTAGTAAATCATATTACAGAACTTGTGGGGCCAGTTTGTCTCTCAGGTCCTCTTTACTAACTTAGACCAACTAGAGTTCAAGTTACTGAACTGTAGAGTTGTCATTGTCTTGCTGAAAATTCTTTATGAATGTGCAATTAACTGAAATGTTTGTTTTGATAGCCTGACTCTGAATACTGATCATGGGGATATCTTACTGGACTACTCGAAGAACCTGGTTACAGAAGAAGTGATGAAAATGCTGATTGAACTGGTAAAAAAAACTTTGGTTAATTCAGTGTTCTGAGAAAGTTAACTCTTACCTGTAACTGACCACTCTAGTGTTGTTTATACATATTTAGCTCTGAATTTGATTCCGTGTTCAAGATCATTAGTTAGTAAGTCTTAATAGGCATTGTTGGAAGTCTTGCATTATCCTTTGGCTACATGGAATTGGGCCATTTTTCAATACTCAGATCTCTCTTGAGCTCACTGAAAAGCCCTGTTCTCTGTAACAGACCGGTTGGTGTCTCATACTGTTACTGAAGTCTGTAGTAAAATAAGGGATTAAGATCAAGTTGTAAGAAAAGCTGATGACTTGTTGACCTGCAACTGAAATATTGTTTCATACATCACGGAGTTGTAGTTTTGATATTCCCTTGTAGTTGGAGGTGTTTTAAGAAGTTTTTGTCTTTAACTTCAGCTTGCTGTTCATAATTACAACCCTTTCTTAACTATTGCTTCCGCCACACCAGGTGGGATACAGTTCTAAAACAGCACTTCTGCTGCTTTAATGCTGTTTTAATTGTTCTTTAAAAAATACTTAAACTGTTACAAACTATCATAAATGGATCCTGTAGCAGTCTGACAAGATGAAACCCAGTGAGTAAGTCTACTCGCTACATCTTTGTCTCTTGAATGTGTTGCTATGTATCCTGTTAAGGAAATGATGTGCAAAAAAATACTTGCTTTAAAATGAGAAAATCTGTTTTTAAAGTAGCATATAGTAAGTCTTTCATCTAACAACTTCTCTTTGGCTGTCTTGTGGTAAAAGCTTGCCCTCCTTTCTGTTAGCTGGACCTTTACAGTACGTGTTGACTTCTTGCTATTTTTAAGAGGAATCTATTTTTACATTACTCAGGCAAAGTCAAGGGGTGTGGAAAGTGCCAGAGAACGAATGTTTAGTGGAGAGAAGATCAACTTCACTGAGGTAAGGCTATTTCTGTCCATAGCTCTTTCCCCTCAGTTGTGTGTGTGTGTGTGTGTGTGTGTGTGTGTGTGTAATTGTGGATGTTCATGCATCTTTGTAAGAGATGAGTCTTTGGAAAACTTACTGTAATTGCTAGTTTGAAATGCTGAAAGCAGTTGTAATATTTGTTCATTAGTTACAGGAGAGATTTCAACAGCTCTAACAAAGACAAGAAAATGTGAATAAGGTTGTGTAAGGCTCTCTGCTCTGGGTTGTTGAAGCTGCTTAGTTTTGGGTACTTCTACTAGTAGAGACTATTAACTGTCTTGAAAAATTAGCCACCTCTTTCAAGAAGAGTGGTTATATTCCTATCTGTAGATCTGAGAGTTACAATGTTTAAATGTTCACTATAACATGCAGAGGATAGAACTGCACCTTTTTTTTTCCCTAAAACTGAAAGTAGGATGGAATCAATAATATAGAATTATTAGTTTGCCTGCGTTAGAGTATGTTTGAGGCAAACTTGCAGAACTAAGTATTTACTTTGGCTTGGTTGGTTGAATTTTAGGGTTAGAGTTATTCTTTGCTTTTTACCAGAAAGTATATTTGGTGGTTGAAGTCTTTTCAGAAGGATGTACTTTGCCCAATAGCACTTGAACACACTATTACACTGTATGATGCGTTTGGTTTCATCTGCTACCTCCCTACTTCAGTGCCGTCAGAATATGGTGACTTGATTTAACAGTAAACTATATGATGACTTTGGTGTTCTTAATTTTCAGGCTACTTCTCATTTCTGATCAAAATTTGACTTGAAATTAAATTTGGTGTAAATCACTTTTGATTAATGTAGAACAGCAAATTGATTTAGTTATGGAATATGAACATGTAGACATGGTGAAATGTTGATGAGGCCTTACACAGATTGCTGTCAAATAGCTTGATGGAATAAACCTAGAGCAGCCAGACAGAAGGGTGCTGCTTAGTGGCGAGAACTGACTTGTCCACTACTCTTATTCTGATTTAGGGCATTCTTTAGATATTTATTGTTAAGTATTTAAGACATGTCTGTATTTGGTGCTGCAGGCATTGACTGCTTGGTTGGTCCTTATGTGGAAATTCTTTATAGCGTGCTCAAGCATGATATTGCCAGGTGTTTGTCCTGATGAGTTAGAACTTGTAGCCTGATATGCTGCAAAGACAGTGTGTTATGAGGTAGCACGCATCTGACCACTTGTTATGAGGGCGTTCTTTACTGCCTACCAAAACTTAGGAAGTATTTTTGTGTAACAGCAGACAGTAGTTTGAATGCCAGTACTTGTCTTGATGAAGAAAAATCTGTTAAACTAGATAACGACAATATTCACCATGTAATAGCATTCCATGGCCAAGAGAGTTTTTTAAAAAAAGAAAAAAACAACAACACAAGCCTGTTTGCTGCAGATTTAAGCACATCTTCATCATTAACAACTCAAACCACAAACTTTATTTTTTTTTTTTTGAATGAGTATTTTGTATTTAAATGATAACTTGGTAGACTATATTGTTGGTGTGGTCTTTGTCTCTCAGTGCCTCTCATTGTTATGAGGAACAATGAAACAGGAGACAAATTATTTAATTTATTCATTAGTATTGACTGCAGCTCCTTTGCTCTAGATTGAAACCATAAGCTCCTGAACAGGCAAGTCAGAGGTCAGATTTCAGTGTTCAGACTTGTGGCAGCATGCATGTTGCTGTGCTAATTCTCTGCTAATAGGATAATTTTTTTCCCATAGATACCAACTGCTGTGTATCTGGTGTGCAGGATATTCAAGGAACCTTTAACTGTAGCCGTGGATATAATAATGTGGTTACTGTATCTGATGAAAAATAATATGTATTTGTCTCTGTGTATGGAAAAGACTCCTGGATAACTGAGAAAATACCAAAGAAATGAACTGTTTTATTAATATCCTTATTAATAGAGAAACTTCTCTTTTGTAGGACTGAAAAAAGTGTGCTAACGAGGACTTGAATATTGCTGAATTCTGAGCCTCAAATACTCAGTGCTTTGTAAGGGATCTTGAGTGCTCTCCTTAAAGTAGTTAAAATAACCTATTTGTTTACTTGGTGAGATTGTGAGCCCTCTGCACTGATTCTGTGAAGTGAGGGTGATTAGGTAGCTGGTGGTGTGTATACGTACCGTAATGCTATAATGGGATGGCAAGGTCTTCGGCTACAGCAAATGAGAATGTGCCCAAATGCAGCAGCCATGGGAATGAGGGAAAAGAGCTGCTTACCTTTGGAAGGCCTCAGGAATGCAGGGATCTCCAGTAAGAGATGCCCTCACCTCCCCTGCCAACCCTTAAATGAGGGCTGGGAAGGGGTGCATCCTGGCTCCACCCCTTCTGATCAATCAGGTGCACTGCATGCACTGAGCTCCCGGGTTGGCCCTGCCTTCTCACCAGGTGCTCAATCACTGCTTCAGGCTGTGACTTAGCATTTCTGCTACACATACACACAAATGATTGCTGCCAATTGCAGTTAATCTGAAGAGTTTTTAATGGTGTTTAAGATTGTAGTGCCTTCTGGATGGGAAGCTTTGGAGTTACTTCTGACTTGTACTGTCTCTTTCCCTCTTGTTTCAGAACCGAGCTGTGCTTCATATTGCTCTGAGAAATCGTTCCAATACCCCAATACTTGTAGATGGGAAAGATGTTGTTCCAGAAGTAAACAAAGTGTTGGACAAAATGAAACACTTCTGCCAGGTATCGAGTTCCACCATAACTTACCTTTCATATACTGTAATCAGTCAGGTTTCCTTATATGCATGTCGTCAAGTGTTGATTGTAGGCTGATTCGCAGTCTATTCTCTGCTTCTTTATGCAGGTTTCTAACATTACTGGTTCAAATGTGGAATTATTACTTTGCTGAAACTCATCAGCCGGAATATCACTTCCAATGCAGATTTAAAATAAATCTTACTAAACAGCATCTTTGGAAAAATTAACAAAGATCCTTGTTTTAGTTGACTCACCTAGGCAGGTGGAATTTAAAAACCATGGCAACATCATTTACAGGCTATGTGATGGTGCTTACTAAAAATGGTTCTGTATTTGCAGGAAGTAAAACAATGCTTTTGCTTAAAAACATATGCAGAGAAGGAGATGAACTATCAGCATGATCAACAGCTTAAGTTGTTGTAGAAACAATGCTTTAGAATGGGAGAGTTTACGTAGAAGTGCACATGATACTGGAAAGATACCTTTAGGGATTAGAGTAGCATTTGATGTATGGATAGTACACAATGGACAGAAGTCAGTGCAGTGTTTTGATACTGCTTAATCATTGTATTTTTTTCTTGTTGGGACTCAATAATTGTTAAAAATCAGCAAGAATAGAGTAGAGAATTCCATATGCTTCAAAGCTAAACTCCAGATGTTTCAGTGCAACATATACATAAATATGCAGTAGAGAAGTCTTAAAGATGCTCGGTTTGCCCATAAGTATTTTCTGTAAGGCTTTATTACAAAGTTTTCCACTTTAATTAGAAGTGATTTTGCTAATTAAGGACACGTAAAATAAAAACTTGAGTCAAACATCTCATGCAAATAATTCAGTACCTAAAATTTTTCATTTTTAGCTTGACTTATTTTGCTTTTATACTCATTCATTGTAAATGCTATAATAATTCACATTCAGGAAGGCAAGATTTAATTTTGCAGTTTGCTATTAATGTGTGTTAAACTTCTAACTGCTAGCTAGGCGCTTAGTTAGCACTTGCTTCAAAGAAGTTAGTATAAAACTGAGTTGTCTTAGGAGATCCTCTACAACAGTACTTGAAAACACAGCCTGCTTCCAGTGTTAGAATTGTTAACTTCAACATATAAATAGCATAAAATACTTACTATGTTCTTTCCCTCCCTGCATTAGAAAGTCCGTAGTGGTGAATGGAAAGGCTACACTGGAAAAGCTATAACTGATGTGGTCAATATTGGGATTGGTGGCTCTGACTTGGTAAGCTCCTGACATGTATATATCTTTCTCATCTTTTTTGTATGTGCATATGTACAATTAAGACAACCTAACTGCTACTTCTTTCCAGGGGCCTCTGATGGTAACTGAAGCCTTGAAACCATATTCCAAGGGAGGTCCACGTGTTTGGTTTGTATCTAACATTGATGGTACTCATATAGCCAAAACCCTAGCTGAGCTCCACCCAGAAACCACGCTCTTCATCATTGCATCAAAGGTATGTCTAAGAACGTCACTGGTATGACTTTTTCAAGTGATGAAGGATTCAGTCAAAACAGATTCTTCCACAGGAAAGTCTAAATTAGGTATCTGTAAAGTGAACTATTTCTAAAAAAAGCCTGTTCTTATTCTTCCTAAACTTGGAATTGAAGTTTGTACTGCTACTGAAATATTCAGGGGTACAGTAGTCCAGCACTGGAAGTGATTCAGCTGCCTTCACAAGTAATGCATGAGCAAGTTCTTGTTGTCTTGAGTGTTTCTCAGTCAACACAAATTTAAGTTATGTTCTCAAAAGTCTGCTTTGCTATACCTTGCTGTGGATGGGGTGTGTCATCTCACATAAAACTCAAGTTTTTGTCACATTCCTTAATTCTGCTTGTGGTCTTTCATATTGCTTATTACAAAGTACGATGTTAATTGGTCAGTAGTGCTGTGTTCGTTTTTTTTTTTTCACTGATTTTTTTCACATTAATGTAGTTTAGGAATCTTCGTTCTGTTTTAGAAGATCTTTTACTACTACCTTAAATAACAAATGTTGGCATCCTTGGGCACAGTAAATGCTAAGTTTCTTGCTTTATGAACAAGCAAAGACAGGCTGATGGTAGTGTTAATGACATTTCATTTTTGAGTACAGATGTAATAACTGCCTTTTTAAGTCTCAGCTTATTAATAAGCTTATTTTTTAATTTAATGCTTAATTGCTAGCGCCATCATTGTTTACTTCCTTTACTACTTCCCTCTTATCAGAGGAAATTGAAGACAGAATTCTGTATTACATAATTTGAGTTGATTGATTTCTGAAGCACAGTAGGCTCTTCTTACTGTTGAGGACAGAATCTGCAATAAATTAATGTGTGTAATGCTGGCCATGCTCTACTCTGGTGCTCATTATCTTATTTTGGCAATACTGTGGCAGAGCAACTTATGGAATAATAAAAAAAAAAACTTCACAAAGTAATGCTAATGGTCAGTTTTGAATAACTGAGTTCAAGCATCGTGGTTCAAAGCCTTAGAAGACTGCCAGATTAAGAGTAACTCTTCAGTTTCTATTTGCCAAGCTGTACTTGGATAATTAAATATCTTTGGAAGAGGGTGAATGGCATTTTCTTGTTTGCCATAGCAGGCCTGTGTTTCGTAATGAAATACGTCTGGAGATAGATGAGAGAAGAGTGAACACTACATTCAACCTAAAAGGAAAATTTTGATGGTTGAGTACATCAGAATGGTTGTAGCTCTTTGCAGATCTGCATGACTGAACTTCTTTGCACACTTCATGAAGCAGGAAAATGTTTAATCAGCAAAATACTTTTAGCAGAAATGAGTGCTGCTTCTTGGAAGAGAAGGAATTAAAGATCAAGAGGACAGGCCAGGTGGATTGTCCTGTTTTGAAGCTTGATTATTTCCTTTTTGAGTGATTAAAACTTAATGTTTAGTGAAATACTGAAATAGGAAACTTCAGTTTTCAGGTTTGTACGCCACTTCTAGGGAGGGAAGGAAATGGGGAGTAATGATTTCAATTCCAGCAAAATGATAAATTGGTTTGATAAGCTTGCTTTTTTTTTTTTTTTGGAGTGTGGTAACAACTGTCTATAATGAGCCTCTATTCCAAATAACCACAGCAGGTTAATACTAAATGATGTTTTAGCAGCCTGAACTTGTTTCAATTTTAAGTATAAAATGCGTCTTCATTTTCTGATTCTCAGACTTTCACCACCCAAGAAACTATCACCAATGCAATAACGGCCAAAGAGTGGTTCCTACATGCTGCTAAGGATGTAAGTCTAATGCTTGGGTTACGTAACAGAACACAACTGATTCCTGTTGTGCAGTTTTTCCTTACTCATTTTAAGCATGCTTTGGAGGAGGGCCAATAACTGCCCAAATGTAAGCTGCATAGCTTAGCAAATGCTCTAGAGAATGTTGAAATACATCATGGTTAGTGACAAGCTGTCTGATGGAAGCGATAAAACAAGTTTTGTGTTGTCGTCATTTTTTTTTCTCTCCCAAATTCTGCCCTTAAATACATGATAGTATCTGCCTTAGGGCTGGCTAATGGTTTGGTGGTACCACTGGCATGGAAATCAAAGAATATGTCATTATCTTCCAATTCTTGTCACGTTTTTCAAAACTAGAAACAAAACTATGGTTGAAGTAGTATACAGAGATTCCATAGCAGATGGCTGTGGTTTGAATAGAAACCTTGTATTTAACTTAACTCCCTCCTGTTTCTGACCTTTAGAACTAAGAAGCAAATACTGCTTGCTCAGGTAGTTCATATAATCTTTAACGTGTTCTAGTCAGAATAGCTGTAGTTAGGTTGAAAACTGGGCTTTGAAGTTTCTCATTATAGAAGTTTGCCAGAACAGTCACTGAAAGACCTAAGTCTAAATCTCTAGCTTGAGATTTATCAGTAGTTGCAGTTGTAATTGATCCTTCCTCCTTAGGAGAGAGGGGTACGACAAAGTTGAAGTGTTCAGGAGTGGCATTAGTGATGCAGCAGGCTGATTATGTACTTGGAAAAAATGGTATGCTACTCCAAGTAGCCTCTGCTTCCAGTGAGAGAGCTTCATGAGAACGTTGTCAGAACACACTTTCTTTTGGATGGGCATGCTGCCAAGTCTTACAGTGAATGTGAATAAGATGATTTTAAGTTGATAAATGCAAAAATAACTGATAATAGTGAACTATTTTTTCTTACATGTAAAATAGGAGCAAATAGGTTTTATAACAAGAAATGAAAATAATTAACATTCCACATCTAATGGTCTTCATTTTCTATTAAGCCTTCAGCTGTGGCCAAGCACTTTGTTGCCTTGTCTACCAATGGTGTAAGTATAAGTCTTATTTAGACTTTCTTTTGTGTACCTTTAAGATAGTTTCACTGTACAATCAAGTAAGGAAGCCTTTATTGATATTCAAGTAATGGTGTTTTAGTTAGACTTCCTATTAAAATAATGCATTTATTCTACTGAAAATAATTGGAACACTTCCAGAGTACTGAACTGTAGCACCACTGTAGATTACTTTTTCTTCTAGAGTTTTGTGAATCTGAAATGATACATACTTCAAGCTTTCTGATATTCTTAAGTATATGTGCATGCAGTTTCTCTATAAACAAATAGTACTACTCTTAAACTCTTCAGATATTTGCTGAAGTAATGCAGGTAGCTTGTGTGAATATTACATGCAATGAGCATGACGTGCACTGACATGGCATTTCATGGGGGGAAAAAGGCTGAGTTGGAAAGAGATGCAGCAATTAGACTCTGCAGTAAGTGAGAGGTTGTCAAGTAATCTGGTGTGAAGTTCCTTTTTCCATTTAGGACAGTGTCAGTCCTAACTATATTGCTATTCTTCTAATGTGAGGAATGTATGTCTTGGCAGTCAGAACTGCTGAATGGTGATAATGGTATTTGGAAATGTAAGTAGGTTTTATATTTATGATGGAAGCGATGTAATTTTAAAATAGATGTAATTGGGCAATTGTGTATTTAATAGGCACCAAACTTGTTTCATATTTGCTGGACATTAAATTTTTTAAGAATGTTTTAATCTTCCCTACTTTTTTTTTATTCTAGCCTAAAGTTAAAGAGTTTGGAATTGACACTGAGAACATGTTTGAGTTCTGGGATGTAAGTAGAAGTCTTAAAGTTGTGCAGTGGTTAGAATATCCATAATAGTTAAAATATCTATTGAATAAATTAAGTTATTCTAAGAAAATCTTGACTAGATGTGACTGACCAAACATGAAACAACAAAAAAATCCCCCCCCCCTCCAAAATAGTACTTGTATTCTTAGCACTGAAACATGTGAAAAGTCATGAAACAAACTAAGAGTGTGCCTAACAAGTAGACTAGTCTTGTCTTTGACAACAGGATTTTAACAGAATGGTTTAGAGATCTGGAGAGGAGCCTTCTATGTTCTTGGCTGACTAATCATCTGCTGGGTAATAGGAGATAGAAGTATTACCTTATTCCTAGTTATTATAAGCTGTGACATTTGACTGTTGGGGTCTACTGTATATAATCTACGCCTGTAAAGGTCAAACATTAGAAACAGGAGTCTAACTTTGATATTTTATAGCACATGCATATCTTAAGTATAGTGCATCTAGCCTTGACCCTTCTGCTTCAGATCAGTCTGGTTTGTCTGATTGACTGTGCCTGACATACTAGATCTTATAGCTGCAGTTTAGAACTTACCTAGAGTGTTACCTTTCCCTAGGTAATGTCAAAATCTTGCTGAAGCAGGTTGTGCTTATAGAGCATGAGTAGTAGAAAAACAGTTAATACTAAATTTAAAGCTTGTATTTCAAAGTGAACTGCAGACATTCTGAAGGGAACTGCTTCAGCAGGTATCATATAAATCATAGCTTCTAGATCAGTTAGAAAACTTTACATTCTCAAAGAAATGCCTACTTAAATATTTGTTAAAGGGTTGCTATAAGGTCCCCTTGACTATGCCATGGGATGTTTTTGTTGATAATCCAGACACAATATTTTGCTGAAAGTAGTCTAAACATTCAGCTATTTTGTAGTAGTTTGAATAAGTTTGAATTTCAAAATCTTCTGCTTCTCCTGTGTAAACCACTCTTTTGTTTTCAGTGGGTTGGTGGTCGCTATTCTCTGTGGTCAGCCATTGGTCTCTCCATTGCCCTTCATATTGGTAGGTATTCATATGATTAACAAGAATCTTATTTGGGGAATATACTTGTAGAATAACTGAGCAGTACTGGATTGTGAATTAAATTTGGGACAGACAGTTTTATCCAACCTCTTCTGTAAGTAGGTGAATGTTCGTGCTGAAACAAGTGGATGCAAAGGAAATGACATTTAATAGTACTTCTGACATCTTGGAAATTGCTCCTATGTATGTAGAAATGGTCAGATTATCGCTTCAGTTGCCTGCGTAGCCAAAAGTGCTTGGCTTTTGTAAAGCCACATCAGCCTTGAAAACTAAATCTCATAACTGATTTGCCTCAACTATTTAAGAGTATCAAGTTTGTGACAGCATATACACTTCAGTGCACCAAAAAAAATTGTCTCAAATTCTGCATGAGAGCTGTGAGTGGAAACAGTTCTTTCTCCCATCACATACTTCCTGCTCCACTATCTCTTAAAAACACATTCATATACCACTAGACTCTACAGTCTATCTGCAGTTGGTTGTGAAGCAAACATAGATGGCCCTGTAAATTGATCCTCACCTATCTTAGTGCTCTGAGGCACGATTGGTGTCTGATGCATATCTCACATGCGGGTGGCGAGTACAGAGTGTGTGTGAAAGAGCTCTGGGAAGTGCTTTTTCTTGATGAACAGGCTGTCGTACATTCCTGTGTCTCTTCCTTCATCATTCCTTTCCAATATTTATTCTGAGACCATAAAGTTATTAATGAAAGCTAGAATTTCCTTAGAATAACATCAAAAGAAAAACACTGGTTGTGGAATTCTTGGAATGGTGTTAACAGGAGTTGTCATATGTGGGAAAAGCGTACTTGAACAGCAAAATAAGCGTCAGGCACTTACTGTTTTGTCTGCAATAAATTGTTCATCTGTGCTGTCAGACAGATACGGTGCTGACTGCTGATGTGCCAGTCTGTCTGTGCTGCTTGATCTTACATCCTTCATCTGCCAGAGCTGCCCCCTGACCATAGGTAGAGCTCCTGCTTTGATTGTCAGACACTTCACCACAATCTCATAGGGTTTTTTCCATATGGCAGTCAGGGTTTCTGGCTTCCTGTGAGAAAGAATATTAGTAAAATATTCATTAGAGAAAATAAATAGTGATTAAATCCCTTATCTGTATAGCAAACAATCAAATGTTTGGTTTCTTAAGAGAACAAGGAAGGAAAAAGAAACTTCCTCTTCAAAATCTTTTTTAAAAGACCTTACTGCAGGTGTGCATCTGCAGACTCAATGCAGAAATTCCTGTTTTATTCGCCTATTTTACTTTGGACAAGCTTTTCCACTGTAGCAGTAAGTGGGGAAACTGGAAACAGTAGCCTTGACTAATGCATGTCAACTGCCTTTGTTTTCCTTCCAGTTGCCCATTCTGTCTGGATGGAGCTTAGGTGAAGTTTGTGAAGTATGATTCCTGAAGTTGGTCTTGCATTTAATCCATGCCTTAATCATAACTAATAAGTCTGGGGCACAGATTTCAGAAGTCAGAGTATAACTTTAAACTCAGTGAGTGGTTGGGAGCCTTTCTGTGTACAAAATAATCTCAGGCTGTTCCAGGCTTGTCTCTGCCAGAAAGATGACATCTAAGCTGTAAGTTCAGACTGATTCTTTTTTCAATCGTTAGGTTTTGACAACTTTGAGAGCCTGCTTGCCGGAGGCCACTGGATGGTGAGTTTGGGCTGCCTATTTCAAATTTGTTTCTTAGCACAGTAACTAGAAACTGACTGCCTTTCAAAGTTCATCTCCCTGTGCTCTTGCAGTGCTTGTAAAATGATGCTGCTCTGGGAGCTCTGTGGATCAAAACAGCAGTTTAAAAAAAACCAAAGCACTTAAAGATTTGGGAGGTATGACAATTGCTGTAAGGAAAATGTTTTATTTATTTAATAGGATAAACACTTCCATACTGCTCCACTGGAGAAGAATGTGCCTGTTCTCTTGGCCATGCTGGGGGTGTGGTATATAAATTGCTACGGATGTGAAACCCATGCATTGCTGCCCTATGACCAATATATGCACCGCTTTGCTGCCTACTTCCAGCAGGTAAGGTTCATCTGGAGAAGATGATTTCAAAAAGCGCGGATAAAGAATAAAGATGTTTCTGACCTGGTTCTAGAATGAGAATGTATGTTTCCAGGTTAAAATTATAACTACATAAATTCATGTAGTCAGGAACGTAAAGTTGTGTGAAGATAGCTACAATCCAATTTGTTCAAGTAATTTAGATATTTATTTTTTTCCTTAGATGTCAGTTAAGTTTGTGTCCATAAATTAAGCAGTTATGTATCCTTATGATATTTCTATTAATGAGCAGCACTTTATGTATGAAAGCTTGTACTGATAGTGTGTGGTTCTATGAGAAAGATAATAGTACTCTTCCCTTTTAGGGTGACATGGAATCTAATGGCAAATACATTACCAAGAAAGGATCTCGTGTGGACTACAGTACTGGCCCTATTGTGTGGGGAGAACCTGGCACCAATGGGCAGCATGCATTTTACCAACTCATTCATCAAGGTAAAACAGAATGTTCACTACTTTGTTTTGGAATTAATTCTGGCTACAAAGCTGTAAGAGTCTTCAGAATTTACACTGGTTTAGAAGCTAGGCTTGGGCTTCTGTCTAGGCATGTATGACACTACTTTTGTGCTCTTAATTAGTGGTGTAAAAGGCCATAACATGTAGGTGTCTTTCCTAGAATGCAGAGAGTCAACTAAAACAAACTATTAAGCTGTATTGTCATTCCCCCTAATACATGACCTAGAAAATCTTTGAAGTGGCAAGTCTACCAATAACTCAACATGAAGTGAGAATTTAGTGTTTTAAATTTCCTTCTAATGCAGGGCTCTTAACATGGCTTTTCTTGTAGGAACACGCATGATTCCCTGTGACTTCATGATCCCAGTTCAGACTCAGCATCCTATCAGAAATGGCTTGCATCACAAGGTAATTAAATCTTTATCAGAATACTCATCTTTCTTGACAGTGAAGGCATTGAAGCTTATCCAGTTTTGCAGTGCACCTGATTTCTAAATGTCCCTTTGAAAATCATACATGCAGACTCATGAATATTTACAACAGATTTGAAAAAATCTAAATTATAGTTACTTGATTAGAGGCATGCTTGTTCTTCAAGAACAGTAGCTTTATTATTGAGGGACATCAACAGTGTGGCCTGTGGAGGCTGGAAGTAGATGATAAACTAGGCTTGTGGAGATAAGCTTCCTTGTAGGAATTTAAAGGAGTAGGAAGAAGCATATTATCAGAGCTGGTGAAAGTTTCCTCAGATGCTGTTGCAGTTCTTTCTACCAGCATGCTTAGGGCTGTAACCTCCCATGCAAATCTTTGAAACCTGTTTTAGTTATCCAGTTAAGGATTTTCAAGGAACGGTGTTGAACTATTTATTTCATATGTGGAAACAAGTGTTCAGGTTAATCACTTGCTGCATAATTCAGAAAAAGCATGTCTTGTCAGCTAAACTTCAGTATTGTGGTGATTTAAGGTTAAAAATGTTATTTGGGTTCTGTACCAGCAACTTTCTTTAGTTGTAATACAAACTATGCTACTTACAAGATGGATCTGTGAAAGAGAAAATGGTTTTTTTTCTTATGGATGCAATAAATGTTTATTTTCACTATAGCTGATAGGAAAAAGCTACCCATCAACTTGCAATTGAACATTAGGCAAGGAATAATAACCTAAACTTCTGTTGTACTGGTGTACTGTTAGAGTTACCCTTCACAGAGTAAAAACATAATAGTTGTCCAATTTCGCTTTTCCAGAAAGGACAGTCAGTGTGAAAGGGATATACAAAATGCAGCTTCATTTGTTCGTGCTAGGATGTTCACTGTTTATTCCAGCAGGGACAGGATTTCTCGAAGCAAACCTGGGTGTTTTTGAATGCATGTACTGTTGAAATAGTAATCAGTAGCACTGAGGTAAAAAGCAGTGGCAGGTGTAATACACAAAATTAGCACACTTTACTTCCATAGTGTTAAAAATATGATGTGTCACTAGAGTACATCCGTCTGGATTCAGGCACTGAGAATCACTTTTCTATCTAAGGAAATAATAGCTTGAGTTCATATATTTACCTCCTAGATTCTTTTGGCCAACTTCCTTGCTCAGACTGAGGCCTTGATGAAAGGAAAGACTGCTGATGAAGCTCGTAAGGAACTGCAAGCAGCTGGACTGAGTGGAGATGCTCTGGAGAAGCTTCTTCCCCATAAGGTAGGCAGGCTCTGTCATTTTTCAGTTTCTTTCTGATTAGTAATATTGCTGTGGTGAGGGATTTGTGGTGTTAAGCTGCTTGATGGAGGTTGGTAAGGGGGGCATGCACTCAGGTGGCTATCAAGTGCTACTGTCTTCACAGCAGTGAAAGTAGTATTAAAGGTTGTCAGGTGTAGTGGAGCAGTCTGTAAATGGTGCTACTATTAAACATAATGACTGGAACTCTTTTGAGGCATTTTGGAGAAAAAACTGTATCTTCAGTGCCCCAGGTTTGTATTTTGCCACTTTCCAGAGCTGTAGTGATAGTAGCAGTGCTTGGAGTTATCATTTTGCCATTGCTTCTAATAAACAATGGAGAAAGTGCAGAGTATGAGAATACAGCTTTGTGATTGAAGAGGTAGCTTTTAAAGCTTTCAGGACGCTGTGATTCCGTATTTGCTGCTAATATAAATAATTTTATGTGGGCTGTAGGGAAAATATGGAGCTTGCATTAGAAACTCATTGCAATGCACTGTACTGTAGTGTACCTCTTGTTTTTGAAAGGTCTTTGAAGGTAATCGCCCAACCAATTCCATCATGTTTACAAAACTCAACCCATTCACCTTGGGAGCAATCATTGGTAAGTAAATGGATCTTAAGACTGCAAATGCTTTTTAAGACTTCATGATAAGGTTATTGATCAAGTCTTTTTCTTTTTCTTATAGCCATGTATGAGCACAAGATATTTGTTCAGGGGGTTGTCTGGGATATTAACAGCTATGATCAGTGGGGGTAAGTTCTCTTGATCTGTTTCTTGTGTATTTACTAACTGTCATACTCCCTAATATGTCATGTCTTAGAGAAGATGATGAAAAATAGTGGAATATTTAAATCAAACAAATATAGGATAGAATAGTTTTAAATGTAAGCCATGAAAAAAAAAATATATATATATATATATAAATTTAAAAAAATTTTTTTTTAGGAATAGATCACTGTGTACCCTTGTCCAGCCATGAGTAATGACCCTAAGTGTAACTTCAGTTTGGGGACTTTTGCTTTTTAGATTAAATAAGTAACCAACTATGAATGCTGAAGAGATACAGTAATAACAAGAAGATAGTCAAGCAGGCTGAATTCATACTCTGACAAGTAGAGGGGAAAATAATGTCCCTTTTAAATTAGGGGGGACAAGAATTTACCTCTTGAAACACTTAATAGGCATCTTGATTGGCATTTGCTAGTCAAGAAGAGTGACTACCTTTAATTTTTCATATAGTGGAGTTAGACGAGGCCATCTACCAAGAATGTTTTTGCATTGGGGCCCTATACCTGCTGTGGGTTGCACCCCTCTCTGAGGTTCATGGTAGAGCTCCATGGACAGCTGTTTTATGAGGAGTTTTGTTACTTTGACTTCTTTCTTTTGAAAAGGAAGACTTCTTCAGGAGCTAATTGGATGCTATCTTCAATTCCAGTAATATTAACTGCACAACATATTTTGTGGAAAACTTCCACAGGAGAAAGTGCTTGGGAAATGAATAGGATTTTTTAACTGAAACTTATCTATGCTGTGACGAGTTGTTTGGAAGGGCAAGTTTGCTCTGAAGGCCTAGAATAGCTTCATAAAAACTGAAGGATAGAAGTTAACTCTTCATATGTATCTTAGAGCTGTGTTATCACAGCAGTGTTTTTTTTTTTTTTTTTTTACCTTAAACAGTGTAGCAGGAACTGGAAACTGTCTCGTAAAAGCTGTATCTGCTGTAGAATCTGAAATTCAGAGTGAGGTATAAATAAAAAGACCTTTTTCAACAATATTAGAAAAATCTATAATGGAATCTAAACTAAATAGAGAATGTGGGGAGAACAAACAAAATATGCTGTAGAACAATTTCCTTTCTTGGAGCAGTTAGAAGATTCTTGTTTCTTAACTCACTGGGATAGTCCTCTGTAGTGTTGAAGAAAGCTTTCAGTCCTAAAGCTCAGCTGTTTATTGTTTTAGTGCTACAAATGAGTGTTTTGAGTGATGTGTTGAATACTGAACAGGAGCAAGGTGAATACCTTCTGCTTTGGAGCTGGCTGCATAATTCAGATGAGTTCTGAAGGGGAAAACAGCACAGACTGCAAAACAAAGCTTTCTTTCTAAGTATCTTGTAACTTGAGCTGTGTGTTCAGCTAAGCAGCTGTACTTATGAGAACTTCAGCTGTTTGTGAATGGCACTTGGTTAAATCATTTGTTCAGTGACTCATGAACACTGATTTTTTTTTTTGACTGCCATGGTACTCTCTACTGGCACATCTTTTAATATGCTTTATATTGTTTGCACTAATTGTTTTTCCTCTCTGTTCTTCTGTTTTTATGAATGCAGAGTTGAGCTTGGAAAACAGCTTGCCAAGAAAATTGAGCCTGAGTTGGAGTCAGATGCTGCAGTAACATCTCATGATAGCTCAACAAATGGGCTCATCAGTTTCATCAAAAAACACAGAGCCTGAAATGAAAGTTCCTGAGGACATCGACAATCTAACCACCGAATACTCAAGTCTGTTGTAGTTGTGCTTTTTAGCCACTTTTAACAAAAATAGCACTTTACTGATGTAGCTTCTTCACTTGTTGCAGTTGACTTCGTTGCGTCAAGTGTTATAAATGAAAACTAGTTTTGTGAAACCCAGAGATTCTATAGGTGCTTTCTATTTTTGTGGTTGTTAATCCGTAAAGTGCAGTTGGTACGTTCCTCACTTCTTATCCGTCAGCTTCCCTAAAGATGATCACAATGATATTAGAAAATAAAAGATGTGATGGATGAGTAGAAGTTCTTCATTCTGTATCTTTAAATACTAGGTACAGACCTAGTAATGCTTGCCTTACTGTATGTAAGGTTCTCTTAAAGCCATGTACACTAACTTCTGTCTGGCATGTCATTGCCCTGGTCTGGGTCTGCTGTATGCTAAAAGTATGTTCAAAGAAGCAAGTAAACTACAGCTATAAAAATGCAGTTTGTATGATATGCATTTGAGCAAGATGCAGATTATTTTCAGTGCTGCTGTGCAAGGTTTACAAATGGTTGAAGGTCTGTATTTGTGTTTCTTTAGAAGCTATGGAAGCTTTGGATCTGAAGCTTTCTTCAGAAGGGAGGAAAGCTTATGGAGTGATAGTGATACCTTTATTTTCCAAACTGTTTTCAAGAGCTTATGTGAAGCTGAAGTCTGGCATTGTTTGCAGCTGTGCGTTTTGATATCCTCCACAGGCAGCTCATCTCTCTCATCTCAGTCTTAAGTGGGCATCACTATTCTAACAGAATTGAATAGAGTGCAGTATCAGTATATGTGAATAAGCTGCTTGTATCCTCTAATTTTTTTACTGCTGTTGTTACCCTTCGTGTTAGCAGAGGAGCATGCTGTGCCTATTTTCTCCATAGCACCTTTATTAAAAAGGTAAGACACAAGCATGGAAGAGAAAAATAAGATGGATTAACTGTGAGTCTCAGCAAATTTCCATGACAAATGCTACTGTTTAGAAAGTCTGAGCCTGTACCTCTTAATGTGCATGTCTGCTGCTTATACATTAATTGACAGCACTGCCAGTTAATCATCATTGCTGCACCAGTAATCCCTTCATAGACCTTGGCAGCTATCTGCATGGATATGAACTTCACTCTGTGTCTGTCTTTTATGTGTGGGTGCTCTGGATTTGATACAGGCTTTATGAAGCGTTTTCTCCATAAAGCACTGTCACCACTCACCCCTTAGTGGGAGTTAAGATACTTTCCTAGGAAGCTGTACGACTTCCGTTCAGCTGTGAAAGAGCTCCCTTTGCTGGTAAGGGAGTGAGACAGTGCTTGCTGTGGTCCAAGGGCTGAGGGGAAGGCTGTCGTTTTTGTTTGGGTGTGCTACTCTGCAAATTCCAAACTCCAGAAGCTTTTCTTGGAGAAGAAAGTGAACAGAACTTGTTCTCTAACTCTGTAAAGAATGCATCTTGGTAAAGACTATGTGTTAGTTTATCAGCCTGATTGCTGTTGTGAAACAAGCACTCTTGCTAAAGGGAGGGCAGCAGCAGGTGCTGATAGCTTGCAACCACAAAAACCACACAGTACGACAGCAGTAAGATCACAATACTGGTTGTGTGTAATAAAACAGTATTGAAGCAATGGTGCTGTCAGACCTTGTTTAGATTTCAGACCCCGCTATTCATGGTGGCAGCATTTCAAAATTGCTGCAGAAAGAAGGAGGGGGAAAAAGCAGTAGGACGCTGATTGTCACCCAGTTGTACCCTGCAAGCTGATCGACCCCCCGCCCGCGCTAAACGCCCTCGCTAAACGCCCGCCCTTCCCGCGCGGCAGCTCGGCGCGTGCCGCAGCCCCGTGGCGCCACCTGGCGGCTCGCGCTCCTGTGAGGGCTGGGGGGAGATCGAGGGCTGGGAGCCCCGCGTATGCGTTCCTCAGAATCCTCGCTCGTTCCGGTGTTTTCTCGAACTTGCAAGGGCTCTCGGGGCTGCCCCTTTGCTGTGCTGTTTGCTAATCGGAGGTGATGTTAGCAAATCACAAAGCGCCATTCTGGAGGGGTTCCCACCTGTGACTTGCCCGTGCATCAGCCTGTGTGCTAGAATTGCTGCCTGATTGTCAGAGCAGAAAAAGTACGGAAATGACCGCTCCCGATGTCACAGGGAGAAAAAGAGGGAACGAAATCTTATGGGAGGTTCTCCCTGCAGCCGGGTTGGGCAGGCTGCAGGTGACGTCCAGAGGAACAGGTGGGCTGCACTGTGGAGGTGGGGTGCTCGTTAAGGTGACTGGCTGCCTGCTAAATGGGTGCACGAGTCCATTTTGCAGCTTCCTGTTAATTGGTTTTCTTCAAAATGCATAGATGGTCAGCTTGAAGCCTCTTCCAGGAAGGAGCAGCAGGTGCTGGCACCACGGCCGGCCGAGGAGGCAGCGCGGAGCACCGCTGTGCCGTATGCTGGCTGAGGGGATGCGGGCAGGGGTAAGGGGGCAGCCTGAAGATGGGATGCGATCTGCAGAAATGGAGGTATCTAGCCATGAACAAAACCCAGCGAGCTGCTTGTAAACGGTGAAAATGTCAAACTCACCAGGTTTGGCCAGGAAACTGTAATAGTTGTGGCTGAGCTCCCAGATGAAATTCTATTATCCTTTATACTGCAAGAGAGAATAAAAGCCAACAGATCATGCTGAGTTACAGAATGCAGAAACAGCATTTGTTCTGGAGAACATAGAATTCCAGTGAGATGTGAGCAAAGGAGGGCATCTTGCTTGTATATATTTTGTGATGGAAGTAACTAGAGAGGAAGTAACATGTCTAAAGTAAGCAGCGGCTCATCAGTCCCTTGAGCTGTAACAAGATCTTCTGATCCTCAGCCTTCTGAAAAGAACACCTGCTTTTCTTGCAGGCCTTTAAGGAAACACAGCATGGGATGCTTCAATGGGTTATGCAGGTAAGTCAGTGATGTATGTGTACAAAACAGCACAGTAAGCATGAAGGTGGTAGATTGACTAAGAAATCATAACAGCTGTTCCAAGTCAAAACTGATCTACAATGTATTTTAAAATTTCCTGAGAAGGAAATACCCTCTGCTTGAGGGAAAACTTAAAAATTTCTAAAGGAATTGATAAATTCATCTTGTATTCCCAATGGAAATGCACTTGTTATAGGCTATGTGGGAACAAGATTAAAAGAGGAATATATATGCATTATAATTTGATCTAAAAAGACTGTGTCTGGGAGCAGTGATTACAGTGATGATACCTGCAGTTCCTTTATTTAAAGAGAATTTAATTATAATTGATAAGCAATTTGCTTTTGTCCAATTTGGAAGGATCAGATCTTTTGGATTGTTCTAATTTCCAAACTATCCAGCACTAAATGCCAAGTTCCTGCAGGCTTACTGATCATAAACAAACTTAGCTTGGACTGCTTGAAGAGCAGTAAGATGAGTAGAATTTCCCAGGACATGCTGAAATTCTGAATTAAATTTGTTGCAGTTTTGGAAAAAGTATATCTGCAGTGTCAGGTCTTAAGCAGGTGAGCTGTGATTCTGCATGGGTTACACAAATGACAAGAAGATTATTTCATCATTTATATCCTAGAAGAGCATGAAGATAAAGGTGCTTATGTTCACATTCTCTTAAAAGACCTCTAGTAATCCTTGCTGCTGTATTTTTGTTGTTGAAGTGAATTTTGGAGAGAAAACTGTTAGGTACGCTCATGAAGAATACAAGAACGAAGTTGAGAGTTAAAATTTTACTGTCAGGTTTTCAGTACGATCTTGTCAACCCTGATGTAGATAGCTGTGGCTTGCAGGCTATGTTAAAAACAATATTTTAGGGACAGTGCAGCATGAAGAATGAAAAGCTCTTTGGATTCCAGACTTAAGTGTTAACTTGGATTATTAATAAAAATTCTGCTGAGAATTCCTCAGACTTGAATGCTAGTAACTATATTGCTATCCTTTCTTTGAGAGGCATTTCAAGTTTTTGTTAGTTTTGTGGCACACTGAGATTGTCAAAATAGATCAGATAGAAAGTAGTGATAGAACTATCTATTTCTGGAAGGTTGGTCATGTACAGATGACTTTATTGAGCCCTCAATTTTTTTCTATGTTCTTTCACATTTGGGTTTTTTTGACAGAAGAAAAATTGAAAATTCTGAGGTTCTTAGAGAGGAAAAAACAAATGAAAACAAAAATGTTGATCCCAAACCTGTTGAATATAACTGCAATTTCATTCCGAGTCGACTTTGAAAAATGTTTGTAGTCAGGTTGTCAGACTCAGAGTATTTGATGTTACTTGATGGTATCACAGGTAGACAATTCTCAACATTGCTCTCAACTGTATGTTTCAAGACTTCTCTTATGTTCAAAGAAATATTTGCCTAGATTTGTGGACTTATTAGTCCCCTGGGGAGAAAAGATGCCCACTGTGGCTGCCCCCTTGATCCCTGCTGAATGGGGCTGTCCAGGTTTTGAGAAATGAAAGGGCTGGCTGGGGAGTGGGGGTGGTCCTTTTGGGGTCTGGAAGCAGGCTGCACAGCAGACTCAAGTGAAGTAAGCACTAGGTGTCAGGAAGGCTGCTAAGAAGTTGACCTGGACTATGCATCTGAAATGTGTGGCAATTCTTGGAAAGGCTGAGCTCTGCCTTTCATCTTTAACAACAGCCACAAGGGGCAATATCTGGAAGAAAGATCCCTCTCACTTAGATAGGATATAGGATAAAAGCTTACCACTTAACAGATTTTGAGTGTTAGTGGACTGTGTATATATATATATATATGTGTGTGTGTGTATGTAATTGTGTGTGTGTGTGTGTATGTAAGTACATACATACTGGAATATACTACATATATATATATATAGTCTTGGGTAACAATTCTAGTACTTTTTTTATTGAATATTCTTGTCTGGTTTGGGACTAATGAAAAGCACTACTTTTGTCTTTACAAGTCAATAAACTGATTAACAGTGGTGGGTTGCTGTGCCAGCAGAGCTTCTGACTTTAGGGCTGACTCTCCAGTCTTCTCAAGAAATGCATTTGTAATCGTAATATTATTTTAACTGTACAAACAAATCTCAATGCAGCTTTGCTTTTCTACTCTGATACATTATCTAATGGTTCTCTTTAACATTTGCTTTATTCTCACAAACCTGTGATAAACATTGGCACAGATAACTGAAGGGCTGTTGGCGTACCTCTGTGGCTGAATAGTCTGTGGTGTAGCAGTGCTTCCTGAACCACTTAAGAAAATTATAAGAGAGAGTACAAGGCATCATCCGAAGGCTCACTGGAGTTTTCCACAATATTCCATAAATAACTGTCTTGGTTCTGATCTTCAGTGGACTTTCAGCATAAATTGTATCATTTGAATGTTGTGATGTATTTTCTAAGCCATGTTCAATTCTCAGGATATATGCCTGCTACTTAGAATGATAGTACATCTCAAGATGACAAAGAGGTGAAAAATAAAAGATATGGAGTCTTGGTCAGCTTTAATGTTTGTGTATGGAGCATTGTATGGTATATTGGCTGGCCAAGATGCATGAATACCAGTCTAGGTCAAATGCTGTTTGGTTGTATTTGCACAGGATTGAGAATTTACTGAGAGAACCTCTTGACTCACAATTGATAACTAGACTTTCATGTACATGTGAAAGTGTCACGCTGACTTCAATAGACATTAGTCTGGCCCTTGAGTTAACTGCAGTTTGAGGCAATTCTGTTGATGTGGATTGTTCTGCAAAAGTTTTGGACTATTTCAGCATGGCTACAGATAAGCTTATCTGTAGAGTGAGTTGAAAACAAGTCTCCATGCTGAGGGTGATGCACATGCAAGGAACTTAAAATGTTGTCTGTAGAATGTAACATAGTTTCATAGCGTTTTTCCAAGGTAAGAAGTATTCAACAATGAAAAACACCAATTTTATTTGGATCCTTTGGGACTAAATGGAAGTTACAGGAGAGGGATGATTCTGGCTGTTCAGCTGTGGTAGGAGAGGTCGAAGAGCAGAAACAAAATGGAACAAAATAAATATGATGTTCTTAAATCTGGGAGTACCTTTATTAAGAAAGAGAAAAGTATCTATCATAATATAAAATACATACCCATGAGGGGGGTGTGTGTGTGTGTGTGTGTGTGTGTGTGTGTGTGTGTGTGTGTGTGTACATATATAATTGCATTAATTTTTTTTCACTCTTTTTAAACCCTCATACATCTTCCTCCTGGGAGATACTGACATTCTCTTCATACTGGGTGGATTTACCACAAGGAAACCTAGAAGAAACTTGAAAGTGTCCGGTTTTATTTAAAACCTTGGTGGTCTTTAATGGCTGCCCCACAGTTCCAGCCTGGTACAAACTTAAACAGAGCTCTTTGTTGCTCTTGAATGTGACATAATCCTTTCATCTGGCATGCTGAATGAAGTATGCACATGGCTTTTTTGCTACCCCTGCTGGGCTGCCTTGTTACACCTTCAGAGCAAACCACCCCCCAGTAAAAAAAGCTTGGACTCTGTCATCCACTCTAATGCCAATAAACAACAGATAACTATGGCATCTTTTGGTTTTAAAATGCTGCCCCTCATTAAACTTGTGTGCCGAGGAAGGAAACAGTTCCCCACATCATTGTTTCAAGCAGATACAGAGTACATTTTTTTTGTTGTTTGCGTGTTTGCTAATTTGAAGCTCTTTGAAGAATCCTACAGGGAGATCAAAGTCAAAAGATTAGAACGTTTTTAATAAAGTGAAGAAGGATCAGGTTAGATCAAAGGGACAAGCTGACAGGAAATAAGTAGGTGCCGTTGTTGGCTGACACTTGCATGCTGTAGGGTGATTTCTGTGTTAATGTGAGGTCAGAAGGAGGATTGCTTTACATCTTATTGTCTCCAGACTTTGCTGGCTGGGTGTGTCTTTGTACTTCGCTTTAATCTCAAAAATTAAAACCCGTACAGTCACAGTTTGGCTCAGCCACATGATTTTTCTAGTTATTTAGCTTTGATTTTGAAATAAAAATAAAATTTGGAACCTATCAGCAGGGTGTGGAGGTAATTAATGGGCGGCTTCCAAGGGGATTCAGCTACAGGAGTACTTGCTGCCAGAAGTCCCGGGCCTTGGTCATCGCCAGTGTCCTTTCACTGACTTCAAGGGAATCAAATCTTACCCTGCTGTCTGAAGAGGAAATGTATTTTCTTTATATATGCTAAGAGTTTGTGTGCTCGCAAAATCACTATATCCCCTTTAGTTTAGGTGCAGTTTTATTGATACAGAGTGACTAATTGGGTAGAGTTTATATCCCTGAGAGGACAGAATGGCACCACTAACCAGAATGGGCACTGCGCTCATTGGCCTCCTTGTGATCTTCACAGGTTGTGGTGGATGCACAGTAATCTTTGGCATCCTGGCAGATGTGCATTGGAAGTAAGCAGCTTTACTAAATAACATCATCTACTAATGAGAATCAGCCTTCTGTGTGATGTAGCTAGAACCTAAATTGAGTGTTTGAAGACAGTTATAGGAAAACATTTTTTTTTTTTTATTGTATGGTATTTTATAGCTGCACAGAGCTTCATCTTCCCATGTATCTTCACAGGTGAAGACAAATATTTCAGAGGTTTATGTGTCTTTTTCTCCATTAGCAGGAAACCTCCTTTGCCTGAAAGCACGTTTTAAGGCAAATATGCAGGACTTGGCCCAAACAAAAAACACTTGTTTTGTTCTACAAACAAAAGGGCTGGTAACGTGAGCTTTCTGCTCTACGCAAATACGTGAACAGTTTCCCTTTGTGCACCAAGGATTTCTGCCATCCTAATACACGATTGCGCTCCAGTGATTAGATACCTTATTTAATGTGGTGAATGCAATAAATGTATTATTCAGTCATGTTAAATCAAAATTGCAGTTTTTGGTACAGCCCTAATAGAACGAGGTGTGCTCAGCACTGTGTTCATTACTACAGTACAGGCAATAATGACACTTTGTGAAAATATAGAGAGAAGTTATTTTTACTGTATTTTGTTATTTTTGCCTTGCAGTCAGTTCTGTAAACAAGTGATGGCTCTACAAAACTAAAGGAAAGTATTCAAGAAAATAAAGGTACCTAACCTTAGTGAGGCAAAGAAAAACGCTTGGGAAGAGAAGGTTAGCTTGTGTTTAGGAAAGTGTGGAAAGTTTGTGAGCCTCAAAGAGATGTTAGCACTGAATGGAACTAATGTACACAAACGGGGGGAAAATGTTCCTTTTCACTGTCTGTGCTGCTGCTGAGCAGAGCTTCTCTCTCCTGGTGTATGTGGCTCTAAGCCAAAGTTTCCCATACGGTACTGTCATTTGCTGCTTGTACACATGCATTTTCTAGGGTTCCCGATTAAAAGCAGCATGGCAGGTTGCATGAAGGACTGCTGTGTGGGAGCCAACTTTATGATACAGTCAGGATTCATTTTCAGTGGAGCTGACCTTGGGCATGCAGTGCTATTAAGTCAGCAGCTGAGAATGGCATATGGAAAGAAGACAACCTGATTTGATTTGGAACACAGTCTTGTTCTTTTTATTTGATCACGTTCCGTGGAGCCTCCTGGGTTGCCAATCTGCTGTTTTTCGTAATCAGTAGACTCTAATTAAAATTACTTCTAAATCTGAAATATGTAGTATTCAGAAGGAAAAAAGAGCAAATGCACCTGAAATGCTCAAAGTGCTTCCGTGTGGTTATTATAATAGCTTGTCTCTTAGAAGTGTCTACTTCTCTAGCCGCTTAGCTTCTGTTGATTTCCCTGTTAGACTTGGCTTTGGATGGGAAATATGTTCTTACACCTTCTGTAAGCATTCAGATTTAGAAGTGGCAAATAATTCTTTCTGAGATTTATTTGCCTAATCAAAACAGTGAGTTTGTGCCTAAATTTTCAATGTTTCAGTACTTTACAATAAAGTATACCGTTACTAGCAAAAGGTGCTTTTTGGAAATATGAGCACTGATTGGGTAGCCCAAAGATAGGGTGTTGGAGCATCTCAGTAGTGGACAGATATATCTAAACTCTGCTGAAGTTTTGAGGATACTAATGGGACCAGCTGAGCAGACATTCCTGAGATATAGAAGTCCAAGAAAAAGTAGCCTGTGTTCCAAATAGGCAAATCTGGAGTTGTAAATTGAGTTAAATTTATGTGATCTTTTAATATAAAGCTATAAACCTACTGGTATTGCAGGAGTCTACAGGGATTGGAATGTAGCAGAAATTCAAAGTACCTGAAGCAATCAAACAGTATGAAAGGAAATGGAAAAAAAGAGGTCCTTTAACAGACTGCAGAATGAAGATTAACCATTCAGGGAGAGGTGCAAAGTGGGGGAAATGGGATACTGATAAAGTGTTATGGTAACAGAAAATTTAGTGATGAAACACAGAATTCCTCGAGGGAATCATAAATCATCTTTAGTCTACAAGGTATGTTGGTTCCTAAATCAGCAGGAGTCTGGTACCTAAATTGCTTTGCAATTCTAGTCCCAGATGCTTTACTATGGACTTTCAGCTTCTCTTCAGGCTTCATGCGGTTTTAAATTTAACAGGGTGCTCATTTCCTTTGAAGCAAAGCATGTTAAACGTGTCTTTAATATGTTTATAAAATGAAAGATCTTGAAGGACAGGTCAGGATTTTTTAGAGTTCTGGAGTGCTAAGTGTTTAAATATAAAGAAGAAATTAAGAGAATGTTGAGAAATGACAGGGAATGTCTAGACTTACTGACTTTGCAAGGTTTGATTTGTCCGAACTAATGCTTAAGGCATTAATGGTGTTTTTGTGGTTAGCTGAATGTAAGCCTTCTTTGGTAGTGTATCAGAAGAAACAATGTTCCAAATCCAGATACAGCAGTTTACTAGTTGATTAATATATTAACAAAGGGAAATGTTAGAGTGTCATTAGAGGACTGGAGTAGAAATGCAGGAGGAGTGCTCTGTGTCCACTAGGTGGTAATGCTGAATCTTAAATCTTGTTCAGTGGTGTGAGGCTCCTTCCTGCTAGATGATGAGACCCTTCTTCATTCCCTTCTGCTGGAGGGAGATTTTGAACACTGATTATTGAGAAACACCAGATCTGAGAATCTTGAGAATATATTCAAGGACGGCAGGACTTAGTCAGGCTAAAGTTTTGAAATGTGGTTTGTGCTAGTGCCCTAAAACCTTGTGTAGATGTAGGTGTAACTTACTCAGCCATATGTCCGTAACATTTCTATGTAAGTTTTCAGAGGCTTCTGAAATTGTAGAGAATGCCCTCTACAATCACCAACTTTAGCAACTACTAATATCTGTCTTTTAAAAATCTTCATCGAAAACAATCTTTTTCCCAAATGACTTATGACTTGAAGAAATGGCTGGTGCCTGATGAAGTGCTAAACTTGCTTCAGTTTGAAGGTGAATTTGTCACCCAAGGTGGTTTGTGGAAAAAAGATGAGAGGCATTAACAGCGTACTGTGTTGTCTAGAACTGAAACAGTGTTGGAATAGAAATTAATCCTAACTGAGAAGGGTATTTAGGAAAAAAAGAGTATGATTATTTGAACTAGAATTTGGAGATGGCAGTGTAAGAAAAAATTCATTGAATCCTGGCAGTAGAAATCAGCTACATTTTTGTGTCTTCTCTAGACTGTTTCTACGCTCAAAATGTTTCATAACACCAAGGTCAGACTCTGGGTCTTTCAGCACTCAAAGATTAACTTAGTGCCATTACTCCCTCCTGTAAAATCTAGGGCTGCCCACTAGCTGCTCAAACACAGATCCGTTTTATCTTACTTGTCCTCTGTGAATTTATGGAATCATAGAATCATTAGAGATGGAATGGACCCTTAAATGTCATCTAGTCCAACAGTGAGCAGTGATATCTACAGCTACGTCAATTTCCTCAGAGCCTGGTGCAGACTGACCTTGAATGTCTCCAACAATGGGGCACCTGCCACCTCTTTAGGCAACCAATTCCAGTGTCTCACCACTCTGATCGTAATTTTTTTTATCCCCAATCCATAATGCCACTGGTGCAAATGGCTCTACAAGGATTATTATTAATTAGCTATTTCTGTTTTAATGCTGACAATGGAGATGACTCATATTCCTTGTTTCTAAGCAAATCTTGTTTTCTACAGAAGAAAACTGTTAACAGCATGCATTTTCTGTCCTTCCCAATTTTACTTGTTGTTAGCCTGTACTATGTAACTCAATGTAATTTTTACTATGCCTGTAATTGCAGCAAGTACACCAACATTATCAACACTAAAACTTCGTTTTGATCTTCTTGATCTTGATCAAAGATGAGATTTGGGGTTGGTGTGAAGCCCATTGGTTTAAATGCATTTATTTGTGTGTTTAATGGTCTGACTGGGCAAATTAGTGGCACAATCAAGGATTGTATTCGCTAGTGTTCAACCAGAGTTGGAAGTACATCTGTCAGGACTTGTCAAATCTATAAAATTATACTTTGCTTTGCATACCAGCCAACTGTCTGCAGTCTAGAAGAAACCCAGTTAATCTTTCTTTGGAATATTTCTGTCTTTTTAAAAATATGGAAGTACCTTTTCATTGGAATTTGAAAGCAAAACCAAAAGTGGAGTTAAATAATAGTTAAATATATAAATAATAATAGTTAAAAACAAAAAGAAGAAAAAGTAGCACAGGGAAGGTATCCTGGGCTGCATCAAAAGAGAGGGGAGCAGTGAGGGAAGGGAGGGAATTGTCCCCCTCTGCTCTGTTCCTGGGAGGCCCCATCTGGAGTACTGCATCCAGCTCTGGGGCCCACAGCACAGCAGAGACGTGGAACTGGTCCAGAGGAAGGAGGGACAAAAATGTCATATGCACCAGAAAATGCACAGAATACAAGAATATCCCTAATACAGCAAAAATGAAGTTTAGTAGAGAGTACTTGCTGAGGGAGGCTAGAAATGTGGGAGTAAACAGTGCATATCTTACAAATGAGTAGGACATTTCTCTTTGCTTTATGTTACCACACCTGGTATTAGCATTAAATCCATTTTGATCAAAAAGTCTAGCACAAACTTCTCTGAGAGGTGATACAAGGGGAACAAGCATTATTAGCTCTGAATTTGGCCTCTGCTGTTTAGGAAAGCCTTCCTGTCCTGACACAGGCCAGCATGTAAAAATTGTGCAGGGCATGCTGAGGACATGCACACGGTAGGACTTCGTGTCCTATAACCACTGCTCTAGCAAGCATTTAACACACTATTCCTGGCTTTTGGTTCTCTCTGATTGGAGAGGCTGTAGTCTGACAAGCAGGAACTCTAAAACCACCAGAAACCTGTTGCTGGTCTAACCTGGAGGACTGGGAGCAATTCCAAAGGACAGCATTTTAACTAGCAGTTGCTTAAAAGCTCCACTTTGTTTCAGGGGCGAGAAGGAGCTTGTTTACAGCCTAACTTAGAGGCTTAACTTTCTCATCCTTCTGCTCATGGAAAACTCACAAATATTCTGTTTAGAGCTTTCCCTTGACTCTACAAAAAGAAAGAATTTTTGGAAAGCACCGAAGGATTTTGAGTAATTCAAACACAGCAATACAAGCCCACAGCTCTCCATCTTCTACCAGCGCACTGATATTTGTGTGTGCCTTTGCCCCCACCGTGTGATTTTAGAGAAGATCTGATTTTTGATGGCTGCCAATCTTCTCTGGCCTAACAGTATCTTATGGAAGATGCTGATGTACTTTTTTCCTAATGTTGCACTGCCACCTTCTGCTTTGCTTTCAGGAATTAAGGCATGTGTGATGAACAGATGGTGTTCAATTTCAAAAGTAGTTAACAAATCAAGCCTTTCAAAGCTGGAAACCCAAAGTTAGACTCCCAAATCAATCTTTAGATTACTGCTTATGTTAGTTGGTATCCAAAACTACATAGATGCCTTTGGTTTCAGTGGTGATTGCTGAATGTACACACTACAAGAAGTCAGGAGTCTCCTCTCAGACATGTGGGCACTTGTTATGGACAGTTTTGGCAGAATGAACATGCCAGTGGTGTTTGCACGTAAACTTAATCAATTTTTTCTTAAATTCAAAAAATGCTATGTAAATGTAGGTTATTTCCATGGCGTTTGGAAGTGAAGTCTAAGCTGTAGTTTTTGCATAACTGAAGTACATACTGAAATGTAGGAAAAATAGTGTTTTTGTCACTTAACGTTTTCTCTTTACATGGAATCACTTTAACACTTAACTTTTCTCTTTACATGGAACCTAGCATGTTTTCCTGTGTCTGAAGGCTGTAGGTATTATTATCTCCAGTTTCCAATGGAAAACTTGTCTTTCTGGCTGTAAACTCCTGTATCTCACTTGTGCATTCTGAAAGGATAAAATAATACCAACATCTACATTTTTTACAAGGAAAGGTATATCTGGTTCTGTGTCTACTGAAGAATGAATTATTTATTCTTCTGTTTGTTTGTTTATTTTCCTAATAAATTCTTAAATAAAGTACAGGTTCTCATGTACCCTGCATTTCCTGCCTTTTTGTACAGTATTGCTTTTTGTATTTACATGTAATGTTTATTTAGTGCGCAGAAGGGCAGAAGAGAGAGGAGACAAGTGACTACAAAATTTTTGATATTCTAGACATTTACTCTGTATAGTTGCAATAGTACAGGAAGAGATTATTTTGACAAGTGCTAGCTTCATTTTTTAACAAGTACTAGGCATTTCTTAAGGGGCAGTGGGCATATGATGTTAAATTAGAACCGGACTTAAGCAAACACAGGCTTTCTTCTTTGACAAGCTTAGAGTCTCATTAGGGTAAATTACTGAGTATTGAGTTCCCTGTTTCTCTGGTTAGATGGTTATTGGGATCCAACCTAATTAGTTTAAAGCTGACTTCGTATCTCTACACAACACTGTCGTTATTCCTGTGCTGCTGTGGAGGCATAGTCTGAAGTCTTCATTTGAAATCCATTAAAGTCGAAGGAACTCTTTCTCTTGGTTGAATGAGCTTTGCATCAGGCTGCAAACACGTCAAGTGTACAGTACAGAAAACAGAGAGACCCTGGCCATGCAAGTCCATGCCTGGCATTTCTATTGGGATAAAGTGCTGCAGGGAGGGGACTGGGAATGCAGGCTGTGAGGCCAAGGAGCAGGTGAGGGGAGCTTGTGCATAATGCATGAGTGCAGCAAGCAGAGGGGGAAAATCTGAACAGAGAGATGATGGAAGATTTCTGAGGATTTCTGAGGAGTTCTGGTGGTGTTGGGAGAGACTTGGATTTTGTATAGAGCAGGGCAGAAGGGTAGTCTGGCACAGTTGATGCAGCACACGATGGGAGAATGCTGTGAGCCAGAATTTCTGGGAGAGGCAGGCAAGTGAAGGCAGGGCTGACGACGTGTGGTGAACGACACTAACAGAAAACAGTCATGAGGGGTAGAGGCTTGGTTGGGGAACAGACAGCACAACCAATCTGGTGGTGAATATAAAAGTCTTCCTTTTCCTAGTGCATGAGATGATTCGCTACTACTGGCATGCTCCTTAAAGAAATCCAGCCTGGCAGGAGTGGGGGAGCAGCAGGTGAGCCCCAGGGTGCTGAAACAGACAGTTGCTCTTTAGACTGGTGCAGACATGAATGTGCTAAGGAGTGATACATTTCCACCCCCCTCCCCCCCCACAAAATCTGAAAAAGCATAGCAAGCATATTTTAGGGCTGGATGGAATGTTTGCTCAATTAACTAGTCAAAACAGGATTTCTTTGTGTTTCTCACAGTGCTGCAAATGGAACTCTCTTTATGAGATTCAAATTCTTTGCCTGTATCTTCCTACCCAACATATACCATCTCCAGGAGCTTTACTAATATCTGCTGATCCAACTGTTGTGAAGTAAATTAGCTCCGTTTTGTCTTGACTTGAATGGATGCGGAAACATAGGATAGAAATCAGACAGTTTGCACAAAATTTCTGGAAGATTTACTACACAAGTGGAATGATAAGATTAGAAGGAGTCACCCTGTCATTAAGCCTTGTCTACTGCCACTACGTTGTAGTTATGTCTTGAAGTTCAGAATGATCTTCATGACACTGCTCTACATACTTCTACAAAACACAGGTTACAAAACACACCTGTAGCAAACTTAAAACTATTAATCTTATGCATAAGATCAGAAGCTGCAAACTGCCATGTCCCACTGGAAGATATCTGGAGTGAATAAGAGCTTCATCATGCTCTTAGATACTTGCATTAATATGGAACTTGTTAAGTGACATTCCTGGACTATCTGGAAAGCTACACTACTAAAGAAGACAAAACTATTACTGTCATATTCCCTAATGACCTGATTTGAATGAATAGCTTTCCCGATTTTGCCTAACCTTGTGCATCAGAGATGTTTAATACCATAAAGAATGTGAATATTCTGGCTATACCTAATGTTTGTGACTTCAGGAAAAAAAAGTATTATTTTTCCCCCCTTCCTAAAAGATCATGTTATATATTAGAGGTAAAAATATATACTGTTTCCTAGCCTGTTTTGGACAACAGGAATACAGCTCAAATGCAGTACAACAAGCACAATCAGTTGATAAGCACTAGATCTTGAGATTAAAATGGTACATTCAAATCAGACACGAACAAACTAAGCAGATCAGCTTCCCTCAGTCTCTGTGTCTTATATTGAGCCTTGACATCGTCTTATGATTCTCCTCTGAATCTTCATTCTTTTCGATTTCCTTCCTGAATTAAGGATATCAGAAGCAGAGTGCAATGTCTGAAAACGGACATACTGATTCCTCTCTTCAGTATCCCCTTAGATCTGAAGCTTTAGACTTGTTCCTGCTGTACTGCCATTAACAGGATGCCTAGGAGACTGAACTAGATACTGAGACTGAAGGGTGACTTATATGCTGTTATTTCTGCAAACTCATATCCTGTAACCGTTTTTAGGTATAGATGTATTTTATATGTAGTCCTGCCACAGCTCTAAAACACTTCAGTACCCAAGCTAGAGCCAAGGCAATAGTCCAGATTGTTATCTCTGCTGTGAGGCTGAGTGGTGGCTTCTGATTGACAAAGTGATAGCCTTGTTGCTTCAGTGACTGCACATTAGAAACAGAAACTGGTGTCATTTCTGTCACTTCTGTCACTTCAGTCTGCAGAAAGCCCAGATGGTACAGCATAGTTTGATGACTGGCTGGAATGGGCAGAACCCCTTGATCATCTGATTTTCTGGTGTTTTGTTGGTTGCTTTTTTGTCAACCATTTAGGCAACTGTAGGCCTTGCTAACACTAGTAGGTAGGGTAAATGCTTTCTTTTCATAGCAAGCAGAAAATTGAAAAACCTTTTCTAGAATCACAGCAGAAAGTTGTAGGCAGGTGGAATACAATTAGTTAAGCTGAAATCAAGCTAGGGGTTGTTGGAGAATTTACCTGGCAACAGTTGTAAGCATGCAGGGTTTGGGAACTGATGAACTGCAGCTGTGTGGATGAGTGCACCACAGGGGAAGAGAAGGTAGGAGGTGAGGGAAAAGGAGAAGCAGCGAGACGAGATTTCTTGAGATACAGGCCTGACTAGAAGAGTAGACTTGGGATTTGTAAGGTAAGCAGCTGCTTGTTGTTATTGATATAACTGACTTATGGTCTTCTTTTTTCCTTTTTTTCCTTCTTGGCTTCACTGGAACGTTCCAATTCTTATTTTAAAAATCACTGAAGAGAACAGAGGCTTCCAGTTGTGGCTAGTTGACGCTTGTGTGTGTTGCCAAATAAAAATTACGTTGTTTCTTTAATTTGATATAGAACCTTGGGGCCAACTTGAGTTGGGAGATTTTTTTTTACATGCTTTAAAATATTTTAGTTTTTTTCTACTTCACATTCCTTCTGAAACTGCCCTAATTACCTTTATAAACATCTGAACAGTTACTGTTTCCAAATACAAAGAACAAAAGCACTACAAGCACAGTGAAAATACCAAATATTGATTTGTGCCTTAAATACCAGAACAGCTCAGCAGGAGGTATACGAAATATTTCTGAAAAATGATAACTTATCACCTGTAGACCTGGCAGTTGTTGTCCATTATGACAAAGACTAGCTAGGGGGCTCAGGTGACTTCCAGCCTTCAGCTATTTGTGTCTCTTCCAAGGCAAAGAGGAAAAAATCTCAACCCTCTTCACAATGTTTGCATTTAACTCATTTTCTGCATCTTTCTTTCACCTAAGTTTACAGAGATGCATTGGAACACACCACCCACAGCAATGTAGCAGCATCAAAATTTAACTGCAGTAATGGTAACTGATGCATGAACTTCTTTCAGATGAAAGATTTAGCTGTCTTGTTCACACCCTTGCAAGCACGCATGACTCTATAATTTGATTTCATGGGGTAGGGCTTGGAGGTTTGGCTCTTGCTGTGTAATGTCTCTGCATTCCCCCTTATAACCAAGCTGCACCTGAATGCTTATTTACCCCGTGCACTCTGATGTGCTAATTATTTCCCTGTTAAAAACACTCTTGTATTACCCTGGGGATACCAGAAATGTTAGTGCTTTTTCTTGCAGTCAAATTTGGCTCCATGGGGATAATGAAGGCTTCTCTTTGCTCTCCCTGACTTGGTAGGGTGGCAATGGGGAGGTACTGCTGTTGAGATGTGTGCGTACAGCTTTGCAGGAAGTCAGGGGAGGTGGAAAAGTCACTGTAATTTCCAGTGTCATCATTCTTGGAGAAACAAACTGCTTCTGTTTTGGTCTTTGCTTTTTCATTTGGATAGCTCACATCTGGTCCAGACCTGTTTGTGTTGTTCCTGAGGCTCTGTTCAAGCATTTCCCACAGTGAGTGTGGGTCTGGACTCGTGATCTCCAATCAAAGAGTGAAAAAAAAAAGTAGTGCTTGAATGGATAACCAGGGATCATTTGATCTTGTGGTGGAGGATAAAGAAAGTGATCTGTGTGTTGTGGATCTACCATGTAGTGAAGTGTGTTTGAGAACATATGTTCCAGGTAGCCGTTTAAGGCTGTGCCTGTGGCACTCGAATCTTGATTTCCTTGAGCATTCTGGAGATGGGTGGTGTAGCATGGCTGTTCAGTGGTGTTACACAGCTTTTCTGCAGTGCCTTCAGGTTTGTTTTGTTGTGGGCATGAAGTAATAAAGGGTAATAGTGTCTCTCAGGACCTCTTCTGCCTTCTTATATCTAGATGAAAACTGTTACAACAGCTTGCTAGATGCTAACTTTATCTAGAATAGCTAACTTGATTTTTGTATTGATAAGTAATGGTGTTCAGTTTGCGTGCGTGCCTGGTTGGGGAGTGGGGTAAGAGTTGTAGTCAGACCTCAGCCAGCCTAGAATGCTTTTGGATGAAGAAAAAGCATTTCCTTCCCTTCCAACTATAAATATGAATTAGTAACAATTGTACAATGAAAGTGTGCCAGCCCTTTGTCTCACTTATAGGAAAGGTGATGATGCTTTTGGTCTTCCTTTTTTTTAAAGAGAAAATGGGCAAAAGATATTGAATTGTGTTTCCTCACGACTGGGAAACTTAAATATACTGACACAGAAAGTAGGTGTGAATGGCAGAATGGTCCATCTCCATGTACTGCATGAGTGCACATAAAATGATTTTTTTTCTTCCAGAGTTAAAAATGTTATACATTAGTATATATTGTATTGTAAACTGCTTTCAACCTAGGTTGTTTTTCTTTTCTTTTTTATGCTCTATTGCTAGATACGCTCCAGCTGCTTTCGCATCCAAAGTGATGTCTATGTTCTCTTGCATTTGTTAAGGAATTAGGTATCTTGTGATTCTTTTCAAGTGTTACATCAATTACTGCCCCAACACAGGTTTTGTCACATTATTCTGGTTTGTTATACTCCACTTTGATGTGTTTATTGATCATATTTGCAGTGTTCACAGGACTTTAACATTTCATTCAAAATATTGATTTGAATTAGAGATCTAGGTCAGACACAGCCTCATTCATCCTCACTGTGACCCCTCTGAAATTAATGGCATACCAAGGGTGAACTTATCTCAGTACGATCAGTCTGCTGCTGGGAAAAGGTGATTAAAAGTTGTTGGTTTTCTGTTGAGTTGTTGTTTGGTTGGTTTGTTTGTTTGAACTGTGGAAAGAGGGTAATTTGAATAGCTGCTGAAGTATTTTCCCTAACTTCCCTATTCCAATTTCTTAAAAAAAAAAAAAAAAAAAAAAACCCTTAAAAAAACAAAACAAAACAAAACAAAAAACCTCCAGAGCTTTGCATCTGTTTATGTTTCTGTCTCTCTCTCCTACTCTCTCACCCCTCAGAAATTAAACATTTACTTTTGTTTTTACATTTTTGTACGTATCTTGTCTTTCTCAACCATATATAAAAACAATCATCCTTTTTGTCAATTGCTCTGAGAACTATTATTTTTTTCTTCTATTTCACAATAGAGGGAGCTCTAAAGAAACTTATCTTTGCATAAACAGCGTAAACAGACTGCATCTGCAAAGTGCTTGAGAAAACAGCAACTTGCATACTCCTTATGAGTTATACCTGTGCACACTCATATTTCAAAGCAAAGACAAGCCTGCCTTGTTATTACAAGTGAGTTTTCATGAGTTGCTGTGTAGAAGCTCGTCAGTACTTTTGCCTTTTGCTCAATGGGAGTCACTGCAAAACTCACTTCACATTATTTCTCTTTTGAGGTTGCCTGGGGGCTCTGCTCCTGTGAATGCTGTACTGGGAGAGCTGGGGGGTCTTTACTAGAGGAAATTTACAGCAGAGCACGCATATTGAGACAAATGTTTTTGTATGAGTGAGTGCTGGACCTGCAGCTTCAAGGGAGGGTTAATTCATGCAGACTGGTTAGAAGTCATGCCCTGAAAGGCTGGTAGCGACAGATGAGCCAGTTGTAATACACTGTGGCCACAGTGATTCTGAGGTGTTTGTATGTGGGAAAGTGAGCTGATGGTGCCAGCTGGAATGTTGGATTGTTTCCTCTGTGGCTTTGAACAACTTATTTAGCTATTTTTGCTCAAAAAGTGTCATCTTTAAAGATAAAAACGTATTAGAAGCCAGGCTGGTCTTGAGTGTGTAGGTGCTCTGTGTAGGGACTGCATCTTGCTTTATCAAAACCATCTGTTGACAAGATATACTCAATATTTGGTGGGGATCTATGGATTTTTCTAATAATTATTAATATTTTAAACTGTATTTGTGTATGTAGTGCCTGGAAGCACAAGACCAACTTCTTCCAAAAAATTATTTTGCTTTACTCTTTTAGAAGGAAAAAAAAAAAGCATTGTATTGGGTTCTTAACATCCTTATTTCCAGGGGTCTTGTTTCCCCAAACACACAAAGACATAGATTTTTAAAAAATGACAAATATCCAGCTTTGATACAGAATTGATTCAGAAGAAGCAGGGCGTTGTTTATGAACTCTGTATGCCTTTGTTTTCATAAAATTATCTTTGCTTTATTTCTTGAACCAAGGGTTTTTAATTAGAAATTATGTATTTCTTATTTTCCATATGTTTTACTAAAATGAAATGCCTCTACTTAAAACAAACAAAAATGCTCCTTCCTCTGGTGACAAACACTCTTCGAAGTGTAATGTGGTGCACTAATATGTACATTGCTGCCTTGTTCATATTAGAAATCTTTCTCAGGAGTGAAATAGCAGAGTTGATAGTAAATTTTTGTTCTTGTATGTCTTCACCTTACGGTTAGTGAGAAGCTTAGATTCTTTTCTTTTTTTTCCTTCTGTCTGATGGCTCTTGAAACACCAGCTGCTTATGGTAAATGCTTGTCAGCTGAAAGGTAACCACACATCAAAATAAAGCTTTTCAGATGTGACCAATTTAGCTTTCCATTTTTGGTCTCTGTAGCGTTTTAAAATATGGTCTGCATTTTGTATTGAATTGTATGATTAAAGAATACAAACTTATAATATGCAACAATTTCTGTTCTCCCTCCCTCAGTGATGATTGTCGAAGGCTTTTATTGTTCTCTTTGAGGAAGTGTCTGCAGGCTGGCTTTTGCTTGCACAGATATAGCTTCAGTATTGAAAACACTTGCTGGTATGGACTGTTTTTAAACCAATATAGGATAGATTGATTTTAAAACAAACAGCATTTCTTTTAATCAGGTAAAGCTGCATGTATTCTAAGATGTTTTGTCCATTGTGTCTGTGTATGCAAACTGCTGGGAATGGGTCTTGTTTTGGGAGGAGGTATGCTTGCAGTGAGGCATAGTGATGAAAGAATTTAAGGCTCCCCACTTAATCTTGAGGAGAAGTTTAGTGAGGAGAGTTTTTTGACTGCCGGTTAATAAACTGTAGTGAATGTGACACAACCTCTACTACATACTTCAAATTCACTACTATATTGTGACCAGCTGACTTTCAGTTTAATGATACAGAGCTGTTAGAGGAGAAAGAAGCTGTAACAAAATTTAAAGGAGAAGATAATTTAAAATAGGTCTGCAGACACTTGTCTGAATATGACAAACTGATATCTGTCATGGAGCACCGTAAGGTTTATGCAGTTATATTTATTATTTATATTAGTTATTCAGTTCCCATAGGCATGAGTCTATCACCATGCTTTTAGGCAATAAATATTTAAAACAGAAAGAACCAACAACTAAAACCCACCTAATAATAAATCCATATTGGTGAGGAATTTTTTCTTTTAAAGACTGCAGTAATATACAGCTTTGCAGAAACGTGAGGTTTGAACAAAATCTGTGTTCTTTAAACAAAAATCTCCTTCAATCCTAGAAAAATAAAGTAAGCAAAAATCTCTTGTAAGTAGTGTGTTTCAAATTTCAGTTTGCTGCCAAGGGCAAATGAGGCACCATGTTGGCATCTGTGCCCTCCTTTTGGCTGTTTTGTATCACCTGGGCTTTGCTTTCACTCATTCACAGCTGTGTACATCTCGTGCCTGTTAGAGGAGGAAACACGTTCCTTTGCTAAGTAGCCTGAAACAGTAAAAACATGGCTTGTTCTTCTGATTCTGGTTTTTCTTCTAATAGATGCCTGAAATCATAGTTATTTTTGTTGTTTTTATTTTTTTTCTAGAAAACAAGCGTGTAACTGTAGACTTCCTCAAATACTGTAATATATTTGTGGAGCATAGGCCCTTGTAAGTTTTGCTTATGTAAACCAGTATGTTATGTTTGTGGTTTGTTTTTTTTTTTTAATCACATTTTTATTAAGAATATGCCTTCTGTCTTTACACTTTAATGTTATCTTTATTTTTATAAATGCGAGTAGATAATCCCACTTAGATTTGCCCACAATAGTTAGGAATCTTGATTGGTCTAATTCTGTCTAATTGACAGATTTGCCATTAACGTAAATATATGCCTAACTTAACGTATATGGATAAGAGTCCTTCAGTGTAATCCTTTTAGTATAACTGATAAACTCAGATTTATATTTGTTGCACCACTCACTATGCTTTCAAAGAATCAGCCAGTAGATACACAAAACGAATAGCTACTCTGCTTAATAAATGTTCATGTTGAAAGTCTGTGCAAAACAGAAGTTATTTGAAGAGTGAAGTTGTAGAGATGGTGGGAGACTGCACAGCTATGAGCTTGCAACTCTGCTGTAGGAGGTGAGCATCAGGTGCTGAGCAGGGCAAAAGGGTCTGAAAAATCTTCCCCACCCACCTGACTATGATCAAGACTAACACTGATGAAGGGCAGCTGTGTTGTAACCTCAAATCAGAGTGTTATGAAAAAAAGCTGTGTGAGGCTGCCCTGGGGACATTCTACTTTTGTTCAGATGTGGTATTTAAGCTCAAATCCTGGTCTGAGCTATGCTGCACGTGCACCACTGTCTAGCTTTGTGCCCTGATGCCCCTGACCTTCCCTTGGCTTCCCTGGTTGACCTCAGACCTACCTCATCATGGAAAACTTGTCTGGTGAGTGTGGGGCTGTGGCTGACCCCAATTCATGCCACTGGACCTGCTCTGCTTGCTCAGGGATTGAGGGACTGAGTTGCTTGCTGCTGAGATCCCTGCCTGTGTTGCTTTGCACTTGTACCCATTTGTCTCTTAGGACAGAGCTCTTGCTGCAACAGCCAAAGGCACCCCCAGGTGCCATCATCTCTTGAGAATAAGTTGCTGTTGGTATGGGTGCCCAGGAGAATAGACAAGTACTCTTGGGAGGGTGGACTTTGTAGTGGAAATATGTGAGGAGGTGCGATTGTGATGGCATGTTAAATTGATCATTTAAAAAAAAAAAAGTAGTAGTATTGTTCTGTGTTTATGGGTGCTTAATGTCAAAGATGTAACCCCTCTGTGCACTGCGGTGACGTTAGAAAATAAAAACAAAGTATGTAAGTGATGACTATACCATAAATTCTTCAGACAAGAGGATCGATCTACCTTCTCTTAGGTAAGAGGAGTACATTGTGTATTATTGCTCTTGTTGACTTAGAGGCTTGAAAGTTCAGAACCGAAGAAGAGCAAATAGGCACTAGTAAATGTTTCTAGTGCAAGTTTCCTAACTAAGTAATAGATTGCTTTCCTTCATGCCTGAAGCGTAACATCCTTGGATAGCTGTGCATGCCCAGAGCCCTCTCTGGTCTGTGCTGTTTTGCCCGTAAGTTTTATACCCTGTGACCTCAACAAGGCTCATTGTGCTAAGAATCTGATTTTAAACAACGTGATAAAATATTACAGTGGTAAGGATAATTTAGTGTAAGCTCAAAATGTTACATCTTAAGGAAAAGCTTAATCCTGACTGTCTCCTAAATACAGCTCACGATTTGATAGCAGGTACACAATTCTTTTTTAAGAAATTCTGAAATGAAAGGGTACATTGACAGCAAATAAGCTCACACTTTGGGTCAAAAATCTTCCTCTGCTATGACTGTAGGCTGTTGCTCACATTAGAGCAACATTAGAGGTTTTGTTGTTGTTGGTTGGTTGGTTGGTTTTGGTGGTTTTTTTTTTTTTTTACTGCCTAGGAAAGAGAAATCAAAAATTCCATGCAGTGTGCTAGACTGAGGTCTGGTGAAACAGAGCTGTCTTGCACTTTTCGCTGTAGCATCTGTGCTCAGCCTGAGCTTTGCATCGTCCTTGTGCTGGACTGACAGGGTGCAGTGTTCACATCAATGCCTGAAATAGGATGTCTGGGCCCGACTACACTTCTGTATGTGGGCATGAGACCAGCCTGGGGGCCAGGCTTGTGTGCAGAAACCTGGAGGGCCTTGAGGCTGCTGGGAGCTGCAGCCAAGGTGTTACTGGACTGCAGGATCTGCAAGCAGCTCTAGCTGTGCCTTGCTCCAGATGAAACCGTGGGGTAAGCTCAGAATGCTCTGGAGCAAAGTCCCTCTTATTTTGCAGATGTAAAGGAGCTAACGTGATGAAGACGCTCATAGAAACTCAGAAAATTTCTGTAGTATGGATAATTAACAATAGTAGACTGACTGTATTTCTCTTAATTTTCAGCTTTGACAGCTCATTATTAAAGAACCAGACATATTTTAGAAAGGCTGAGTGTAAACATTACTTCATCCCTTTGCTATGAGTGCTCAGTGGAGCTATGTTCCCCCTTCTTTTTATTTTTTCTTTTTCGTTCAGAAAAGAGGAATGTTTTCTCTTTGTGAATAGGTGTAAAGTACTAGCTTGTGCCAAGATGCCTGGTATTTGGCCTTCTCACATGCTTGCAGGACACGGGTTGCATTTAAAGCAGGAGAAGTGCAGAGAGTTGGGATAATGGATATTGGGGAGCAATTGAAAGATTAAAAAGAAATCTCAGACATTACAGAAAGACAAAGACTATAATGAAAATAAAGGCAAGGACAGTATAAGGGCAAAACTTTGTAGGGGGAAAGAACTTCTTTTTCCAGGGACAAACATAGCTGTGCATTTTTTCTTTGTTTATAGCAAGTACATATTTTATTATAACAAGAGCATCGCAGTGGAGTTGTTTGATGAGAACTTAAGTGAAAAAACAAAATAAAAAAAACACAGTAATACTGTACCTTGACTCTTCCTTTCCTCTTTATTCCCTCTGTCCACATTGTTTAATTCTTGCAAGTAGGGCAACCAAGGGGAAAAGAGCTAATGGCACCTAGATGGTTTTCATTTTTGTCTGAATCTCTTCTTTTGAATTATTATGTGAAATGTAGGAGATTGTTGACTTTCAGAAATTCAGAGTTGTGACCAATTTGAAACTTCACGTTAAGCAAGCAAAAAAATCTTTTACATCTGAGTTCAATAAATTGATGTTCAGTTGCCTGTTGCCTTGTGATGTACTGTATCCCTTCATTAGGCTGAACAACTACTTCCTCACAAGTTTTCAGGTTAGCTGGAACTCTTGCATTATACCCTCCTGGGACAGAAATGGGAGGCAGGAGTTAGGCCACTGCCCTTGCTGTGGATCAGCAACCCTTGCTCTGGAGTACTTCAATTCACCCTGAATGGGCTTTTAAATAAAAAGGAGTCTGGTTCCCTAAGGAGTTATTTGATGCTAGCCCAACTGGTTCTCCATTTGCTTCAGAAAGTGGTGTGTTCTCAGCTGCATTATGCACAGGGCCACATAGGCTAAGGCTAGACCTTTGTTTCCCATGTAGAACGACATATCTGTTCTGTGTTAAATGGCTGTTAAAAAAGATGAAAGTAATCTGACATGGTGTCCTAACAATGCAGTGGGGAAGGTCAACTCAATTGCTTTAAAAACTTTTAAAAATAATTAGAATTTAGGTGAATGTCTCACTTGAACACAAATGGAGTGTTCTCACTGATAGTAGAGGACCTTTGTCCATCTCTGACAGTACAGATTTACTTTGTACATGAGGTTTTATCTGCCTTGTCTATTCCTAACTAGAAGAAGAATTAATATTTTGATGTACATTACTCTGTAATAATTTCTGCATAGAACTTTTTCTTCAGTAATAGGTTTATACATTAGCAAAACCATCTAAGAAAATAAATAGTGTTTTCCTTCAGAAGAATATAACTTCAGAAACAGTAATTATTGTTCAGATCACAATTATTGAACATTATTATTATTAAACTTCTTTTCTATACCACTTCTTAAGAAGATTGCTAAGTCTTCATAATTATTTAAAATAAAAATTAATGAAAACATAACTAAATCAAAGTTTTTCTTAAGTTTATCTGAACAAGAGTTACTATTTACATTACTCACATAGAAATCATCAAACTTCTGAAACCTCAGGAGCATCTAAAAAAAACCCCCCAAAAAAACAAAAAAACAAAAGAAACCAACAAAAACCAGCCTCTAACCTCAGTACCTTTAAAAACAAACAAAAACACATTTAAAATAAAATACTGTAAAATGTCATACTGTACTACAGTGCTGAAATCCCAAAATTTCACCCAGAGCTTCACGTTTATAGTGGAATGTCAAGTCTTTTTGTTTGTTTTGTATTGATTTTATTTAAAAAATGAAAACTCTAATTTTCTGCGGCTAAATAAACATAATAAAGATGCTTTCAAAAGAAGCATCTGCCTTGTAAGAATTCTTTTTTTGGAAACTTGGATTCATTTTCGTTTACTCTCTCATATATGAATGTTTGCTTGACTAAGGAATTGAGCTTTAGAGGTAGAAAATGAGGACTGGCTGGTATCCAGGTGTCACTTAGATATGTTAGTTTTATTTATTTTTTTAAATAAGCAGTCTCTAATGGGATACAGACCAGGACACACATTCAGGCTCATGGAGATTTATTAGGTTGCTGCTGTTCCCCTCTCATTTCATTAACCCTGCTTGGCGCCAGGCACACGCTCCAGCTTGAGGCAGGGGCTGAGCCCTTCCTTCCTCTTGGTGTATGGACAGTACCCAGCAAATTCCTGCCCAAGAGCAGGAAGGTGCATGGGGAGGGAAGCAGAGCAAATTTGGGAAATGTTATACCAGGGTGGCGTAGAAGTTTCATAGAAGCTCCTTGTGTCCTCACATATGCTGGCACAACACCTTTGCTCTGACTGTCTGGGAAAGCACCGATATGCATCAGCTCCAGAGACTGACATCTGTTAGTTGGAAAATCCAAGAAATCATTTTCTTTTTTTGGAGATCAAATGGAAGACTGCTCAGAAAAGCTCAGCTTGATTACAGCGGGCTGACACGGCATCAGGAAATGGAGGTCACAGCTCACTGCCTAGATGGAATTCTTTGAAGATATTGCTGCTCAAGGAGGTATGGGGGATGAGCTTTAAAGTCAGCACCTAGTGCTTGCTACAGTGGGTCTCAAAATGATGATGTGCTTAATGTGTATTCCAAACTTGCATTTCAAGCTCTTTTGTAAAGCTGTACGTGCTACTCTGCAGTTATAAAGCCAGACCATTGATAAGGTCTTATAAAAATGACTTAGATAATATGCCATGAGTGAATTTGATATCAGGTTGACACTGACAAACATTGGCAGAAAATTAGGACTGATCACTGGAATATGCAGAAGCAATAGGACAGTCACAAAAAAAAAAAAAGCTTTCTGCAGTAGGACTTACTCTGATTCCTTTTCACGTTGGTATTGAAAATGAGGAAATTGAAGGTCAAGAAATGGGCACTAAAATGCTACTTGGCAGAATGGACAGTCCAGATTTGTATGACTGAGAAAACTAATGGGCTTCAGATTTTTTTTGAAAAGCCTGGAACTGGAGAAGCTGTAACCTCTGTAATATCATCCCATTCTTTTGCCCTTCAGCAACTGCTCTGTAGGGCTTCCTGCTCTGCAAATGGAAAAGGGGTCAGATAAGGGCAACATCTGTGTGCCAAACTGACTCTCAGCCTTGTATGCTGTCCTTGTTAGGGTTATGGAGACGTGAGTAATGTTACCTAGTAGGTTGAGGTGAATCTTTTTCATATTGTGTTCCACCATTAATATTGCTGAACGCTGAAGGGACAAACTGTTGAGTCCAGGTGGGGGATATGATACCTCTCATCTGCTTCCCAGGAGACTTATTTCTAATCTGTCATCTCCACATGTCTAGAGACTAAGTTTCTCTATCAGTGAAATGTCCTTAGTCATATACCAAAGAGGAGACTGTAAGCAGTGGTGTGTGATATTTTTGGCATTTTTGTGAATCAGGTATTTATTGTGAATGGTGCAGTTTTTGTCAGATGGCAAATCTGAGGAATACTAGCCTCTAGAGTAACTCAAAGCCTTAAGAATTCATTACCTATATGATGGTATGACATATGAGAAACCACCTGAGGGTCTCCAGGACTCTAGAGGTGACGTTCAGTGACTGTTCAGCAGCTGGACTGACCGAAGTGATTGTTTTCCCCAGAGGAAATGTCTTGACTAAGATGATCAAGAGGGAAAAAACCACCAAAACACTAAATTCATAAGACTGCTTTATCAGCACATGTCAGAAAAGAGAAGGAAGTGATAGATAAAATGAAAACAGGGATCTATATTTCAGGCTTCCACCTGCCAGCTGGAACTGAAGGTAGACTGACACACAGTAGAGCTCTGAGATCAGATGTCTGTTTGAAAGCAGACTCCATGTGAAATATGGGGCAATACCAAAGTTGTGAGGTTGTACATAGCATTCATTTCAGTTGCTGGCAAGCTGGATGTGTGTGGGCAAAAGTGCAGTTAAACATTTGCATTCAGAAAGTAATATAAAAGCTCTGTCAAAGCTGACAACTGAAACCATAGATAGGAAGCATGGAATTAAGTTTGGACCAGCTCCTTGTGCTTGTGTGTTCTTCTTGGGATGTAACCTGCCAATTCAGTATACGCAACTAGACATGTACTTTACAACTGTAGGTTCATTAAGGTATAGTGAATGTTTTCAAATTTCAGCATAATTACTCTTTCCAAAGAAATCATGTTGGAAACAGGGTTTGTGTCATTGCTTTGTGAGTCCCCTTATAACCTACAAATTTTTGGACCGACTTCTAACTGAATTTGGGTGAATCAGAGATATCAAAAGTCCTGTGTTCTTAGAGTGATCTGAAAATAGCTGAGGAGCAATTGTAAAGGGAGTCGGAGTTTTTCTAAGGGAAAAGCTGTGTTCATTAGAGAATCCTCCAAGGACCTCAATCTTGAGGCGTAAAGTTTATGAGAAATAATACTTTATTTTGCTGCTCAAAGAATGATTTGTTTTAACATCTAAAGATCTTCTAGAAGTGAAAGAGAATTATCTCCATAATTTTGAAGCTGTTTGTCCCTAGTGCTACGAATGTTTATGTGCAAGACTAGTCTTGGAGATTCATTAGGCTCATTATTTTCCTCAGAGCTATTCTCCTTTAAACCTGTGCATTAAATTTTAAGATCAGGCCTTTGCTGAAGGTATGTAAAAGCTAGAAAGAGCTTTTCACTGTGGCTGAAATAAAATGTCTCCAGTGATGGTTAACCATGTCTTCCACTACTATTATCATTGTTATTTAATAATGAAAAAAGGGAAAAAAATGCAACATCCCACTTGCTTATGATACTGACAGCTTAGTGGATATCTTTCCTGAGTTGCTGGCCCTCAGCTAGGGAAAAACAAACTATCAGCAAATTAGATGAAATACTGTATGTATTATGGTAGTCAGAAAGTGCCTGTGAAGTGGCTTTCTGATTACACAGCTTTAAAAAAAAAAAAATCATAAATGTTCTAAGCCATGTACACAAGAGAATGGGAGCTGAATCAACTGTTTTTGTTTGTTTTTTAAGAAAAGCAACCCAGTTGCTCTTGATTATATAAAAAATATGAAAAATATTCCACTCTGATGTCAAACTAGCAGTGCTTTTTAAGATATAAAATTAGCATTGAACAGTCTGTTCTGGGAGCCCGTGGTTTTAGTACAACTTTTTTTCCACCGCAGTCAACACTGGATTCACTAGCATTGCTCTCCTTGCTTCAAGTGCTGTAGCTGTTCAGTGAGGAATGTAAAACTAAAATGAAGAACAGTGAGGAGGAATTATTAGGATTGTTTACAAACTTAGATTTGCATGAGGGAGCGGAGATATTGACAGTTACACTTTAAGCTACTGCAGCTGGATAAACATTTATTGGATATCTCAAGGCCTCTTTCTCTTCCCTATCCCCACAACAGAGAATGAACCAAATGCAAGTCCAAGCTAATCTGAAAAATAATAGAACAGCTTTCAACAAAACCTATTTATCTATGAGGTCAAAAAGCCTCAGCCTAGTTATGCTCCTCGCTAGGCTATTCTTGACAACATCGTCATACTATCTAGGAGGCCAGGAGTTGCAGTGTTACAGACCACCCAGAATTATTGCTCCCGCAAGGCAATGATAGGGGTGATATGATGTCAGTGGCTACAGACTTGAACTAACCTTTTAAAAACTTGAGCAGCAATGGGAAATGTACTGCATTGCTGTGTTTTATGGATCACTTTTCCTGGATGCCTTTTAGCCACTGGTGAAAACTACGTTGGTAGATGGGAAAAATAAATGAAATTATTCTGTTAGAAAATAAATAAACTAATATCAGTGTGCAGAGCTAGCTGTAATTAATCAATAGAGCTTCTGTATATTTGACACACCAGAATTCTGTCAACCTACTTATAAGATAGAATATCTCATGTTTGTTTTGGTGAAAGGAAAACAGATTTTTCCCTGGAATAAAAATATGACCGCATCCCAAATAAAAGGAGACTGTTTTCTGTATCTGTAGGCAAAACTTCTAGTGCCTCTGGATGTATCAGCAATGTAAATCTGAGTGCAGTCTAGAGGAAATAACCACTTGTGAAGGCTTTACTGAACATGTGTTGAGGAAAGATTGTAGAAGTGAATTCCCATAAATCTGTTTCAATTGCTGAGTGATTTTTCAAGCTGCTGGACAATCCAATGTTGGTCTGATTTAAAACAAAGCAAGCAACCTTGAGATTTTTTTTTAATTTTTTTTTTTTCAGAGTTTGGATTTCTATTTTTTTTTTTTCCTTGAGTGAAAACAAATTGTGCCATAGGTTTGAATGGAATCAGGTTTGGCTTGAGAAATGAACAACATTCATGGGAAAATGTTTATACACATGGTGATCTGTTTGTGTAAGTACTGTTTTACATACCTGTATACCAGTTTGTATAAGGAAGCATATTTGGGCCTAGTTGATCACAAATATTGCAAGATGCACATAAATCTCCTTCGTTATTGTTAGAAACAGTCTGCTAGCCTATTGACCGAAGCTTAAAAGTAACATGATCTCCTTTGTCTTTATTTTCTCACTCTTTGTGCCGTCTCAACAAATCTAACAAGATAGTTATGAATCATGGAAATTACCGTATTGTTCTGCTGGTATATCTTTTGATATCTGCATATTTGCTGATACGTTTTTCTATTTCACTCATAAAGCTGGATGCATCTTATGTAGCAAATACTTTAATTGTCTTGCTTTCTCTTTGATTTATGTGTGAAGTATTTTTCAGTGCATTTGGATGTAGTGACTAGTACCTGTGTGCTTATGGTGGGTTTTGAACGAGCATTTGTTTCATTTGAGGCACTTTCAGTTCTTAATGCTGAAGTTACGTCTAGTACTAAATGCAGATGATGCTGTCACTGGCTTCCCAAGAAGCTCCCAGACCTCTGACTGCAAATGCTACTCCTTGAACTGTAGATTAGCATGAGCGCAGCTAGCAGAAAAAATATCAGATTAAACTGAATTTCTGAACTTCCAACAAGTCTTCTGTGACCATGTGACTATACCTGGTATCATGATCTCTATTGTATGAATAGCTGCCTTAAAATCTGCTCTCTGCTAGTAATTAGTCTCGGTATCTGGAAAAGCACTCATGGAGGATGAGGAGGTGGTGAGTGCTCTGATGTTTCACTCCTAGCTCCTTCCAGTCACTGATCCCCAAAACTATTAGAATTTGAAATCCTTCATCACCTTCAGTTGTTACAAAGGTAAGTATCAGATATCATCCCCTTCTCTGTTTGAACTAGCCTCCTGGAGACAGAGATAAATGTTAACTACAGATTATCAGTAATGTTTCTCTATGACTAGAAACAGCTTTTATTTATATCACAGTGCTGTAAACTAAAGCTGCCTTTCCATAGTCAGCATGATCCATTTTGAATAGAATCGCTGTTTACCATCTTTCTATAGATAAACCTTGTAATGGAAACAGAGATGTTTTTGTGATTTTTTTTTTTTCCCCCCACTATATTGTATTAGTCATAAATTTCTTTGTTTTGTTTCTTTTCTCTGTTTGTTTTGTAAACTGCTGAGAAGTATCCCACTCCTTTTGTTGCTGCTGTTGTTAATTCCATGTGCAGCATGCCAGGGGAATGAGGTGTAGTAGAAACATCTCTTCCCCTCTCAGTAGATATGTTTCACAGCCAGAACTGTGCAGGGTGTGGTGTGCCATTCTCAGTAGTTTGACTCATGTGGCTCAGAAGCAAACTTCTCCACCTGCACTGATTTGGCAGCATATGGCCCTTGCAATATCTTGGAGAGAAATAAGAGTAGGATTAAACTTCTGCTTCTCCATTGATGGATGGTTTGGACTGTGATTTGCTTCTTGATCTAATCTTTAGGGTGAACTGTAAAGTTCTTTCCCTAATTTCTTTTCTGTATGAGAAGGATCTTTAGTTGAAGAAAGGTGACAACTGGCCCAAGTGCTGTCGTTTGAGACGGGCAGGCTTTGATGTAATGCCACCTACACCCACAGTGATTTGATCTCCCGGTATCAGAGCGTGATCGCCAACGTTCTTCTCTTTTTCACGTTTCTCATCCAAGATCAGGGCATCCCACTCCGTACACCTCAGCATGGCCTCTGGCTGGGGGCACCTGAAACTTCATCTATAGAGCTTATTTCCTACAAAGTTTTAGGCATAAGCTCACCGTCCTTTCCAATCCAGCTGAACCTCCCTGTGCAGTTTGGTAATATCCTGTACAAAGGAATCTTACAGAAAACCTGTGAATTATTCCTGTACGTAGTGTGTTGCCTGTTGTTGATGTTTCACTTAAAAAGACTTAAGAAATGTACATGATTTTCATCTACTAGTGCTGTTGTTCCCGATAAATTGTCTTCCAAGAGGAAAGCTTCAGCTGCCTGTCCCTCAAAACAAAGAAAAATTCCCTGTCCAAAGTGTCCTGGTTATTTGACTGCATCTCTGGCTCAGAGAGTTCAGTGGTCTTTGCATGTCCTGAGTGCTGAACCAAAAACTTTTAAAACCTGTGCTAGGAAGGCTAGTAAATGTGCCCTAAGATGTGAAAGGAATTAAATAGTTACTGGGAAATTTGTCTCCCTTCTTGTTTTCTTTGGACTAGCTTAGTTTCCATCACTTTTCTTTCTGATTTTAAAAGGGCATAATTAGTAGAAAATACAGTAGATCAAAAGGAAATTTCAGTTTTGCATTTGTGAGATGATTATTTGTGACCCTAGGGAAGTTTTGATAAACTCAGTCAACTTTGTGTGAAAGATGAGTGTATTCTTATTGCATTGACCAAGAAGTATATTTCACGGTGTCTGTAACGCTTTGCTGAAAGCTGAGCATGTCGTTTACTTAGGACTGACTTGGATGGATTTTTGTGGTTAGAGCCACCCACACAACAGGGTGGAGATCCTGTGTTGTACCGTGGATGTCAGCAAGGAAGTAGCTTCTTTTTTCATCCTTGACCATGAGTGTTCCTGGTCCTGGAAGAGCAGCTTATTTCTCTCATGCCCCGAGGTAATACAAACACAATGTATTTAAGTGTTTGTTACAGTTGCTTTTTTTTCCTAATGGGGATTAGGTAGAGCCCTTCATTGCAATTACTCGCTCCCACTGTTGATTTCTAACCCATCAAAATTCAGTAGCTTGCTCTTACCTTGGAAATGAATCATATTTTGGAGGTTTGTGGCAGGAGTCAGTGAACTTCTAAGGGACAGAGTGCCTTTCTCTGTGGAATCATTCCAAATAATGCAGTGCTGGGCAAGAAATACACTGGCATATGAAAGTACGTTATGTTGCAGTATAAACAAGCTGCATCCTCTTCTTTTTGTGACACATCAGTATGTCCCCAAGGAAGAGAATGTGCTGTGCTGCATTTGTTTAAGGACAGTTAAGTCCTACCTGTAGATTAATGGAAATTAACTTGGGCTCTGAGCATTGCTGGACACTTAAACATGAAGAATGGGTTTTCTAATGTTTTAGAAGCTATTTTTTTTTAATTTAAATGAGATCTCGGCTATTAAACTAAACCACTGTATGACTGTTACTATATTTTATTTCTTTAAAAGGAAAAAAAAAAAAAAAGGACGTATTCCCTCTTGTGAACTGTTGTAGCGCTTTTCCCTTCTGAAAACTTTGTCTTGTTCTGGAATGGAGAACTTCTTTTATCTTCCAAAATCTGCTGCTTGTCTTCTGACCATAAGAGATACAAGCATCAGTTGAAGTCAGTTGGAAGTCTGTGCAACATTCACAAGGAAATGCGTGGTTAGGAAACAGCTTTCAAAATTTCATCTAGTGATGGAAAGCAATGTGTTGCTGAACCCTTCTCTACATGCTTAAGAGGATTTTAGCTTAAAAACTCAATTTCCTACTTAAAAATGAAACAGCTGCATTTTGATTACAAGATGTTTTCATGTTTTGTTGTTTTGGAAACACTTGTTACGTTTCTCTTTAACAAATGTAACATTACTTCCAGTTCTACTATCTGAATTATGGCGATTTCAGTGTTTCAGCTCAGGCATATCAATACCTGAGAAAGGCTTATGTAAATGTGAAAGTTGCATAAAATAGTTTTAAAGCTTCACATAGTTTTTACACAAGGGAATAATTTACCCTTAAGAACTACATTTTAAGAAAACATGGATAGGAGTATATTTGCCTTATAAAACAACAAAAACAGCATGATATACTTATTTGCATGAAAAGTCTAACAGCAGTGTCGATGGTGTGGTGAGTTTACGTCAGGCCACGTCCCTTTGTGTAGGGATTAAACCCCATGCACAGATTCAACATTACTTCATGACAAGATCCATCATCAAAGTCTCTTCTCAGTGTTAAAACTGAGATTTTTGCACTGGTTTTTCTTGTGTATTTTACCTAGTTATTCCCCATGCTCAGCAACACGTTAATTTGTTCATCTCTTAAGTGTTGTAAATATTCTGCTCTGTACTTTTTGTAACCAAGACAGTAAGTTTTCACATAGGATAATTCAAAGTGATGTAACCACAGGGAATAAGAAGAGCAGATAAATGCTAAGATTAGAGACTATCAGACATTTTTTTTGGCTGAACAAAATTTTCTGGAAACATGTCACTGAGCCAGAACACCTCTGGGACAAGTGAGGCTACGGAGGAAGCATTGGAAGAAAAAAAAAGATTACTTGCACATAGGTTATGAGAAAGCAAGTACCTGCTGTGTCTGAGACGAAGCAGAGATTTTCACTCTAGGTCACTGGAGTGTGGCAAGATGAGGTTTCAATGTTGGGATCTCACCTCTCAGTGAAGTCCCCAGCTCTTTCGTGTATTTTGGTAGCCTTTTCTGTTTGTTGAGATGAATTGTGCCAAAATATCAATACTTTGCAGGGCATGTGTTGCTTGTGATTTATGCCATTGGGGTAAAACAATAAGAGTGCAATATAAAGACATTCATATTTTCCACAGAAGAGGCTTGTTGCCCTTGATCCATTCTGGTTAAAACTAAGTCAAACTGACCATTAGATCTTAAGCTGGGTTTGAGAGCTTTAAGAGAGAGCTTGATAGGAGTCAGTGGTGCTCTTGGGGGCTTCTGGTTGGAGTTCTCTTGGTCATCCGTGCGTGCAAGTGCATTTCTTTTCTGCACAGCCTGGTAATCCTTCCAGTCACCACCACTAGAAATGTTGAGGAAGAAGTTCTATTCCTCTTCACTGTCATTTTTGGGAAATAAGTGAGATGGGGATTATGGAGCTGACTGGTTTCCAAAACACTGAACATAAAGCTATGAAAGGGGCAAGAATTAACATAAGACAGATGGTAAGGAAAATGAGATGTTAAATAATGGCAACAACATTTTCACTGAAGAAATATTTATGGTTTGTCTCAACTACATCTTGAAAAGACTGTGTCAGCTCTTCATAATCGAAGAAAAAAGTGGTATGGAATGATAACAGAGATGTACCAGTGACTAATTGTAGCTGAAAACTGTCCCAGATAAGCACCTCAGAAGTGCTTGCTCCAGGCACTTTTTCACTGTTTGCTTATTTCTTGGTTCACTGAGATGAATCACTTCTAAGGCTCTTAGGTTGTGCCTCACCTGGAAGTAAATATGCATATTACTCAGCAGGTTTTCAAGTCTTGATTAAGCTTGTAAGTAGGATAAAATTATTTTTGCTGGTATTGAAGAGACAGGTTGCATATTGTTGTAGTATCATTTGACTTCAGTGATACACTGCTCTCTGAGTTCCGGTATTTAGGAGTGGAGCAGCAGAAGTGTGCAGGGGCTAAGGCCACCACCCCTGTGGAAATACAGATCAAAACTTTGCTGTGTACAGAAACTTTATGTGACTCTCACCTCAAACATTTCCTAATAATATTCAAATTTTATTGACATAACAGAAATCCTCCTCCTCAACTGTCAGCTGTGTGATTCATGCCCACGGTATGTGAGGGTCTTGACTAATTGGGAAGGCTTCCTGAAGTTCAGTTCTTACATCACCTTGACCAGCTTTTTTCTTTTAAGCTCTTTATTTCTAAGAAGAGAGATCCAGGGCAGAATACGCTCTTGGCTATCTCACAAGTGTTGATTTGATACTGTCATGGAAAATATAGCCCTTGTATTTGAATTCTGTAAAGAAAAAACACATTGACTTTGTGTTGTAGTTCATTTTGTTCAGAAACCATTCTTTATTTATATTTATTAACTAGAAAGTCTCTGTTATACAGAGTTGTATTTATATAAGTACTACATTTTAAATGTTTACACACTCATAAGGTGTTTTTGTTTTTGTTTTTTTTTTTCCCACCTCACAGAAATCTATTTCTAAATCTTTGTCTGTTACCATGGTCAGAACAACTTTACAGACGTCAACAAATTGTTTCTTGAGATACCTCTGGGATATGGGCACTGCTGTTTCAGCTCTGTGGAGGATTACTTAGACTGAAGCAGACTGCTCAGAGAGAGAGAGAAGAGGGCAGGAGCAGAGGTGTTAAGTATTGCACATTGTACATCCTCACCTTGGGCAGAGCTGCACAAATAAGCAATCTGTTCAGCTGTCAGGAGCTCAGTCTTTTGTAGGACACTGTCTCCCGTCAGAACTTTGAAGTATGTCAGAAGGTTAGATATCTATGGTATCCACAAAAAGGTTTGGAATCAAATGTGTCTGCACCGTGAACTGTACTCACTTTGGTAACTTGTTTTGCACAGTTAGACAGAGGCTCAAGTTTCTTGTTGATCTGTTGACTCTTCAGCTCTGAGGTTTGGTATCTGCTTTTATGTAGCCATAATAAAATTGCAGTATGTGTGCATACCTTGGCAAAACGTCATGCAGGATTATGAGAGGTATTTCCCTAAGAGAATGAGTTGGCATCACTCTTTGTGTAAAACTTAGCCTGATTGCTAGGAATTGCTATTGTTTTTTCTACTGAATTTCTTTCAGAATATCTGCACTGATTTTTTAGAGTGAGACTCAAGGTTCCAGGAACACCAAGAGCAATATGTAATGTGTGCAGTTTGGAATTACTGATTGCACTAATCGACTTTGTCTCCATGCTTTTCCACTCAGTTGTGGAGTAGTGAATTATCTCACAATAGGGGTGCAGTGCACCAGCGAACCATAGAATGCACAGGCATCCCCTACCTGTGCTGGTACCCCTGGGGACAGCAAGGCAAGAGATGAAAACTATTTTTCCAGGATGTAGCTGGCTTTGCTTTTCTGAATTACCAGAAATATCCCATCTTCAGAAAGTCTTTGTGTAGGAAATACAAGCTTTTTCTGTTTCAGCAGTAGTGTCGTATTGCTGTCCTACATGCAAAGAAAGCAAATGGCAAACTCATAGTTCAGGTCACTGAAGGTTTGTGTGTGGACGGAGAGGCTCTCCTGGATGGAACAGAGCTTGTCATTACTGACTTTATGGTGAGACCACTGGTGGTGCTCTCTGGCTAGCTATGGGAGGAATGATATGTGAGTAACTGAAGGGAAAGCAAAGGATTATAAGGGGATCTCTGTAAATGAACAGACAATGATAATTGTTGATTGAGAACTTCAGGAATAGTCAGGCAGCAGCAGCTCCTACCTGGCACCCATGTGGCTAATTACTGTCACGGACACAGCGTAGGGCTTAGTTCCTCATATGTGGTCAGGTGTAATAGGAGAGGCACCAGCATGATACCTTCATGTCAAACATCTTCTGTAGGTTGTCTTGATCCATCTCTTTTACAGAAATATGCATCTATGGCTAGCACAAAACTGCCTTCTTTGACTTGAGTGTGTGTGACAAAGTCCTTGACAAAATATCTAGGAAAAAAATAGGCATGCACCTGAGCATAAATCCTTTGAACTCTTACACTCTCATCTAGAGTCCAGCTTTGCAAATGAAATCCTCCTGTATGCAGCTGTCTTTTTAAATGTGCAGCCAGTATTCTCAGGGGTTGCATTTTCATATATTTATGCTGTAGCTATATAGATCTTTATGTATACACTTGAATTCCTTTTCCCTCCATTGTATCATTCCAGAGTTTGAGGGTACAGCAAAAAATGAACATGGAGCAGGAGGGTATTTCTTGGACTTCGTTTTTTTTAATATATTTTTTACTCCTCAGGAGCCATATGAATCATTCATAACCATGAAAAGACTGTGTAAATAATATGGAAAAACAGACTTTCTGACCTATTTTAGTACTTCAAAATATCAAAAAAAAAAAAATCTGCAAAACTGCTGAAGTAATCTGGAGGTAGGAGGTTTACTATTTCCCCCTTGCATGCCACCACTGCTGCTCTGGAGACTTTTAAAAGCATTGAGTGGCATGAAAGCTAGATGTGACATTGTGCAGGGAGTTGTGGATGGTAGGCTCTTGCGGGCCCATGAAAGTAAACTTTCTGGGGGCAGCTGTTCTGTGTCACTGCTGTCATGTTGTTGTTTAACTGGAGGCAGCAGTTCAGGGGAGGGAGACTGCTACAGGGCTGCTTGCTGCCACTCATACAGGGAGCCTCACCCTTCATCAGCAAATAAGGAGAGTGTGACAACACAGAGGAAATCACGAAGTATCAATACATTAATTCAGGCCTCTGCTTGTTTCTCATCACTGTGGGAATGTCTTTTAGATATTATAAGAGTTTATAAATAGCAAACTTCAAGGCAGAGTGATGTCCAGTTTGCCACCATTGCTTTGTGGGTGAGTGCACGTTTGAAAATCTCCTAATTGCTGTTTCTGAACACCATCACCTTTCCAACATCTTTGCTGCTCAGAAGATAAGTGTAGGTGTTCAGAATGGGTGGTTGCTCGGGATATTCAAGACATGATTCATATGCTCATGACCAGAACACTACCTGATATCTTTTCTTTGAAAAAGGAGGATTTTGGGGGAAGCCCAATATACTGTCCTGCTTTATGGACTTGTTCTTTCAGCAATAAGGTGCCATTTAAGACATCTCTGATAACGCATTTGCAAATTTACTAAAAAAGAATATATATATATGTATATTCTTATGTATGAAGTTTACTGGTATGTTGAAAATGCTTTTTACCTTTAGAGATAAAAAGTGGGATTGCTGCTGTGTTACAGTCATGCTGAGGGACTTTGCTGGCATTATGTGTATAAACACAAATGTACTCTTTAAATGTATACGAACTCTGGGGAACTATGACCCAAAACATGTTATGTAGTAAAATTTTCTCAGTGTTTCAGAAGAGTAGTCTAACTTTGCTATTCATAAAGCATAAAACAATTTCCACCAACACAAATGAGGTGGATGACCATCATCCAGATGCCCACAGTGTGTTGTATGCAGCGGCTCAGAGCACAGCCACAAGTCAGTCCACATTGTCTGCGTGGGTTTTAGGGAGAACCACGTGTCAAAACACTGACAGCCAGTATTTAACAGGGATGGCACACTCTAATTTAAGACTGCAGGGCTTTTCTAGGAATATACTTCAGGAGAACTAACATTCTGAAAGCTGTTTTTAAAATGCTTCTTCTGTTCAAGGCAGAGGTGCATGATTGGTGGTTACACTTTATTATTTAACCTTCTCTAGGTAATGGAATTTTGGATTATTTTTCCCCCTCTGAAGTATCTGCTAAAGTACATTAGGAAAATGCTGCAGTTCCTCTGAGAGAAAACGTGAGGGTGCTTCTCTGCTACCACAAGAGAGCAAGCACTGGCACTGAAGCTTTTGCTTAAACAATGTAAAGCTTAATAGGTCACCAAAATACTTCTGATTCTTTATCTTGAGAGGGACTGTGTGAAGTGAAACTGTTACTGTAAACAGAGAAAACATTCAGCCATGTTCCAAAGTGCACATTTTTGGCAGCAGTAAGCTTTCTCCAGATAGCTGCCTGGGAATTTACAAATTGGTCACATCTGAGTCCGTTTTGTGAACCTTCCTCGAATCTGCACCTGCCTCCCCAGGACAGAAGAAAGGGAGAGACTATTGATACGTGATCCATGTGCTGTGGTGTCATTAAAGCCAGAAAAAGACAGCCATGTTTTAATGGTCTGATTGTAACATCTTGGGTGGCAAAACATGATGTTATTTGTTGGAAGTGAGCACTCAGTGAGTCAGTGCTTTTTGATTTTTCCCCTCTGGATTACTAGGACTGTTTCTGAATGAAGCCTAACTTTCTCCAGGTTATTTTAGTTGAGAAGAGAGGACAAATATTCAAATCACAGGCTGAATCACCAAGTGGGAAGAGGATTCCTGATGCTGTTTTTATCAGGCACTGGAACTGATACTGGAGTAAGGAGGGCAGCACTGAGTCGCGATCGTATAGGAATGTATGGGTTGCTGTGTGCAGGTAACACAGCACAGGCCTCTTTTGGAAGACTGAGTGTAGAATTGCACAAAATTATCAAAATATTTGTCCATCAAATGTGAAGATTTTTGTTGTTGTTGTTTTATTTGGCAGGCTGCCCTGTTAGATTCAGATACAGAAACTGAAAGTAATGCTTACTTGCAGGTTTTCAGAGTGAAATAATTATCATTCTAACTCAGCAGCTCTGGAAACACACCGAAAAGCCATATGCTTTTAGATCAATATGTGCTCTTTTCTTACTACAGGACAATTTTATCACAAACCATGGCATTCTGAACTTGCCATATTATTTGATTGCAATGGGAATATCACAAGGTATTTTGGTCTTGATGCTTTCCTAGTCCCAGATACACCTTGTTTGATGTAAGTGGCTGCTTGTTGTTGGAAATGAATAATGCTGTGTAGCAACAAGAAAGGCGTGAAAGACTTGGTGTGTTAGTGGCAGCTCTTTGGTCAGCCAGAAAAACAAAACGAGGCTGGTTAACTCTGGGTTTAAGTCTTTGATTGCAGATTCTTTTATACCCCACTGGCTGTAGTCAGGGCAACTACACAGGTATAAATCTGTGAGGAAATGTGAATTGACATCGTTCTCATTTCCAGTGTTTTGGGAGGAATCTCTTGATCAGCTATGTCCTCGTGGGCTTTATAAAAAAATGCATGTGCTTATGTATTTAGGCACACACTCTTAAAAAGACAAATGATTTCAATTCTTTCAGAAGGCATCCTTTCAAGGCTGATAGTGTCATGAAGGTGGAGCATCTACTCCTTTTTATTCATTCCAATATCTGTTTCTTAATACTACTTATGTTGAGAAAATGCCACTAGAAAGCTTTTCTGAGTTATGAACACTTCCAAATGTAATTTGGGATGGAGTCTCAGAGAGGCAAATTTTCCTTTGTAAATACAGAAGCTGTACAATAGGTAGAAGGTGTGCAATATTTATTTAATAACAAATAGTTATGTATTTGCAAATGAATAGTTGGATTGTTTCAGCTGCTCTTTTCTATGGCATGAGTACTTGGCTGAAAAAAGATTGTTGCAGCCTAATGTTCTATAACAGATAATGGAGGCTCTGTACAGTGTGGTCCATCTGCATGGCAACTTGCACCTTTTATTCCTTCCCTTACTCATTCCTGTTTAAGTCTGCTGATAAGGCCTAGTTTTATCTGAGAAAGTACAAATAGTATCTCTTTCACACCTCAACTAAATAGTTGTTCACATGGCAGCTTTGAAAGCTTCTGGGTTTATCAGTGGAAAAAAACGGTTGGGAAGTTTGGAAAGAAGTTATTTAGTACTTAAGTCAGTTTAATCAGCACTTTTTTTTTTTTTTTGGCTGGGACTTGTTCTCACAGAACTTCAAGCTGGATTATTTGTATTAAACTTCCTGACTGAATTCCAAACAAGTCATCTTTCCCCACAACACTGACCTTTAGTACGAGGCCAGAATAATTTTGATTTGTTTCAAGTTTCCCTTATAAACCAGAGAACAAGAAACAAAATCTCTCAAAGGCCCAGCTATAGCCTTCCATAGCAAAATCCTCTCAAATTCTAAGGGGGGAAGGGGGAACGATAAGTTGCATATTCCAGTCTGACATCCGAACTGCACGCTTCCGGAGCATATGGGTATCTGCAATCTCACAGACAACAGATCTGAAATCTGCAGAGAAATAATGGCTTTAAAGAAAGGTGTTAACTAACCTGTTTTTAACTAGAGCAGTGCCCTGGTGGAAGAACTGCAGGGCTTATTCCAGATTCTCCTGTTGGATGTTTCTGTCCAGAGCACAAGTGATGTCTTAGGCTGTCATTTGCTGAATTTATCTGGCCACCATCTCACCCTGTGTTACTCCTGGTTTCCTTCTCACACAAGCATCACTGCATCACCTCTGTGGTAAACAGGATCAGGTAATTAAACTAGCTGGGTGCCAACTGTTTTTATTCTTTTATTTTTTATTTTTTAATTTTCTTTGCTGGATTAGTTCTAATACAGATCAGTTGTTTGATTCCCTGATCTGGTCCACTGCATGGCTTCTTGATTGTCTCTGCCAACACATGGGAGAAGGCAGTGTGAGCAAAGTAAGTGATTTGGAGGGAGCACACCATGCTGATTCTTTCATAGCCACGATTGAATATGAGGTCAGAAAGTCTTGGCCCTGTGATGGCAAGGAATCTCTGAGAAGTAAGAAGCAAATCCAAGAGGTTCCCTGTTAGGAAGAGAATAGAGCGAAATAACTGGAGAGCGTGAGCTGGGAGGCCTGTAGGGCATGGGAAGCAGCTCAGGTAACCTTATAAATAATCAGATTTACTCGCTGCTCAGCTTAGGCTGGCAGCATAGAGGAGAATTCCCACAGATAATAACTACTTGAGAATCCCTGGTCACTCGCCATGTGTTTTGCAGGATGTCCTTCTTACCCTTGGTTTATTAGGATAAAAATGCATTTCCTGTATGCACAGTTCATCAGCTATTCTGTTCTCAGACTTGCTGCTGCACATAACTGGAATTGCAGGGTCTTGACTTCTGCAGAATTGGCTTTGGTTCCTCCTTGCCAGACATTCAGTCCCAAATATTTATGGGACTGCAGAGGACGTCCCGGGAGTTGAAAGTGATCTTTTTCCAGCACTAGATGGCTCTGTAGAGTTCTACAGTATCCTGCACAGAAACGTTTAAAAAGTTGAGGTATGGACAAAAGGAAAAACTTTTGCATTTTCCCTCCCTCAATAAATTTTTATTTTAGTTTAGTTTAGTTTTTTTAGTTTTAATGCTAGAAATTCTAAGAATAAGGGTCTTTTCTTTTTATAAGCTGATCACTGGCTTCCAGGCGCTCATGCTGCTTGGAGGCCCTTTTGTGCTCCCCATTGCCTTTGCACTAACTAATTCTGTTAGGTCTCTGACTTCTGGTGACTCTGAAGAGCTGCTGTAAGCTTTGCTGAAGAACTTGCTGAGGGACCAAGTTTTGAGAGGGCATGGTCGTCATACCAGATCTCTGTTGTGCTGGGTGCTGTAGGTGAGTAGCAGAGGCTTAGTTTCGGCCCCAGATGCTTTTTTTTTTTTTTTTCATAACTGCTTAAATGCTTAAACTGTGTTGCTTTACAGCCTTGTTTCATGCTTGCTTTTGTTGAAAGCTCTTGAATGAGGATCCTCAGGACATAAGGGTAATGTGCAGGAGTACTTGAACTTGAGTTTTGGTCACTTGAATAGACATGAAAAGCAGATGTTGCAGTAACTCACCTGGCCATGCAGACCCAAGGGTGGGAGCGCCAACGGTGATCTCTTGCTAAAGCCCTCATCACAAGAATGCAAAACATTTCAGAGGCTTTTAACAGTACTGCCAGAGAGTGGCCAGCAGATTTCTCACCCACATTATTCTGTTTGACAGGGGAAGCAAACGACTAGTTGGATACACTATTGTGAACTGCTTGTGAAATTCTTTACACTTAGCAATGTAAATCTGCTGGGAGTACAATACTGGTAAGGATAGCTCTGATAGATTTTTGCTAGGATGGCTTCCAGTGTCAGATATCAGTAGACAAATACTTCCTATAGCAGAACTGCCTTTACATCAGGCTAAGGAGATTTTGGCAGTGCTAAAAGATTTGGTGGCTTTTACTCATAAACGTAGTTTAAGACAGGAACGTCTTCCTTCTAATAATAATAGAAATTAAAGCACTTTGCCTTCAGAGGTTGACTGTCCTAGTTTAAGATGGAAGGTACAGGATGGTAGCCACAGAGCATTACTAAGTCTAATTGGCAAAGCTTGTTTAGACATCACAGCAGATGAGGGTGTTAGGGTGGGATTTATAGGAGGATAATGAAGTAGATAATATTGCAGTTTCTTCTAAATGTCAATTCTTTATAATGAGAGAAGGTCTTGTAAGACAAAGCATGAGAAAGCAAGCAGACAGTAGCAGAGGACATCCTGGTAGGTGATAATGTGGGTTGAGCTGTATCACAACTGGTTCAGAGTGACTGCTGAGAGGTGCGTTGGCCAGGAATGTATCGAAGTGTGCTGACAGCTGGAGGGGAGTGTGGAAGGAACATAGACGCTGCTGTACTATGATCCAAGCCACTCATATACGTTAAAATTACTGTCCTGGAATGTATTTAGTGGAAAAGTATTTGGGCAAGAGTTTGGTTTTGGGGTGGAAAAAAAGTCAGTTAGTTTTAGTGTCTAATTTTATACTGAAAGCAAACTTTCTTGTTTGCCCTCTGAAGTCAGCAGTAGCGTGATGGGTCTCTGGGGACACAGCAGTGCTGGCCGGAAGCAGCCTGCCAGGGCTGCTCTGGGATTTGTTTTCTTTTGATTATGGGAAAAATAACCCGAGATATTTCTGTGTGTGCAGAACATTCTTAATGACTGAAAAATCTGCTGTCAAGTAGGGACAGGGCAGGAAGTGCCATCTCAAAAGACAACTAAAATGTGTGTGGATTAGCTCTAAAAGCCCAAACAAATTTATTTTTCTACTTCTAATTAAAAAAAAAGTCGCACAACTAAACCCGAGTTCACTCACTGCAATGGAGTTTATTGGAGTTCACTGCTCACTCACTTCCTCTGAGGTATTAGTTACTTCAGAATGCATGAGGTGAGACATGTGGCAGAGGTGCTGCCCCACGCAATGTGGGGGATCTGATGAGGCTTTGTGGCAGCCTGCAGCTCTACTCAGCCATGTTAGAATAGGAGGAGAGGGGCTAGAGATGCTGCTTTCCTGTTTTCTGTGGTGGCTGGGAAGCTGGCCATGCTGCTTGCAGAGGGAAGCTCTGAGTACGTTCCTTAGGGGTATCTTTGTCTGAAATAACTTCGATATTTCCAGTGGAAAAACATCCTCTGGTGCCATTCCCATGTCCTTCAAAGTCTTGGCACCACGCAGGAAGCGGAATGGTGGCCGTCTGCTCCTCGTACTGAGCCACTGGCCAGGTCACCTCTGGCTCTCCTCACTTCTGGCTGTCTTAGATTTTACAGTCTGCAACTTTGTTTTCACTTGAGAAACAAACCCCAGGAAGGATGCTTCTTGCTGTGCTCCTGAGGCTGGTTTATTGTAGCAGGCTGCGTGGTGGTGTCTCTGGTAGTGTCACCAAAAGCAGCGCAGGACTGGCGTCCCCATGTTTTGCTGTAACCTGGCTGCAGCCAGCGTTCTGCTTGTGTGTCCTGCTCCTGCCTCCTCTGCTGCCTGTCCTTGAGTGTGTATCTGCAGCTTGCACCGGGAGCACTTTTGCAGTGGAAAAATGGGATATTCAGTACATTTCAGCTGGAAAGGGAGTAAGAAAAACGTACATTGCCAGCCAGCAACGCACAAGGAAATGTGTTATGTACCTATGTGTCAGAGTTATCACCTGTCTCCAAAGAGTGATTTTTGGGATACACTTAAAATACTCCATAACGCTCTTTGGAAGAAGCAGACGATTCTTGCTGGTGAAACAAACAGTAATGACTCATTTTTCTGTGCCTTTGTAAATAGGGTTGGCAGCTGGCAAGCTACATACAGTCCTGCTCACCTGTTTTTCACTCCTGTTTAAGATGTCAGCATTGCTGAGTCCCTGCAGTATCCTTCCTACAGATCTGCTTTTTGGCCCGCATGTTCATGTGCAATGCTGCAACTGAAGATTGAGCTCAGAAAACTACAATCTTAGGTACCTTCTGCTCTGTGCTCCCCAATTGCACCTGCTGAGCCTGCAAGTTCAGCTGCTGGAGATCCTTAGGCCTGGGGTGCAAACAGAGCCATAAGATTTTGGGGCAAGATCATATGAAAGTAACTTACTGCAATGCAGTAGGTTCCTAGATTCATATTATTTTTTGTCTTATCTGCAAAGGAAAAGATTTTGATTTTTAAGATGTTACGATTAATGCAAAAGAAAAAATAAATCAAACTTAAGGTTAAATTATATCATGAAATCCAGTATGCTTCATCAAAGCGTAGTCTGGCAACTGCCAGAGCCATTGATTTAGCAGATTTTCTGCTCTATATTACAGAATAAAATGAAACATTTAAAAGAAACTTTGTTTTCCTTAAGCTTCCTTCTTTTTGATTCAGTTTGGAGGATGCAATGTTGCATTCTTTAAGAACAACTGCTCTGTTTCAGTGCTGTTAATGAGCTTTTCCATATAGACTTTTTGTTGTTTTATCCTCATTCTGATGGTACTTCTGGAAAGTAATTGGCCAGTTGCCTGGCAGTAAGCTTATCCATTTTTTAAATAGTTTTTTTTTTTTTTTCTCTCGCTTTTTTTGGAATATGTTTTTGATCCAGAGCTTGGAAAATGTGCTGTGGGTTAGAGAGAAGCTACCAGCTGGTTGCTGGGAAAATATGTTATTTAAAAATGAAAAGGTTATAAATGTTTTTTTTTCTTTTAAATAGAAAATAAAATTATATTAATAATCAACTACAGCTGAACATCTGTTGCTTTTACCATTAAGTGTGGTATAGTGGGGCGAAAGAAGAACAAAGGGCCGAATGAAGTGTAGGTATAGCTTTTATAGTTTGTGAATCTAGACAGCAGGGGATCTTTTCTAAATAGTAAGACATTGCTAGGGACAATAGGATGTGTCTAAAGTTACCATAATGTTTGTTGAATGAAGACTAGTCATTTTGATAAAAAGAATTAATGTTAGAGAGTGGCCACTGGCAAGCATCCTGTGCCAAGATGCTACAGCCCTCTGCCCAGCTGGACAAAGCCTTCCTCTTCTCCCTTGCCAGCAAATGTCCCAGTAAAGAATGGAGATGAATGGAGATATAAATGGTGTTGAAAACTTTATTTATTTCTCTCCTCCTAATCTTTTCCTGATGTAGGAAAAAGTGGAGAAAAAAATGGAACAACTCTCAGGTGAACTCCCTGGCATAGCCAGGAGTGGAGGAGTGCTGCCACTGCCATCATCTTGGAAGATGGCGTGCACTTCTTGCTGCAGGAGACCAGTGCCCCTTTTTACCTCATCCTATTAAGGAAGCTCTGTGGAAATCTTTCTCTAGGATCTGTGTTGACTGCTAGAGGTAAGTGCAGTTAACTGCACGGTTTGCAGGTATCACAGGCAGTTCCTGTAGCTCTCTGCCAGTTGCTGCACCCTGCCACGCACACAGTTTTTGTTTTCTAATCCTTTGCTGCATCCATCCTTATATGCAGTGTACAGACTTTACAGACAAGGGACTAAGGTGAGATCACAGCCATGTAACAACTGACCTTCAAAGAGCAAAGTTTATTTCAACTGTATTTCAATGAAGATTCAGCTGCAGGATTTAGATGGTAAAGGACACAGATGAATTCCTACCCTTAATGCCTTGTCTTACATAGGATGAGAGACACTCATTTAGCATGAATGAGCACAGCTTCCTTGGTTTTATCAGAGCAATGTTTATTTTCATTAGTTAGGAACAGTTTATGTCATGGTGTTTCCTTGCTGTGCCTGAAAGCACCAAGCAGTGCCTCTGACTTTCATTTGCTTTGCCAGAGCAGCCGGTAGTTATCAGTTAAACTATCAGTTGGCTTTAACATTCATTTTTAAAGGAAAGGCTGCTTTTTTTAGATAGTCCGTTTATTTGAATCACCATAACTAACCAAGGCAGTACTCATTCTTTGACTTCCCCGGACACGTACATACAGATATGGGCTTTTGTGGATTTTTTTTCATCTGTGACAGAAATCTTTGAGAATTTGATCTTAAATGTATTGCTGGATAGATGTTTTAACACTTCTGGTTTCTTAGCTTTTACACAGTTTTCAGCTTGTTCTTCTCCTACACTGTGTATATGAGTACTGTGATTTATGCTGAGTATTTTCTTCTAATGGGACAAAAATTGGCAGCACAGGAAAAATGCAGATACAGCAGAACATGCTGGTTTGTATGTGCTCTTAACAAGCAATATGGCAATTTAAAACTTACTTTTGCTATCTCAGTGTTAAGTGAGGGTGAAAGCTATGCTAGAATCTTATATGAATGGTTAATAGGAGGAAAATAATTGTACTCTTCTGGAGTTTTGCCAAAAAATTGTGGTTAACTTCATAGCTTTAAAAATATGTAATTCAGTTCTGTGGTGATGATGATCCCAGAGGTGGTCACTGAGGGAGAGCCTGCAAATTCTTCCAGAAAGCAAGAAGTCGCTGCCTAATGGGTGACGCTTCGACATCTAGCTTAGGCACTTAGAAAAACCTAATGATGTGTCCTGCTCAACATCCAGCAGCTCTCGCTGACTTTTTCTAATCCTTGCTTAATATTATTTCCTCCTTTCAAGTTTCTTATCTATATGTGATTCCAGGCAGGAGTTGGTAGCACCAAGCAGGATCACAGTCTGGCAAATTAAGCCAAATTCTGTACCTTTGAAAGCTGCAAGTTGGGCGGGCAACAGAGTGGGAAGAAGTCTGCAGATTGCTCCTGTGTTCAGAATGATGAGGTCCAAACTTTCAGATGGGAAAAGGGCTGTAATTGCAGAATCCTGTCTTTTGCTTTTAAATGAATTTCACAAGCAGAGGTGTCTGTTGCCATGTTCCAAAGTTTAATGTAAGTAAATCAGTGATTGAAATTGGAATGTTTTAGGGGAGAAAAAAACAAAAAAACAAAAAAACAACAAACCAACAAAAGCTCACCACCTTCAGGGATACTGCTTTTGAATGAAGCCATACTAGTCTAAAATGTGTGCAAACTGAAGTGCTTCTTAGACCCAAAGCTGGTTTTTATCACCCTCAGCAGAGCCCTGATTCATTGTCATTCTTCATTTGCTAACTTCTGCCATCCTTTTGCTCCTCTTAGCTGGTGTGAAGTTAAAAGTATGGGCAGCAGTGATCCAACCAGCTGGGGTTTTGGAAAGAAACCTGTAACACCAACTGTGAATGCTGAGCAGCTGACTCTGTTAATACCTGTCAGACTGGGCTGATCAGAAAATGTAGTAGAGGTAGAAATGAGCCTGCAAATCCAGCTTCCTCAATTACACACCCAAGGGAATATTTAAGGTATTACACACATATAAGTAAGTGTGTAATACTTAGTCTTTCTTTTGGGCCTTCTGGGAGGAATGCAAGTGTCACATCAGATGACTTCCTGATGTCTTGTCCAACCTCACTTATTTTGAGTCCTCGCTTATTTCTCAGCCTATGAATTAGCATGACTAAAAGTTGAGTAACAGTGACGTGAGATGAAGGCAGACACCAGACTAGTTCACACCGTGCCAGTGCTTCCCATCAGTAGCCAGTGTCCTTGGCTCAGTCTTGGGAGACCTGGAAAATCCTTGTTTACAGCTGCAAATTAAAGGTTGCAGACCTGGGAATGGCTGGTAAGGCGAAAAGCAGGGCTAGCAAAGCACTCTTGAATATTCTGCACGTCAGCAGATTAGCAGCCATGCATCATGTAGCAGTTTCCAGTGGTACACTGTCCTGTGGCTTAGATGCCAGAGAACTGCAGAGCTCTGTAGTGCTCCCCTCTGGGAACCAGGTCCTGACTCATGCGCTCTCTGCAGTGAATATATATTCATTTTCCAGCATGTGTTTCCTGCAAGGAGGCCCACAAGGGGCAGTAACTATTTTTTTAATGTTCTGTTCTTTTCAACCAGGCTAGTTAGGAGTTGGCATAAATACTTGCTGCATTATGAGTATGTCCTAGATTTTATTGACTACATTTGTGTCACTCGTGGTGATGTGCTGTTAAAATGCTTTATGAATTAGATGGTCTTTATATTTTTTATTTCTTCAAAGAGGGCGTGAATTGCTCACTTTGAATGATTTTTTAAGAATTGTGAGAAAACAGCATATATTTTCTAAGTCCTTATAGACATGCAGTACATCTGTTTCAAAGCGCAGAAGTGTAGACTGTGTCTCTAAAACATTTGTTTGTAACTCTTTCCATTCTGACTATGTGGAAGAAAAATTTACCAAAATAACTGTTGTATGAAACCCACCAATAAGTTTCATTTCTGAATTTGAAATCATTTGTATTTGGCAAAAGCCAACGTGGCTGAGCTGCAGCAGGCCTCCCTGGTGGACAGAGTGGCATCACACTTGAAGTAGCCACTTGTGAACACTTGATGCAAGTCACTGGAGGAAAGAGCATCCACAACGATGGGACCATGACAAGGTAAATTTAAAAGAAACTCAGTGAATGTAAGTATACAGAAACTAGGGAAAAAACCTCATTCTTCAATTCTTCCCCAGGCATCCACTCTTGGCCACAGTTGACAAGGAGATACCAGTGCTGACCGATCTTTTGCCTGACAGGTTGTAGCTGCTCTTGCAGGACTGCTCTGTGTGGTAAACATGCCCATCTGTGCTGTGAAGCTGGAGGCAGACCTTCGGAAAGGTAGAATGTGTACATACAGGCAAAAAAAAAAAAAAAAAAAAAATCTTTCTGATCCCATCAGAGCTTTGGCATGGATTCTTTGTTACTATGACTTTGCAAAAATTTGAGAAGCTTCCCAAAACCAGGGTGTTAGCACTTAAGACCTACACAAGTTCATTGCCCAGGACTGTACTACTCTTCTGGAATGCTCTGAGATCTCATGAAAGTCTTGAAAAGGAAGTGTTCCTTCATACTGACTGGCCTGCATGTGAGCTTTCCAGACTGGTTAAAGCTTAATTAAAAATTGCCAGAGTGGCTAAATTCTTTAAGTGCAGCTGCAAAATATTAGCTGTGGGCATGTTTTAGACCTTAATTAGTAACACTTGCACTAGAGGACCAAAATCTTTCATGCATGCATGCAGCTGCTATAAATTAATATCAGTTAGGCATTTCTTTAGGCAGTACAAAGGTCTCTTGAAAATGGTGGTAGAGCCCACCTAGATTAAGAAACATATATTACTTATGCAATGAACTGCAAAATCAAAGATAACTAGAAAATGTCTTTATTGAAAAAAGCAGATTATAGCATCTAAGGTTAAATGAAACGTCTGACTTTAATATTAAATAACTTAGGGTGATAGCAAGTAGCTTCTTCTTTAGATAAATAAATCTACATTTCCCAATTATTTTTCTTCAACAATCAAGGGAATCAAACACTGAAACACAAAACCACAAGTAATTCTAAAGACTAAAAGACAGAAGCACATTCAAAAGTTTTACAAGGATATATACAAAAATAGTTAAACTAATGTATATTTTCAGCATGTAAACTAGTTACATGATATACAAACAGGGAATTTATATATTTCCTACAAAATAAAAATCAATGTTGGTCCAAGTTCTTGGAAGAAAACTATATTCTTTTAAAGAAAATGAAAATATTTCTCAAATGAAAACTTAATTTAAGTCAAATTATACACTCTAGTTACGGCATTAGTTACAGGATGAATGACAAACTTTTATACTTTCCTTGAAACACAAGAAAGCAGCTTTTGTCTCCTTTAGAGCTTTGGTTTACTTAACTACTCCGGAATTTCTGGTCTTAAAGAGCTCCTCTAACCATGTTTTCTTTTTGAAGCTCCACCTTACAAAATATACATACACACACACGTGCACACAAGTGAAAAGAAACAGAAAGAAACCCAAACAAACTCCTTCTGAAAGCTCAATTATCTGATTGCATTCTTTTGTTTTGTTTTTCAGTTATTATTTTGGTCCTTTCTTTGGAACGCTTCCTCCAGCGCATGAGGGACTCTGAATCACCTAGAACAGCTCTGTGCTGCAGGGACTTGGTAAGACTACCTTACCAAAGAGGTAAGGTGCATTCCTGATGCAAATGAGAACAAGTTGGTATTGTTTTAACTTTATGGAAATATTCTGACAGTACAGAACATTAAAAGGCTGCTGATGAACAGCCACATCATAAAATGAGCTCCAGAAAGTTTACATCTGTACTGAACTGATTTAATTTAAGCGTATACTCCTTAAGAAAATAATTAAATGAAGTTTTCTCACTTACATAATTTGTCAGATAGGAGGTAAAATGTGCAGAAGCTGTTGCTAGCACTACAGCATGCATCATTATTTCAGATTAGCTTTTATTTTTTTCCTCTGTTCTTTGACTGAAAACTGGCAAATCTCACCCAACTGCCAGTTTTTATATTAAATGCTGGAAAAGCAAACTTTATTATCCAAAACCAAAATGCACCTGTCTCTAGGAAATGCTGGAACAACTGCTGCTTTCTGGTTTTAAACAAATCTCTTATTCTATACTGAAACTGTAACTTTCAACATAGCACTGTGAGGATACTTAACACATTGGTACTGAGCAGAACTACAAGCAGGACAAATTAACATGTGAAATTAAATATTATTCTGTTCTAAAGTACGATCATTAAAAAAAAAAAAAGGAAAAGGTAATGTTAAGTAATATGCTGACCCTTGAAAAGTAACGCTGAGCTGGAAACTTAGCCTTGCTGCTGACTGGAGGTGGAAGTGCTGGGGAAGGTGCTGGTGGATGGCCAAGCTAAATGCCAGAGTCACCTCCACCTCTGGCCACAGTGGTTTTTTAGGTTTTGCATCAGTGTACAGCATGTACTACTATGGGATGACTTGCTCACAGGAACAGACTCAAACATTCTCTGTATATTTTAATGATTGTTTTCTTAATTTGAATTCTTTAGTATGTAATTGTAAAGACAAGCAATTAGAAATACCTCAAAGATAGATGTGGGCCAAAGCAGCTTCCTTAAAAGGAAAAGTATTACATTGCAGCTCAGGCTAAAAGTTTATCCTGAAGCTCTATTTTCCATTTCCTATTGTTTGTAGTAACCTTAATGGAATTCACCTAGTTATATAACCCAACTGAAGACAATTTTTTCTTTTTCCAGAATTTGCTGTTTGGGCAAGAGGCACCTGTACTTCTGCTTCCCTCTTGAGGCTGGTTTGGTGGTGACTATGGGCACAGAGGTAATGCTTGTAAAGGCAAGTGTGCATGCAGCCAATGCCTATCCTTCTGCAAAGGAGGATTCCTAGCTCACACTGCAGAAACAGGACACTAGTTATACAGTAATTCCTACAAAACACGGCTCTCGCACTAACTCGTATATTAATTAGAAAATTACTTTTTAAAGGAGTATCTGACTTGCCAAAGAGCATTCAATACAACAGGTTCATCTAGGCCAGAGGAAGTTTGGTAGAAGTTCAGAAAACATAGCTTTTGTTCCTGCGTCCTTGCTCTTCCCCACCTCCCCTAGGTAATTCCAGACAGTCAAAAAATTCTGTTAAGGGAGTTAATTATTCCACTTAGGAATTAGTGTCCACTGAATGCCCTTTGTACTTTTTTCAAGAGCACCACAAATGGCTTTCAAAAAATCAGTGGAGCATAAGAAACTAAACTGCAATGGTGTTACCAAATAAGTCATTTCATCAGTCTGCATGCTGAATTTAACGTCATCATTTCTGAACGGACCAGTCAGATTCTTGCCATGTTGAGAGCTCGCACTGAAGTGTCCCAATTTACACATGCCGAGAATCTGGTCTGGTATTTCCGCTTCCTCTGGAGCAGAAGAGTTTTATTTTATTGTAATTTTGGATACAAAGACAGCAATGATGGATTTATTTAAAATATAAATTCAGGAAGGCTGGATAAATTCTCATGAGAATGCAAGGAATTTTTTAAACATACAGATGTGTGATTTGCATGTAAATCATCAACACATGGTCGAAAAACCATAAAAAAAAGATTCATCAAACTTCCTATATGGAAGACATACATTTCCCCAGAGCTCTGAGGTTACTGTAACAGCTTATGCAAAACATGAAAGTGTGTACATTCTATGTACATCTAATGCTTGTTATAAAATATCAGTGTTTCAATTGTCTGACTCTAGATTATTATTTCTGCTAAACTGTGTTTTGTTTTTCCAATGAAGATAACCACCATAATCTGTTGAAAAGTACATCTAGAAAAGAACACAAAGCTGAAAAGATAATACAAAAACCGCAGCCCCTGCATTTTAATAATTTTCAACATACACTCTTAAAGCAATTGGTAACAAATGAACAAATGGTAGCCTGCATAAAACAGGTAGTATAAAGACAAGTTTACCTTTGCACAGAAAGGGGCTGCTAACTCTATTAAACAAACAAAAAAATTTAAAGATGAATTGTTTACTAAGTGCCAAATCATCAATGTCATATGAATGCATTTTGAAGCTACAGCTACACTTGTACATAACAAGCAATTACAGAGCTCAGTACCTTCCTTCAATTGTTACAACCCTGCATGTACTGCTCTTTTGGATATACTCTTCTGTAACGTGTTTTTTATGAGACCCTTGACATTTTTCTTTAAAAAAGTTAGTCCTTAGATCACTGTGAAACCACGTAGGTTGAAAAGTTGTCCTGATATGTCTTCACAGAATGCCATTATCTAACCCATGCTGAAAGCTGTCATTGCTGAAGATGCTCGTTTGCTTCCTATTCACTAATTCTGGGAACATATGTTTTTCAAAATGTGAGACTTGTATTCTCTAAGACCAGATTTCAAGGAAACTAGTGAAAATGCTGGCATTTATCTTACCATGCCTGCTGCAATGTGAAAAAGGTGCTAAATTTTGGAAATTTATTCTGTACTCCTTACTTGGCCAAAACTTCCACTGAAGAAATGTGAGCAAGGAGTGCGGAACAGCCCTTTGTACCACTGTTTTTAAAAATGCTGCCACTTACAGTTATGACTTGATGGCGCATTATTTGTTCAAGTAGACAGTGCCTCAGTGAAAATGTCTAAATAAAAGAACACATATATACAAGATTAGAAAGAACCCCTTACCTCTGATTTAAAAAATAAATAGCTGGTTTAGATGGTTATTACTGGAATATCATCTTTAAAGGAACAGGAAAGTCACTTTTAAATCTGTCTTCTTTTTTAAATGGCTTACTGGCAATGGAAGTGTCTTTCAGAGTTCTGTGACGTGCATTGGATAGCTTGGTGGTGGATGCGATGGCAATTTAATATTAAGGCGCCTGATATGACAGCCGTGACAGAGCAAGTGGCCCTCTAATGGGTAACAACGATGGCCTTCCTCATCATTGAGCTGCAAGCCACAATCCTAGAAGAAAAATATACATCCCAGTTTTATGAGTGATTCAGGTAGGTCATCTTATATCAACATTGATTAACCCTGCAAGCTCCCTTTCATGCCACAAAAGACAGCAACATAGAGAGTTTATGGTAGATGGATCCTGTCTATCCTGCATTAAACAAAATGACATCACTAAAATCTACTAGAACTAGTAATTCTAGCCCAATTCTAACATTTTTTCCCCTCTCCTCTTCATCCTTTCAATGTTGATGCAAATCAAACAAAAACTCTCTAAAACCATATTCCTTTTTCTTTAATAAGAAAGTCCATTTCTTCAGTGGATTTCAGTTTTAGATTGAGAATCTATTGAGGTTTCACTGCAGCTGTTAAGCTGTCATACCAGGAAGAGACAACACAGAAAAGTAGAAAAGTTTCCAAGCTTGACTACTGACTTTGCCTGATGAACAGATGGTGGATGACAATTAAATGACATTTCATAGAAACTGGACATTTGCAAAGTGTCTGTGTACGCACCTCAGAATACTGCTACTGACTGAACTAGCATAGCTGGAGACAGCAGTGACCCAGTGTGTACAGTTTGAGAGCCTAATTTGAGGCTATTAGGCAGTAACCTAACCCTGCTAACACATAGCTAACCCCCTGATTACTGTACATAAGTATTCTCTGCCGTTCTCAGCAGATGTGGAAGCAGCTTAATTTGCCTCAAACTGGAAAGAGAATGGGGAAATGAATAATGAAACAGAACAGAAAATAAACCCCTATTGGGACATTCTAATATAATGTCAATAGGCTGAGAAAGAAGGGGAGGGAGCTGTCATCTTAAGTGAAGCCTGCACAAAGCAATAGTTGAGGGAAGAAGGGAGGGAAATACAGCTCTCCACATGCTGAAATGTTGTATGCCAATTTATCTTGAGTATCAACTACCTCTTTTGGAAGGAGCTGGCTAAGTGCATAGGCTCAGATGTAGGTTCACATACATTTCAGGATGCCCTGAATTTTGCTATCCTTCTCCCTCAGTTGGAAACCTCTCTGTAAAACCATTTTTGAGCTGGATTGCATGAAAGGTTGATCTCAAATTAAAGAGTTTGTCTCCTTCCTTGTATTCCTGGGCTGCACAGATGATAACGCTCAACTGAGCTCTCCTCCCTGTGAAGCAAGAGCACTAGTCCTAGATCTTGATCTGCTCCAATAAATGTTTAAATGTTCTGCACAAAAACAATGTCAGTGATACCGTCCTCTCTTACGTAGTAAACAAGTGTTCATCCAGCATGGAAATACACAAATCCCCCGGAAGAGCTTTCCAGTGCAGGATGAAGGTCTTTCCCTGCATAAGCAGATGTATTCAAACCTCCTCTTATCACAACCACCCAACCTGTATCCAAAAAGATCAGGAAAAAGAGACCCAGAACTTCTTCTATGCTCTCTCCCCATCTACAAGTTCAGAGGGAATTCCACCACAATGAAACTCAGCCTTTTAAATTAATATACTGAAGGAAAAAAAAGGAACCTTATTTGGTACTACTGGAAATAGCAGCACCACTTGCAGCCCAGCTAGCACTCATTTCTCTGACTCCCTTCAGGAGCCATGGTGCAGAGCCCTACCTGCCCAGGCATGCAGTAGTCAGTAAATGCACCCTGGGTTGCAAGTCATGCACCTACTGAGAGGAGAATGTTTGGTATAAGCAATCCTTGTCCAGTGCCTCTGCCCAGCTCCTCTGTGACACTCACCTCACAGTGATAACATTCCACATGGTAGTCTTTGTCCATTGACACTACTCTGATGGTTTCTTCAGATCCCTGTTGGAGAAGCACAGAAAAGGTAAGAGTGGGCTTTTAAGTGGTGTTTTCTCAATCTTCTTTCAGTGCCCAACATACAGCTTTGGAAAAGTGCTTCTGTGTGGGATATCCCTTCTCCTTTTGTAGAACAGAGCTCTGTAACTGCTGAGGGTCTTCCCCTTCATGCACTGCACTGCAGTACCAGTTTTCCTGTTAAGCAGCCCTGTGGATGTCTGAAATAGATCGTAAAGGTAATTTGGGAAGCATAGCTAAAATTTCATGCTCAAAGGAGAGTTTCCTCTTGAAATAAAATCATTTTCCAAGGGCACCCAGAATTTGAACAAATTGTAAGCCAAACACTATGACATAATGACTAGGTCACTGTTCCTAGTAGACATCCCAGCCTGACTTTTCTACGACTCAAACTAGCTGGTGCACAGCTATTCTGCATGTGCACATGGCAGTGTATGTACCCTACGGCCATTTACATAGCTGCCCAGCATGTAATTATGCACACAGACCAAAGCCTCAGTGTGATGGTGGATGCAGTGGAGCTGTGTAATACCTGGCAGAGCCCCAGGCTCTGCCAAGCTGCCCATACTCTTCCTGTAACCTCACAGCTTACAGGAACCTTTCCCTGAGCCACTTCCATGCCTCTGAAGACAGAGCTCATTAAATTTGCTGACCCACATTGTTTCCAGTTCCAGGTGTGGTTAGAGCATCAGATATGACGTAGACTATGTCTGAGAGAAGCCGCGAGCAGGTTAGCACCTGCACTGCTGGATTTGAACTAACCTATGAAACCTCCGTGGGAAAGAACATGGAGTCTATCCTGCTAACCATCAGATGAGTCAGCAGTAGGACTGCTTTTTTACCTTCTTTTAATTATTATTAATTTTTTAATCATTTTGTAAGACATAAAACTAGAAAAGCTCTATGGAAACTTCACTCCTTATACCACCATCAGCAGGGCATGAGGTTCTGGCTCCACTTCCATAAGGTTTTTAATTTTGTGAGACCTGGTCATTTAGCAAAAATAATAATGACAAGCGTAGGATAACATCGCATGGTAAAGGTGGGTACAAGAGGCTCCACTCACAGACTTTACTAGGGCACAGCAGCTTACAGGAGGCACGCTTTGGCTATATGCACCTGATGAGAGGACAAACAAGGTGCTAAGGGCCTTCCTTGTGATCAGGCTGGCCAGTGACATGAGCAGTGAGAACTCGGAGAGTCCTGCAGCTGCTCGAGTTTAATGGAACATCACTGTGGGCAGGCAGAAAGGGCTCGTCTTTTCCAGAGTCTTACTGTGCTAACAGTACCATCACAATGGTCTGAGGTTGCAAGCAGCAGTCATTCATCTGGCTTTCCTTTTAGGCAACTTTTCTACCTCCTTTTCCACTCTTTAACCACTTCATTTTCCTTTTCCTCCTTTTCCTTCATTAACCATTTCCAGGACAACAAGCTGTGTGGCCTTCTGAGGGTCAGGGTAACCCCTCAGCTGTCTTTTCAAGCTTGGGTATCATAACAGATGCACATCAGAAAAGCAAACATAGCGGACAAGGAAAATTGCTACTTGAGCTAATGGGAAATTCTAAAAATAAACAGAGCTTTACTCCTTGGATTGTTCTTGGAGCCCCAGTTAGGGCTTTCAATTAAACGAGATTTATAACAGCGCAATTAAGACCTGGAAAGCACCCTAATGATACAAAGTAATATGCTACATAAGCACTATGACTATTACAACCTCTGGGAATGTTTGGGAGTGACATTACTGCTGAAATGTATTTAATTTAATATCTGACATACATTGTGGAAGAAGGAGGAAAAGTTCTTGGAAAGTGTTCTTACGCCAACAGCTGTTTTCTGTAAAGAGTCTGTGCACATTAACACGTACCTGTGCTGGTAGAATCGGCTGGTTACAGGAAGCACATTTTGGTGCAAAAACCCTAGGGTGCAAGAAGAAATTTTCAAATTACATTTAAAGTTTCTTCAAAAAGTAGAACCAGGAGAACTATTCTAACCATGCCTTCTTTTAGTAAAATGTAAACCTGGGTTTGAAGGCATCTCTATGTTGTTGTTGTTGGTTTTTTTTACAATATTCAGGGAAAAGGAGATTTAGAAAGGCATATCTACCCCAGCTTTATTGCTTAGGTCTTCTTGACCTCTAAGTATTATCAATCCAACCCTCTTCTTATACGTGCCCTTTCTCTCACCTTTCTTTATTCATTAGGCCATTCAAATTCTGCAAAGTAGCTCCTGACCTGGGGCCTGTCACCAGCTCACATGCTAAATGGGAGAGGGACTGATCTCAGCTAGGATCTATGTAAACCAAATACATCAGCTGATTTTACCTGCAGCTGCATTTTATGGTAGTCACTGGGCCAACATCACTCCATCTCCACAATACAGTCAGACCAATACAAATGAATTTAAAGTGATTTCCTCTTGCTCCATGAGCTGAGTTACTAGTCGGCTGGAGCAAAGAGAGCATTTACATTGCCGTTGAGCAAGTGTAGAAAAGAGTCCAAAAGCAATCACTTAAACAGTAAAACTTCATCAGGTGAAGGTCAGATCATTCTAACACTGGCTGCTAATTCTATATCTACTGTCCCACCTAACTTGATGTAACTTATATTCCCAAGTATCACGCACCACTAGCATCTGGACACTAGCAGAACCTACCACCACTTGCAGAATTATCCACGTCTAATTCGTAATGGAAGTCCTGAAAGAAGTAGAGAAGCAGCCAGCAGAGAAATATATCCTCTGATACAACCTCACTTTCAACCTCGCTTAGCCCTTGAATTCCCCACAGGACCCACCAAGTGAGTTTTGGGATAACTTTAAAACACTTTACAAATGCAGCGTATGAGAAGAGCCCTAAGGGACAGCTGAACAAATAGGAATAACTCTTCATCTACTGCAAGACTCACAGCTATACCAGTAACTTAACCAGTATAAATCTTCCAAGCATGCAATAGATTTGTTTACTTACGTATGGTAGTCTTTGACACAGTAAATATTGTTCTCCACATCTACAGTGAAGGGGACTCCATCCAAACACTCATTACATACCACACAGCGGAAGCAGCCAGGGTGGTATGACTTCCCAAGGGCCTGTAAGATCTTAAGAAGCAAAGAGCAAAATAAATGGGTGTACAATTACATGAAATCCTTCCTCATATACTGCTGTGTCTGACTTTTAAAAATGACGCTTTGGGATGAAATTACCAATCTGGAGTTCTGTCAGCAAGGGGCCTTTTAAAACAACAAAGTTCCTGATTTCTGTGGGTTTCTATCAGGCTCCCAATAATTACAGAGATCTGTGAAAATCAGATTAAGTCCATCAGTATTAGCTCTGCATGGCTAATACTGTCCCACAGAAATTAAGAACAGCTTCAGAGACTACTTGGAAAATCTGTTGCAGTCAAATACAAGTGTGGGATATGGAGTTAATTCACAAAATGCATCAGACCATGACAGAAGGAGTCCAAACTAGCCATTGCTCACACCTACAACTGTAAAATAACAAAACTCCTGTTCCACCACACTTACTGACCAGTTATTACTCAGTTATAGGGGCCCATCAATTTTTGCTAAAATCTGTATCAACGGGTAATCAAAACTGCCCATGCTTCTGCCATGCTGACCTTCCCTACTGCCTATCTCCTATGGAGATACTCAAGACCTGCCTGAACATCTGCCTGTGTGTAGGGTACCTGCTTTAGCAGGGCTTTGGACTCAGTGATCTCTTGAGATCCCTTCTAATGCCTGTGATTCCGTTATTTTAAAGGCTTCACAGAAAGCCTTTATTATGCAGTCTTCTCAATACTGTTATAAAATCCCTTCCACTTAGTGGAGGTGGCATGGCACAGGGCCATCAAAGATAGCACACCAACTTCTGGGAAGGGCTAGAGAAGGTTCCATGTTCAGGCAACTCTCAAGAAGTTGTAGCACCAATTGTATACGTTTCACGTGCAACCACCACCTTTGGGAGGCAATTTCAAAAAGTTTCTGCTAGCAGTATCACTCAGCTACTAACAGACTGTAAGGCGAGAATCTCCACTGACAAAGCTCATGTGGCCTTGCAGCTCTTTCTACAGGTAAAGTTCAACAGGAACTAAGACATGAAGCATAGCTTTCTGTTCTGTGACTGGTATCAGACACTTTGATTTGCAAGACTGCTCCTACCCAGATGCAACTTGTCTTTAGGCATGCATTGGAATCCAAACAGCTACATAACGAGCACCATTAGCCTGGTGTGGTTGTGCACAGAACAACTGCACTTTCAGCCCTTGAAAGCTTCAGGCTGCACCCAAGCCTGTGGAGCTGCAGCACTATTCCTCAGTTGCACACCAGTAATGTGACTGTGCAGACATGTTTGCTGTCTGTGCACTCCTAAGGAGGAACACAAAGCAATTAGCCAAATAAGACTGCTTAATTCCTGGAGCTCCCAAAGCAGGCTCCTTTTTTTTTTTTTTTTTTTTCTTTTGGAGCATACTTGCTGATGGGAGAAAGGCAGACTTGCCAAGCTTCCGGCCACTGAACTCCACCAACAAGATATTATAGACTCTTGCCTGGCATCCTGCAATTAAAGGCCAGTTCAAAGTATGCAAGTTGTGATACCCTTCCCCCTCCCAGCATGACACAACTCTAGAAGTTTGCTCTTGGGCTAAAACGAACAATATCCTTGTCCAACCAGTGGTGCCAGGATATGCGCCAGAATTCTCATTAGTGAAGTCTCTGTTCCAGCTCCTACTGCACCTTTGTGTTTGCAGTGTAATTGCTACTTCTATTATGTGCACTGATAAACGTTCATATACACTTTAGAACAAGAGAAAAACACTGACATACATGTGATCTGCACTTCTTCAGTGTGCAAGCCATTTTACTTGGAATTCTGCTTAGAAAGAACAGATGAAATTTATCCTGTTTTCACCTAGAGAAGGATGCCAGCAGTATCTGGCTCAAACCACAGCTCTTTGTTTTCTTATAAAAGTAACTGACCACTGTCACCCTACAAATCACAGTAGCAAATAACAGATTTTAACAGATGTAGAGCAAGTGGCAGAAGGTAAATAAAGCAAGAAGCAACTCACGGAGCTGGCAACAAACCTCAAGACTATTGCTAGTGTTTCTCTCTTTTCTAGCCCAGACCTCGACCCCACTGAACGAGCTCTTGTCTTACAGAGCACAACCTGTTTTCCTTTACCATGCTCATACAAAGCTGTGGCCTATATTCTCCCTTTGTTATTTCTTTTTTTAACTGGCATGTGGAAGAAAAATAGCATCTCATGATCTCAGGTAGAAGAGAAGCCCAACTTCATGTACTTCAGAGCAATTAAGAAAGAATATACTTCAGGTTACAATACTGTCTCAATTTGAAAAATTACAGTAGTGGAAACACAATGATATTCTGACTAGGGAATAAGCATGATGTCTAACAGACCGCTATCCAAAATACATCAAAAAAGATATAAAACAGTTAGTTTAGGTCTCTTACCATTTCCATTATGAGGTGTCCACAAACAAAGCACTTATCTGCTGTTTGCTGGAAACCCGAATACTGTTGAAATAACAGAAAGAATGGAGTTATAAGTAGCCATTCTTTTAGCTGCAGAAATAGATAAACATCATGCTGTTTTCTATCCTGTGCTGTGTATGACAGCAAACTATACAATAGACCTGCTGCCATATGTTTTCTTTTTATTAGCATGAGGGGATTACATGTTATTTCAGATCAAGAGGTTGGAGGCAAAATTATTGCTGTTATGCAACAAAGTGATCATGAAGAAAAGGGTCTTGCAGACACTTCGATGGGCCTGAAAAAGTCACCAAATGATGCTGTGGCAGCTGTCACAGCTCCACACTAAGGAATATAGCTTATGCAATCTTCAACTTTGAAACTTGGCAAAAGAGACTGGAGTGTTGAGGAACACATACAGAGGTGGCTCTTTCTGCAAGATATTGCTCTGAATTGTGCAGTGAAACTGATGTGCAAGTCTGGATGAAACAGCTGAGTTCACCTCCCCACTTTCAAGTAGCAGCCTTTGTATCAAAATGCTTGCTTTTTTCTTCTGAGGTAGAAAAGGCCTCGCTGCTCGGGATGCTTCTTGGCTGTGCTGCATCTCAGTAACCATCTGGGTAGACTATTTCCTAAGGTTGCAAACTCAAGGGTTACTGGAAACAGGTGGGTAGGTCCTGGCAGCACAGACAGCAGAGGATTAACAATAATTCAAACCCAGCTAATTCTAAAATCCTGCTGGAATGAATTTACCAGTACCATCTGGCTGTTGTTCGATAAGGAATGCAAAGGAGCATTTACCCAACTATTGATTAAGAAATAACGGTATCCCTCAGGGAGAGAATGGCTTAATGGTCATGTTAATGTCATTTAGTGCTAACTAGATTGTCATAAATTACACTGTTTATCAGAAAGAAAGGTTTTGCTGACACAAGACCACTCTTTACTTACCCTACTGTATTAAAACCATGATTTGTTTTTAACAAGAGAATTGTTATTTGCCACATTCAGAACTACATTACTCTATTAAGAGAACTTCATAAAATGATAATAAGTCTAATATCAGTGATAAAATATTTCACAGGCTTGGGAAACTGTCCCTTTGCCACTACACTATTCTTTCTTTCTGATCACAGCATTGATCTCAGACAAATCTGAAACCTGACTGACTGACAGCTGGTAGATTAGGCTTTGCTTGTGCTTTACCTCTCTTTGGACTGGAAAACAATAATAGGCAGGGAAACCAGCAGCACCATTTTTCCATCTAATGGCAGTGCTGTTTAGAAGTAAACAATATATCATCATCTCTAAATTTTTTGTATCTCACCTATCAGTCAACTTCAGCTCTGCAGTTTGTTCTTAACTTTGAGAATTCAGACATGGCTGTTGTGCTAAGTTTACAATTTTAGAAGCAGAGCTTAAAATATTAATTAAAATTGTCAGCCTCTGTCTTTGGAACAGTTGATTACTATTAAGCTTCACAAGCCTTGTGTGTACAGGACAGAAATTGTGACTTGCTCCAGACAGCAGACAAGGGAGAATGGCTTCGTTATCATCTGTCAGCACACTAAGAAGTCTCCCAGATGACGGGTTCCCAGTCTGGCTGGTGGAAGCAACACTGGTCCCTCAGAGCTTGTAAATGATTTAACTCCATGAGAAGAGGGGTTTGGTTGTACAGAGTTGTACTCTTTTTCATTACTGCCATAGCTGGAGGTGGGAAAAGAAATTTTGGGTATACCAGCCCTTCCTCATAATCTAGAGACGTGAAAAGCAGATTGAGACAAGACAGTGAAATAATTAATGGATTGACAGGCAAGATCCTAGCTGAGAAACCCATATCCTAGCTATGTTTCTTGTACACAAAGTAGTTTATACATACAGTTTCATTCTAGATGCAGATAGAACAAGGCTTACTTTATGAAGTTCTGAAGTGTATTTTTTTTCTGAAGGTAACAAGTACAGACCAGCCTCAAACTAGACAAATGCATTCAAAAGGCTACAGAAGTACGAACCCAGGACAAGTAAGTGTATTTTTGAACTTTCCCAAATATTCACTATAGATGCTCATTAAGAATATACAAAAATATTCAAAGAATTTGTTATAAAATAATTGCTCTGAAATTCAAAGCTCAAAATGAAGCCTTATCCTTTACTGTCCCATCTGTGGATTAGAAGTAATATGCTAATTACCAAAATGCAAAGAAAACAAGTAAATGCTAAAGAGCTGGTAAAATATTTTTCCCGATTCCTTGGTTTGCTCCCAGATGTCTTCTCCCATATTTACCTTGTCCTTGATTTCTCACTCAGGATAACAAAATCTCAGTTTATGTGCAAGAATCAAGACCTTCATAATCCAACTCCCCAGTGATATTTATACTACAATAAGACTCTAGAAAACCTTGAGATATGATTAGTGTATACCAGAACGGAAGAGTGAAAATAAAGTAGAAGACTCAGCTGGCTGAACTTTTCTTTTGTTCGCTGTCCACTATACTTTGATTATCAAACAGACAAAAAGTGCCTAATCATCAAGCGCCTTTGTGTCAATGAAGAGAAAAACAAGTCCCCTTCTGTCTCAAATACTTAGGACTGATACTGTTCTTCTATGAAAATCTGACGGTTTATGAACCGTTCTGTCTAATATGCAAGAATTTAACAATGAATTTTGGACATATAATGGACAATTATGCATGGAGGTTAATCCCACCAAGTACTGTAGGAAAACATTTCTCCTGTCTGCCCTGAATCCTTCAACCAATGTTGGTTGTGTAGCCAGGGCCTTTTAAAGTTCAATATTCTCATCAGGATTTTCAGAAGCACAAACAAACAAAACAAAACAAAGCACGCCCAACAGAGGCATCAGGATCGTAAGTTTCTACCTTAGGCAACATCAGATCTTGGAAGGGCCATGTCGCTTCTACTCCTTCACGTGCCTAACCATGCCCAAGGAGAGACTTCCCTGCTGTTACGTACTCAATAAAACAAAACCCTCCTCCTGGAAACAGACCCTGGAATCTCATTCAGAGCCATTTTCTTCTGTGATGGGGATGTTCAAAATTGCTAAAGGTTTGTGCAAACAGATCCGTGAGTCACATTTCAGTAGGTGTGGCAGTTACTGCCAATGGTATGAAGCTGTAAAAACTCTTACAGCACTGCGAAGTCACTGAATGTGAATGTTAAGCCTAGAATTGAGATTCTTACCCTTTTATACTTCAAGGGCTTTTGAGAGGGATGATCAGGAGCTTTTGCCAAAATGCTGTAGGCATTTAATTTGGAAAACTAATTTCTGAATTGGGTGCCATGCTAATAATGTATTCCAACCCCAGGCTGCCTGTAATCCCTCACAGACTCTCTTCTCCTTGGTTTCCCATTAGCAGAGCATCTGTCTTCTCACTGCTCTATTGTTTACGCTCTGCATGGGACCCTTAGTACATGGGATACAACAATGCAAGAAATTCATGGGGTCACATTAAAAGAGGGAGAGAATATCAAATTTGGTTTCATGCAGATGGTTGGTTTTTTTTTTTGTTTAGTTTCTTTCTTTTTTTTTTGTTTTGTTTTGTTTTGCACACACATTTAAATGCAGCGATTAAACTGAACTGAACAAAATGGAGCCTTCACAGACTATCAAAGATACTGGAGCCTCAGAGCAGGTGGCAGAGATTAAAGCAAAATAGTCCAGAACTTTACCCTTCATCTTGCCGAAAAACCTTTCATATACCCTGTTGTTGTGCTCTGTCTTACTGCCAGTATGGAAACACTACCACAGCAGCATATCTTAGTGTTTCTGCATTTCCACTTAGTTGCAGCTGAAGGACATAGATTGGGCAAGGATGGACTTTACGTTCAGCACAGAGTTTGTTGGACTGTGAAAAACATTGACAAAACCCAGGAATTCAGCTGGTAACTAACTGCCTTTCAATGCACATGACTTGGATTTGTCCACTTCAGATTAATGGTATCAGCGTTATGGAACTTGAAAGTCCCTCCTGTCCCAACCTACAGCAGTCAGCACCTTGAAAATACAGACTTCCTCAAGCTTACATCTACCAGAAATACTGCACAGCAAATTCCTTTCCAAGCTTTCATTCCATTACTCTGTTAAACATATCGATAAACAGTGTTTGTTTGTTCTCTGACTGGAGAATGCATTTTAATCGCAAGTCTTCTAAATGCAACATCCTAGCAATTGTCTAGAATTACATTTGCTCTGTGACTTCCATTAGATATCAAATGGGCACAAGCTACAACTTAAATTGTTTACCTTTCAGCTGGATTCTCTTTTTTCTGAGACTCTCCGTCAGCAGCGATGGGCTCTCAGACTAACGCACTAGTCCCAGTGCTCATCTCCCAAACATTTATACTCTCTGAGATGGAAAATCAAACTTCAGACTCCAGCTGACACCAGCTTCCATGACACTAAATAAAAACAATCTTCCTAAGGATGCAGCAAGTGGAACAGGCTATTTCCCACACTGCCAGGTTTGGAAAACAGCATGTGTGCAAACTGAAAATAGCCTCATTATCATTAATATTTATATTTCAGCCATGTACGTTAGAGGCCCAAATTAAGGTCAGGGTCTCATTTTACTTGGTTCTACAGGAGATGAAGGTGCACATCACCCAGTTAGCCCTCCATTAATATCCCACTTCTTGCTCCTATGATCTTTGTCTCCTCCTTGCCAGTCTTGCACTCATTGCCCCTTTCATACCTTTAAAATTATTTAGTGTTTTACAGTTGTGGATATAAGATGAGGCCCAGTATGTTCTCTGTAACCAACTTCTGTGTTCAGTGGTCAGTTACAGAGCAGAGGCTAGGGCTGTGGCAAGGAAGAGGGTGTAAAGAAGAGGTGCCAGTTGCTGGTGGGAAGGAATGATTAGAAACCCTGGAGAACTAGAATGAGGGGGAGATCTGAGAGGCAGCACAGTTTCAAGGCACAGCTCTGTTAGCACTATAGGCTGATTACCCTCCATCTGCTCAGCCCTTGTGCCTCTGGAGTAGAAAGGCTGCAGGCAGCCAGGGCAGGAGCACACCATCATGGTGGGGCTGGCCATACTCGGGGACACAAAGGGCAGAAAGAGGACACCTTAAGGCCTCCCAACATCTTATGTCTCTCTGGTTGGTTGGCATCTGTAAAATGACATTTTTAGAGCTTTCTTTGAGGATTTATAGGCAAGGTGACAGATTTTCCTCCAATCTCATTCACTGAAATGGATGAACAGATTTAGATGAAACCTTCAGCAAAAACTGACAGCAAAGTTAGCCAGAGGCAAATCCCAGCACACAGAAGTTCAGCCTAAAAGATTAAACTTGGCAAAGTTGTAAGATGGGGGAAAAAAATCATCTTAAAAAGGGAAATTTTGTATGACCTTAATGCTATGCAGTGCAGCATGTAGTGTCTGTAATAGGTTATTTCCATAGCATCTGAGTGTCTTCCAGTAGTACATTAAGCAATGTAACTAACAGCTGTCACAAGGTTCATTTTCCCTCTGATTTCCTCTCTAGAGGGAAGTTCTCTCATTTCTTAACCTCTGCTGGACTCCCACTCAATAATGTTCATTACCTCAAGAGAAAAAATAAGAGTCCATAAAAAGTTTTTAAAAATGCAGTAACAGATCTAAGATTCAGGCCGCTTTGTGACATTTTAAAAGTTTTTTTCTCCAAGAAAAACAGTAATTTATTTTAGATTTCTTTACGTGATATTTAAGCATTGAACAGGAAAGACAAAATTATTGAGCTGTTTTTCCTTCATCAGTGATTAGGTAGCAATTTATCAACAAAATGGCAGACGCCATCTGACTGGGATTATTTACTATACTGTAAGGAATTTATTTTTTGTTCACCAGGAACAGTGTCCCTGTTATGGCTAGTTAGCCATCTGTGTCCTAAGAGCTTTCAGGGAAGGATTAAACTGTCATTTGTTTTCTTTCCTTTCATGAAATAAGTATCCTAACAGGGCTGAGGAAAGAGCTGGAAACTGCTGGACTTGCTACCTTAAGGTGGCATGAAGAAGAGTAACTGTATCTTCCCCGGAGCCCTAGCAAGCCAGTGAAAAGCTAGGGCTTTCTAGTTTTGTTCTTCTTACTGCTTCTATTCAGTACCGCCATCATAGTGCTCCTACCAGAAACTGTAGATGAGGAAATTTCTTCAGCGCACCAAGGCAGGATCAGCATTATCTGTCACTGTGATTTTTTTTTCCTAAATCTGATTCTTTCATTATATTTAGTCCATGTGGCTTGGATCTACACACTGGCAGAATTTGCAGCTGATCAGGACCAGGAGGCTGACAACAAATAAAAAGGAAGAGTAATGCCACGTCCCCTCCTTTAGGTGCGGTTCACCAGCCCTAACACTGATTCAGAATCGCTCGCACATCAAGGTTAGCACTATTGTCCAAGGATGATCCCAACAGCGCCATGTGGCATCTTCCCTCCGTCTACAATTCCACAAGTATGTCTAAAAACGTCTAGCATCTCTTTCTTGGAAAGAATGAGCAAAATAAACTGCCTGATTTGGAGAAAGATAATCTGTGCCCTCAATAAGAGCAAACATGTGGGAAAACTATTTGTTAGAAGAATGTACCTTGTGGCTACTGCCAAAGGTTTTTGATGGGTGTATCTGTGTTTTGGATAGTTTTATGGCTGCACAGTGGAAATTGCTCATAATGCAATTTTACAGTGCAGACAACATCTGCACTTCTATAACACCTCTGTCCAAAAATTAAAAGCACCTTTCAAAGAAAGGGTCAGATTTATATAATAAATAACCAGGTCACCAGCTGCAAGGTTGCAACTGTGATGACACTCCCATACATACAGGACCATGTAACTCATCCTCATCAGTTCTCAGGGAAACAAAAGCCAAGGGGGTAAGGACACCAACAGGAGACAGTATTTTCTTAACAGGAATACAATCACAATGTAGGTTAATTGCTATTATTTTCGTCTCCAATATTTATTTATTTTTCCATGTTCCATACCTAAGAATGAGACCAGAATCTGACCCAACTTGCATCTGACTGCATTTAATAGTCAGAAAGAAGCTGCAGTGAGACAAGAAGTCGCACAGAGCAACAGACGTAGGTAGGAGTATGTACTCTTCTTGCAGCTGCTATTGGCCAGGAGATGTTTGTGGGGGGAAGGCAGGTCTCTGTGGGGACTTGTGGATTCAGGACTACGGAGCCACTCCAGAGACTGTTACAATGCATAGCAGCTCCTATAGTTCTTCCAGCTTTCTTCTCATGTTCTCATGGTAGTGCTCACAGAACTGAGTGTAAGATTAGCCTAATACACCCTGAAGCAATTTTTTTTTTCTTTTTCTTTTTTTTTTTTTTTTTTACACAATCCACCTCCCCACCTCTTTGGCTAACATCATACTGTGGCACTGTCAGCAGCTCATCTATATATAAAGCTGTAATAAAGTTTGGAGTTTTAAATTTTCACTTATATTGAAAAAAATAATTGGCTCTCTGTTTTGGACAGAGAAACCTCTTTTTAGACAGCACTAGGGTTCTGCACTGCTTAGGAGCAAGATCTGGAGGCAAGAAGTAGTTAAAGTGATTTCCTTTTTGAATGCTGCTATGCAGCCTTTTCTTCTGACTGCTCTGTTCTGAGCTTGCTCAGTCCACAGGACTCTGAAGTCGGCAAAGTTGTTTTAATTAGAGAAACAAGGCAATTTCTGGTATTCTTGCTATGAGGTTTGCTCAAGGGAAAATGAAAGAGAGCAAAATCACTTTCTGAGAAGCAGCCAGTTTAATGCTGGCAGGATAACTTCAGAATTTCTTTTACTGCATTTTGCTGCAGTCCTTCAGTCTGTTTCTCCCTCATCTCCCCATGGTAGGAGAAATCTGTTACAAAGTGCCCACAGCAGGATTAGGCTTAAATATCTACACCTTAAACGTCCAAACAGCTCCCATTGTTGCAGAAAATGTATTCCTATCAGATCCATAACCTGTTTTATTGGGAAAATCACTGCATCTCCCTACAGAAGCCTACTACAGAACATGTCAATTCCTTTACTCAAGCTCTGAATGTTCTCCATAAAGATGTAGATTTTCAGATTTAAAATTGCCTGGTTTAGGCTGAGATTACAAGCTAATAGCAACAATCATGTCCACTGAGTCTCTAGGAAAGGTTTTGGTCGTGGAAAAAGTATATTCTGAAACAGTACAAAATAAAAATCTCAAAGGGTCAAAAGCCCCTCTATCTCACAGTCTATTTTTCCTCTGTCTTTCTACATTTCTCCGAAGCAGGGGCAAGGAGGAGTTGAAAAAAGCATGTTAGAAAATAACATTTTCACTGCAAAATACAGGCAAAGCAGTAACATATTTCAGTTACAACAAGTAACTTTTCTGCACAAAATATGACTAGCTCTTCTCGGGAGTTTCCAGCTGTGGTATGCTGAGAGTACAGGTACAACACAAAGGCAAACATGGCTTACATTCTAAGAATTTCCTTAGTTTTCATGGATTGCACTGATGAGAAACGCATTTGTGCAGTCTGAACTACCAGTAATACTTCTGCTGTGGGATATACTCTGAGTAATTCCCTTGCAAAAAGGATGGACATATTTTCATTAGAAATGGAAAGCTGTTCTGAAGACCCATGATTCTAAATGAACGTATTTCAGTGAACAACAAAGGTGCTGTAAATTCAACATACTGGTTTCTCCAATTCATCATCCTATAAGCTGAAATGCAGCAGTTCAATTCCCAGCCACACTGTTCACTCATTCTTAATTATAAATGGTGTGCCACTTATGAAATCAGTCTCTGTGTACTGCACAATCTGCACACTTAATTGCACAAATACTTTATTTTTGGAACAACGCAACCCAGCAATAAGCTTCCTTTTCCTTTTCATGACTCAGTTTCTATTAACATACAGCATTTATAAAAACTCTGGGTGCACGGAGAGAAAACTAGTTGCCCCTCTACAGCTCATGGTTTTTAGCTAATCACAGTAAAGCTCCACATCACTCCTAGCAGAGCTGTGATATTAAAACTGCACCTGCAACAAGGCAACAATGAACACAGCAATGATGTGCTCCAGACAGAAATGTCTTCCCTCTTGTTGTGACTTGCATTCCCCAGATATTTAACGTTGAGTTTGACAGGCTTTGTAGATGCAGTAAGACCCAAGCTTAAGCAGCTCCATTGTTTATTCTTGTAATTTATACTTTGTAATGCTTATGAACAGTTACATACTTGGTTTCATACTCACCTCTTCGAACTATGGGCCCAATCCTGTTATGGAATTAGTAGTAAAATGTTTCCCAATTACAGCACTGGCAGAAGGGTACTCCAGAAGACAAAATCAACTCTCAAAGCAAACACAATATAAAAGAACAACTTGGTCTAGAAACAATGAAAAAAATGCCTGAAGTCTTACTTACTAGGAAGTCTTCTTCACAGTACACCTTGCCATTGACATTGTAGAATGCTTTTCCTCGTAGTCTTCTCCCTGTTAAAATATTGCATTGTCAGAATTTTGTACTTTGTTCAGGATACGAAGTACAAAGCACATCCTGCTGCATGTGTTATCGTGGCCAGCTCCTGGTGTCTTTCCTCTTGGCAGCATCCACCCAGGTACATCCTGCATTAACAAACTCCTTATCAACCAAACATTAGTTTTGAGTGATAGAACCCAGCTGATACCAGTCCCTGGAAAATTTGAAATCTAAAACCAAAGAGAATTATTCTGTGGGGAAAGGCTCATTTGCAAATTGATACAATTTCCTTAGCAAGTGAAACCACACCACTCGAATCCACTGGATCACATTCACTGGAATCAACATCAGCAACACATTTGTTTCTGAAGGACTACAAACACAGAATACAGCATATGGCTGTTCCTGTCACTAAAGCATCCATCAATGTCAAAACAACTATGCACTGAACTACCTGTGATACTAAGGCAGTACTGGTCACATGTGAAGGCGCATACAGAAAATCACATTGAAAACACGAGATTTCATTAAATCTTACAGAACTCTACTGACAAAGCCTGTGATCATCATGAACTGACAGCACCTCTTACAGTCAAGAAGTACACAACAGACTATAGTGAGTCCCAACAAAATGGATACAAAAAAATGAACTCAGAAATAACTGAGCCCAGCCAGATTTTAGGTACCACACACAAGATCTCTGCCATACACCAGAACTGCTACACCAAATGGGAAGAAATTTTATCAGTGTAAAACCACCTAGTGGATGGAAACCAAACCAGTGCTGACTCACCTTATTTCCACTCCCTGTCAGGTTCCGAGTGGCCAAAGCTCCCAAATACTTGGATGTCTCACAAGCCACTTGCAGCTTAGGCAGGCAGATGGCACAGTACGTACTGCAGGCTGCATACCAGCTGCGGATGGGAATGCACAGCAGCAATACTGTCAGGCACACAAGAGTAATGAAGAGGGCAAAAGACTCTGTACTACAGGTCAATAGAAAACCTCTCCCAGGCCACTGTTGAAGCTTCTATTCCACAGAACAAGCTTGGACTTCTCCAAGACAGAGCAGCTGCCCCATAAACACCGCCTATCCGTGGTGGGTTCAACTCTCAGGGCCAGAGAGCTGAGCCAGTTGGCCAAGCACAGAGGGGCAGAAGCGTTCTTCACGGTTTCCATAAACAGTGTTGAGGAAAATGTGATTAATTTTCATTGCTTAAAAGTGCCTTTTACACATTGCCCCTGTGATCCAATCCTGGGAAACAGTGTGTGGCACAAAAAACTTAGGATCTGGACTGAAGCTTTTGGGAAATCACATGCTGCATGTGGTTGTCTGGCGGTTTTACTGTCGTGGCAGAGGGAAATGCTTCTTTTGTGTGCACATTCTTGGGCTGTTGATCTCACAGGCTGCTGTCTCCATACTGCTGGTAGGTGGAGTCAGCTCTTGTTTGTCTTTCCAGCTGCCTGGTAGCTCTGGTGGGGACCAGGAGCCTGGCGGCATGGACAATGCACTGAGACCATCAATCTTCTTTGAGACTCTTTGGTAAAACGGCTCTGTGCCATATATCACAGAAAAAAGACATGGGGCCAGGATAGCTCTCAGGGGGGTCACAGAGCCTCTCTAGGCTGGATCACGAGCAACCAGCTCTTGATCTCTGCTGCTTTGCCACTGTTCTTAAACCTCTCCACCAAAAGATTTGTCACTGCCCTTCCCAGTCCATTCCTGCTCTTAACTGCAGCACTGTTGTCATCTTTCAGAACACCTCTGAGTACAGAGCTTGTGCCAGCTTGCTGACGAGGTGTAGGGCCAACCAGGCACAGGATTGGGCAAGAGAACATTTGGCCAAGAAATAGACCTACTCCAGAAAAGAAACCAAGGACTGCTGTCCTTTGCCCTGATGTACTTACCTAAATGAAAATAAAGGAGCTAACAATAAAATTATGAGAAAGAGAAGGAGGAAAAGGACAGAGGTCAGAATAGCTTTTTGAAGGACATCTTGGCCTTTGTATGGGAAATGAAGGGGCCACACTCTGGCCACAGACTTGTCTTTGATGTGCTGATGCACTTCCAACTTGCTCACACACTGCCTTCACCAGTACAGAAAGAGGGCATTGGCTTCATGTGGTAGAGCTCTGTCCATCACCCTCACTGCACACCCATTATGATCAGAAGCAGCACAGATAATTAGGGGCAAATCCTGAACTATGTTGATTTCTCTACGAGAAATCAGTGCCCTCAGTGAGGGCAGGCACTGGCATATCCTGAGGCACTACAGAAGACACATGAGGGCTTGTACATCCTGCTTCTTGTTGTGGCGTGCAGACCCTGGCAGCTCTCAAGTTGGCAGAAGAGCCTCAAATTCTAATCCTGTGATTTCCTCAGCACAGCATCCTGGCAGAAGTCAATCAGGCCTGACTCTGCCCTGAATGAGAAGGGTGCAAAGTAAACATGGCAAAAAGGATGTTTTAGACTGACTCTCAGTGATGCTCATAATATCAAGGGTGTTTGGCAGCTGACTGCCCTAAGACATGAAACAACCTTACCTCACCCAAGCACAGCAAATCTACAAGCCCCAATCCCAGTCACTGCACAGCTTATGAGCTGCTGCTCCTCGATTCCTCATGGCTCTGTACCAGCTGGCAAACACAGGTAACTGACCTCCCTTCCTATACAGCTGATGCAGTCTGTTTCATACTGTTTTAGTTTCAGCTGAAACAGAGTTGTTTTTCTTCATAGTGTCTGGTACAATGCTTTGTTTTGGTTCTAGGAGAAATACAATGTTGATAACACTCTGATGCTTCCAGTTGTTGCTGAGCAGTGCTGTACAAAGCCAAGGACACTTCAGTTTTCCCAATTTCTTCTGCTGTCCTACCAACAAGAGGAGCAAAAGGAGCAGGGAGCCAGGCCTTATGGCCTCAAGTTGCACCAGGGAAGGTTCAGGTTGGATGTTAGGAAATATTTCTTCTCTGAGAGAGCGGTCAGGTGCAGGAACAGGATGCCCAGGGAGGTCATGGAGTTACCAACCCTGGAGGTGTTCAAAAAGCATTTAGATATTGTACTGAGGGACATAGTGGGAAATACTGGTGATAGGTGGACGATTGGACTGGATGATCTTACAGGTCTTTTCCAACCTTGGTGATTCTATGATTCTAAGGGGCCCAAGGTGCTGTGAAGAGACAGAATCAGGACAACTGACTTAAATTGGCCGACGAGATATTCCATACCATATGACATCACGTGGAAGGAAAGTTTAGAAAAGTTTAGTTTCTGCATGCTGGGGGGCTCGCCTGGGCATTGGTCGTGGGTAGTAAACAATTGCTTGTGCATCACTTGTTATAGACATTCATATACATACATACAGTCCTAACTATTATCCTTTACCTTTTCTCTATTTTAGTAGATAAGTTTTTGTTTTTTTTCTAATTCTTTCTCCCATCCCACTGGAAAAGAGGGAGTGAGCGAATGACTGTGTGGTGCTGAGCCACCTGCTAATTAAACCACAACACATGCAACACTCACACTGCATGCAAAACTGAGGAAAACTACTATTTTCCCTATTTCATAGCTGAAAAAAAAAAACAAGCTATTAAGAAAGTGACTTGCCTAAACTCACAAAACAAGCAAATAGCTTACTCACATGCTAATTACTATTATTAGCAATAATTAATATGATTGATATGTCTTCTACCTTAGAGGACATTCATTCAGGGATAGTACAATAATTATCTCATAAACAAGCAGCAGCAAGTTATCACACAAATAGTGCAGACTGCACTGCATTGGTTTCTACACACTGCATTTTAGAAATAAAGGCAAAAACCTAATTTCCACTTGCCTACTAGGAACAGCTGCTAAATGGCTGCATTGAGCACAGTCAAACGCCCAGTTCTGAGAGTGCCTGGCATCAAGTGAGCACCATCATCGACCCAAATCCTCCAGCAATTGCCACAGGGACACAAAGCAGAAGAGCCACAGCATGCTGTGTGACTGGCCAGCCAGCCAAGGATGCCCTGCACCAGGGTACAAGGCTTTGCAGGCTGGGACAGCTGACAGAGCTGCTGTCAGGGCAGCTTCTTCTCTTGAGGTACTGGAGCAGCTCTGGAGCCCACAGAGCACTAACCTGTCCCATGCAGCTGTAACCTGGTACTGTCAAGTAAAGTTTAAGAAAAGCTTTAGCCAAATTTGTTTTAGCCAGCCGAGTCAAGCATCTGGTCAAATAACCAGGTACATCTCCTGTCCACTGATAAAATGGGCCTGCTGCTCGGTTTTCCTTTAAGTGTCTGAGTGCAGCCAAGTCCAGGCTACTATTCGCTTTCATAATATTGAAGCAAATATCAGAATTTCTAACAAAACTTGAAGCAACCCGCAGATAGCTCATTATAATAATAATAAGCACTTATAATGAGCAGCCTAGCAGAGAGTTCACAAGTACAAGGTTTCACAAACACTGTGCTTCTTTCCTCTTTTAGCTGGATACCCACCTTGGCACATCCACCCCGTCAGACCAGTTTTCAACAGCAGCAAGGAAGAGGCTCAGTTTCATATCTGACCCAAATAGCAGCAGGTCAGCCAAGACCGTGTGAGGGGACCATGCAGGTCCAAAGACAAGGGCAGAACACTGTCCAGCCCGTAACCCAGGTGCAGACATGTAACATCAGCTGTTACAGGAAGCTCTTTTTTTAACTTGAGTGCTCTTTAGCCTTGTTTACTATAGAAAAAGCTTATGTACACAAAGTGACAATATATGCCCATCTACTGAGTTTTAAACTGACATCCACATGTTGATAAGGTAGAGAGGCTCCAGGATAAAAAGGTTCTGCTATATTAGGCCGAAGACAGACAGCTTGTAAATGTTCCAATTAAGAATGAGGCATTTCATATAGATATCTAAGCATTTAATAAAAAGTAAGCTAGAAATGAAGTTATCGCAAGGAATGATCACAACTGGTATTTGCAGCCAAGACAACAAATGCCCAAAGGAAAGCAGGCCCTTTGGAACTTTCTTTTAATACATAAGGTCAGAATCAGCTCTAGGTTTTTAACATCAATTTTTCATTTAACCAATTTGTGTGTTTCCTCTGTTTAAATGTATCTAATAATTACTTCCTGCAACATTTTTATGTTCTATGTGCCTCAAACGAAAAGGAAGGCATAAGAGAATGGTTCCTTTAGCAAAGGACTCAACTTCCAAAAGGAAAAATGACCCACCACTGACACATGCTGTCCACAACTATTCTCTCCAGTCTCCAAACACTTTGCCTGGTGGTGAAAATACATCAGTCAGGAAGCCAAGACGGGGTAGAACTTTTCCCAACAGTTTCAAAAGCTGCTCTGAGCCCTTATGGAACAAAATCGAATCAGATCAGGTTTTACAGTCTCAAGAAGGAGCTCCAAGTCCTGCCCCCTTCCCCAGGAGCACTGAAAACATCTTCAAAGCCCTTCTGGATGCTGTTAGCAGGAGGATGTTTGCCTATGGAGAGGTGAGTTTATCAAGTCACAGCCTTCAGTGGTAAATTTCCAGCCCCACACAGGATGATGCAACCAAATCAGGGACTGACCCCCCTCCTCTCCTTTGTAAAACAAGAGATAGCAATGTCTCACTGCCACAGCATGGTTATTAGACCTAATTACTGCTTGCAGCGCACTTTGAAGTTGAAAAGTGCCAAGCATTATTATAATATTTTAAGGACTTTGATGATTAAAAACATGCAACCGTTGGGTAATAACAATGATTTACTACCACTGTAGAGTAACCAAGTTCATGTGAGAAGTCTGTGTTGTCTCAGAGGCTACCGGTACTTAAAAACAAACAGCTCCCCACTGACATAATGGGAATGCTGCAGCCTCAGTCTGTAAGATAATGCCCGGCACAGCCCTGAGACTACTCGCGTGCTGCAAAATACACTGGCAAAGTTCCTCATCATCATTATCTCTGTCAGGATATTTTCAATACATGTGCCCCTTCTCATAACGTCATGCTGGAAGGTTTCAGTGGGAACAACAACCAAGATAACTAGTAATATCATTTTTATTTCTCATGTTACAGCTGTGTGGAACAAGAAGCCCATATTTTAGTCAGAAAATATAATGAAAACCTCCCAGTATGGACTGCAATTGAAGAGTTCGGCTGCACTGCTGCTAAAGATAAGGATGCTTCCTTCGATAAAGCAGAGCTAATTAAAAGCCTGCACAGCCAGAGCTATTGCCACGGAATACTATTTGAGTACCTGCCATTCCTGTTCGCTAGAAACATGCCTGGGTAGGTCTGACCACACACGAGCACAGACCTCAGCTTTGCCACTGCATCTCCCATGGAGGTGCGGCTCCTCCAGGGCTCTGCTCAGGCAGAAAAGGGTGGTTGTGTGAGGGCAGGTGGGATGGCTGGTGCTGCCCTGCTGCAGCACCTCTCCTCCAACTACAGGCACAGAGATGTGCCTGAGCCCCCAGCACAGCCCAGTGCTGCTCCAGGGGCACTTAGTGTGCATTTCCACACTCTCCAAGTTTTGGTCCAGAACTCATGCAGCTTTCTGAGCACGTCAGCCCCTGGCTCTTCATGCCTGACTGACCAACAAATTGTGCATATCTGTTTTATTTAGCAGTGTTAAACATGGACCTAATTGCTTGCTAACAGATTCAGATGCCAACTCTGCAGCAACTGATGCAGCAGCAGCATCATTACCAGTCTCATGCTAGTATCTTAAGCAAGTCTCTCAGAGAGTTGGACTAAAAGTGGCATGTAAATATACAGGAAGGATTCATTATACAGCAACATTTGCTTAAGTACTTCACAGCTATCAAAAGAGAGAAGGAAAATGCCTGTATGTTGCCCCAGAACCCCATTCAAGTGAAATCAGGCTAATCACAAGGTAGCCTGGACTGAGCAGAAGTTGCATTTGCTCGCCTGCTGTCCTGCAGCTGGAGCCAATGCTGCTTCAGGAAACTCAAAATTTAGCAGGGCGGACTCGGTAACTTAGTTTTACAAAAGCTCTTGACTGGGGATTTCTGTTTTAGAGCCATTCTGCAAAGATCATCTACAGGCTGCCCTTGTTCCCTGCACAGACAGAACCCCATGTGCACCATTCTATCCCACGTGCCACCCATGGCTGTGCCCTAGATGCCCATCACTGAGCCTGTGCCAGGCTGACTGGTACCCAAAGGATTGCAACAGGGGCTGCAGATACCACACAACAGTACAGAGCATCACAATAGAGACCAGCATCCCTAGTATTAAATTCTCCAGCATGGATGCTGCAGTTCTTCTTGCCATGCAATGTGCCAGATGTGTGCCATTGGAAAGCACAGAACCACTTAGTCTGCCTTCTGATAGCATGAGACAGATCCAGATTTCAAAAAACATTAGGTTAAAAATGTAGATACACATTTCAGCAGTTGAGAAGCAGCGACTAAGATAACTCAAACACTAAAAAGTGAATGCTATATTTGGAATACAATCTGCCAAACTAGAGGTCAGAACATCAGTATGTCTGAGAAGCAGAAGCTAAAACTGAAGTTAGAGGTTGATACTTTAAGGGAAATACCAAGTTTACAAACACAGAAGAAATCATTGAAAATGTTAAATTACAACTTGTTTCTGTTACCTCCTCTACCCACTTAGCACAGGACAAAACGGATGCTGAATTTCATCCAGATCTATTTTCTTTCACTACAGAGGGGACACTCGCTCGCCAGGCATTAAAGATGTGCCAAAAGAAAACAAAAGCTTCCAATGCTTTTAACTTATTTGTTATCATTTCTCCTCGACTGACACGTGAGTTTGAACCTTCAGTTCTCCACCCCTCACTCTGGCTTCTGACTGCATATCTGCAGAAAGGTTTCCTTTACTTGGGGTTTCTGTTACTCTGTTGAAAACAAGGAGCACCAAGGCTGCTCAGCCCCTCAATTAACAGTTGTTAATTACATTTTTCTTCTCCATCCCCTCCACAGGAGTGTAATTCCCTCGAGTAAGGTGGGACTGTCCATGTGGTGTCCGCAGCAGCAGGGTGCAGCCGTGCAGCATCTCATTGTACAGGGCAAGGAGCCACCGACAGACCTGCGGCCCAACCCCACGTCCCACAGCCGGAGTGGGTGACATTTCCATCCCCCACCACCACTGCCCGGTCCCCATCTCACAATGCTCAGCGCTGTGGCTTTGTGAGAGGAGGGATGAATTTCTAGGGCTTCCAGGGTTTTGAAGATAGAAAAAAAAATCAATGCCAAATTCCTTTGAATAGAAGATACTGCACGTTGGCAGAAGCCACTTTTCACAGACTGCAGCCGTTTGAAATCTGAAACACTAAAAAGTAGCTACTGTGGATGTGCTGTATTCTTCTTTTCAAAGCAATCTGGCACACAATTTTGGTTCCCCGTTTCAGGACCCAATCCTGCATTCCTTTCACGCTCAGACTCCCATTGACTTTAAGGAATGCAGGATTGGATCCTAAATGTGTGCTTTACTCACACAATAGCTCCTCATGGTTACGATCTATTGAGAAAGGCACACTTTTAAAAACCATTTGAAATTGCAGGCTCATCCACCGGGCCAGAATGCTTGTAAAGATCTTCCATTATTTCAGGAAAAATGCTCGGTGTGTGAATTACACACACACATACACTCACACATTTTTCTGGTTTCAAGCTGCGGGCACAGCTTAGCTTGAGATGCATCAAAATATTTTGAGCGGTGGCCCAATAGCTAATAAAGAAACCACACTAAATTTAGTTTCTGAAAACAAGCAAAACTCCAGAGAAAAACAAAACGCTGAGGCAAATACATAAGCTGCTGAATCTTTAGGATGGTTTTTCAGAGAACTCTTGTGAAAGCCTTTAAAAGACCAGCACCGGCTAAGACAAAACAGAGTCCAGCACTGCTATTTTTGAGGATGCCGTATATTGAGTTACGAGGCCATTACAATGCAAATCTCAAATGTACAAGCTTTTTACTTGGCCGTAAACACAAAACAGTATACATTGTCCTTTCAGAAGAAAAGGTTTGCTGCTAAAATAGCAGAAGCCCTACGTAAATAACCAACATTCTTTCTGACTGAGGTCACTGACTTGGCCTATTCAATTCCGGGCTAGTCTGGGATTTGACAATCTAAGCAGGGGAGAGGCCCTTTCCTTTTTTTCAAAAGAATGCTGGGATTTTATTTGAAATTTAAACTCTTGCAAACAAAAGGTGGCATCGTACGCTAGAGGCCTATGAAGGTGGAGTACAGGATGTGTATTGTTTTCTCCCTTTACATAGATTCTTTCAGGAAAGAGTATTCAGAGTCTCTGAACAAATTCTAATCGAATATTATTGTCAGATAGGTAGAAGTGGTACAACATGAATGGACGGTTTTAAGGATTAGGAAATTTACTCTTAAAAAATTTTGATCCACTGTATCTATTAAAATGTTTGTGCGATAACTTAAAATATCTTTTAAAAAAACATTAACTGAACGTTCCTCCACAGTTTAAGTTCCTATACTAACTCTTATTTGCATGTTAAAAAATACCCTCTCAATACAAATCAGGTGTGGCTGCAAAGCAGCATTCATTTTCAATCTCAAGTCTCAAGTTGATCTGTCCCGAAGAGGCAGATGGCAGCTTGCTGTTTTCCTCCCAGTTCCTGTTGCTCTACCGGGGCACTCGCTGACCCACCCTCTTCATAAAACAGTGGCCAATTCTTCGTCTGTGCTGCCACACCAAAGTACTGTACCCACACCTCGCATCACATACAACTGTATTAAGCTGAATTTGCAGCTGGTAGAAACTGCTCTGCCCCAACATACTGCGTCATTGCTGTGCGCTAGCTAAATGGTAAAATCCAGATGAAAACAAGGCACTTTATTAGTTTGACACATCCGTAGCTCAAGGTAAACTCTAGACTCTCCTCTGCAGTTTACCTTAATCTGCCACGACATCAAAATTTAAAGTTCATTACCTTCTCCTGGATTTTGCCTTGCGTCAACTAGTACACTGAAGAGATCACCTATCCAGAAAGTATGCCCTTGTTGCCAAGAAGCAGCTGCCCTTGCTGACCTTTGGTACTTGAGCAAAGCATTCCTGTGCAGACCATATTATAAACTCTGCAGATACTTTCAAGCTTCCATACAAATTGCAAAAAGTTAAAATCCAGCAGATGTTTCCGTTCTTTCCCCACTTATGTATTTATTCTATCCCATCACCCATCAATTCCAGGATAAAGGCATAAATTATTTCCATCGAGCTCTGATAGACAAACTTGCATTTAAAAGGAGTTTGTAAAAATGTATGCTAAGTATGTATTTAAAAACAGAAACACGAGAGCCTGCATTGATCTAATAGCTGTTTTTGACCTACATATATTAAGATTTCTCTTAAAATATAGTTTTTATGAGCTAGCAAACAGATGTACTAACAGGGAAATATAAAATAAAGCTCCAAATGTATTTGAATTAAGATTCCTTTTTTTTCCTGCAAAAAATTATAAAAAACAAAGGCAGAATAACACAAATAACCAAGTAGAAGCTGTAAGAGGACTTCCAACCGCTCAGCAAGCTGGAAGGGAAATAGGTATATCTCTCTCACCCCAAGGTAGCTTCCGCTGTGAGAGGCTTTCATGGCTCCATCACAGACCCAGCTTGTTATCAACAAAGAATGCAGCTTTCCCAGCTGCTGCCTGTGAGCTAGGATGTAAAAGAGGACTTGTCTTATCATACTCTCCCAGGGGTCCCAGCATCAGCCCATTCCATGGCAAAATACATCCATCACCAAACTGCAGTCAGTTCCAGCCCAAGCCTTCCTGACTCCACAGGACACAGCCTTCCCAAGCAGCCTCACTAGCTGTTACCTGTGGAACATGGTGGGTGGTTTTTATTCAAGCTCTATTAAGAACTACTGCAATGGCAGCACACCATTTAGCACAGTATCCTGTCTCCAGCTCCAGCCAAGAGTTGAAACTGAATGGGAAAGTGCATTAGAAATAGGGCTTGCACAGGCTGATGTGTTCCCAAGAACAACCTCTCTGCTTCCAGCAAGCAGCACTTTAGGCCTTCCTGCACTGCAGGTTGCATCAGAACTATTATGTTTTATAGCCTCGCTGGACCAATCCTTCTTTAATTTGTCTAATTCCTCTATGAGCTCATTTATACTTCTGGCATCCACACCGTCCCTATGGCAGCGAGTTCCACAGTTTCATTATGCATTGTATGAAGTGTTCCCCTTTTGTTTGTTTTAAACCTCTGCTGATCTCAGTTTCTGTTGCTTCCTACAGAATAAGGCAGCCTCTCCAGCCATCACCACAAGACTAGAGAAGAGTGTTGTAAATCAAAGCCTAAAACTTCATTCTTGAGCTGCACATGGCAATGAAAAAGATGCAGGTCACAGACACAGTTGGTGTTTTTAGTGAGTAGCTTTTTGACACTCTGCTCAGGTCTTTGCTGTATAACACAGAAGTGGACACCTACACATGACTCAAAAACTCCTTGCTCTCCATGTGAGCTCCCTATAGGGGCTGTAACAAAGCCACCAAACTCTGCACTGCCCCAACTTAACAAGCAGTCTTCATGAGAAGTGAAGTGCTATACTTCACACAGGATGTAATTCCTCTGAGAATACATTCAAAAGAAGCAGTTACTGTGTTCCAGTAAAATTGAAGGTGTGGGATTTTTGTTTGTTTAAGAAGGTCATTTAATTCTGACTGCTATTTGGACGTTTAGGACAAGAATCTCTGTGTCCACCAGAAACTCCACCTGACAAACTTAACTCGCAATTAGTTAGATGCTTTGGGCACTGAAAGTTGGCTGAGGGCACTGCATATCCCTCACCATTGCCACCAGTTCTTTTCTGCAAGTCATTGTTCTCCTTTCAAGTTCAGACTCAGCTCAAAATCATAGCTTAGTCTGAATGGAAACTTGATTAAAAGCTGGCACAGAGAAACAAGTCAGACTGCCAAATGTCACCTCTGCATAGAGTTAGCGGTAGCATCATCACCTTCTTTCCTAATACTTTGTACATAAAAGTACGTTGAACACAAGGAGTGGACACAGCCCAAACCTGTGGCAACATGCAGGAGTGCCTTAAGGGCAATGAGCAATTTCCCTAAACCATCTTCTGAGTTATCTCAGAGAAACAAGAATGGATTTGCACAGGAACAGCTTACTTTCTTCCTCCTAGCAGGACTGTATGCGTCAGCACCTCACTGTGAGTAGCATCAAAGGATGCTGCTGCTGAACCTAAACACGCTGGCAGTGCTTGAACTGAGTCACATCCAGAAAGTGTTGAGCAGCCAACACCAATGCACCCATGCATTTATGAAATCAAGCTCACAGTGCTAAGATTCTCATTCTGAGATAAACCTTTGCATTAACATGAGATTATTGAGAATTACAGTGCCTAGAAAGCAACAGCGAAGCTCTGAATTTGGTAATGCAAGTTCACCCTCTGGAAAAGGAGGTCTAAAATATGTTCTCTTTCAGCACCTACAATGCAAAAAAAAAAAAAAAAAACACCAACAAATTAGGTTAGGTTAGTAGTATACTGTGTGAAAAGTCTCAGGATGGCGAAGCACTACAATGTTCTGCCAGTTTTGAAGCAGAGTCTTTGGGTTTAGATCACTTAGCAAGAAACTCAAAAGAACTGAGATAACTCTTCTCTTATTCATGCTAGCAAATGATTACACTGATGTTAATAATGTTACTCTAGGTTTATTCCACACAGCTCCAAATAAACCTTGCTAGGATCTTAGATGTGTTTTAGCCGATAATCTAATATACTTTGCTGCTGATAAAATACAACTCAAAATTACAACTGTACTGAATTACTGAAATGAACTGAGGCTTGCTGACCCAACTCAAAATACAGTCAGAAAACAGCCCTGCCAAACAGTCCTTGGTATTTTGTGGCAGACTGACCACCGCTTCCTGCACCAGGTCCTTTTAAAACTAAAAGCACAAGCAGCTTCCAAGACATGGAGCTGAATAGGTAGGGCTTCTGATAGTTCACTCACTCCTCTTGGCACTCAGGTACAATAAGGATATTGTTCCTTTAGTGCTCAGCTTTCCTTTTAAGAAGTATGTGAGATTTCAGCCAATTCTCCCCAACGATTAGTTCAGGATGAATGTACTTAACTCAGGATTCAGCTGGAAAGAGCCCAAGTAGATGCAATCAATTTTCCACTAAGTCCACTTCCTTCTCCTCTTCCCTAACCAGCATGAGACATCAGCTTGCCACTAGAGCCAGTGGTGACTAAAACAATGTAAACCACTGCCTTCAGCCATGCTTATATCTAACCTAGTTATTCCTTCTTTTGGATTATTTCCCTGATGCTTTTTTTTTTTCCCCTCATATCCCATTCACAAAACTTTGGGCTAGAAAAACCTTCATGGAAAAGCAGCTGTACAGCAAACCACAAACACCAAATGCATTGGTTGCTATAAACTCCAAGGTTAACCATTCAAAACCGTACAGAATCAGTTGCAGAATTTCACTGATAAATTATAATTTCCCCTTCACGTATTTGAGTGGAACCTCCCCAAGACTCTAATGTGCTGATTCTGCACACCTGCACCTGCTAGCTTCTGAGCTGTACCATCTCTGTGTCCAACACCAAATTATCTTCACCATCATCATCATCTGAGCACCACAGTACTTCTTAGATACCAGCCACAGGTTGTTTTACTTGAGCCAACCCCACACACTGTTGCTTGAAAATCAACTTTTCTAACAGCAGAGATGATTTACTTCTCAAATTTAGCCAGGGTAATAAAGAAGTAACAATTTTTCCTTTTTCAAAAGACAAGGCTTAGAAAACGTGATCTCTGACTCTCACCTACATGTCGTCTTAATAATTTTAGTAGACAATTTCCAACCTAACTTCCCCAAATGTATGAACTCTTCTCTCTCAAATAACTTGTGGTGACAGCAAAACAAATCCTGGTGACTAGGAATTCTTTAGGCTTTCTTCCTCTAGAACAACCATCCTCAAACTTTTTTTTTTTATCACACTCCCCTCCCACTTGAATTTTTACAGCATCCTCAATATGCATACACTTGTTTATAAGTTACATATACATGTGCTATTGAAAATATTAAAGGTTTCTTCCTGCAGCCAATCATCAGTAGCATCCCCTGGGATACACACACCCTACTTTGCAGTTCACTGCTCTGAAAACCAGGGGGTTGTTAATACCAATCCAGCAAATTGTTTCCGTAAGTCTGAATTTACACTGCTGAAGTTCCCACTGTCAGAAACCCACTGACTCACTCTTAGCTACCTGCATTAATTCTAGGAAGAGCAACAGGGTAGAGTACCCAGGCAGCCAGCAATATAACTGAGGTCCAATAAATCTATCCAATTTAACATTAAGAAAATGCCATATTTATGATTTAAAATACATTGATAGGGAACAATTTAGACACAGCAGCCAGTAATAAAAACTGATTACTAAATACACACATGCTTTTATAGCAGTAATAAATCAGATCCCTCTAACTCCACACAGGTACAACTAAAGAGCTGGTAGACCTTGTTACCAACCATATTCTGCATGCATGCACACAAGCAATGTGAGTCATCAACATCAACACAGCCAGCTTTGCTGTCAGAAGCCAGCAGTATCTATTAGCTTTACTTCTTCCTACAGCAGATATTGTAAGAGTTTCTCTCGTCAGCTTCTTTGCCTATTATAAGCTAGTCAGCTCATCATTTGCTTTTACCGTTATTCTGAATGCTGTGGAAGTTTACAGGAGTGTGTCAAACTGAGTTGAGGTTTGATAGTTTCAGGCAAGAAAAATCAGTTTGAGGGCTGGTGTGGGAGGGAAGGGAGAAAGCAGCAAGCCTCAGGAGGAAACAGGGAACCAGAGTAAAGGGCAGTGCTGAAGACCAGGCTGCCTGCCCCACACCGAGTCTGGCCTGCAGGAGAGAGACAGAGAGTATGCAGAGAAGGGCAGTGCTAGGGACCAATCAGCAGATTGCAGGGGAAGCGGCAGTGAGAACAGATGGGGAAGTGAGCATGAAGTTATTTGTGGTCCTGAATATGAGAAGAAGGAATACAGCTGCTTTTGTGTATCAATAAAGAGAACTTGTGAAGATTAAACAGGGGAGTGCACAAAGCAGCAGAGGAACCCCTTCCAAGGTGTCCAACTCAGCTGCCTCCACACTACCTTCACTGCATGCAGTGAGCAGGCAGAAGGAAAACAGGACATCTGTGAGGCTTGCAACCTGTTTTTGTGAGCCCCCTGCTAACAGCATGAAACAGTGAGCACTCTCATAGGATTTCAGGAATGATTTCACAAGGACTCCGTAACCTCACTGACACTGAAGTTTACCAGGGGTGTGAACACATCTCAGAGGCCATGCCTGTCAGCAGCCTCTCCTACACTCTTCTCTCCCAACACACTCCTGGCACGAGACAACAGCAGTGCTTGCAAAACCACTTGGCAGAAAAAGCTCTGCAAGAATAACAATGCTTATATTCTGGTAGGAATCCACATCTCTGCCCCCGTCATACAAATTAAAGTTTAAATGCAAAAATCCAGAGCTACATCTTCACCTGTTATTTCACTTTGTAGGACAAAGTACAGAAAAGAGGGAACAGTCTTTGCCATTTCAGGTTGCAAAGCTGTCCTTTCATCGCCCAGAAACAGCAGTATCGCTGTCCCCACAGCAAAGGTAGCAGATTGTTCTGGCCGCAAATCTGTTCCTTGAGTACTAAACACCTGGAGGAAGAGGAGGACTAAGCATCCTGCAGATACTCAGTGATGTTCCCTAAGTAACACATCCTCACTCTTTGCATGCCCAAAGCCTGCCGGACATCTGTGCCAGGCAAGAAACACAGACTACACCTCAAACTATTGCATTTCCACTTCCTCCACTGCTTTAAGAAAATAATTCTCATTGACTTATTTTGAGCCAGGAGTGGTGGTGAGCTCTCATGAGAAAGAGCACCACTAAGGGATGACTGTCTGAAGAGACAGCACAGAGCAGTTCAGGAGCAGGTAATGGCCACAACCAAAATGCTTCCATCCTCAGCAGCCCCAGCACCACTTTCTAGACACACAGATACTGCAGTGTATCATGTTATCTCTGCTGGCTGCCAAAGCGCACTGGCTGTGCTCAATCAGATACCGGTCTTGAAAACTGCCAAATGGAGTCAATAATCCTACAAATGGAGGAATACTGAATACAGACTGGATGCTGGCCATGAGGGAGGCCACAGCGAGGTTCTGCTTCACGTCTATTTTTAGAAAGTATTTACCACACCTAATTCAACACCGTGGGATAGAGTTCGCAAGCATGAAGATTTCTTATTTTTGCATCAGTTCAATGCAGGGCACCCACACAGAGGGTCCACTCTAATAATATTTTTACTGAAAAAGTCCTATTTTAACTCATTATTTCTGGCATAGTGTTTGTAATCAAAATTCCTCGGTTTTCCCACAAGGACAGGGAATAGGCTCACCTAGGGAGAACCACACTGTAAAGCTGTTAGCATCAGTGTGATCAGAGCAGGCTCCTGCTGCTCAACAAAAAGCTCATGGCACTGCCCACAAAGTCAGAGGTATTTTAGACAGTAAATGGAAATGGATTTGGCCATGAACAATGACAGATCTAAAAAATCTCAGTAGAAGTTCTGGTCAAAGGAAGAATTTTCAGGAAATGAGATATTTATTGGAAGGGGAAAAATGTTTATTGCCTAAGATCTAATTTATTGATTTTATTCCTCATGTTTGGAGAAAAATAGATGAGCAGAGAAAAATTCCTACCTGCATATAACCAAGCTAAAATTTCCTGAGAAGTCTAAGAATGGAAGACAATATTCAGCCACTAGCAACTAAGTCTGGAAAGTGACCTGAAGAAGTCAGCATATCAGAACAAAATTGCTATTTTGTAACAGTAAGTTTATAGGGAAGCAAAACATTCAGCCCATGTCAAATACCAGAGGTCAGCAAAGCACTTTCCTTGGTCCCAAGGACAGCCCACTGCAGCTATAATCGGCCGATCCTCCCGAGTCCCATCATTTAAAGGAGGGAAAAAAAAAAAAGTATGGTTGTTTATGTGGGCTTTGCTCCAAGCCCATTTCTCTGATATGCTCCTCTGGTGTATTTGTGCCTCACATCCGATTTAGAGAGTTCTCTGAATACTGGAGACAGCATTCCTTGGATACTTAATATAAATTAAAAACACAACACTGGGCTTGGACAGAGGAATGGGAACATTATTCACATGGCCCATGCACTGAGGGCTCTAGGGAATGGTGCTGGGAAAGTAGTCTTTTAAAAATCTTACATTAGTCCATGTATTTAATGACATACAATCCTCAGAACGGTCCTTCGTAAACTGTAAATATACATTATTTGAGCAAGTAATTATTTTCAGTAGCATGCTGTAACAGCTGTAGGTCTTGACTGCCAGATACTGCTGTTTATTCCAGAAAATTCATCTATTTGTGATATAACAATTATTTAACGATTTACAAAACTTGTCACTCCTCTGGTACTTTCATCTCAGGATCTCTATTCTTTTCAAAATATTAGTGAAATCAGCACAGAATCACTTGTGTGAGGTAGGTGAGAATTAGCTGCATGGGAGAAGTCAGACTGGTTCAGTGATCTGCCACAATGACAAGTCCATAGCAGACTGAAGTAAAACCTCATCCTCTGATTCACAGGGCTGAGTTACCCCTTCAGGACCACCAGCTTAATAATTCATTCAGCTGAAAATGATTGTCTTTTGTTAATATTCTCAGCCAAAAGGAAACTGGAAAGACAATGTCAAACTTTTCCCGTCATTGTACATCCAGGGACAATACTACCAGGTCTGCTGCTGTTGTTTAATCAATTTCATAAATGTGAAGACAAAAGATCATCTATTTTGTTTCATATGTAGCTGAAGTCTTCAGACAAACAGCTTTCTTAGACCCATTTTTAAGGTGAGAAGTGATAGTGGAAGCCTTTGATCTGTAAAATTATTTTCAAATGTAAAACCCAGGCTGTTTTCTGGTGTGAAACATCAGTGAATTTTCAGACCATACAGATATCTCTCCCTTGAATTAAATACTAAACAAAAACTACCAGAGAGGATGAGTCAGTAATCTTGCTCAAGCAGGAGATATGGATGAAGTGCAAAGACAGACAGGCCTTTGTTATAAAGCACGTGAAGATAACAGAAGCAGTAAAAATACATTTTTGCTTCATACCATCTCTATCAACAGAAGCTTTACAAAACATTTCTCTGGTAGATGCTGTCCAACTTATGCAGGATTTGCAGGGCAGAAGAGAGAGGGGTGAGTGAGGCTAGAGAGGAGAGGTCCTGGCTCTGCAGTGCAGAGCATCACCAGGGGGATGGACAGCAAGAAGTCCATGTCTAGAAATGAAAAACAGGAAAACAGGCAAGAGGAACATGAACAAAACATGACTCAGTTGAAAAAGTACATGGAAGTCTGGAAGAGCAGTTTTGTTTGTGAGAAGGAACATACTGAAGCTTCCATGGCTGTGAACTGATATTAATTTTAACTCTGGTTAGGAAGATGATGGGCTGCCAACAGTCTCAAGTCGTATTCCCAGAGAATATACAGACCCAGGAAAAGCATAAATACACAACACTAGTCAAAACATGGAATGATCGGAGTACAATGAAATTTCAAGCAGAGCCAAGGACAAGCTGACAATTTTCAGGAGACAGTAACTGACAAGCAGCGAAGATCTCTACTAAAGAAATGCATTGTGCTGGTTTGAAATGGAGAACAAAAGATGCTCAAACAGAAATAGTGAAGTCTGAATTCTTCTGTTGCAGAGCAGACACATCAGAGCAAACATATTCAGAGAGAAGGAAGAGAATATTCAGAGAATCAAGGAAAAGTGAAAGTTGCTTTCCTTTTGAAAAAAAAACTATCCAAGAAAAACCACAGCCTGTTTCTTCAAAGACACTGGGGAAAGAATCGGGTAATGGTGGCTGCAGAGCACACCTCTAGTCAGCCCAGAGCAGGGGCAGTGAGGTCCACACATCCGAAGGGCAGGACAGAAGAATGAGAGATTCAGTTAAGCAATAGGAAAACATCTAGGAGACATACATTTAGAGAGAGATCAAACCCATGGATGTGGGTGTGTGTACATGGACAGGTTTGTAACTGAGGCCCACATTCACAGAAAAGAAACTGTCAGTCGTACTGGGTGCTGATGTGATCTAAGACAAAAATCAATTAACCGATATGTGTGAAGGTAAACCTCGCTTATTATGGAGTGACGATATATTGAGCTAGAAATGGTTTAAGAGAACTCCATGGCCTTTTGGGGCTTGGTTTTCAGACAGATTGATACTCTGAATGCTAAAGTAATGAAGAAGTATTTTGCAAAATACATAAGAACAACACATAGAAGAACCTGGACCAATAAAATTACATTCAGCAACTACTCTCCCCCCACATCTCCTTTTATCTGCTTTCTTTTACACTTTTTTTCCCTGTTTTTTCCTTTGTTTTTAGTTAATACTCAGAAATTATAGAACCTGGAAAAAGGAAGCAGAAACATCTGTCAATAATGTTGATGATTTCCCTGTGCTCTGTTCTGGATTATCTGGATATCTTCTCCTTTGAGAGATGATCTCAACAGTAGCACTAGGGAATAATCTTTTCTCTTGGAAAAGCAAGTATGTCTCCCAGAAAACATTTTAAAAGAACAGAGGAAGACAAGAAAGAAGGAGAGCAGAATAGGAAGATAGAAAAAATTGCAGCAGAGAGATGGATTACTAAGACAATCAAGAGTGGGATGTAATAGATATTGAGAAGGAAACTGGGATATTTTTGCAAACCTTGTTACAATAAACAAGACAAACACGGAATTACACAAGTGATTAGGCTTTCTGTAGTATTTACCATAGCTCTTAAAAATAAAAAACTAAGGCTGAGAGTATAATTTTTGCATTTTAGATTTCCAACCCCTGAAAAGATCACAAGTGCTGCCTATGATAGTTTCCATATTATTAATACAAAAATTTATTTGAAGAACTACATCTATAGTCAGTCAGTCAATACAGAAAAAGATTTGCATCATTAGTTGCCAAGCAACCTCCACCTATTAAAATAATGATCCAATGCATTTAATGCTAAAGTAATTAATGGGAGAATGCAATTAATACTTTCCAAGGAAACACAGATGAAGACAAACCACTGGGCAACTACTAATCACATGTTCTCTGCAAATCAGAAATAGAGGATGGTGGAAACATTTCTCATTTCTCTGCTGGACATTTGCTCAGAGAAGAGTGATATTCTTTGTTAAGATAATTAATAAGCACAAGTTTTTCTTTGCGCATCTGAGGTATCTCCCTGAAAGCAAGGGCGCAGGATTGGGATGTGTTGCCCCTAAAAAACAAATCGTACCACATCTCTTGACCAACTTGATTTAAAGCAGGCACAGAATTGAAAATCTTTCGTGACATAACATCTAGCAGAATTGTCTGCAGAGGGACACACATCTATACCTGAAACCAGTGCTGCATCAGACCACAGCATGGCTGGGCCTTAAAGCAATGCAGAATGCACTGCAAAACATCCTGAAAACCACAACCAAAAGACAAACAAGAGAACACACTATCAGCAACAAAAGAAAACAAGTCATAGCTAAATACACCTTGCATGAAGGAGTTTCCTTTGACAATTTCAACTCAGACATTTCTGACTACTCTTTCCCCATCCTTTCTCATTTTTCTGAAGCTAAGAATGCTATTGGATTCCAAATGGATTGAGATAAAGGAAATATTTTCTTACTAATTGGTACCTGAATGTACTTGGGCTCTTACCGGGGCTAGTATCCAAGTTTGACTTTTGAGAATCAAGAGACACGATTATATTCCTTTGCTAAGACACATTCATGCCAAATCTCAAGCCAGCTGTTATCTCTACAATCTGTCTCTTTTTAAAGCAAGTACCTCCCTTTTGGTGAGTTTCACATTTATAGATATTCCCGGGACTGCAGCTACACACATACCTTACATAACTTGTAATTGTCCATCTTGATAGGTGTTAAAACCAAAGATACAGAGCTAAGTGCAAGCTGTAGCTTTTCCCAAAGTCACAGAATGACTCAGGCAAAATTCTGCACTCCTGGAGCCGTGTTGCAAGTTAACTCAAATACACATCTCCACAGCCTTAGCTACCTATGCAGACACAGAGAGACCACTGCTTCACAAATCCTTCGGTACTTTTTCCTAACTGAACTTACACCTCTCTGAAGTGCTTAGGTTTTTCCATGAATCATTCGTCAAAATAACTGCCTTGCACACAGAGCATCAGGAGCTACTGCCAGCTCCATTTATGGCTTGGAAACCACCAAACATTCAGGTGGCCGTGAATTCAATCTGAACACAGGGTCTGAGTTGAGGATGAGTAACAGTCGCAGTTATGCAAGTTTGGGGCACCCAGCTCTCACGCTCCAGGCCACAGGGGTCAGCAAGGAATGTTCCCACATGTACAGTACTGAATCATCCGCCAGTTTGTCTTCCCCCAAGCACCAGGTATTAACCAATGGCTCTGACAGGATTACAGACCAAAAATCCCAAAATTCCAGTCTGCTCTAGTCTGACAGTACGTGGTTAAAAAACTGCAGAGGAAAGTGTGCAATGACGTGAACTACCTTTCACTGCTCAGCTCTGCACCCCTCAAAGCAGTATTCTTCTCTGCCTTCAGTGTTCTCACTGCGTTCCTCTGTGCTCAGAATAGTTGCACAAAACAGTGGTAGTCAGATGAACAGACACTGAAACTGAGTCACCTAAAACTTAGCCATGAAACACTAAAGAGTTAAAAGGTAACAACATGCACACACAAATTCACACCACCATGATTACCAACCCTACAGTAAGCGGACAAAGACCTCAGACTTGACACTGAATTTTATTTTACATGAACATGACTTTCATAGAGAATCTTGCTGAAGACTCTGAAGCAAACACTGGCAACATGCAATTTGGCAGTGACTCATACTAGACTTATGAATACGTGGGGACAGAACAAATATGAACTGGGAACAAATCTTTCACCAGGATTTTTATTTTATTCTATTAAAAACACAGCACAGCATCTAACCACCAAAACTCATCAACTGCTGATAAATATATGCTGAGGGGAAACATCCCCAAAGGGAAACATCCCTTAGGATGCTCTGTGCCTTACTACCATCAAGAGCAAACCAAAGTTCAACTCCAGGCAGCAAACATGGAAAAGAACTTTTCCAATGTCACAAGGAACTCATAGAAGTAGGGACAAAACCAGCTTCCTATTAATAGACATTTATATACAGCAGCACTCAGTGGCCTCAATAAGAAGGCAGTTGTTGCCTCTGAGACGTAATACAAGTCTACTGTCAAGTTGCAGATATAACTATGAATGGATTTCCCCTCTTAAACCAGTTGGAGGGCAGAGGCTAATACAGAACAGCACATCATACCTTCAGGGCAACAATACCTGCTGCTACAGTTGGCCCCCTTGGGCCTTTTAGAATGAATGTGCTGACAGCTTTCACTGTGATCTCTAAGAGATGCTTGAACCAATGAGCTTTGTACAGTCTGGACAAAGGCTAGAGCTGAGGCAGCAGCAGCACTGCCAGTAAGCAGCTGAACTGTGATACCTTTTTGTTCCATCCCTTGAAATGAAACAGTTGTACAAAACACCCAGTACTCCAGACTAATCAATACCTACTAGGTAAGAAATGAGCTGCATACCTTTGGGATTATACAGTTTACTTTAGACTTCTGATTGATCCTGCAGTGATTTCCTGTGCCTTAACACCAGTGGCAAAAGTGCAAATTAAAGACGAATGGCATGCTCAAACATTTCTCTTCATCAGGAACAGAATATGTCCCTGTTTTCCGTGGCAAAATACATCTCAGCTTTTAGAGTCTGGAGACTTCAAATCCCCCAGACTCTGCAAAGCTCACTCGCTACCACCTTCTACCACTCTGAAAGAAACAATGACCAAACTGATGTTTCTTCAGAGTAGAGATTTATTTTACTGTACTGCCTACAGCCAGTGGCATGGAATAAAATATTCAGCCTGAAAAGATGCTGTGGATGCAACTGTGACTTGAACACTATTGTGCCAACTGAAGCCTGGAGATGACAGGTAAGTTATTTTCTCCAAGAAGTAACAAACAGAGCCCATTTTTCCTCCAACCAATCACCTGCACTTACAGCACGCAACAGATTTGACATTATTGCAATTATCCTCCAAGACATCCTGTCATGTTCTGAAATACTATCAAGAGAGACTAGACGATGAGCTTTTCAGGCATACATTTTTTAGCAAAATTTGCAACTGAACTCTTGCCAAAATGAAAATCTTACACTTAACAGAAGGGACAGTATATGCTGTTGCCTAAATTAATCTCTTTGTTATCTGAGATTCAGCAAAGCGTGGTTACACATGAGTAACTGACATGTGCTTATATATAAGCATTTTGCTGAATCAAGGCCTAAAAGAAGTTTCAAAGGCATTACAGCTAACGGGGAATTTTAATCTACTGTTAAAAAGCATCCTAACAAACTTCGGTTGTTTTCTGTAAGAGACTGTGATGAAGATATGTGTTAACTATTGGATCCCAGCGAAACCAGACAGCTTGAACTTCTACATTACCTGAAAAGAATTATCTGACCTTTAAAAACTGCCTGTCTGAGGAACACGGCTTGTCAAAAAAGGCAATAGATATTTACAAAGAGAAATAAAAATGTAACTGAAAAAGCAAAGTTCTGAGATGCTGACATTGTTCAGGTACATACGTAAGGCTCAAATACCCAAAACTCACTGACGCATTTCTGCCTCTTTAATGTGTTCATTTTATTTTAAAACAGAATGTCTCTGCCTGCTGGATCATTGACTTTTCCTTTCCATTCTTCCTCTCATCTCTACTCACTAGAAACTTTTCAAACAATTCTGAATCAAGTCCTGCCCCAAAGTTCCTAGAAACAAGAAAGACAATGAAGAGACTTACCATATAAGCATATTAACAAAAATGTCTACAGGAGACAAATCACCACTTCTTTCCTGTTTATCTACTACACTTCTGAAGTATTTCCTAACCTTTCTGCACTCATGATCAGAAGAGATAAGCACGAGGGCTTCAGAAGAGTCCAAAGAGTCTATATCTGCATAACTGCTCACATTTCTGCTTCCTTGACAAGGGCACAGATAGTACTGGCCAGGAGAAGCATTAATCCGTGATGTATGACCTCTTGCTAAAAAAGGTCCTTAATTATTACCCAGGCACATATATAATAAAGCTTAACTTAATACACTTTCCAAAGGGACATTTGGTCTTAATCTGCAAACAGAAGAACAGACAATCTGCCACTTCTCTGTTGCTCTGTTCCAGTGATTAATGATCTTCATTGTATAAAAACTGTCTTTGATTCCCTACTTGAATTGCCTTGAGATCTGTCTTGTGTTTGTATCTCATACGTATGAAACCACTTTTTAATGCTGTTTCCTGGAAAAAGTTGATCACTAGTTCCAGCCAAGTCACATACTCCTGTCCCCACTATTTCTGATACTCAAAATACATTGGGCTCTAGTGATCATCTTTTCTCTAGTCTTCCATCATCCACATAATTCCTTCCAGATCCTTTCCAGATTCTCCTCACCTTTCTGGAGGCGTGCATCAAAACTAGAGCATGGAAGTCTAAACTGGGTATCACCAATGATATGGTAAAATGAACTCCCTGTTCATAAACTCCAGCACTGTGAGCAGTTTGTGTTCAGTTGCTCATACAAGATATCTGGTAAAGCTGTTTAAGCAGCACACTCCAGGATGCAACTCCCACACATTTGACCTGGATGCCTAAGGTCTGGATCTAGTGCATGAGATGCCCAAAATCAAATGTGCAGCTGAAAAACTAATGCAACATCTCTCTCGAGCTGTTCACTTTGATACTATTTAGAGGCTGAGTTGAGAGGGAAAGCTCTGCTTTTGCCTCATGTTTGCAGGCAACTGAATATAAATTTTGATCAAGTATTTCACTTGTACTTAGACCTGCTGCTGCATTACCAGCACAGACAGTTTTTCAGTGCCTAACATCAGAAAGGTCCAGACTACTCTCCTTTTGATAGGTTGTATCAGAAGCTGCAGGCAAAATCAAATCCAAGCACTTCTTGCTTGTGAAGTATCCTAGGAGATGGCATCTGGGCTCTCCAGCCCACCAACAGTACAGCAATAAGCTCAGATGGCAACTGTTTCCTCACACACATGGGCATGACTGACTCATGGAAAGTTGTACGAATCATGAAATTCTACAGCACAGTAGGGTGAGGCAAAACCACGCTCTGAAAGGACATGTCTCAAATTGCCCTCTGTTAGATGTACACTGGCCACACACACCTCACAGAATGGTCACAAAAGCTTGTTGTGCTTTTGGATAATTAAGCTGGGAGCGTGTTTCGCTGTTAATACGCTCTTCAACCCTTATATATATTCTTCGGAGGAACAAAGTAACTTGCATACTGACACCTGTGGTGACAAACGTGCATCTTAACTATTTAAATAAAAAGTCTGCCCCAAAGAGGAAGCTGGAACTCACCCATGCAATTAGGTTAGGTTAATGCTGGCGATGAGTGAATAGATATTATCCACTATCATATTTTGTAATCCTCTGCTAAGTGGGATGCTAGAGCACTTCATTCATTCTGGGAGCCAACAAGACAGCTACTTATTCACTGTCAGACTTGAACAAAGTTATGAGCAATCGCCTAAGATTTGAGACAAGTTTATTCTAGAGTCTGGTAATGGTTACAGTGATTTATAAAGGTCACTGAATTCTACATTCAGGTTGTAGGTTTCTTTAAACAAATATTTACTTATCTGTAGAAACCTCAAGAAAAAAGACAATACTTCTCCTTTCAGAAGTAAACTTCACAATGACTCTTTTCATTATCAATAATCCTTTCCTCTCTTTCTCTAATCCTTAATGATTATTTTAATAAACAATTTACACTCAGCATATTTTGTTCAATCTTTTGCTGTATATATGTATCACAAGATATTGATCTGGATATCGAATAAAAAAAAAAAAAAAAGCATGGATATATCAAGGAAAACTACCTGACTCCAGAAAACGAGTTCTCATCCTTCCCTTGAACTTGGTGGGAATTTGCGGGCACACAACAGTTTCAAACAAGACACCAAGGAAGCTTCCATCAAAAGTGCTTCACCCAGAGTGCAGTGAGACACTGGCACAGGCTGCCCAGAGAAGCTGTGGATGTCCTATCCCTGAAGGCTTTCAAGGTCAGACTGGATAAGACCATGGGCAGTGTGACCTACTGGGTGGCAAGCCTGCCATTGGCAGGGCATCGGCACCGGATGAGCTTTAACATCCCTTCCAACCCATGGCATCCTATGATTCCACAATACCTAGCTTCAAACAAACACAGTTGAAAGTGCTGTCTTGAATTTTCCAAAGCCTGTTATCCATGGCAAAGCCATGACTTCCCCAGGTGAAATACTAAGTGCATCACTGTTACATACATTCAGATTTAAAGAGAAACCTAAAGAATTTCTAAGAGTAGTAAGCAGATAGTGATTTACCTACAGTTCTTCTTTACAAAAGAGAAATATTGTGTAAGGTGTATCAACTTGTGATTTCTATTTGTTTTTATCACATTCAAGCAAAACAAAAACTGAGCACTACAAAAGCACAGAAGTGATTAATATATATATGCTTGGTTGGAGTTGCATTTACAAATAGTGAGGCAAAATGGCTTTGGCTACACAAATTTTATCATTTTTTTCCTGTAAAAACGCTAAATACACATTGCGGTTTCATAAACAAGTGATTTAAAGTTCATAGTGCTTATAAATGCCAAGCTGAAGCCATTTTATAAATGTAACCTTTAAAACAACCAAATACTATTTTTTGGGGCTGGTGCTTAAGAATAACACCATTGAAAACTTACATATGGCAAATTAAAAAAAACAAACTTCTGAAGCTGGAGTCTCACATAGGAATTTTGCCTCAGGAAACAAGCAAGATGAGGTCTCACTTTGCACGCTGGCTGCTATAGGACACAAAATTACAAAAGGAAGCCACTTGGAAAGGTTGCAGTAGGTCTGACTTACCACAAGAGCAACACGTGAAGCAGTTGGTATGATAGAGGTTACCCATTGCTTGGCAAGCTTGGCTCGCTCCATACACACCTTTTCCACATTTTATACAAATACCTACAAAGAAGAAAGAGAACGAATGTTAGAATTCCTTTCAGATCCTAAAATTAGCTCTGGGCCATTGAATCATAGCGCTCACAGTACCCCCAAATCAATGAGCTCCTCCACATCATTAGACTCAAATATGCAAGTCAGCAGCAGATAGTTTGTATGAAATAAATACACTGTAATTAACCCAAAATAAAAGGGTTGAAGCAGGCCTCTGCTGGCAATTCAACATATGGAGACTGAGGCTAACTAAAGACAGAAATTTTGCTCAAGAAACAATCTAATAAGACCTTGACCATTTTACATTCAGTAATCACAAATGACAACAATCACGTCTAAAATGAAATATTTTCTCTTTGCCTCTCTCCAGAAGCACAAACAGTACATCAGTAATGCTGGTCCAGGTGGAAGCAAGCACAGGGAAACAGGCCTTATTAGTTGCATTTCATAACTGTTTAACTGTCCACAATTAGCAATATGCAACCTAAAACATAACCTGGGAGCTCACGAAACAGAAGAGCAAAGCTTCCACCTTTCTTATGGTCTAAGGGCCAAACTCTGGCTAGCAGTTTCGCACTGGGGGCAGAAATTCACCTTCAATACCTAAAGCCTGCTCTTGGTGAAGCTGGGGATGTTTCTCATATACAGCCTGTATAAGATGAAAGTACAAAGAAGCACAGTGCCAGCAAACTCAGCTGTCAGTCTCACACAGCGCAGGCTCACTATGAAGTGGAAGCGAAACACTCACAAATCTGTATCCTTCTTTCATGTACTCCAGAGAACTGATTAAGTTCATCTGAGATGATCGCTGGTCTCTGACTGGAGCTGTACAGTGCATCTCAAAACTTCGAATTTGGAAACACTACAGTAGAAAATAGAAATAGAGTTTTCTACCTTGCACGGCTTTATAAGGAAGTTGTGATCTATGGGCTGTTTGACGCCCTATTTCTACAAATGCACGTACATTTGTAGAATGTAGTATTACTAGCATCAACAAAGCTTCTAATGTACTTAAAAGCCTAGGAACTCAAGAACAACAAAACCAATCTTTAATCACCCTGGTACACTATGAGCATTTTAATTTGTATACATATGCACACACAATAACTATAAATGCAAGCTGCTCAGAGAAAATTAGCATATTATGAATTAGTAGAAACCTACATAGCAGGAAAAAAAAAGGCTAACAAATCATTTGGTGCCTCAGTTCCCCTTCCACAAATTTTATACACTTCCAGCATATGAACTGGAAAGGAAAAAAAAATGCCACCTGTCTCTGGCAGATAGCAGCAAGGAGATGAGCAAAGTTGGCAGAAGAGCAGGACCTATCAACACAGCTGAGATTTAACCAGATCTCTCAGTAAAGAAACAATCAAACACAACAACCCAGAAATATTTCTGTCCCTTAAGCTACTCAAGACTTAAACACCACTTCTGAAACTGAACTGTGCATCTATATGGACTGTGAAGTATAAACTGTTTAAAAAGAGATATTTGAAAAAAAGCAACTTCCTATGCTACTAGTCCAAGTACTAAAATGGGAAGACCTTCCGTAAGTTATGGGTTTCTTGGTGTTTCTACATTTAACTACCTCTTTTCAAATCGTGAAAAGAAATGAGCTTTTCATTCATCTTGTTAAACAATGCTGTAATTTTGTACCATGAGAATATCTATCAATTGAGTGAAATTATAAACTTAGAGAAACCAGCAAATCTATTAACAGTAGTTTAAAAAAAAAAAATCTTGAACTTGAGCTTTGTGTTTCAGTGAAGCAGGAACTATGGTATTTAATATTATTAAAGCTAATGTCCTTAGGTAAACCTATAATACTGAACCAGATGCCACCTATATCCATCAGTTCACTATACTGCTGGTCCTTCCTTAGACAAGCTCAGTTCAGATACAGAAAATGGAAACTTCAGCGTATCTGTTGCCTTATCCAAGGCTGTTACATCTATTTATTTATGCACAGACAAAGGTTACGAAAAAAGTCTGCTATTAGCCACAAGTTAATGGTTAATTGCGGATAAAAGACCATTATTGATTACTGAGGACACTGATCAGAAAACAGGTCTGTCAGCCAGCAGCTGCAGGAGGAGCTAGCAGCAACAGCACTGCAACCAACAGCAGCCACAGCAACTCCCAAACCTGCTTGTTTCACCACAGGCTACAAGCCCTGAAATAACCGCTGTCCTTCCTGGCCTTTGGGGCAGAGGGGCTGCACACACAACAAAGAAAGCAACTGTTTCAGAAATCAGAAATCTTCTAACTTCAGCCTAAGACTGTTGTACCATATTTCAGTTTAACTCCAGGTAGAGGAGCCAGAGGAGAGCCCTCTGAGAGCTCCCCAGCTGCACTCTTCATTCCCATCTCTTCATGCCAATGGTGTACCTGAGGTGGATGGCTAACACTAGCCTGGTTGTGAGGTGACACACCTTTTTCTATTTATGCCTTCCTGTTTATCCAAAGAATAACAGAAATCCAGCCTGTAGTTCTGACATTACTGTCAATGAGCTCTCATATTCTCTACTACAGCTGTGAACTGCTCTGATAAATGAAGGTATTGGCTAATTTATTTGCCATTGCTCCAATGAAGCATTAACAGCAAAAGGATTTACTGTATGTGTTAATATTGGTCTCTGCAGCAAGTGATTTGTTAAGAGCAGCTGTCACTTTGTTAACTTATATTCTCTGAAAGAGCAGTCATTAGCTCCAGGAATAAATGACCACAGAGACCATCAGCATGCTAAAAAGGCATATGTATAATTCCAAAAGTGTATTTTGGAAAGTATATATGCAGCTGTGGTGTGAGCATAGTGTGAGCTCATAACTGCCTTGGAAAAGCACTGATCACATGGTTGTTCCAACATGTTTTCCACCAGTCACAGCCCAGACTGCACACTGCAAGCTTGTGTAAGCCCTGACATAACAGCTACATCACTTTTTCTTTTTCCAGATTTAATTTCAAAACTTGTTCAACTGCCTATGAAGAATGCACTGTTACAGAGCAAGCAGATCTCATTTCTGACTCCTCACTTTACCTGACTTCAGGTCAACTGTTTCAGCCCTCATTCAATTCCTTGTCCCTCCCAACACCTCTACACTAAGCTTCCGTCTGCACCTCCAGTTCTTCAACACATTAATGACTGCATTTTCACCCAGGTCCAAAGCTCTCCTACAGAGCTGCTCTCCCTCTTCAGCTAGGAAAAGATGTTACCAGATGTTGTATATAGGCTCAAAGTCTGCATGAAGTCTCCCTCAGCAGCAGCACGATTCCTGCATCCTTCCTTAGCTGAGGTAAAACAATGTCTGCATCTTTACACAGCATTTAATAGAACTGGGAGGAGAAACCACTCAACAAACGAGCTCTGTGGACCTCAGCTGAAGTCCATCATTAAAAGCAATGCTGGAAAGAGTCCCCTGAGAGGCTGCCAGAGTTAGCTGCAGCATGCTGCCAGCGCTCCCCCACTTTAACTTCATCGAGCTTGACAGCATCAGTCAGAATGGCATCTCCAGGTGTAGCCAGGGCAAGCTCCAGCACTGCACAGCAACAGACTATCAGAAAAGCAATGCTTCCCAGCTAACATGTGTATTAGTAAAATCTTAGTACAAGCATCACAGAAAATAGAAAAACTCTTATCAGCCTAGATATGTATTTTCTGTCATAGTCTGTTTTTGGTTTAGACCCAAGAAATCAAAGCAGACAGTGCGACAGAGCTACCAGCAGCTACCTAGAGAAGACATTAAAGCTATGCAGTGAAACTTGCTGTAACACTCCTGCAGTAGTCGTTGGAGTAAGGTCAGTTTGGGTCCTGTACATCCAGTTCTGGGATGATCTCTCTCCTGACAAGCCTGTGTCTTTTTGACCATGCAAGTACAAGCAGCAGACTGGTACTTCATCCAGATTTCACCAGTTATCCAGAATTAGGAAAAAGGTGGTAGTCAAAGATTAAATGCAGTAAGTATAACAGCAGATGTACGACCTTTTGGCCAGGCCTTGTCCTCAGGCACATGTGGAAATCAGCCTGCACCTAATTCTACCCTCACTTATCCTAAAGTCAATGGTTTAGCACGAATGCAAGAAAAATGGTACCATATGGCCTCAACTTCAGCAAGAAGCAGCTGTATGAGTCAGAATGAGAATCTGTCTATTGCACTTCTTGACAGCATGCCACAGCTCAGGGATGAGCTGCAGCTTTACTGTCTTACAGTCACACTGTATCTCCTGGATAACTGCTACATGCTGCCTACAGTAGGAAACAACCATGCCCTGTCGTCAAGAGTTATGGCAAAGCTAAAATTAACAACTAACACATGGCACAGATGATTCCCTCCCTGCCTCAGCAGTTCTGTTCACATTGCAGTGCAAGGAGGAGAGGGTGAGTGAATTTTACGTTAGGGTTACTGCAAAATCTCATTTTCTCTTCTCTGGCACAGAAAGACCATCTCCAGAAAACTCAATATCAAGCTTTCCACACCCCTTTGGTGTACTCAAGGTGCAGGGAATGAAAACCTACAGGCATGAAGCAAGAATTATAAAGGAGGAAGAAACTTTAGCTCAGAGAAAGTAAAATGCAGCATGAGGGGCTAACTGAGAAAGCACGAGGACTGCAGATGGGCTATGCCAGATCTCCACAAACAGGCCATACCACCAGAGGCATTCCTTCAGTGAAAGGTCTGCAGCCTCTTGCAGCTAAGCAAGTTTTAAACAGGGTGTTGTTACCACCTTTAAAAAATACTCTCCTAGGAAGCTGCATAAATAGGGAAGCAGCAAAGCTGTTTCAGGTGCAACCAATCAGGCTGTGCTGCAGCTGTACCTGCCTGAGCTGACAGCCGCTACTGTACTGACATCCTGGTCTGCAGCAGCTCCGGATGCTGTGACTTCAGGAGAGAAAAATGCTCCCCTCCTTCCAAAAAACACAGGAGGAGCAATGTTCTGATGTAAATGTCACGCCCCGGCAAGAGACTGTAGAAAAAAGCACTGCACCTATGAAGGACAAAGGAGCAGAGCCTTCTCCCAGCAGCCTCCTCCCAGGGAGGAGTGAGGGAACCCCTCTCAGCCCTTGTCACCACTGGTAGTTCTTACTGAATTTGTCACCTGACAGATACCTGGCAATTTTTCCAAGACTTCCGTACCCAACATAAAATGAAATCTGATACGTGCAAGTTATAAATAAGAAAAATATACTCTAGATGCTCTGAGCAGCAACATAACAACTGCAGTAAGAGTTGGCCATTGAGTTTTTGCAATAGGTACAACAAGGGGATCAGCTGGGTATGCTGCCTCCACTGCTCCCTCTCCCACTGGGAAGATGAAAAGACATCACAACTTTAAGATGAAAAATGACACTCAGAGAAGCAGACATGCTCCAATAAACACTTTAAACTCCCTCCCAAGACACAACCCATCCACACAGTCATGATTCCTGCTCTGGTGACAATGCTCTGGTTCACATGCACCCCACCTGAAGTAAGAGTAAGGTTAAACTGTGGGAAAGATAGGCACAACATCACATAACAGAAATAATGTCTTAAGCAAAGCAAGACCTGAAGATATTTTACCGTTATTAAATTTTTCTGACACACCACCCTGGCTTTCCTCCTCCTGGAGAGGCTAAAATGCCATCAATATACTACTTGGGCTACTCATCTGTCAATATGAAAAGATCTCAGTTGTTTCAGTGCCTGCATACTGAAGGAGGCATTATCACTCAATTAGCTTTAGCAAGGTTTGGAGGCATGCATGCTTAGAACTTACTCAGAAAACAGAAATTAAGCATGAATTTATGCAGCAAAGCTCACCTTCACTGAAAGTTTTGTAGAAGCAAGTTCTATGCTCAAACATTAACTCCTGAAAAAAACAAAAAAAACCAACCAACTATCTCGACTTTGTCTATTGCTAAACAAGGTCAAGGCTGCTGAAAGAAGATAAAGTCAGGAAAGGAGTCACTGGGACCAGTTCCAGGCATGGCACTGCTGATCAGGACACTGGAGCGGAGCTTTATCGGCCTGAAGAAATCTGTGCTGCCAACAAGCAGGTCAGCAGGGTTTGGCATCTGCCTATTCTGATTTGCTTAGTTGATACATGAGTTGTTTTGTTGGAAGCTTTCCAAAGTTTCAAATGTATTGTGAGACAACAGGTGCGAGTTTGAATAGACAGAAGGCTGTAGAAATGACACTCTGATACCACTTTCTCCTACTGTAATTTAGGAGCTATCAACTCAGCAAACATCTGTGCTGGTGAATTCAGGCAGCTTCAGGTCAGCATCACAGAGTGGGTAAAGTGGGAGCCAGTATCAGCTCTGATTAGCAGCTGCTGGACACTGGAAGGCTTTTGTTACTCTTAAAGTAGATTCACCCAATCACACACTGAAAGCCTGAAGCTAGAACAGAAAATGCTTATTGCTTCATACAGTAAGTGAAATTACTGCTCTGAACCATGAAATTACTGACACTATCTGCACAGAGTTCATCCTGCCTTGGCTACAGCCAGCGTGCCTCTACATAACTTTCTTTTGTGTGGATATCTAACTCTGCTGCAGAGCCTCACAACAGCACAAGGCATATCACAGGGCTATTGTTCTTCACAATATTTTAGTTACACTGACACTTGGTTTACAAATATTCATTCATTTCTCTGCTTCTTGATTTAGTGCATGGCAGTTCCAGGATGATTTATACTTCTCTCTTGGCATTTATAGAAAGATCTTTTGCTGCTGAGGCAATGAACTGGAAGACCGAATAGTTCTTGGGGGCTGCTCTATCGTCTTTGCTGCTTTGGGTTGCTTTGTTTGCGATTCACAGCTCAGCTGACTGCTCAAGCTTCATGACTAAGTTGACAATCACAGCTAGAAGCACAAGAGGACTTACAAATAACTTCAAAAACTGACTTGTTGGCAAAAAAAAAAAAAAAAAGAAAAAGACTAAGATCCTAAAAGCAACTCATTATTACTGAAATTATCAAAGGAAGGAAATGTACAACTGTTAGTAAAGCAGAGCACCAGTGAGAATTAATGACTTCTGGAGGGAAAAACAAGTCAATAAATGTCCATCCACATCGTACCCACCTTCCACTGCTGAACATCAGAAAATCTCACTGTGGGCATGCATCCTCACAGCTGCATTTACAATGACTATGTAGATGCCACATCACAGCCATCTCCAGCTGTTTGCCCCCACCCTCTGACCAGGGACTACGATCTCTTTAGTTCTGCCAGCAAAGCTGGCTGCATGCTCTATCACATTTCAGCCCAATAGGCGCAGGTCAACAAGGCCTTTCTGCCCAAAATCCTTAGCTTAGCTCCTTTTGCCTGGAATCACGCACAATTCAGACATTTGAGGAACAGCAATTTCTAGCACAGTGGCAGTAGCAATCAGGCTGATGCCTGTGAAAACAGGCTGACGCCACCAAGCCCTGAGTTTGTACAACTGCTGGTTGCAGAGGACACACCACTGCACCCAGAGGCTGCCTCTGGCCAAGTAAACTCAACAGAGACAGAAGTCATGCTTACAAGCAGAAATAATTCAGGCTCCCGAAAGCCCAGTCCAGTCCATCTAATATCAGCATCCAAAGCTCCCCTGGGTGAATTTTCTGTTGGGGAGGTGGTATATGAGCCTTGTGAGACAACATGGAAAAGACGACCAATTTTAACACTTTGGCTTTGAAGAATCCGTACAGCCAGGTAACAACAGTGACACTAAAGCACCAGCAATGCAGTGCAAATATCCTGAACTACACAGCACATCAGATCTGGAAACATCAGCTGCACTCAGGTCAAGTTGGAGAGATTTTTCACTACAGCCTTCTGACACTGCTTGTATGAGTCATCACTAATGTATGGCAGATAAAGGTCATATTACAGCTGCCTTCCCTAACATATTTAAAATGGGCTCATGATTAAACAGGGACACTCGTCAGAAAGATTCCAGGTACATTCTTCTTTTTTCTTAGATAACGGTCTATTTCCAGAACGAACATGACATCCTGGAAAAGGCATGACATTACATAACCACTGTGGTTATAAACTCAACCACTCCTTCCTCGAGCACTGCCCAAGTGTTTGAAGCTGATGTCAGTGCATAACTCCTACTACCTACCCTGCAATGGTGCCACAGTCATTAGCATGTGTTTCGGAGGTTTTTTATCATTTCCAGAAGTATAAACAGGTTTGCTTACATAAAAAGCAAGCACATAGGTAGGCATTATACAACAGTTAAAAAAGACATAACTAAATTGAAGCTGAAAATTACCTAAAAACCTCTGTGACCTCAAATCTCTGAGGTTATTTTTATTTAGTCACTGCAAGTAAAGCAAGTCAATGATGCTTTGGAAATGCAGCGGGGAGTGGAATATACCTTCATGTAAAGGGATCCTGCAGGGACAGCAATTTCAGAAAGTCATTTGCTGTAGGCCTCTCACACCTCCAGCTCATGAAACATTTTAATTCTACAATAACTACCCGGCAAACCCCTTTCCCTGCCTTAGCTTCACAAAAAAAAAAAACCAGTTTTCTCTGAGAAATTAGGCACAGGAAGGAGCTCCATGCTAGTGCAAACAATTAAGCTCTTCTTCCAACAGGACAGGAGGACTCTCAGACCATAAGAAAAGCCTGTCCTAATCTAGAAATATGAAAAATCTTGGGATGGGTGATGAAATATAACACTAGCATCATGTAAACAGGATATTCCAATTTTGCTTTCTTCACTTCCCTGTCCCCCTGGGAAACAGTAATACTAAATGCTACATAAGCAGGCTCATTTGCTTCCTATGGATCCAACTGGAAAAAAATAAAATTAGAAAATCAACACACTGCCAACTTCCAAAACAAGATGAGGCTTCTACAAACCTAGCCAGCTACACATTCAGCTGCTTTCCAACGCAGACCAAAGGCAGACATTAGTGATTGTTTCTGACAGTTTTCAGTTCACAATGGCTGCACTAGAAGACAACCTTAGGCTCTGCATAACCATGATGGGGCTTAGGCTCTATTTCCATCTTCAGTGGCTTGCTCTCAAAGGTGGTCATGGCCAAACAGCACTGCTGAGACTTAGTGGTGAGTAGATCTCACTTCACTCAACAGTGACACTTCCATTGAGACAGGCAGTGGTAGAGCAGCAGAATTAAACTAGCTTTGCAACTCTTACTATCATATAAAAGCATGCCATGCAGCATTAAGTACTGATGGTTAACTTCATACTGGCATGATTTCTGCTATGTCAGGTATCAGCTGTCTGGACTGCTTTGACTTTTTGTTGGATCAAGTATTGTCTGTTCTGGATCAGGTAACAGACTGCTCTCCAGCAGCTGGCATGAACTCTAGGGGTACGTGGCCTGTCTGGCTGGTTCAACAGAAACGTCACCACACACATGACATACATCTAGTTTAGTGCTGCTGAATGATCCAGAAATGCACAAACATCACACTTAGAAACATCCCTCTTCCCCCACTTTGTCCCTGAATGCCTCACTCAATTCAAAATGAGAGGAAAGTAGATATAAAAGGATAGAGGATTAAAATGATAACTGTACATAGCATTGGCAACCTGGTGCATAACAAGCATCACCTTTACAAAACAGAAGCAGCCAACCAGCCTTCAGCACCACAGTACCCAACCACAACCCATGTCTGTCCCCAAAATCAGCACACTCACCCTGCTAGCACAAAAACAGTAAGGCATCTTCATTTTAAGCTGAAATTAGGAACATGAACTCTGTTTTTTATGGAGTGGGATGACAGAATCAAGTCAAAAGTGGTGAGAAAGAGGCAAGACACTTTTCTCCCCCAGCACACACTGCAGCAACACACTGCCCAGGCAGCACTTTTAGGAAGGAGAGAATCAAGCTTCTGCCATAGTGGCCAGATAAGAAAAGAGCTGTGGCTCAACTGCACTTAAGAGTACTAGTGCTAAAGCATAGAAACAACAATTATTTATTAAAAATCTCTATATATTTAGTAAAAAGAAAATGCAAAACCTGCAAAACCAGGGAAAGAGCAAACTGACAGAAAGACTGGAGGGTTAAGAAAAACGATTTTCCACTTCATTAGTTACAGTAAACATCACCAAATGTGATCTTATGTAATTTATCAGGCAAGCTTCTCCTCTCCGTTTTGCAAGGTTACACAAAGTGGTGAAATGTTAGCAAATTTATGTCCTAGAGGACCAGCTAAAAAATAACAGAAATGTGTTATCCTCTCATAATTATAAAGTCAACACTTAACTGATATGAGAAACCTCTATTCATCGCAACTAAAAGGAACATTCATTCCTCCTTACATCATCCCTTCAACATTATGTCTTGATGCAATTTTCAACAGCAGGTGAAATCACTACAAATTGGAAACTGTGTGAAAAATTTTCCTCTATCTGGTTTTAATTAAAATACTCAGCAAAATGCAGAGGAGCCATAAAGAGAGCTAACCTCTTCCACCCCAACTGGGCTGCCTGTTCATCATGACAGAGCACAATGGAAACCCCATGTGCAACATCAGTGCCAAGTATTTCCCTACTACTCATGCAGTAGTTCAGGATTGTGACAAGAACAACAAAAGATAATTCACAACTGATTATGATCAGCATGGTATGTATCTGTAGCCTTTTAAATTTTAAAAGGTCCATAGCCACTGTTGAAAAGATGGGATGAGACTGCACTGCCCCAACATGCTCACATCCCAGCTGCCAGACCTTCCACCTGACACTGGCTGCAAGCTGCTGCCTCTCCCAGCCAAGACCATGTGGACACAACTTGCTCCCAACCTGCTACAGCACCAAGCCACAGCCAGAACAGACACCCATGACTGAGAACACCAAGTGGATTTGGGATCTTCCATTTAGACACGGCTGTCATGAGAACTGCCTAGACACTAGGGACACACACTGTGTAGACAGAGTATGGGGACACCTGGCTCCCCAGGTGGATGCACAGGGCATGCACTCAGATTCAGTATTCCTGTGATTCAACATGGCAGGAAATAAATGAACACCAGCTCAGGATGCTGTTGGCCATCTTTGCCACCAGGGAGCATGCTTGCTCATGTGTCACTTATTGTCCAGTAGGACCCCACATGGCCTTCCTACAAAGCTGCTTTCCAGTCAGTGGGCCCCAGCTTGTGCCAATGCACAAGGTTGTTGCTCCTCATACAGGACTTCACATTTCTCCATACTGAACTTTATGGAATTCTTCTGTTGGCCTCTTTTTTCAGTCTGTAAAGGTCCCACTGAATGGCAACACATCCATACAGTCTATCAACCACTCCTTCTGGTTTTTGTACAATCTGCAAACTTGATAGGGACCCATCACCCAGGGCACTAAAGACAGGAAACAGTATTAGCACAGGATAAAGTGCTGAGGAGCACCACTAATGGCTGTTCTTCTGCTTAACCTCACGGTGCTGGTCATAGCCCTTTGAGCCCAGAAGCTGAACAGTTTTAGCCTATTTCATAGTCTACTTACCTAGTCTGTACTTCATCAGTTAACCCGTAAGGTGTCACAGATGACAGTATGAAGCACTCTGAAGTCTAGATCAACACATCCACTGCTCTCCTCTTATTCACCTACTCCTTTCACCATAGAAGGCCATCCCAGTATAAAATCAGTAGGCCCACATTTTCCCTACACTTTCTTTTGGTTCACAGAATGATTAAGGTTGGAAAAGACCATTAAGACCATCTAGTACAACCATTAACTCATCATCACTACATCCCCTAAACCACATCCCTCAATGCCACATCCACTATTTTGTTGAACACCTCCAGAAACGGTGACTCCACCGCCTCCCCCATCATTCTGTTCCAGTATCTCAACACACCTTCCGAGAAGAAACATTTCCTAACATCCAACCTGAACCTCTCTCGGTGCAACTTAAGGCCACTGTACTTCTCATCATATTACTAGTTACTTGGCAAAAGAGGCTGACCCCTCACCTCACGACAACCATTTGTAGAGAGCCTGAGCCATCTCTTCTCCAGACTAAACAATCCCAGTTTCCTCAGCTGCTCCCCATAAGACATGAAGAACCTTCACTGCCTTTGATGCCCCAAACTTCATTGCCTCTGCCCACCAGCAGAAGTCTTTCTTGCTGACCATCACATCTTTCACCAGATTCAATACCAGATGAGTTTTTACTCTTCTAGCCTGAACGCCGCATGCTGAGATAGTTTTGTTTTGTTTTTTGTTTGTTTTTTTTACATTCCTTCCAGTTCTCCTATCCCTGCTTCCCACTCTTATATATTTCCTTCTCATTTCTTAGTTAGGAGCTCCTTGATCAGACATGATCCTCCTGCCACTCTTTCTTCAAGAGTCTTCCTACATGACAGAATGGACCATTCTTGAGCTTGGAGAAGACCAAGACTGAAAAAAATCCTTGAAAAATCAATTAGCTTTCCTGGACACCCTTTTCTCTTCTTCCTACCTACTTTTTAACTCCTTTCAGTGATATGCTAAGTCAAGACAGCCTACATAAATGCCTTCCTCTGCTGTACGTGCTACAAGGGCAGGACATTAATCTTCCAGTAAAACTTCTCCTAATGCTAAATTCACAACAACAAAATGAAAAGGGCAATGTAAGAGCTATAAGGATATTTCTATATCCAGCTTCTACTTAGAGATCTCATCCCCGGTGGTTTCTCTTCAGGCTTCCAAACAAGCATAAATGCATTTCTGAGTCTGACCTTTAATCAAAACATTCACGATCAGTGTGTAAATCACACAGTTGGGATTTTAATTCTTACTTGCTGAATCACTGCAGCACAAGTGAGTGCAACTATTTCTTTATTTTCAGAGAAGTCTTTCTGGAACCATTCCTTTTACTGTATCCACTAAGAAAGACATTTGTAAGTGTTCTCTTTAAAAAAAAAAAAAACCCACAAAAATTTTTCTGAAAACTAGCAAAAATAATTAGTGTATTTGGGTTTTGGTTTTTATTTTATTAATTAATTAATGGAGCTTTTGTTTCCATATGAATCCAGCCTCTTCTGTAATTACAACCATGGAAATAAGGGTAGCTTTTACTTAATGAAGAATCTCCTTACTGTGTCCTTTTCTTAAGGGCAGAGCACAGCACAGTCATTACCAAGCTAGCGACTACACAATTTCTTTTTCTCCAGATGGTACTTTTACAAGATGAAGGATTTTATCCTTTTGGGAGACAAGCTATCTGTCCAGTTTATAGAAGGAATCATTGGTTAGCCTCCATTAAGTGGATTCTGTTCAACCTAGTACCAGTCACAAAACATCTCCTCTAGTTGTCTCCTACAACAGCCCAGAAGAGAGAGATGTCACCTCATGCAAAACAAGAAAAATGAAGCAAACAGCACAAACAATTACTCCCAATTGGTTTTCATCTAATGGGAGCCCCAGGTTGTGTCTTGCAGTGACATCAATGGCTCATGCTAAGGCAATGGCTTGTACAAGTCTCTGGCAGAATGAATACAGGCTGAACACATATCTTTTCCCCTGTTTCTTTGCACCAACTGACAAGTTGCAAAGGTATGGGATGCCACATGAGAGTTAGGATAAGCAACTAACTTAGGACAAAAAAAAAAAAAGTATGTTCCTCTAAAATACTAGGTTTAAATCCTGGCAGATATCTCAATCCGCTACCCTGTGAAAGAGATCAAACACCTATTGACAGGCAAAGAACCTTTTATCTCAAACCTGAAATATTGGATGCACCCCAGCCAATGATTTCTTCAGCACCTTTTCCTGTACAGTGCTGCCCAGAGAACTACTTACTACTATTTCTTAGATGACCTAACCCAGTGGCCCCTGGAGGAAACAACAAATTACAACTATTATCATGCTACTTGAAACACTGAATGCCTATTTAGGATCATCATGTGGACTGCTCTCTGTTCAATTCTACACTTCAGCCTGTAAAGAACGTAACAGCCTTATCCCACCTTTTTTTTTTTTTCCCCCTAGGCTGAAGAGTCAGTGCCTGGGCCCTGAGCTGCAGAATGAAAACAAACATGGAACTATTTGGTATGAAGCAGTCACACTTGACTCTGGAGCCGCTCTTAACTCTAACTTCGACCCCTAAAACAACCCTTACTCTGTTAAATCAACTTCAATATTGGAATAAGCATCAAGCATATTACAAAAATTTGATTAACAAGCTACTTGCAGGCTTACTGGAGATAGTTTTTGGCTGGTTACAACCTTGTTCAGAACAGCAGTGCTAAAGGAGGAAGTGATATGAGGAGAACTAACTCTGCAAAAGTAGCATATCCTAGTCCTAGTTGCTGCTTATGCTCCTCAAATTAAAGATTCTCACTGATTTCGCTGCAGCTTGGCTGCACACAGTCCTAATCTAGTTTAAGATGAATATAGCAAAATACAGCTTATGGTCTAACATATCCCTCCATAATTAGGCTCTGAACTCAGACTGAAAATGGTTCAAAATGAATACAAAGTGATTCCAGCTACTTTCAGCTAAGCCACACTTGCTAGCAGCTCTGGATGAGCAAACAATGCTTTGCTATGGCAAAAGCCCAGAAAATGCAGGATGGGGCAAATGCACAGATATAAGCCTCATAAGTAAAGGTGAAATAACAGCTTTCTCAAAACTTTAAGCTATCATTGCTGCATACTTGCCAAAGTTCTCAGCAGCTTTCTCTCCTTTGAATCAAAGCCTTCCCTTGCGTTTCAAATATTAATAATACTTAAGCCCAGTTGGTGACCTGTTACGAGTGGTGTCCCCCAGGGGTCAGTACTGGAGCCCATCTTGTTTAATATATCTATTGACGACTTAGATGAGGGGATTGAGTGCACCCTCAGTAAGTTTGCAGATGACACCAAGTTGGGAGGTGGTGTGGATCTGTCTGAGGGTAGGAAGGCCCTACAGAGGGATCTAGATAAGCTGGATCGCTGGGCTGAGATGAATGGGATGAGGTTCAACAAGGCCAAGTGTCGGGTCCTGCACTTTGGCCGCAATAACCCCAAGCAGCGTTATAAGCTGAGGGATGAGTGGCTAGATGATTGTGAAGAAGAAAGGGACCTGGGGGTGCTGGCTGATGCTCGGCTGAACATGAGCCAACAGTGTGCCCAGGTGGCCAAGAGGGCCAACGCCATCCTGGCCTGCATTAGAAATAGTGTGGCCAGCAGGAGCAGGGAGGTGATCATCCCCCTCTGCTCAGCACTGGTGAGGCCGCACCTCAAGTACTGCGTTCAGTTTTGGGCCCTTCACTACAGGAAAGATGTTGAGGCCCTGGAGTATGTCCAGAGAAGGGCAACGAAACTGGTGAGGGGTCTGGAGCACAGTCTTATGAGGAGCAGCTGAGGGAGTTGGGATTGTTTAGTCTGGAGAAGAGGAGGCTCAGGGGAGACCTCATTGCACTCTACAACTTCCTGAAGGGAGGTTGGGGTGAAGAGGGGTTTGGCCCCTTCTCCCACGCAACGAACAGGACCCGCGGAAATGGCCTCCAGTTGTATCAGAGGAGGTTTAGGTTAGACACAAGGAAAAACTTTTTCTCTCAGAGAGTGGTCAGGCACTGGAACGGCCTGCCCAGAGATGTTGTGGAGTCAGCATCCCTGGAAGCGTTCAGGAGGCATGTGGACAAGGAGCTGTGAGATATGCTTTAGTAGCTTGTGGTAGCAGTGTTAGTGAGAAGACAGTTGGACTAGATGATCTTATAGGTCTTTTCCAACCTTGTGATTCTATGATTAAGTCTCCATCTGCACACGCTGGTGAGTTGCCCTGGTGCAGTGGGCACTCCCAGAGTGACTTACCCTCTAAAAAGCCATTTCTTACTGCTGCCCGCCTATTCCTCTTTGGCTTTAAATATCACAGCAAAAATAATGGCAACCGTAAGGGACTGGAGCAGCTACCTTCTTGCAGAACCCACAGTCCTTGGCCCTACAAGCTTTGTATTTGCAAGTTAAGGGAATGAAGGTATCATCAACACCCATCCAAAAGATCAGAAGAAAGCAGAAAGGAAATGTGGCTACCAGGACCAGCTAGCTGATGCATATCATCCTTGCCCAAGTGCACTGGCTGGAAGACTCAGAGAAAGAAACACTTCTAGAGAAAAAAGGAAAAACCCATAACCTGTATCATTTGTTAGCCTGACGCATGGCTTCAGACACAGCTTTCAGTGCACAATTGGGTGCCTCAGCAGCAACCCAGAGCCTCCCTTTTCACCACCACCACTGATAGAAGAGGGATTCAGCCCCATATTGAGAGTCCCGAGGCATGACACAGCACTCAGGTGAATGTGGCAACTGGGTTTGCAAGATCACTATTCTACCTTGACTCGGGCAGAGCAGCCTCAGCAGCTCTTCAGCTCATTTTCCCACTTGCAGATCAGGGTTAGAAATTCCCTTCACGGCACACTGTGTGGGGACTGACCTATTTGGAAATGAAAAGCTCTAAGCCAAAGTACTCATTATTCATGAGGTACTTCGTCAGAAAACCAAAAGAAACTCTACTTCTCCCCAGACCTTGTGACTCACCCCTTCTCTGACCCTGCAATAATGTACCACTGGACTTCCCAATTCTGCCAGTCTTTACCGAAGCAAAATGCCCAGTAATTTCAAAGGAAGTTCTGCCTGCGGAGTCCAAGTCTTGGCCTCAGCCTCAGGAGTTAGGATGTTCTCTCTTCTTTGTCTTACACAAACTTCGGAAATAAGTTAGGTGGGCACAAGCAAGCAGGGGTGGCCAGCCAGAGCCAGTCAGCACTACGGCCAGACAGGTCCAAACTGCTCCGTGCCCCCTGCCCCGCCCCCAAGGAAAGGAAGTCAGGCAAAACCCCCTGCAAGGTGGGAGCCGCGGCAGCAGCAAGAGCTTCACACACTTGGCACACCAGGAAGCTGACTTTCAAGTCTGCGCTTGGAGTGTCTTCAAAGTCTTTTCTTTGTGAACAAATGCAAATTAGCCTCTGGGGATCACCTCTTTCTGAGCCAGTTCTTCACCAGTCTAAATTCCTCCCAGGTGTGGAACACTGGCTGGGGAAGGACTTTCCCAAAAGAGTAATGTCAGTTTGCTCTTGTACACCATGTAAGGCTGTTCCAGCCAAAACTCTCTCTTTTCTCCCGTCCCTACTAAGTCTAGAAGCTGTTGTATACTGAGTTGTTTTGTTTGGTTTTTTTTTTTTTTTTTTTTTTTTTTTTTAAATTATCATTTTCTTCCAACAGCATGGTCTGGCACTTCTCTGTCTTTCCAGCACAAAGAGAGATTACAATGGCTCTCTAAAGTTGTAGGACTACATAGGACTTAATGAGTGAATTGCCATGCCTCCACCCTGACAGAAACTACAGCAAGGGACAAATTGCTTCGTACCTTCCTGTGCAGCAATCGCACAAAACTCCAAGCCCTGACAAGCACCAAACATGCAGTGGATTTGATTTCTCTCCTCTCAATTGGGCAGTGACCCATGTTGAAAGTACTGCTCATCGGTGCCAGGAAGCATTATGCCACTCTCACAGGCCTCGCACTTCTTCCCCTGAACTCTAGTACAAAAACAGTATTTAAGAGATTCTCCTTCCAGACCAAAATGAGGAGCTTTTCTCCAACTGTTTGTGAAATAGCATCTGAATCCACACCTAATAGCCTCCACAATTTCAGGAAAAACTAATTATCAGTGGGTAGGACTATTTTGCTGCCAAAACTGCAACCAAAGGAAGAAAGGTCAATTATACCCGGAGCCCCAGTATTTCATTCACAGCCCACACAGCATCAGGTGGCTCTATACAATCACCTACAAACCAGAGCCCAATGACTATCATGTACATCACCCATATTCACACCTATTCCTTCTACTCTGTACATGCTCTTCAGTTTTAAGTCTTTGTACCATTAAGCAAGGTGTTCTGTGCAAAAGAAAACAATGGAGAGGAAAAGCCAAGTACACAGAACACTTTGCTGGAAAGAGAAAAAAAATATCACATGAAAGCACTGGATGGAAATAGGAGTCTTGGCAAAGTCTTGACTTGGCGAGAAATCCTTTAATGGAAAGAAACCAAATTTCTCCTCCACAGAGGCACAGCCAAGTCAGCCCTGTGTGAACGCCATCCATCCACTGGAGCTCTGCTAAAAGAATCCTTGTGTTTTGCTAAGATACAGGGGGGAAACTTCAACCATGAAGGCATGGAGAGAGTGTGGAGCAATGGGGGATCACAGGTGGACGAAGTAGAAGCATTAATCAACTTTCCAACTGCCCATAGGCCAACACCTGGAGGAGCTGCTGTCACCCAACTTCAAAATATGGCCTCCAGCATTCTTAGGATTCACATTCTTCTTCAATAAAACCATCTCCTTGAAGTGCACAGAGTAATTTGGGGATCCTGTGCCTGTAGCCAATTTTGTACAAGCTGAAAGAGGTCAGCAGGACTTAAGAGAGCATTATAGTCCTCTTTCATACCATTAACTCTAGCTGATCATCTTTATTTACATCATAACTTCCAGAATTTTGTTCCCATTGGACAAGATATCTTTTCAGGAAAAATTGCGTATAGCTTTTACAATGAAAGCACAAAGTAGTCATATACTTTGCCCCTAGTCTGCTCTCATGAGACCCCACTTGGAGTACTGCATCCAGTTCTGAGGACCCCAAGTTGTCGGAGCAGTCCAGAGGAGGGCTATGAAGTTAACTGGAGAGCTGGAGCACCTCCCGTACATGGACAGGCTAAGAGTTGGGGGCTCTCAGCCTGGAGAAGAGAAAGCTCCAGAGAGACCTTATAGTGGCCTCCCTGGGGGCCTTCAGGGGCCCTACAGGAAAGCTGGGGAAGGACTTTTTGTAAGGCCATGTAGTGATAGAATGAGGGGAAACGGCTTTAAACCAGAAGAGGGTAAATTTAAGCTAGATATTAGGAAGAAATCTTTTACTGTGAGGGTGGTGACACTGGAACAGGTTGCCCAGAGAAACTGTGAATGCCCAATCCCTAGAGGCATTCAAGGCCAGGCTGGATGGATCTGTGAGCAACCTGGTCTAGATGGAGGTGTCTCTGCCTATAGCAGGGGGCTGGAACTCAGTGACCTTAAAGGCCCCTTCTAACCCAAATCATTCTATGATTCTACTCCACAGATACGTCCTGAGAGGTGCAGAAAAAGCTGGACGGGGCAGGCAGGGAAACATGGGAAGGGTAAAACAGATAAGGATTTACTTATTCTGTGGACCTTCACGGTGTAACTAAGAACAGCCAGAGAAACCTCCAAGCTGTCAGATACAGGTCAAACACAGCCCTTGGCATTAACAGATAAGCATTACATTTTTTAAATAAAAAGTTAGTACTTGTAAAGTTGTGTGGATTTTGAGAGCAGAACGTGCTCTGTTAAGTGAAATTCCACGTAGGATCCCTGTCAAGTGCAACTAATGTGGCATCTATTTTTCCATTAAACATTTAATTGTTATTTTTTCACCTTTTTATAGCGTTCAAGCATGACTATAAACTTCACATTTAGTACTATTTCCATGTTGTTTCAAATGTTCATGATAAAGCTACAACTCCCTCAAGTGCCACTGAAAACTTTCAAATGCTTCACAGACCATCTGCCAAAATACAGAGCTGGTGCAAGGATTCAAATTAGCACTGAGGATGACAAGGTACAATGAAAATGTATACACAGGAAAATGGAAGGTGTGATGTTCTGCTAGAAACTCCCATCCACCCCAGCAGCTGACACAGGACAACTGGACAGAAGGGCATGAGGATGCTTAGAGTGCCTTTTCTTATCACCTGTCAGGACTTGTTCTCTGCATCATCTCATATGCAGCCAGGCAGCACCATCCTACACTGTCCATGGGGGTTTGTCTTGTTAAACAATAGCACTAAGGAAAATCAGATGTATTAAGGTACCTTTTTTTTCCCCCCTGGAAGTTGAATCACTGATCTCTGCACTGATCCACAGCAGGTTTCAACTGCAGCAAGCACCACCACTTGATGTGAATCGCCGCTGCTTTACAGTGCTGCAGCACAGAGGCCCAGGCCTGCTCCAGCCTGGAACAGGTAGAACAAGCCAACATGCTTTCTAAGAATACCAGCTACTGACCTACACTTGAGGAAATTACTTGCTTATTTTTCAAACCAGATCAAAATCTGGATTCCAATGCACTTGATTGTTGTACAGCTCTGTTTTCCACTGAGTGTTTTGATCTGAGAAATATGGCTTTGATTAAAAATGGGCAACAAACCAATTACAGAGAATTTTCACATAACTGTTAGGCAAAAAAAAAAAAAAGCTACGGCGTTATTAGCCATTAATTAAAACTCTTCCTTTGACTGAGGATTTTCTAGTTTCTTCCCAACTATACCTGAGTGTTAGGTCAGCACATGATTACACTTAAATAAGTAAATACTTTTTTTTTTAAAAATCATACTTATCCTCACCAAAACCCCTTTCTACACGTGTACTGCAGTGCAAATGCAAAGGCCACACCTGGGTTCTGCACTCAAAGATGCATCTCAGAGGACCTGCAGTTTGATTTGGGCTTTATGCAAACAGTTTCCCAGCCCTATGTTTCAAGTCCAACAACACCTCACGATGACCCTGCCAGCAACCTACATTCAGTACTGGCCTTTCTCAATGTTTCTTGCAACTCTGTGAATTGGGACCACCAGTACTGAGGTAACATTCAGGGAGATGGAGAAAGAGCAGCAGAACCAGTGACCTTCCACCTCAGGAGCTTTACTCATGGGAATCCAGTTCTCTGCAAAGCACGTGCCCTGGGACAAGGCTGCAGCACAGAAGAAAGGTTTAGGCAATGACCGTCAGAATGAAATGGTATTTCCCATGCCTGGGAGAGGCCACAAGGTCTCCATGTCTCCATGGACCACAAGAAATATGATCCAAGTGAGCTGGAGCAATGCAAGAGCATCTAAATCTGCACAACTGTCAAACTGCATTTAGGAATGGCTTTTATTTTCTCTTTATTTTAACTTAGAAAATATTTTCTTTTTCAAGTTGCCACATTAAAAGGGAGAAAGCATCTTGTTTTCACTTTCCAGAAGTTCTGTGGCATTGCAAGTAAAACTGTTCACCAATTAACCAAATGTTTGGATGGCCAGAAAAATATCCGAGAATCCCCAGCAGTTCTTCCACAATAGCTGTCTACTTCTCACAAAGACTAAATATGTTTTGAACTGAAACCCATCTTGTTAGGACAAACTCATAAAAGAGCAATGGTATCTACTCAGGCATGACCTTTAGTAACCTGTTAAATGCCTCATCATTGTTCACTTAATCCCCTCCTTGGCTATTCGGTGACAATACATATTATTATTCTTTACATTTCAATGCTTCTTTCCCCACACTTCTCTTGGTATTTGTGAATGTACATTTTTACCCTCACAATAAACTACATCCATAGGAGTTCTGCTGTCTGCAATTAACTGCATTACAATTCATCATCTTCCCCCAAATACAGTCTTAAGTATTTGTGTTTTTTCCAACCACATCATAGCCCTGTTCAGAGATATCTGACTTCCCTACAATTTGCTTATCTTCACTATTAACTCCTCAAAAGTCAGTGCTAGAAGCCACAGTCAGGCCAACTTTAGCTTTCTTATGAATCCAAGCGCTGGGTGACCAACCCAGGCTATCCTGACCTGGAGGCACCTGTAGGTAACTCAACTCCTAAAAATGAATTACAAGGGAAACTCTGAGCACACCTGCACATGCATCCTGCATGCTACCAAGCAGACCCTGCACCAGACCAAATCCTGCAGCATGGATCACAGCAGGGTGAGCAGCCACGCTCAGCACAGAGAGGGACTGGAGGTGCTACCTCTGCTTTGCCATGTGTGAGGGAACAATCTTCTCCTAAGAAGAGTTCATCACCGCTGGGTACAGCGTGTACATCACACACACAGGAGTTCTCTAAGCCATGTGCTTAAATAACCAAGCCAGAACTGCCATACAGCACCTCACAGCCCACTCTCTCAGGATTTCACACAGGAGCCAAAGCCTTTCCTACAACAGCCACGTCAGCTCCAGGAGACCTACTCTTTAAAGCCACGCAGTAGTTGCCATTGTGGCCCCCATCTCAGCAGTGAAGAGAGCCAGGACTCATGGCCATGCTGGCCAATACAGCTGAGCTGAACTTGTCAGAGCATGCACACCACAACAACCTGAGCAATGCAGAGGTTTAAACCCAACTGCCTACAAGCCTTTGTGCAAAACCTGCTCAGAGGAACTTTTCCAGGATCACAAATTTGGAAACAGGTGTCAATGGCAGTAAGTCCTTACTCCCTTTTCAGTCTCCCAGTGTAAGTCTCCACATGTTTTATAGGAGCAGTTCACAGTTGAGCATTAAATGAGTGTTTGGGCTATGCTGTGCTGTTGGTTTTTTCCAGTTTTTTTTTTTTTTCCCTTCTCCTCCTTAATGAGTCATAGGTCTTTTCTTAAAAGTTTCGTGGAATACATAAATGTAATGTTAGAGATATGCAAGAAATAAAGTTTCAGATGATGTGAAATATTCCTGTTGGAAGAGATACGATGCATCTGGCCACCTCCTTGTGCTCCTCTGCCTCACTGTGCAGCCACAAACTAGCCTAGACTGACGGTAAGCTAAAAAAACATGGTGAGGTTAACAGAAAGAGGTAACAGGTCAAAACAGAAATACCCACATCAGTGTAGAAGGTGGAACAAAATCCACTTCCAGAGACAGGATCTACATGGTGAAAAATCACTTAAAAACACAACCAAAAGCAAACATCTACCAAATGATTATTAGCGTAGCTGCTAATTTTGTTAAGAGCTAGAGGCTGTTTCTGCTTCCAAGTAAATGATCAGGACACCTACTGCTAGCCTGGAAGCAAGTGATACCATGCCATAGTCCCAGGCACCACTGTCTTGGCAGGACTTGAACCTTTTCAGGCTGTTGAACACAGCCCCTCAAAATAAGCTAATAATAAAGCTTGCTGATACCATGCATGTTCCTTTATTTCTTCCTCTTTTACTGCTTCAGTTTCACTTGACATCATATATTCGCAGCCCTGACAGAAAAGCAGCACTTTGTCCAGGACAGACACGCATCAAGGACTGTACTGTATTCCAGGAGATACTCCATTTTTCCAGCCATGAATTAAGAATTGATTTTGGGCAGAGCTGATAGCAGAAGTGCTCCACTTCGGCACACTGCAAGACAAAACAGACACGACTTCAAGGCACCACTGGAGTAGCTGCACCCCTGAAGTGTAAGTGCCTAGAGAGGGGACATACGGGGAGTCAGCAAAGATGAAACAGTTTGGGAAGAGGCTGCAGAGAAAGTGGGTACAGCTACAGAGCATTCTTCCTCCTAACAGGACTAGTTAGTCACTTGACCTCAAAGTAACTCACTGTTCACATCTTCAAAGTCATATGTGGACTAAAACAAGAGTGGCATGAAGACAGCAGTACCACATAGATTAGCTCTCATACTGAATGGACAAAATAGAGATTACTGTTTCCTTTCCTGGAGGTAGGGAAAATGCAGAGAACACAGCAAAATTACAGTCACCATATGAACTTTTACTCATAGGGCAATGGAGCTCATCCAATTAAGGAGTATTAAACCATCTGCTGTTATACAATTAGCTTAACATTTCTTTTCTCCATAGGCATCACAGGACACTCTGCAATTGCCTTTAGAGTGTGTCAGATACAAATATGCATGAATCACAATGCAAATCAAAACATTTCTGTTGGCCTCCTTTTATTAAGACCTTCTCCAATACATCTGAGTGGATTATTTATAAGATGATCTGTCAATAAGTGGACTTTTCCCTCGCTGGTTCTTTCTCCTTGTCTCCGACATATCTGCCTGCAGTCATACCAGACTCGCCCCTCACATGCTCATTCAGCCAAAGTTTAGCATTCACCCCATGAGTGAAGCAGACACGCAGGACCAAGGCCCACCAGGACTTGTTAAAACCTTGATGATTTAGAAATCAGCCTTCTTTTACAGTAACCATGTTTTCCGGATTTCATCTGCTTCTAGGGTGCAAGACACAGCAATGCTTCTCTCTACCAGCGCAACAAATACACACAGGGCAGCTGGCACTTATGTTCCCTAAACATAAAGGCACAAACTCCCTCCTGATCTGAGACAGGACACATCTGCCAGAGCTTAGGGCTTGCTGCAACACGTTCCTACACATGCAAATACTGACACAACGGGTAAGCTCTTACAAATAAGAACGAACTATCCACAACACCCATTCCTGCGGCTGCTCCTGGAGCCCCTGATCACACCCAGCTCTTCTGGCCACGGGAGAAACCTCTCAGAGTGTCAGGATAGCAATAAGTTACATTTCCTACCCTAAGCATATTTCAGCTCTCAGCTCTGGACACTGCTGATATTTTGAAGATAACACTTTTTAGCACATTAACTACCTTCCCCCACAATCCTGCTTCTGTAGATACTCACACCTGAACTGTTATCAACCTCAGCTGGTGATGTTCCAGCAATCATCTGAACCCTGCACCAGGTGCATGACACTGGAAAGTTTTCCTTGCAGGAGAGGGCACCACTCGCTCAACAACCTCATCTATCAGTCCAGGTCTGTCTCACTACAAGCACCGCACGAAGTCCTGTACTTCCTCTCTTTTGCTCAGGGCACGCTAATGTTAACACTGAAAGCAGCTTGAATCTTCATTTAAGTCAAGGACCAAGGTAATACGTGTCTCTGTCCCAAGCAAGGCTTCTATTGGTCAGATCGCACGCTGCCAGAAAGTCTCTCCCTTTGCACGCAGCCAGTGCAGGAAGGCACAGAGGTTGCCTCAGAAGGCCACAGACTCCACAGCCCCGATGCACAGGGTCACTGCTGCAGGCTGGCTCACCCCAACCACTCATCTGCCCGGGCCTCGCTGTCCCTTCTCTCCCACAAGCTCCTCCATGCAGAGCCCTCATCCCCACAGTAAGCTGGGAACAAGCCACCTGCCACCAAGGGTGCCCAGCCCAGCTACCACCCAGCTCATCGGTCCCCAGGGCACTACTTGCACGCTCCAGGATTATCTTTCAAAGGCATTTTGGCCTTTCCTACTCAGTACAAAATAAAAGGAGACCTATCTGAACTTCGGTGTGACTACAAAGCATATTTACGTGCTTAAAGTTACTTCTGTTCTATAAAGAACAAAGACATTCAGGATATTGCCAACAGGCTGACAGTCTCAGCAAAGACAAGGAGATCTCTTCCGTCCTCCCTCCCACACCCCACAAGCAACACCAGCCCCTGCCCGACTCAGCACATTGCAGGCCCCATGAGGCCACAAGGGGCTGTGACAACACTGGGGCTTCCAGGAGCACTGTGGCATAGGACGTCACTGAATGAGACACTGACAATTGCCCTAACGATCAAGCTGTCCAGAAGCATCAGAACGTAGTACATGACCTGAAAGTATGATCGCAGATGCCACAACCTCGGGGACACTGAGCCTTACTGACAAAGACAGAAACATAAATCGCTGTGAACTCCAACAATACCTCAGACAAGTCTCCTACCAGCCCCATGAAGGGAAAGCATCACAGGTCCTGACAAGCTACACAGAACAGAGACCAAGCATCAGTTGGGAAGTAAGGTGCAAACACTGGTGTCACCAGTAAGAAAGTTAGTACTTGCTGCAAACTGGCTTTCTCCTGCAATAACCAGAAGTTTCAGCAGATAACTGGCCCAGAGCAGCCCTGGGCATTATGCACCCTTCTCTAATGCCAAAGCCACGGCTGCTTGCAGGCCCTACACCTTCACCATCTCGAACCGCCTGTCCTGGGCCCTGCACCCTACCCCTGCGGCAAGTCACTCACCGAAGTACTCCTTCTTCATGTGCATCTCCAGCTCCTTCTCCAGCTCCAGCGTCAGCGCCTCCAGCCGCCTCTCCGCCTGGCTGGGGCCGCTGTCCCGGCACGGCGTCACCTGGTACGGCAGCTTGAACTTGGGCGCCGAAGCGGAGCCCTTGGTGGGGCTGTAGGCGTAGGGGGGCGCGGCGTCGGGCCCGGCGGCCGCCGGGTGCTGCGGGTCGTGCCGCTGCGGAGACTGGGCACGGACCTTGCGGTAGACGTCCCCCAGCTCGGGCGCGGCGCAGTCCTCCTGCGGGCCGGGCCCCAGCAGGGAGGAGCGGGGCGAGGGCAGCTGCAGCTCGGGGTAGGCGCTCATGGAGCCGCGGGAGCTCCGCGAGCTCTGGCTGGAGATGCTGGAGCGGGGGCTAACCACGGCGGCGCCCGGCCCGCCGCGGCCCTCGGGACTGCAGAGGCTGGAGCGAGGGCTGGCCACGGAGAGCCCGGCGGCGGCCGCCCCGTCCAGCTCGGCGCCGCCCGGCGGCCCGTACCTAGAGTCCGAGTAGCTGGAGCGCGGGCTGGTGGTGCACGAGTACTGGCTGGCGGTGCTGGAGCGGGGGCTGGCGTGCCGCTGGTCGTAGCCCATGCTGATGCCGCTGGTGCGGTTGCTGCTGGGTTTGCTGCCGCCGTCGTAGCTAGTGAGGCTGGCGCGGGGGCTGGAGTGCTTGCTAGTGTCGCTGGCCGTGCTGGCGTAGCTGGAGCGAGGGCTGAGAGCGGCCCCGTCGTACTGCACCAGACTGCCGCGGGGGCTGCCGTACTTCTCCTGGCCGGGCACCACCAGGCTGGAGCGGGGACTGGAGAACTTTTCGTAGGGAGGCACGGCCGCACCGCCGAGGCTGGAGCGCGGGCTGGAGAACTTGCCGTGCTCGGCGCCGGGGCCCGGGCCCGGCGGGGCGGCCAGGCTGGCCCGGGGGCTGGCGTTGCCATACTTGGCGTCCGGGCCGCCGGGAGCCCGCCCGCCGCCCTTGGCCACGTAGCCGCCCTCGTAGGCGCTGCCCGCGGCGTAGCGGTAGCCCTCGGCCGAGTAGCGTTTGCCCTTGTCGGGGAAGCCGCTGTAGCAGGGCAGCGCCACCTCGGAGCGAGTGCACAGCCCGTCCTCGCAGCACGGCGGCTCGGCGGCGGGGCGCCCGTTGGCGGCGCGGAGCGGGGCGGCTTTGCCGCAGGGGGCGGCGGCGGGGAAGGCTTCGGCGGGCGGCGGCGGCGCGGCGGTGCCGTTCATCTTCCGGCCCCGCTGCTCCGCCGTCATGTGGGCGGCGATGACCCGCTTGGTCTCCTCCAGGTCGGCGTGCAGCGTTAGGTCCCGGCGGCCACCCCGGCCATAAGGAGCGTCCGGGCAGGGCTCATAGAGGGACAGGTCCTCCATGAACTTGGTGGCCTTCAGTGCCATGTTCTCCTCGTACTTCTCCATGCTCGGCCGGTGCCTGGCGGCTCGGGTTAGGTCGGGGAGCTCTCTATGAAAATACAGTCCGCAGTAGGAAAAGGGAAAAAGAAAAAAAAAAAAATACAAGCCAAAGGAAAAAAAAAAATCAAAAAAAAAAAATCACCCCAAAAGTTCCTTCCCGCGGCGCACCGGCAGATGCTATCAGCAGGACGCGGCTCTCTCCCGGCACAGTGGCCCGGCTGCGGCAGGCGCACACCCCGGCGGCATCCCCACGCCGCGCCGCTCGCCTCGGTACGGCGGCGCTGCCCGGCGGAAAGCGGCGAGCGGAGACGAGAAGCCCCTGTGTCACTTTCCAGCCTTAAATAAGTTGCTCGGTCCAGTCAATGGCGCGCCGCGCGGAGGAATTTGCGCTCGGCGGCTCCCTGCCCCCGCCGCCCCCGGCCGGCCGACCCGCAGCGGGGCCCCGGCCCAGCCCGCACCCCCGGGCGGGGGGCGAAGGCAGCGGCCGCTCCGGAGGGGCTTCGCGGCGCGGCGAGCGGAGCGCAGGGCTCGGCGAGGCAGGGACTCCTTTGTGTAGGGCAGGAATGCGAGGAAGGAGACTGGGCGCTGCGTCCCGCTGGAATGTAGTTAATGCCGGAGCCAAACAATGATTTTCACCGAGTCAGTCAGGGAGAGGGCGGCCGCGGCGCTGCTCGGCCGCGGGGCCGGCAGCCTTGCCTCCGGTCGCCGAGAGCCGCTCGGGGCCGCGGACGCGACTGTTCGCCGAGGGCCGGGGCTGTCACCGCATCCAGGGCGCGGAGCCGGGCCGAGGGGAGTCCCCGCGCCGGCGTTCGGCGGGCGGAGCGCGCCCGGAGGAGCCGTACCCCGGTGGGCTCTGTCAGGAGAGCGGCGGTTTAACGGCCGCCGGGGCTCGAGCCGCCGCGCGCGGGAGCGCCGTGCCGGGCTGGGGTCGCGTGCGCCCGGTTTCCCGCTCTCGCCGCTGACTACAGCTGGACGTGGAACTTCCCGCCGCGCCGCTCGGGCGCGGGGCGGCCCTACCTGTGCGAGACTCCCGGGGGGGACGGCACGGTGGGGAGCCGCGCTGCAGCAGCAGTTATTTACGTACGGTTCTCAAAGAAACAAAAACACGATGCTGAAACTGAGCACCCTGCGCCCAGGAATGGCCGCAGGTCAGGGCTGCAGGTGCTCTGTCCGCGCCAGGGGCGTGTTGTCCTGTTAGTGCTCCTAATTAAACATTGAATGCAACTGTGTACTCGGAACCCTTCCCAGCTGCAGAGGGCGACTGATGGGCAACCTGTGTGTAGGGTAGCAGGCAATAAATAAATAAATGAATAAATCCTGCAAGCCAACAAACTAAGCAGAACCGGTCCTGAAAAGCAGACCTGTGGGGCATGGAGGACACCACTCATAAGTCGATGTATGTGTGCTAATGCAGCCCACCTGGGAGCCAGGCTCTCCTTTCTTCTGCGTGGCAGCTTGGACCATCAGAGCCTTATACAATAAGCTGATGGACAATGTTCCAGGAGTTTTTGTTTTTCACTTCTCAATTAACTGAGCAGGGCATAGGGTCTGCACCTGTGTGCGCACGCAGGAAAACATTCCGAGTGGCTTTGTTCGGACTGCAGAGCTGTGAGGCTGAGGCACAGGCTATGGTCCTGCCGGCTCTGTGCTGAGCTCCAGCCAGCCAGTGCCAGGCAGCACAGCACAATGCTGCCAGCAGGCAGCAAGCTCCTCAGTGTGCCTTTGGAACCTCAGCAGTTCAAGCACGTGCTTTCTTTGGTATTAACTCATGGGAAAGCACACTGGATTCTGAGAGAGGCTGGGGAATCAGAGGAAATAGCCCTTTTTAGCAAGCAGTTTGGATCAAATGATATGAATTACTCACGTTCACTGTTGAAAGCTTATGTTGGATAAGTAACTCCTCAAAGCAAGGCCCAGTCAGGTCTGCTGCAGCCCGGGGCCGGGGTTGTTCCTGCACAGCACTCCGTCCCTACTGCATGCCTGCTCTCCAGCAAATCATCCTCCTGTCACACACGTAATGAACATAGTGCTTATCCATGCTGCAGCCACAGATGTAGCCCACATGGGTGAGATAAATATGTTTGCAAGGTACACAATGCACTCGAGCAGCGCTGTGTTTCTCACAGAGGACCATATGTGCAGTGCTGTGCAAACAAGACGCATAGAGTTAGAGCTGCAGTTGCTTTAATAAGCGCTCCTACCATGCTCCTTACTGCTGTATAAAAGAAAAAATTATTGGCAATTACAGTGTGACAATGCTGACAAGTTTTTCTCCCCAATTTGTTTTAAATACGTGTGTTTAATTTTAACAACCTGAAATAAAATGTTTATATGGCAAAAAGACTCGTGCAACTCAGAACACAAGAGCTGTCACGGAATATTAAAAGAGGAGAACTTCACTTCGTAATTTGTTGTGGCAATCCTTGTGTCTGCTGTTAAGTTATATCAGCACATCAGATATGAAGGAAAGCCAGCTGCTTCTGCTAAATAAACTCCTTTGTGTGAGATTTAGAGGGAGCAAAAAAGCCAGGTGGAGTTATTGATCTGTGAATATTGGCCGGCTGGGCCTCACAGGCAGCACACTCCTGTTTCTTCTAATTGCCAGTGCCTTCAGCAAAACCCTGGCCAAGCCAGCAGGCAGGGAAAATTAATGGTCTGCTGGGGATTCTGTCTCCCTGAGCTGCAACAAAGCAGGGAATCTGCAGATTTAAGAATTCGCTGGTGAAACTTTGGCCCTCCTTAAGACTGTGGCAAAAATCTGCCTGACTTGCACTGTAGCATGTTTTACAATGTATCTCTTTACTGATACAGCACAGGAGGCAGTTAATTTTCTCATTTCATCCATTTATCAACGTGAAGCTGCTTGTCAGATTTGTGTGTTGAACTGGATGCTACCTGATTTTTTTTGCATTTTCCTTCTTTCTCTCCCTTATCAAGAAAACAACAAAATTACACTCTGAAGTCCACAGGTAAATAAGACTTAGCGCTACTTCAGTTCACTTTTATCTCCATTTATAAAATTGATTTGTTTCTTGGTAAAGAATATCACTATTATCCCTGTTCCTCCCTCTGTTCCAAAGCCTGATTTAAAAAGAAATACTTGTGAAATTTATATAAAAAATATTAAGAGGAATATTTTGATTTGGAGCTTTTATTTTTTATTAATTTAAGTTCTAGTTGTATTGTTTTATATTGCTTTATCTTGCTTGAGTCCTGTATGTTCATTTGTATTGTGATGAATTTAATCATAAGCAAGCCTTTCAGAATATAAGGTCTGGATATGAATATGCATTAATATTTGAGTAATTAGTTGGAATTACAGTCAATTAAGGTCATTCTAGTTCTCCAAAATACTTCAGATCTAGATAGCCACTTCACTGAAAGCAGCAGACCATGCAACTATTTTTACACTACTTCAGGATATGAATGAAGATACAAGCATCACAAAGGCTGCACTGTTTTGTTTTTAGGACTGTAGCTTAGTGTGGTTTTGTTGTTTTTGTTTGTTTTTAAATACTCATTCACAAATCACTGCTTTTAAAAATTGCAATTACCGAATGTATTCTAGGGCACCATCTTCTGGTGGACAGAAGGCATTGTAGCTCAGCGGCTACCTTCGACTGCGGGACACAACTATCTTTCAGTAACGCTACTCTGCAGGTTTGCGGGTCATTTCTCATTCTCAATCTGCAATAAAACACTGTTTAACATTTTTTACATTCTTCTTATTCATTGCGAATGCAGCTATTCACCATGCTGCACAAATGTAACTTGGGACAGACCCTGAAAAGTTCTAGTCACAACGGCCACTTTGTGAACGTGCTACATTAGACAGACAACATATGTCTAAGTACTTATGATTAATACACCATTTATGTATCTTATTTCTTTTATAGCTTTATCTTCCACTTCTCTTACATATTTCTGCTTTTGGCATTCCTGGCCAAAGCAGTTAATTGGCTCATACTTGGGAGACTGTGCACAGCCTTAGTCATACTTCCCTGCAATCAGAGGACATAATACCATAAATTCAAACACAATCAATTAGCTTAATAGCAGCCACTACATATGCATAAATGCATGGTTTAGTTGGCTGGCTTGGTTAACAGTGCAGCCATTTAATATGCTTGAATTCTTATTCAAAGACATTCAAAGAAGTGAAAATATAAAAAAAGGAGAGTACATAGGTTTAAAATTTATACTAACGTGATAAAAAGGCTTGTTTACAGCAGTGCAAACCATCATCCATTAAAAAAGATCAGATTGCATTAACACATTTTATTTTAAAAAAGAAAACAACAGAAACACTGCATATACAGGTCCTGCTATATATGTCTTGTTCCGTGCTGGTGAAGAATACCAGACTAACCATGCCTTGTTATACCAGTCCAAGAAAGATGGCAAACTACAAGCACTGGCCTCCCACCCTGACAACACAATGCACTTCAGCTCTGATGAGAAGAATCTTTTTAGAAGAAATGGGATATCCTTTTGTTGAGAATATGAATTATATTTACTTTTTACGGTATTTTCCATAATGTAATAGATTTAACACTCCTTGAATGAAAATAATCAAACAATTTGCAAGAAGGAGCTGTTCCACAAACAATGGAACCAATGAAAGCTGGTCTTATACATGTCTGCTTTCTGCATTCTTTGCATTCTCCAGCTTTTAACTTCTCCAAATTCCCAGTACTGTTGCAGCAGTGGCACCCTCTTTGTATCAGAAGAACAGTCTTCAGAATTTACCCAAGCTTTAAGCTGCTACATGCAATACCTTAAGGTTTCTCCATGGCATTTGCCTGCTTTCTTCAAAAGACTTGTCAGCACTCTTGTCTCTGGCACTCCTCCTCTACAACACATTCACCAATGTACAGCCTTCTTGTTCCCTTGATAGCTACAGCTCCAGGCAGCTTCTCAAGCTTCTAGGTTAAATGCCTTAGTCACCCTCCTTCCCAACACACTCCTGCTGCCTTCAGTCCATACTTAGATGGACAAAAAACAGCAAAGGCCCATGTGCAGCCGTGTAAGGTACCAAAGGCTGAATGCTATTACAGAAGCACTTGTGTGGGTCTCTATCTACAGCCACTTACTTGTAGAATTACAGTATGTTTGAGATGTAGTTGCTCAATAGAAGTAGCTTCAAATGCTGAAGAGGACTGGTGGAGCAATTCCCTAAGTTTCTTTTCTCTAGGAAGCCATGCTGAAAATGTCTCACTTTTCTCATGTGAGTGAAGTAGTATGCTGATGAGAAAGACAAATGTCATGGCAAGTAACCAAACGGCAATTTAGTATATACAGTTAATAAACTGTATTTACTATATCAACCTGTATCTAGAAGTACATTTATTTCCTTCATCCTATGCCTCTTTAAAAAGAATCAAAGCCTCTAAATCATTAAGTTGCATCTTCCTATCCCTTTGTCTGTTCATAAAGGCTCTCCATAATCGTTCTGCTTAAGACAGTAACCCAGAAATAATCTCAGACGAGCAACAAATAAATGACTGACTTGTGTAAAATTTGTTATATTACTTTCATCCTAGTTTCTGCTTTCTTCTAAATTCAACATTTTAGATATGCACAATTGAAGATTTCTATAATAGATGCAAAAAGAAGAAAATACCTCCACTTAAAGGGAAGAAAACAGAACAGAGTAGAGAAGAGGGGACTGTTTTCCTTAATTCAGTGTTTGTTCAGTTTTCAAATGCAGATTTAAACTTTGTTACAGTGGAGATAAAGCTTGACACATACAATATCTATATATTCTCACTGAACATGGGCTTATTTTATCTTTTGCGATCCAACAAATGGCTAGCAAGAGCTCTTTGTCGTAAAGGTCACAGTCTGAAGTGGCACATCAATCTGCTTGCCAGCTGTCACAGTCTAAAAGCCAGAAAATCATGCACCATCTCCCTGCCATTCAACAACGAAATAGTTTTATAAAGCAAAACTAAAACCTCACTACTACAGACATCTTACTGGTATCTCCATGTTAAAGTTGCTTTTCAGGAAATGGACTGGTTAATAGACCATCACATCATCACCCAAAAAGTTGCCCTGACTCGAACAGTCATCATCTGCCCCTTAAAGAATGATTCTCTGTATGCTTTGAGAATCAGACAGGTTTTTAAAACAATAAGATTTTGGGAAAATTGTTACGTGCTTCTTCACAATGAGTCAGAACAACGTAATGGATCCCTAGTAACTGTTGTATATCAGTAGTGCTCGATACTCCTTTCTGTGCTCCAGTAGACAACAAGGATATTGAACTAATAGCATACAAAGGCAGATACTAGATACGCTCACAGCTGCAATCAACTACACTAAAATATCACTGTTTGTCTCGTTCTTTTTATATACAGCACTCAAATTCACCACACATAAAAAATACAAACATTAAGAACAAATTAATATGAAAACCAGCCAGAAAGGATTACTTGTCTCACAGAAATTAGCATCAATATAAGCAAACAAATAGAAAAAGCTGCATGTCAGAAAGGCCACTTTGTATCACTGCAAATAGCAATTTGTAGACTGATTTAATGAGCCTGGCTCAGAAACCCTTAGTGGAGACAGAGCTTGCATCAAGGTTGCAAAGCTAAGGAACTAGGGAATATTTTATTCATTTTAACTTCTGAGTGTTGTGTTGTTTCCTCCCATATTAATATTACTGCTGTGAGGGCTTTAACAAATTGTCCGTTGAAAAGCTGCTTGTTTTTTTAAGAACAAACAAAAACCTAAAAGCTTAGTAAATGCATCCAAGTACAATTTGCTTATACATTTATATATTATACAATGTATAATTTGCTTTTGCAAGAGCAAGTTTAGTTTGGAACCTTCTACACCACTACGTTAGTGGCCAGTAGCCACTTAAGGATGCTCATGCTTCCATCAGTTCTGAAGAGCCATTTTCATCCAGCATAGAACCATTCTGCATTTTTACTGATTCATTCAGTATTACCAAACTTAAGAACCCAAGAGAACAAAGACTGTATGAACATCCTGTCATGTTTACAGAAGCTGCTGGTATACAGAAAAAATATACTGAAGAATTAATTCACTTTAGATTATTTTACAGGAAGGAGAGCCTTTTTTTGCTATGTAACTACGTAATCCCAAAAAAAAAGCAGTACAAACATATCTCCTAAATATGTCAGCTTGTAATTGCTTATATAAATGCTAAATTACCTTTTATGCTGCAAATCACACGATGATGCATATCTTAAGTTTTTCAGTACTTCTCTAAAACTCATCCTGCAGTAAGACCACTCCTTCGCACATTATGATGCCAGCAGCTTAGATACAGCATTGTCACGCCACAGTGAGAATCACATCCTATTACACAGATAACAAGCCATTTGACAACTTATTTAATAAACCAATAATTTTATTTTTAGTGAAGCTAAGAGAGAAGATGCTGATCTTTGTTATTGGAAAATGTCAGACATTAAATTCTAGTACTTTAACTGTTTATAGTGAGAACTATAAAAGCTTCCCATTATAGTGCTGAAATTTGTTTCTCTATCTCTTATTTACATCTTTACCTCTCAGTCTTCACTGATGCTGGCCAAGAAGTAACTAACTCAAAGGTTTAATTTAGAGTATTATGTCTTCAAACAAGCTGTTATGTGTGAATATTACTTCCTAAAAGTAGAGAAAAAACATTAATTGCATTGTAGTTTTATACTGCATTGGCAATTCAATACGGATGAGAACCTGGTCTTCTATTAGACAGAACCGGATACAGAAACTAAGAAGTGCCATGTTTGGTTTTTACATTCATTACATGGTTAACATCTTGTTAAAAATGCACAGTTTATAAACTGCAACGAAATAAATCCAGCCCACTCTATTTCTCTACTTCATAAGGCTGCGGCTGAGTACTCATCTATGAATAGGAGCTGTTCTGGTTCATTAACACAAAGCTAGCAAGAAATTTCAGTGCAGTGACAGAAACGGCAGATTACCATGTTTTAAGAATCAACACTGATAGAACAGAGAGCTACTAAAACATGTCAACAAATGCAGTAGGCTTTAAGACACTGTTCCTAAACGCTGCACTTTTGCCATAAGCACAAAGTAGAGCACATAAAAGCCCAGCGCTTTCTCCTTCTGAAGGCATGAGGTGCTGAAAGCATGCGTGTGGTGATGCAAGTGCTCCAACTTAAAAAGCCAGTAAGTGTCCAAGGGAAAAAAAAACATTCACAAAGGTTTTATTAAAAAAATTCCCCTTGCACCTCAAGCAAGTGAAACTTAAGTTCTGTACTACTAGGTTATGTTTAGAAAAATGAAAACAGTACAGTAATTTTTGAAGGCTATACATTTTAAAATCCCATAGATCAGCATAAACTTGGACTGTGCAAGCGTATATAGCAAGTACTTCAGATGTCATTTATTTGGTCCGTCAGATGTACAGTATAGTAGTAGTATCTGAGTTTACAAAACATCAAATATAAATAACCAGAAACTGTAACAATACACAAAAAATTTGCTTCTTACATTGACATACCAGGCAGTACGAGCTGAAAAACTTGAGTAAATTAACAGTTTTACAGTAATGTACACAGTGCCAGTTAAAGTTTAAGAACACTGTTAAAACATGGCACTAATTTGCTTTAGTGAATTCTCTCCTTGTTCAGGATATGAAAAATGTTTAGGACTGGACTAAAAATACTTTTCTTCAAGCAAAAGAAAAATTTCGGTACTTACAAATCTGGGCATCAAGTGATGACCCTTTACTAAACCAGAGTAGGTTTTTTTTTGTCCTACTGAATTATAAGGTATTTACACAAAAATAACATGCTTATTTTCATGACTGTTTAAGTAAATACTTATCTGCAAGTATTTAAAAACTATGTTTCTACTACATTTAATATATGGAATTCAATATGTAAAAACTTCTAGAAGACTCTATTGAGATGACAGCTTTATCATCAAGAGAAACAGACAAAAATTATTTAAGCCAATGGTTTGGTGTTTCCTCAGAACAAAAGCCTTACAATTAGTCTAGTTCTGGACATTTTTCACATCCCCAAATAATATGCTGTTGCTGCATTACATTAACTCAATCATTTTGTCAAACATCATCTGCGTGTTCAGTCTAATGCTATAATTTCATCTTGCTCTTCTGTCTGCTCCATACGCACTCTCTTTGTACTGACGCACTCTTTATCTTCTAGTTTTCTCTTGCGGCTCTTATTTTCCGTATCATCAGCATTACTTGAATGGCCTTCATCTTCAGAATCAATAATAAATAGATCATCTTGATCTGGAGCTGCAAAATACATATTTTTAATTCCAGTAGGTACTGTAAGGACAGTCTGCTCTCAAAACAAAGCACATACAGAATGCCCTGAACAAATACATCTCAGATCATTCTTTATCCATAATCTCTGTCAACAAACAGCAAGAATCTTTTGAATTTCTCCAAAACCTGTGAAATATGTTTTTCATATGGCTATTCCCTTTTCATTAGAGGTATGGAAAACATTTCAATAACACAAATATTCCCATATTTTTAGGAATTCCCACATTAGTTTTTTGCATATATGAAGTAGAAGAATTGCACACTATCTGCTAGAGTCCTTAAGAACCTTTAAACAAACACAAAGCTGTAGTCCAGCCTCACCTCTGGCTACTGCATTCAATAACATTCTCCACTAGAAACCAAGCTCTACGAGAGAGAAAACATGTACAGAGAGGGTGGAGTGGCAGACTTGAAAGAGCTAAGGATAACAATGGATGGTGTAAAGAAGGGAAACTAGAACCAAACATGAACTTTCAGGACATCTGGTGGACTTCAAGAAGAAACTCATCTTAAAAATTAATTTTGTGCTAGTTTCTAATGCTATCTGGGGCAGAGGGGTTGTTTTGTACATAAGTTGAACCTATACCAGTACTCATAACATTAATCATTCATGAAACAAAACACAAGATGCAACTGACTACGCTCTTCTGTGTCTTAAGTAGGACTCTGACAGGTAAATGAACATAATCCAAAAGCTTAGGATGGAGCTACAGATATCACTAAAACACTACAATGTTCCCAGTACATTAGCTTTTACTGCCTACACATCTCGTATTTGAGTTCAGCAATTCTGGGCATATTCAAAAGAATACCCTGTATTAAAAAAGTCATGGTGATGCTTTTTAAGTAGCAAATACTTTTTTTTTTTTTTTTGCCATGCCTTACTCAGCAGGTGAAAAATAATTATTGTTAAGCAGATTTAAAAAGACATCATAAATTAACAGAATAAAATGTGATAAAAGAGATCCACAAAGTAACTTTTAATCTGTAGGGAGAAAGCAACAAACTTGATTCTTTTTTGTCACACAATAGGGTGACCATGAGATAGAATGGATTTTACTTTATTTGAATCACCATGCAAATAGTGTGTTTCAGTTGACAACTTCCCTCAAGCACCTCCAAGTTAAATAACATAATAATATTATAAGTTGTATTTACTATAAACCTTTAAAACAGTCTATGCATTTTTACTATTTAATATTATATTTATACAAGGGCAACTCGAGTGTCTTTCACTTCATACTGGCAAAGTTAAGTCATAAAATTCAAGTATTTTAATTGGACTGAAAGACTATTTCACTTTCTTTAATATTGACTGCTATTTACCTGTTGATGTTGAAGGTTGTGCTCCGTCATCGCTACCATTGGTAATGTTTTTGGATGTTGGTTCTGATGGTTTAGGGCCAACTTTTTCAGGGGTGTCGCCCACAACTTCAAATTCTACATCTTTTTCTAGGTCTTCACTGTAGAAAAAACGTATACAGTTTTGAACAACAAAAACATTGCCTTTTCCACAAACAAAATGTATCATTCAAATTATCAGAGTCCCTCCAACTGGGACAAAGTAAGGAAAGTACTTAAAAGAAGGAAAATCTGTTCATCCCTCCTCTATAATTTGTGCTTTGTCTGTTCATGAATCTGTTCCCCTGCCAATGCCATGCCATAAAATGCTTAGGAAAGAAAGGAAATCATTACTCTGGATTACTTTTCCTCCTCAATCTCACATTTTTATTTGCACCGAAACTGCAGTGTGTTGATTTACTCTACATAATAAGTGTATTACTTACCCAAAGTTAAATGCACACACCAATTATTTCAAAGTGACTTCTCTTTACATTACCATATCTGAACACAGATAGATGAATTACTACTTCAGCAGGGCTTTATCCGTTTTTACGCAGCTGTTTCTCATCTTTTAGCTGCTCTAAAAGCAAATTTAGTTTTGCACGATTTTTATGTTACTTACTGAGCAAATTGTTCAGATAAATCTTACCAATTACTTTTGTAATAAAATAGAAATTAAGAAATCTAACACACTGAACTATATCCATTTATTTAAAAAAAATCTTTACTTTCATTATATAAGCAACTAAATGTTTTAGCCTTATTCACAAATTTAAAATTCGTAACTGGAAACTCCCTGTGGAATTATTCTATACATATACACAAAAATAATTATTTCAGAATTCTTACCTATGAAGCACATTGATTAACAAAGTATAATCCTGAAGGAAATCATCTGCTTGTAGTCGAGTGCCATTTCGAATTCCAAAGTCTGATAATTTCCTGTGGTTATTTGCTAGAAAAACAGTGAAACACAGTGGTGTGTACAGCTATTCATATAAAGACTGTTTTTACTATTAAAAATAAGTATTCCAGAAGTTCAACCTATAAACTGAACATTAATACTTAAAACTGAATTGAAGTAAAAGCTGACATTTAAACCTGAAGTTAAAACTACAGATTCTGATTTATCTATGTCTCAAGTGTCATGTTCACTTAACTATTATTACATTTAGGAGTATCTTTTGGAGATAATATGTGTACTACAATAGGGCTTACAAGGAACATGAAAATAACACAAATAAGAAAGTGAAAAGGACTACCAGCAGGGGTAGATAACTGCTGCATTTTTATATCTGAATACCTGATTCCTGAGTGGAATCCTGATGCTCCAGGTGAAAGTAATTGATATGGGAAAGCAGAACAGTATATACAGCTAGACAACACCAATAGCTGCTCTTAAGCCACTTACATACCTGCAAATCCAGTTCTCTTCAATTATTAGTCTACAGGCTGAGCACTAAACCACTTCCTACAATTCCTTGTATTTTAGGTTCTTTCTAGTTTTTATCTACTTTCATCTAAAAAGCTTCAGTACACATACCTTCTGTTTCTCCTTCTTCTGAAGAGATAAGAATGGTTCCCTTTCCATCATCTATCTGTACATCCGGTGCTACCATAGCAAATTTTTCTTTCACTATCTGAAAAGATTGATTACATAATCAATATCTGCTTTTATAATGATCATAAGACAAATAACCTTGAATTACGCTGTTTTTCCTATCCTGGCCCCTATTTGCTAAAAGCCTAAACTTTGTTTTTTCTTTCTTATGAAAGAAAAAAACAAAAACAAAACCCCTATCATTTTGTTACCTGAAATCTCAGGATCTAAAAAAATAATGTCTACACCACCTGTGATCTCACCTTTACAAGTTCAGATGATGCGCTGATTTGATTTTTTAAATACTTCTTTCATAAAATGGTAGTTTTAGAAATCTGTTGCTACTACAGAACTGTAATATAGCTACTGAACTATTCAAATGAAATGTTTTTATCGTTTTTCCTGTTAGTTATGAATAGAAATTTAAAAGACAAAATACATTTTTCACAAGATACACAAGGACACACAAATAAGATGCATACTGGCTAATCTAGCTTTTCTTTTACCTGAGAAAAACACAAGGAGCAGAGCAAATATGGCAAAGCTAAAATTCAGTCAAAATATATTGAACAAAATCTTTAATAACGTACAATACTGGAATCAAAGCAAAAGCCATAGCTAACATTCAAGATTTACCTTGTCCTGGAGTGTTAGCACAGTAACTTTGTGTACATTAAGTCTCACGGTCACTTCTGGCTTACTTGCACATACGTAACAGTTAGGATTTGGTGGATCCAAAGCACAAGGAACCAATAGCTTTTTTTTGGGATTTGGCTGCTTGTTCAAAAAAATCTTGAAGACAGACAAGAATGAAACAAGTTATTCTGTAAGTAAAGCTCTCATAAAATCTGCTTCCCTACAGATTTGTTCTCTTAAGAATCCCAGGTTGTCTTGTTCCCTAACCCTCTTTGACATGCCTACTAAACAGGAGAAAGTGTGTATTACAGCCAGCCCACAATGACACCTGTGCTGACTAACCAGCTACTGCCAAACAGAGCTGTAACATGAAAATAGTATGTTTCGAGTGATGTCAGTCTGTTCTCTCTCTTATCCAGCAGCCAATTTTCATGAAAGCAGATGAAACTCCACAATCCTCAAGACTTCCACTTTTCTTTCTGTGGTGAGTGAACATTCCTAACACATTCAGAATTACTGAAACAAAAAGTGATACGGAGTAAAACTACGTACTAGTAAAAGAAGGTTAAACATGACTGTTGAATAAATAATGAATAACAAGAAATAGAAGTGTCTTATTCCCACTTACCGTTCTACACTGATCTATTTTTCCCGATAAAATCTTCAAACCCTCCAACACTATCAGACCAGCTATTATTGCATTAGTAGTAGCTATAGCTGGGATAATATTTCCTGCCATTGCTGCAAAAGAAGCAAGAGTGCATGTATTTTTAACAGCAAATGAAATGTAGAAGTTTAGGTTATTAAATAAAGCATTATATTTTAACTCTTACACTTGATATCAAATCTGCTCTTCATATTCATACTGAAAACATGCATCCTGAGGTTTGCAGCAGAAGTGACAAAATCCATTGCAGAAGGGTCATCCTGACAAGAAGTTAATGGAAAGTGCATTTAAAAATTAGATTACACACTGGAAAAACTTTGCAACATAAAAAAGTCTGTAATTTCAAAGTATGTATACTTCCTCATTTAAATACTATGTTTAGACAGAGCAGCAGTACTTTAAAAACATGTTTAGAAAATGTATTTAGTATTTTAAAACTGCATTAGTGTGTTAATAAAATGCCTTTTCATGTTCAAAATAATGTCTAAATACTAAACCTTACAGTGTCTTATGCTTGGTTTCAAACACTGGTATTTTAAAACAAGAAGTATTTTCATCAGCTGTTGCAATACTACTTTTCTATTTTGGTTGTCACTCCCTCCCTACTGACACACTGCATTTTTTTCTTATGTCAGGTGACAACTGAGCACAGGCAGATCACACTGTCTCTGGAGCTGAAGAAGAATTCCTTGCTTCTTGTTTTTCTTCTGCAGAACTTGTAATATGCCTCATATCTACTGTCAGAACTAATTGTGTCCAACTCTAGTTACAAACTACTGTACAAGAACATGTTTTAGAGAAAGCTACAGCAAAGGAAAAATGGAATGGCATTATTAAAATATTTTCAAAATGAAAACATGGCACCTGCTTCTTAACTTGTGCTTTTCAAAGTTAGTAAATCATTTTACATCACAATACTTAATTGATACATTCAATGACATATGAAGTACCTAAGGTATGTATTTGTTTACTTACAGAAAGTGCTTTTAGTGCTGTGTCAGCCATTTTTGTCCTTAATAGCACTACGTTGTAATTAAACTTAATGACTCTAACATTTGTATTAAGTACACAGAATATAAGAGTTTCTTATCTATGAGGTAAACTAACCTTATCCCATATAAGCTCTGCTCCATCACCTTTCTCAGCCAGATGAAGTCTCAGGGTTTCAACACTCTTTGAGAATAAGTGTGCATAGCTCTTGACATCGAGAACCTGCTGATCTTTCAAAACTGAGGAGGATTCATTTTGTTGGTCAGGTACATTTTTCTCTTCAGGAAAAGAAAAAAATAATACCAGGAATATTTATAAATTCAAAAAAAATTCTCTCGAAGAGCTAAGAATTTGCTGATTTAACAAAACTAAATGCTTTCTAAACTGAAGAACAGTATTCTTAAGCTACAGCAGCCCCTACTTTTTTTTTTTTTTTTAAAGTCTGCATTTTAAACTGCAACTAATAGCTATACTTCAGGGCATCAACAGATGTGCACAAGTTAAAACAAATGTAGGTTTTCAGCTGTTAGATAAAATGTATCAGTGTGTGCCCTAAGGTCCCCTAGAATAAACTGCCATGTAATTCTGTGAAACAGGAATTTTCCATAACCAATACTGATTACTCAAAATAAGAATTCCAAAACAGTTTTTAGAAAAAAATGTTTTCTATATAGAAAAAAAATATCATCAGGAGTTATGAAGTAGTAGTGTGTTCAGCATCAGTACCCAATTGTGAAAGTGAGAAAACATACACGTCACAGAGCTGCATTAACAAACAAGAAATGTGACTTACAAGTATGTATCAGGAGAATGAACAATTACCTTGATTTTGTACTTCAGCCCAATCCAGTGGCACTGGAGGCTTTCTTTTCCTCCACAGCTTATCCATTGTCAGCAAATATCTAATGTCATCCTTGAAAAGCTAGGCAACATTAAAAAAAAAAAAAAAAAAAAAAAAAGGAGGAAGAAGAGAAAAAAAGATGTATTTTATTTTTTCATCTCCTTTGAAACTGAAAGAAACAGCATTAGATTTATGGGTTTTTGCTTTTCTTCTTGATAGTATTTCAAACAATACATATAAACTCAAACTCCACAATAAAAAAAACTCTCAATGCTTTGTGCAGAAAGTAGACAGTTCTCATTAATTTGGGAGGCACCAAAATCAAGAAACAGTCATCCAAACAGTGGATCCACGTGAAGCTATCACTACAGCTATTTGTATAGTAACCCCCTGCATTGCTGTTACCTATATGCCAATTAATCTCATGAGGAAAATTACTACTATCTATCAACACTACATCCTATACTCATTTCCTCTCTATAAACACTTTTTGCAACTACTTAGAAGCAAAACTCCTAAGAGTTTATGTTTTCTTATACCAGCATCTGTTTACATTGAGGGCATGAACTATACATTTCTGATCCTCAGACTGGTTCTGACAAGGCGCAGTGAAATTTCCACAGAATTCAAGAGACTACCTTCTCATATTAGAACAACTCAATCATTTTTTTTTTCTCTACAATATGGACAAGCTGCTGAAGTTGTCCTTATAGACACAAACAGAATGCCGTAAGACAAGCAAATGTTGCAAAAGACCAACACAACAGCAAATTGATCAAGTCATAATACAGTTGCATGACTGATGTTCAATGTTTAGTGTTCAAACTGGATTTTGATCAAACTTTTGAACTTCTCATACACTTCAAATAAAGACATTTTAGTGGGGTAAAAAATGTACCTTGGTAAAAAGCTTAACTGGATCATATCCAGTTGATTTAGCCCACTCCTTAGTTGAAACACGTTTAATCTCACCATCTTCATTTGATGCTCGTGCTCTGGCTTCTGCTTCTGCTGGCTCCCCTATAAAGAAAGCATTAACAAAATGTTAGTTAACAGGAAAAAAAAAAAGGAAATCATATCAAATATTTCCTATAGTGTCAATGATAAAATTATTCAAGCACCATAAAATGGCTTTAGTATTCCCAGTAAAAGCTAAATTAGACACAGTGCAACTGTGACTGTTCATTTCTACAACTACAGTTCACTAGTTCAACTTAATGCCATCAAATTCTTTTACTGGCAGAAACAATGAGCAATTGTTATCTATTTCTTTTCTTCTCACTGTGTTGTGAGTTCATAAATCTCTAACAATCTCCTTTTAGTAGTCTTTTTTCCTGGCTTAAGAGTTTTAGTCTCATTAGAACTTTAAGACAGATTATCAGCTTCCTACCTGTGATCATCCCTATATGATAATATTCTATCCATAGAGGTGCTTTTCATTTTCATTTTTTCTCCTAGTCACTTCCAGCAATTGTTATCTTGGCTACTAGTAAGCAGCAAGTTGATATTTTCAGACAACTACTAAAATCTTGACTGAATGCAGAAAATCAACTCAGAAAATCATCATTTCACATGCAAACTTGTGAATGTTCTCCTTTCCCTTCCCCAATGCATCATTTTATTTATCCACACCAAAATCTACCTAGCATTTCATTGTCTAGTCATTTTGTGAAGCTTTCTTCTACTTTTAATTCTTAACCATCATCTTTATTATTCACATCTGCTGAACAGCACTGGGAGACTCCTCTAATCACCATTTATCTCTATCATCTAAGTAGTTTATCCACTTCAGGATTCTTCATCCTTTTTCCCACAATACACCTTAGTTTCTTCAGTTTCCTTACAACCAGAGTGCCACCTGCAGATTCATAATGGAGTAAACCAGATATGCCTGTCCACAGGTTTGCCAATGCTTTCAAAGGACCCTAACAGACACATGATACGGTTTCCTTTCCCTTGCTTTTCCTCAACATACCATAGAAGGTCCCTGATTCTTAGCAGCAGTAGAGCAACTGACAGTTTGATCACTACAGAGATGAGGCCACAGCTCAGTCCTCCCCATAACTGCCCTGGTATCCTTCAAGTTAGCAGCAGCATGTTTGCTGCCTTCAAGTACTCCCTCAGCTGTTGCTGTAGATGAGTTTATGCACCACTCTCTTAAGAGTCAGCCATTCATTAAGAATGCCCCATAGGAACCATTCATTACATGAACATTATCTGATGTTCAGAGATTCTGAGGCTCTTCTTAAGCTCCCTCTCCCAAGTTCACCATTTAAAAGGATCCAAGAGGAGAAGCAGTAAAGATGCTTATTCACCACTGCAGTGACTACGGCCACTGTCCATATAAAAAAAAAAGCAGAATAGCCACAAAAACATCACACAAAATGGGCATCTTTCCTATGCAGATGAACATGGAAGTGTCTCAAACTAGAAGAGTTCAGACTTGACCCCTGTTTTCCAGTTTGGCAATCCCTCAGCTAGGAGTGGAAAATGCAGTGCGACTACATACAGTACTGTTTTCAGTCCTTGGTTCAGAAACCAAGGCTCCCATCTGCAGGGAAGGAAGTACTCCATTAAATTTAATACACAGGAAAATATGTTGTCCTGCAAAGACCAGTAATATTTAATTTTCACTTCAAGTTCACTTCATTTCTCCATGCAGATGGGGAAGAGAGTTTGCTCTGGAGGGAATAGGAGTCTCTGAATATATATAAACTTACTCATCTAAATCATCTATCACAATGGGTGTATGACCTGGAACTTCATGATTACAAAGCATACTGACTGCTCCTCACAGCTGCTCTACCCACACTCTCACCAAAGACAACTAATGAATGACAAAGGCCTATCTCACACTGTATGAAAAGGTTTTTACAACAGCTGAAGTAATCATTTCATTAACGTTTTAGCTGCCCACAAGGACTACAATTCTGCCAACTGAAACTATCAAAACATTGGCATTTTGAAGAGTGTTTTTTGCATGCTGGCCACACAAAGCTCTCAGTATACACTGTGCATCAACCTAAAAACAAACAAACAAACAAAAACCAACCAAAACCAAAACAAAACCCAATGACACTGAAATTATTACAAACTTTTAATACGTAGTAGTAGGTATGACGCACACAAAGGGGACCTGCTGCTTGCACATCCTAAATTCATGTTGTTCGTGAGTGCTTTAAGTGGAACCCTCTCAGAAGAAAATGGGGCTGAACTATAACTTTAAGAAATGGACAGAAGGAAGTCAATTTCTGACACATCTCAGTAAGAAGGTAAGTACAATCTAAATCACACTCACAGGCAGCTTCAGGATCAGCTCTGTCAGGAGAGACTTCTTGATCAGCATCTTCTTCTCCAAACAACTGACTGTACAGCAATTAAGAACAACAACACAACACTAGATTTTACTCATATCTTATTGAATACTGAAATATTTGGTAACTGGTATATGCTCACTTTACAATCCTTGCTATCAGAGTGCTACTTCATCCATAGCATTTTAAATTGTTGGAATTCATCACATGCAGTCTTAACATGGACTGTACAGAAAATTCAACAGAAAAATGAATTTAGTAAAAGAGATGCATATAACTCCCTCAATAGTTCATCTATCTCCACGATCCCAGCAAACCTTACTCTATTTTAAAGTCATTCTGCCCTATTTTCAGTGATACCAGAACAAGGCTTAAGTACTAACTGACATGCTATCTGTGTATTTTAAAAAACAGAAAAAAGTCAAACAAGTGGAGGTTCATGCTGTTATCCACATTACTTTTCAAATTGTGTCCTTAATTTCTCAATCTGTAGTTTTAGAAACCAACACAAAGAGAGTGAGTTACAGTCCCCATTTTGAAAGAAAAAAAGGAAAAAAAACTTACTTAAACAAGTACTTGGCCCACACAATGCAATGGATAGGTTCTGATGGAGTGTTACGGATGGTGCAGCCTGGAAAAGTCTTCTGAGTTGGTTTAGGATGACATTCATAACACTCTGTCACTCCCTGGTGAAAAGTGAAATATTTACTCGTCACGCCGTGAGGCTACTAACAGAATACACTACTATCAACGAACTGTAACTTTATCTCACAGCACCCAACTCTGTTGTCTAAAATAGCCAATGATTTAAACTTAAAGTGACAGGAGTAGAACACAACTGACCTTCTTAATAACTGTTACTTGACCAAGGTAGCCTGCGGTTCCGCTCTCTATAAGAGGAACATCGGCAGCCAGACACATCCTGTTCACATGGTTACGGGCAGCTGCAAAGCAAGAGGTTTTACAGAAATTTCAGTAAGTCGAAATAAGTTTGATTTCTACAAACATAAGCTGGACTCCTACACACACATTTGTCCTGAATTTGCCTTATTTCACTGTAGATAGCATTATGCCTCTTTCACAAAGCCCACTGTCCAACTGATACAAAATATACTGATGCTATCAAACACAGCAGACAATTTAATAGCGTTATGCGTTTACACAAAATATGGATCAGTTTCCACAAAGCAGTAACACGGCAGACTTGTTTACTTTCAAAGCACCTGTAACATTTCTGACTGTGATCTCAACGTTTTAACAGTGCACAAAAGCATTAGTTAAACTACAGCTGGGTTAGGAGGATACTTATTTAACTGACACTGCTCAACAACTAGTAGTAGAACACATTAGAGTTCTGTTCCCATGAACAAGCAACAGCACTTTCACCTTCAATACAAAATCATAATGAAAACTTCACCTCTGTTATCCAGAGCATTCATAACCAACGTAAACTGGCGGAAGAACTCTACGTTATAGTCAGGGCTACAGAAAAGAAAAACAATATTCAAAATGGTACATCAAAGTTATTGGTTATTATGCCACAACAGAAACACACACAGAAAGGGCAGACTGAGGTTCACGTATGGATTACACACACTACAGATTTACCAACAGCCCTTAAGCAACCCATTTGTCTTCAGCCCATTTTAAAACTGGGCAGAAGCATGTCTGTTCTGTCACTGGAAGGATGCTATTCCAATCGCTGTCACTTTGACCAATGAAATATGCAGGCAATAAAGTGTTTACACTGCTCTGACCTAATGAGTAAATTGGATGATCTCTGATAACTGACCTTAAAAACCACCAGGTGAGGGTAAGGTGTGCACACTGTAATTATCACAGTTCAGCAGATATCTCATTACAGTGGGAAAGCTCAATTGGTTTTGATTGTGCCTGCATACCCTTAGAAGCCAACAAGAGGGACTTGAAAATCCGGACACCTTAGCATCTTCACATTGCATTTTTCTGACTTAAATAAGGCAGCAGCAAAGATGACAGAGAAGCAAGTGAACAGGATTAATGTTTTTATGGTTTTAGGAGGAGTATGCAGTGAGCGAATGTTTCAGTGGCTGACTGCAACATCAGAGCTGAAACCTTAATATTACTTGAGAATGTGACCTTTGTAAAAACTGACAAATGCACATTAATAGCTGGGAAATAACTAATGAAAAGCTACATGATCTTGCACTTCACTGACTTGTTATGGACCATAAAGACTAGATTTCAACAGTTTGGTAACTGAGCAATATTTACACCTGCCTTTCAACCCCAACCATTCCATGATTCTATGCCCTATGCACGACAAAGGCTTTGGATGTTTTTTAATTTTTTTTAATCAAGTACTCAACATTCACACTTATTTTCCTCTAATTATCACTCATGACGTCAAGAAATCGTACAGCGTAGAATCTCAAGTAGCAATGTTGCTAATAAAGTGAGAATGAGACATAAGCAAATAACTACAGCTACCAGAATTTAATAAAATTCATGCAAAATCCACACTCCCATTCAGTGCAATGCAGTCTCGTATTTACAGCTACCTTATTGCGGAAGGTTTGTGAAGTACCTTAAAGCACACCACTGCAGCATTTAAATAACAGTACTTGCAAATCAGAACATGTAATTAGAGCTTAAAAACAAACATACTTCATGATGCTATCATGGTAAGCTATAATATTAGCTTCTGGATAAAACTGTAACACGCTTTCCTTGGCAACCTAGAAATAAAAACAAAACAAAACAAAAACAAAAACAACACTTATTATTTCTTCCTTCTTTCTCAAGAGACTCAGTACCAGTTGAGTACTGAGTAAATTGACTACCTTAGAGATTTTAATACTTTTAAATGAAACTTGGCAGACAGCCACAAGCAACCAACCTCCACTTACCTCTCAGCAGCATCAACAAAACTGTGACAGGTTTCTAACAATGTTCACAAAATAACACCAAACGAGTAAAACGTGAGCTTTGACTTTTCCTCACCTGTGCTTTTGATCTTCCAACATGTTTCTTTTGAAACAAAAACTGCCTGTTGAGATTGCTGACATCAATAGTATCCAAATCAATCTACAAACACACAAAAAGAGCCATTTCACTTCTGCAGAAATAAAAGGAACAAAGCCATCAAATGTGATTAACTAAATCACAAAAGCTGTACAGACTCCTTTTTGGACCTCCATGCTCGTATTACATTTGCACAACTGTAGAAGCACCACCATCTTCAGGGATAAATGATCTTCATTTAAACGTTTATTAACAGTGGAACCACATCTCAAATACTGAGAGCTATCTGACAACAACCTTTCTTTGGAGAGTCCCTACTAAAAATGTACCTCAATTTTGAGATGCAGAGACAGAACATTCGGTGGAATGTCAATAACTGACTCTTCTAACTCTTGCTGGATGAAGATTTTAGTGAGAAAGCATTAAGAGCACAGCGGGCGCCAGACGAAATGCCACAGGGCTCGGTGGCATCACACAGGAAGGCCCCTGCATGTGCTTCCCCGGGGCCAGGAAGGCCGACTCGCAAACCAGTGGGAGTGTCCAGCTTCACGTGAAGTGGCTGGGAGGACATGAGGCTGCACTGTCACCTAATGCACACAGCACAAGGCAAGCTTTTACTGCCTGCCACCAGGCAAGGGCGTATGAAAAAATATAAAATTCACCTAGAAAAGAAAATAAATTGAATCACGTGACAAGATGTTTAAAAACATACACCACAAAATATTCATGCTGCACGACCTGTATGTCATAACTTTAATTCCCCTGAGAGCCACGTTTCTAATTATTGATGCACGCACAAGAACACCATAATCACAAACGTATTTGCCCCACAGGAACTCAGATTTACATCCAACAGTGAGAGGACTGATTCCTACCTGTGCTGTCACCACTCGTCACTTACACTCACGTTAGATCTGCCCGTGTCCCTCACGTGTTTAAACAGGAGCAGGGAGATGAGCTGACAGCTCTGCTGATCCTGCAGTACCCCCCCAAACTCCCACTGCTAACGCTGTCGTACTCAGCACAGAACACTTTCAGCTCTATGGAGGTACTGCTCAGTGCTCAGGTTACACACCAGCTACTGGAGGTGTTCTCATTTGCTTTTAATTTTATGATTTAATATATTTATATCTATTTAATATATTTAGTTTTAATTTTATAATTCAAATTTATCAAATTTGAATAAATGTAAAAGTACGTCACGCATTTCCCATGAAGGACTCTGCATACAAGCTCAAAGTTCCAACTGATGTTATCTGAAGGAAGTATTTATTTAAATATTTAATTGTTTAATTTAAGGATTAAAATTTGACATGCTGCACACTCTACCAGCCGAAGACTTTTAGTTAAATGCTGTATAAAAGCACCCGTGGATACTGAGCACACAGAAAATATAAGCTGTTTCAGAAAGATATGAGGAGGTAGAGGTTGTCAATCTGTATTACCCATTGTGCCCCCCAACCACTCGTGCTCTTGTAACCTCCATCAAAAGGGTATCTGCCCAAAAGCACACTTCCACCTCCCTACCCATACAACAGCCACAAGGCCTGCTTAGTCCAAAGCCATGAAGGTTGGGAACTTCAAGAGAAACTGAGTGCATTCATCTGCTGATGTCCAACTGCCTAGAAAGCCTTCAGCCCTTTAACTGGAGACTTAACTGACATAAGCTGCAAATGAAAACTGATCTCAAACAGTACTGCCAAGACAGAAAAGGTAATGGAAATTTTTCTCCAAAGAGAGTACTTGACACCACTGGACTCCAACCAAAGCTACAATTCAGCTGAGAATGATCTGAATTTGACAGTCCTCAAGCTGAAGCAACTTTACACTGCTCTCATTTTTGAAAGTTAGAAGGAAAGGAACTTCCTAAGAATAAACTTTTGTGTTCTGAATACAGACTTGCATTTTGCCATTTAATTTAGTTCTACTTTCAACAAAGTATATTTAGTTAGGCTTTGTGTTTCTGAAGTGCTCCGGTTCAAAACTGTTTTTCTTTTTTAGTGTTAATGCTGTGATAAATCAATCAATAAATAACCCCACAGCTTACTTACACAAACAAGTATTCTCAGACATTTGAGTTCATTGATCTGTAACAATCAAAGGAAATCCCCAATAATACCACAGACAATGACAAACAGTTTTTTTTCAACTGACATCAAATTGCCTGCTTGCACAATTCTGTTCCTGCTCTCACCTTGACTTCTGCCTATCCAATCCATACGCTATCAAAATGTTACTCCATTATATAAGACAGTCATATTTTTAAATGAAGATGGCTCTGATCCAACACATACTTAAGGTAATGGAATCCAATCGAGGCAGACTCCAACGACAATCAAAAAAAAGATCTAACTAAAGGAAACAACAAGCACACTCCAATAGGATCTGTGCTCAACGACTACCTGGAGGAGATACTAAACTGTATGGTAGGGGACTGTGGGAGCACACAAGTGGCAGAATAAGGTAGAAAAGAAAAAAGGAGGCACAGAAAACAGCACAGAAATCAGCACAGAAATCATGTTTCCACTCTTGTGTTCGTTTCACTCGTGCCGTGTTGAAATTTGGTAGGCTCCCACTAGCAGACTCAAATCAAAAGGACAATCTGGAATTACACTTCAGCACACCCTACAAATCCATTTTAGTGCAAAGCCTGAGCTGTACAAACGAGAGGCAGCTGAGCTCTGCTACTGGCTGGCAGTGCTGAGAGAAGCTGCTTCTGATAAGCTCCGCTCCACAGGTCTGAATGCAGGGACGAACTCCTCACGTGTCATAAGAACCGCTCAGAAGCGGCTCCCAGCAAAGCAGCGATGAGCTAAAACACAGACAGCAGAACAGCCCTGCACCTGCACTCTCATGGCCTCTTAATGCGAACTTCTGAACGTGGTTCTCTCAACTTCTATAAGACCCAAATAAAGAATCATAGAATCACAAGGTTGGAATAGACCTATTAGATCATCTAGTCCAACTGTCTTCTCACTAACACTGCTACCACAAGCTACTAAAGCATATCTCGCAGCTCCTTGTCCACATGCCTCCTGAACACTTCCAGGGATGCTGACTCCACAACATCTCTGGGCAGGCCGTTCCAGTGCCTGACCACTCTCTGAGAGAAAAAGTTTTTCCTTGTGTCTAACCTAAACCTCCTCTGATACAACTGGAGGCCATTTCCACGGGTCCTGTTCGTTGCGTGGGAGAAGGGGCCAAACCCCTCTTCACCCCAACCTCCCTTCAGGAAGTTGTAGAGTGCAATGAGGTCTCCCCTGAGCCTCCTCTTCTCCAGACTAAACAATCCCAACTCCCTCAGCTGCTCCTCGTAAGACTTGTGCTCCAGACCCCTCACCAGTTTCGTTGCCCTTCTCTGGACATACTCCAGGGCCTCAACATCTTTCCTGTAGTGAAGGGCCCAAAACTGAACGCAGTACTTGAGGTGCAGCCTCACCAGTGCTGAGTAGAGGGGGATGATCACCTCCCTGCTCCTGCTGGCCACACTATTTCTAATGCAGGCCAGGATGGCATTGGCCCTCTTGGCCACCTGGGCACACTGTTGGCTCATGTTCAGCCGAGCATCAGCCAGCACCCCCAGGTCCCTTTCTTCTTCACAATCATCTAGCCACTCATCTCCCAGCTTATAACACTGCTTGGGGTTATTGCGGCCAAAGTGCAGGACCCGACACTTGGCCGCATCCCATTCATCTCAGCCCAGCGATCCAGCACGAGGCCGGGCCATTTCTCTCCGTCCCGCGCCATCCTCAGCTGAGTTACGCCCTTCCTACGCTCACAGAGCTTCAGGAAGCAAAAGCGAAAGCATCGGCGCGCGGGAAGCACTCGCACGGGCGGCTTTACAGCTCAGCGTCTAAAGGCACGGCTCCATCCAGCGCCGGCCCGCTAAGCTCCGCGTCCATTAAGCCGCACGAAGCCAGCCCAGGGCCCGGCGGGGCAGTGCATCGCCGCTTCCAGCCTGTACCTCCGGCCCCAGGAGAGGCGCGGCCGCTCCTTCGCCGAGCGGCGGCCGGGGAGGGCAGGGCGGCCCGAGCTCCGCGGCGAAGAAGGCCCGTTCGGCCGCCGCGGCGTTCGCTCCGCCGAGGAAGGCGGGCTCGGGGCCGAGGCGGCTCGGGCCGCGTCCCTTTGTGCGGAGCCCGGCCCCCGCGGCGCGAGGCCCGGCCCGGCCCGGCCGCTTTGGCGGGCGCGCAGCAGTTTGAAAACACGCAGACAATGCGGGCGGGGAGGGGCAGCGCCGCACACAGCGCAGCGCCACAGCGCCCCCGCGCCCGCCGAGGGGCGCCCCCGGCCCCGCCCGCCCGGCCCGGCCCCGGCCCCCGCCCGCCCCCCGCCGCGGCGGCCCTCCTCGCGCCGCCGACCCCGCACCCGGCCCGGCCCCGGCCCGCACCACGTCGATGTTGCCGAAGCCGGTGAGCACCAGGTCCTTGAGGAGCTCGCAGCCGATGCCTCCGGCCCCCACCACCAAGAGCCGCGCTTGGGCCACGGCCTCCGCCAGCTCGCTGCCCAGGGGGCCGGACGCGGGCGCGGACATGACGGCGGGCGAAAAACGGCGACGGGCGGAAAGAGCGGCGCCGCGCGGCTCCCCTCAGCCGGGCCGCGCTCCGGACAGCGAGCCCGCGCGAGACCAGAGCGGCGGCCGCCCGCCCGTCCCGCGGCGCCCCCTGGCGGCTTGGAGGGCCGCGGCCGGCCGAGGCCCGCCGCGGCGAGCGGCACAGATAGGCGGCGGCAAGCGCCGCAGCTCGGGAGAGCCGGGAGACCTGCGGGTTCGAGCCCCGGTCCCGCCGTTCCCCGGGCGGAGCGCCAACGGGACCCGGGAGCGACTCGAGGCGGTACCGCGGTCTGGCGACGCAGGGTCTCGCAGAAGGTCCGCCCCGTCTGGCCGTGGCACCCACAAATAAGGTACCCAGCTCCTGGGCTGCAGCTGGGAAATGCCTAGTGCCCAGGGGGAATCAGGAAGCTTTGACAAGTATGAAGTGAGATTTTTACATAGATTGACCTAAATTCTCCAACTCAGCTCTAAAAGCTGGCATGGGAAGCTGTATTTTATCTCTGAAAAACTGTTTTGCAAACAACATTTGATCAGCTTCCCCCCTCCCACCCCAAAATAAAAACCAACCAACCAACCAACCAAAACACTTCCAGTAGATTGATTTGTACTGTGACATTAAAGCCTGAGCAAAAAGCTTTAAGGATGCTTACTTAAATTACTCCCCCATTAAGACTCCATTAAAACTGCAAGAACAGGAGTGCTTGCAGAAACTTTCACCTTTTCTCCACTCATTGCAATGTGATCTCCATCAGAACTCGTTTAGTCAAGCAAATGTAACATCCTTCACTGTAAAAGCATACAGAAAATCTTCATCGCTGGAAGACTGCAAGGCCCTCCATCCTCTGTCCACTGAATTTTCAATCTGTCACCAATACAAACGAAGTAATTTGTTTTTAAATACTTATATTAAGCTTCTCACTACTAGTAGTTTCTAATAACTGGATCCTACTTGATTGACGATCACCAGCAGGATAACTAAGTGCAATTAGGCAGCCTTTTTCCTTTATTTTCTTCCCCAAGCTTTCAAAAATGTAACAATAATCCCAAACTAGCCTCCACTTAGAACTGCCTCTTTACACAAAGCAAGTTTTTTGTTGCCACATTTTGCAGCCATGCTAATATACGTCAGTTATTCTAGGAAATAAGCACCATACCAACAAATGAATGTCATTTTTCACCACATTTGAGGAAACTGTTGCATAATCACGTACTTTCAACTGCAGCAAAAAAACAAAACAAAACAATAAACAACAGACTTTCCACCTATGAAGAGAAACACAATTTATTTAAATAATTTCTGGTCAGGGTCTTCTTGTACAAATATAAACTCTTCCAGAGGGGTTTGATGATTTGTTGGCCAACAGCTTCGCTCACATGTATAAACTATAACAGTCCCAAATTCCACAGACAGATCTAAAAACAAAACAATAAAAGTACATAACGTATTAGAAGAATGCTTCAGTTAGTGGCCATTGCTTAACACTGCAGTTCAATCTTCCAATCCAGAACGCATTTGTCCATATTCAGCCTCCTGTATACATTTTCTTATTTCACAGATTTTAAAGCAGCATGATTGAGAATTTTCAAAGAGTTTCTTAGGTGCCTGCAATCCTATATGGCAATAGTTATTACTTTCTGAGGCCTTATTTCATAGGACCATAGAATGGCTTGGATTGGAAGGGACCTCAAGGATCATCAAGTTCCAATGCTCCCTTTCTCCTTAATCTTTAGCAGGGGAAAGTCACACCATTATCTACACTGCTGTTATAAAAGTACACCAGGAAGCACATGAAGTCCAATGGAAGAGCTCCCGTTTGCTTAGTGAAATCTATAATGGAAACATTATTACATCCATAATCTAGATGCATATATGCATCTATTTGTAACCTACATAATCCTATGACCACTATAGTTAAGCACACCAGTGCCTATGGTTAGCAAAAAAACAATCCAAATTACACTTTAGTGAACCTTACCAATATATTTCTAATACTCATTCAGCTAAGTCCAAAGTCAATACCTGCATCACCCCGCAGCATGCTGACCAGTGCTGGCATAAGCTGAAACTCGAATATTCTGTTGCTTCCACAGTTACTGCAGGCTGGAATACTGCTGCCAAAGTTGGCTGGAGGACAAGATATGAACAAAGGCTGACCACCCCAAGAGTATCTAAGAGAAAAAAAGAAAAATTTAGTTTTTGTATCTCAAGTAACTAGGAAAAAAACCCACAAACATTGTTAGCAGCCAGTCATCTGCCTATGCTTCAGATGAGTCACTCAACAGAAATTAGATAGGAAAGGGGACACTGAAAGGTCAACACTTGGAAAGTCTTAAGGAAAGAGATGGATCTAAGGGGGTAAATGGTTTAAACTGACATCTCCGAAGCTTGCTAAACTTGACTCAATTGTACCAACTACACCTGCAGAGGATTCTTAAAAAAAAGTTGTCTTAAAATGTTACTTGCACATTTACGTGTATTAGTAAATGTTCTGTATAATATTTGATAGTTAACTAATGGGTGTTTCTAATGTTTCCTGTCTGCATAACCAACCCCTCAAACTTTACCTCCTCATCAAAAAGCTGCCAGTTCCTTCTGGAAACTGACAGACAAAGGTTCTGCCTCTATACTGCAATAGCTCGAGCAGGTAGGTTAGATCCAACTCTCTGGATTAAAGTTGAAGTTACAAACTAATGCCTTGTACGACTCATGAAAATGACGGGTATTATCTGGTATTACAAATAAGTTAGGATTTGAACACTTTGATACACTCTCACTCAGAAACAGCTTCTCCTTTTTGGAGGAGTTTTCTCTGAGATTAAACTTACTTTTGTTCTAAGAAGAGCAAGCCATTCTGCATGGTCACTGGGTGCAGTCACAAGCTGCAAAGGACCTCAGACTTTAAAAAGAGTAATTTCTTACTTCACTAACATCCCAAAGACTGAGCCATAAGCAGTAACAATAAGATTACAAAACTTCAGAGGAGGAGATAGCGTTGGAAGTATGTCATCAAAACTTAGCAAATTTTTCAATTAAGAAAAATAAATTAAATAAATATATTATTTATATATTTATATTTATATATAATTAAAAAATAAAGTAAATATATTCAATTAAATTCTTTATTTTTATTTACTGACAGCCTCCATCTATGTGCTGTCTCTGCCTGTTACTACCAGCTGATCAACATACCTTAAAATCTGCTCTGGACAAACAGATATTCTTTTCATAAATTTATGGAACGTGTGGTCCCCACTTCTAACTTCACTCTTCTCATATTTCTCATTATTACCTTCACCAGCAAAACTACGAGAGAAAAAGGAACAAAACAAAAATTCAAATTTAGTACAATAGGCATGCTTTAAATATGTTCCAATTAATAGATACTCATGTTAAATTATAGTATGTACACACACACACAAAAAATAGCTAAACATTAAATTAAGATGTAGTCACTGTTCCAGCTTGCAGCTGAACATTTGCCTCTAGGTCCACTATCATAGTTGCCAACTATAATAAGACATTCATATCCATCAGATACCTGCTTATACTTAAGGCTCGGTGTGATCACCTATGTTAAAATCAGAAATACTTTCAGTACCTACACCCAGAAATCGTTTTCCTGACCCTTCTTTATCAAAAACCCTGAATCTAACTGCAGTCATCATCCCAGTCTCTAGCTGAAACCCCTGAGCTCCTCAGCTCTTAAAAATGCAACCAGAATAACAAAATCCGTAGCATTATAAAGGAAAAAAAATCAAATACTCAAATGTCACAATATGAACTCATAAAACATAGCATAAGAATTTGTTCAAACTACACTGGTTTGGTTTCGTAGACTGAAGGTACACTGCTCTGTCTGGATCCCAAGGGGATTCCAGCTGCTCAATCACTCAGAAATAGATGCAGCACTATATAACTCAAAATTTCCAAACTGGAGAAAACAGGTGCAATGTTATACGTTTCCTGCAATGTCCTACATACAATTGCTTCCTGAAGGAGTCAGTTATGAACGTATTCAGATCTAGTGAGAGCTAGACTTAGTTCATCACTCAGTACAAATTGAACTACACAATCCCTTCAGCTTCAGCATGAGGTTCAAACAGTTCTCACCTTTCTGACATCAAATGTTCCAGATCAACACCCTCTCTCTGCTGATACTCTTTCAATAGTTTATTTGCATGATCTGTATCAAGGAAACCAGCATAGTCTGCCTCATCCACAACACTAATGTAATAGGAGTGGAACACGGGAACTGAAGTGGCCATCACCATCTCCTCCCTGAGTAGGAGGTCTGTATTTAGGGAACCTGACACGTCTGCAGCTTCAGACAAGCGAAGCTCTTGGAGCTGTGACACACACTGTGCTTCTCCAGATGCAGAGCTGCTCATCCCTGCATTTAGGCCCAACATCTGAAGGGCACATGTGGAAGACTCTGCTCCATCGCAGCCTCCCCAGTCGTCTGCCTCAGCACACCAGTCCTTTGCAGAAAACTTACATTCTTCTTTCTGCAAGGGAAGGAGAAGAGAAACATTTTCAAACTGACCACAGTGATGTGGTGTCACTGCTATAAAGAGTAAGAGAAAGAAAACCTTAACCTCATGCTTACTGTTATGTCGCCCATCCCCTGTCAACACCAGGTACCAGCATATCCATGTTTGCTTCTCACAGCAGCACACTTATGGCAAGAAACCACGTCAGACTGGGGAAACGGTGCAATAATGCAATGGCTGTTTGCTTGACGCGCTGCAACGCCATTCCCCTGTTGCTGGCATGACTGCAGAGAACCAGCTTGCACGTATTTCTCTGACCCAGTTACTGTGCCGCACTAGGCTCAAAGAGTGGAATATGGAGAAATAAAACAAATTTCTCCCATTTTAACTGGAATATAAAGCCATTGTCACAAACTATCCCAGTGTAAATATCCCGGCCGAATCAGCACTATCCCTGCCTGACAGCACTCGTGTGGAAGCAACGCTCCTCCTCCAATCACCCTGAGCCGACGCTCTAGTAAGGCTTCAAAAGCGGAAATTCCCGAAATTCTGACAAGCAAATACCCGCTGTAACCGCGACCACCGCCCTGACCACGGAGCCCCGAGCACAGGTACGGGCAGCGCCACGCACGCGGCGCGTTCAGAGCCCCCGAGCCCTGCACCTCACGCTGCCCACCGTTAGCCAGGCCCCAGGGCAGCGCCGGCCGTACCTGGCCAGCCGGCTTCGAGCCGCAGCCCCGCGCCTCCCGTCCTCGTGCCTCCAAGCTCTGGGAGCGCAGTACCTTCCAGCTTCGACCCGACATGTGAGAGAGGACACAGACAAACGCGCTGGGTTACGGCGCTTCCCGGCCGCCCCGCGCTCGCGGCCCCGCGCCCTCACCTCTGGGGCCGCCCCCAGCAGCCGCTCCCGGCGCAGGCGAAGACGTTGGCGAGGCGGTGAAAGGGAGACTCGCCCAGCGGGCAGTACACCTGCACCAGGTGCGCCAGCGCCGCGCCGCACGCCCCGCAGCGGGGGCAGCCCGGGCGCACGGAGGGCAGCGCGTCCTGAAACACACACAGCGCTCAGCGCCGCGGGAGGGCCGGGCCGCGGAGCCCCATCGGGGCCAGCACCCGTCCGGGCCAACACCCCCCGCCCCGTACCGCGCGACCGCCCAGCTTGTTGGTGGCCCAGCCCGGCTGCCCGCCGTCCCGGCACGGCCCCACTATGGCGGCGTCGCAGAGCCCCAGCAGCACCGGCGGCCCCGTCGCTGCCGCCATGGCGGCGCCGCTCCGCGCCCTACGGCGGCCGCTGGCGGACACGCGTCCCGGCGGAGAGCGCCTCCCGCTGAGGGGCGGCGCGGGGCCACGCCGGGCGGCAGGGGGCGCGCGCGCCCTCCCGAGGCGGCCGCCGTCTCGCGGCGCGTGCCCGCGGGCAGCGTGGAAGCCATCGTGTTCGGCGCCGAAGCTGCGGCTGCGCGCAGAGAACGGCGCGGCCCTCCGGCCGTGATTTCCGTCGCCTGCGAGTGACCCGCCTACCCGCACCCGCTTAATCTAAGGCGATCCTGCACGGTATCTCCTTGATAATCATTAAAACTGTACATCCTTCGAATTATCTCAGGCTACGTGAAGCAATTAGAACTTTGCAAGTTATGTAGACACCTGCAGTCGAGCACAAGCAGACTTTGCCAACATTCATGTTTTTAAAGCCATTAAATACCTTAGTTACTTGAAAGCAGGATTTTACATAATGCACCCATCTAGTCGTACTGTTGGACATGGCGTATCTCCTCTACACTGCTTCCGTGCTCCAAGAACCAGCTTACTTACGCTGTGATGTGATTAAATCTGGAGGGAAAGAAACGAGACCTCACGTTAGTCTCAGTGCAGATGAGGACACAGGCACGGCTATCGGACTGCAGTGAGGCTCACTCCTTCGCAGCTGAGCTGCTGTAACTATCACTCCTTACCGGGGCAAAAGAAAACAGGTTTTTCTAGAATTGGGTAAGGCCTTGATTGAGCGGAACAAAAAGGAAACCCAAGGAAAAGGTACTCCAGGGCCAGACTTAGGCTGATGTAACAAATCCTCTCTTTATGTATCAGCAAACGCTGCTGACGAGAGCTAGTTAACCTGCAAAAGTGTTTTGTGGTATTGCAAGCAGACCTAAAGAAACGTTCTAACCACCAACTGTCTCCTGACAGCGCCGCCCTGTTGCACAACTTTTTACACCTTGTAGTAGGGACAGGACAAGGGGGAACGGCTTTAAACTACAATAGCGGAGATTTAGGTTAGGTGTTAGGAAGAAATTCTTTACTCAGAGGGTGGTGAGGAACTGGCACAGGCTGCCCAGAGAAGCTGGAGGCATTGAAAGCCTGGCTGGATGGGGTCCTGGCAGCCTGATCTGGTGGGTGGCAACCCTACTGACAGGGGAGCAGGAATGAGGTGATCTTTAAGGTCCAACTTTAGCCATTCTATGATCTACGAACTGCTCGAGTGATCTTCATCCACACCACTGCCAGGCCAGACAGCTTTGAACAGCTGTTGCTCTGCTGCATCACAGGCTCAGTTTTTGTTCTCCTCTTTCTTCTTCCATGCTTTGGGGCAGCAAATCCAGGTGACCAGCCAGCTCTCACTCGGAAGGTGTGTAACCTTGGCCAGCACTGATGCCAAAAGACGTCATGCAAATCAGCAGGGAAGCCCTCACGATTATGCAAGCTGTTCCTTTAACAAACAGCACACGTATGCTTGGGTCCTGAACTCAGTGGAAGGTTTTTGTGTGCAGACCATACATCCTCTGCAGCTTAGCCTCCTAACCCTGTCTGGAATTGGGCAGCTTGAAAGCAGAGGCCACCTTGCTGCACAGAGCTGCTTGGTCTTCCATGTCACTCACTGGACAGCTGAGAAATAATAAATTACAGAAATAGAGAAGTGCCTGTCTTCTTTGCAGCCCAGTGCCTCCATCACATACAGATTTTATGCCCATGACAGGCAGCCCCATGGCTGAGCAGGCCCCAGCTACTGCAGACTTCAAAGAGAGGCATCCCAAGCCTGCCAGTCCCATCCTGTCCAGTCTACACATGGGAAGAAAGAATCCACATGGTTATCAGTTTGCACTTTAATAGAATTTCTTTGTTCAGACTTGATAGTGCCTTTGAAAACACTCTCTTGGAATCAGTCTAAATTATGTGAAAGAAAATATATTCCAAAAATCAGAAGTACAATGTATGTGTAACAATTTACAGAAGAGGAAAACACATGTGATCTCACGGCACTTTTTGATGGATGCTCTCCTCCTCTCAAGCTATTTCCACTAAAAGTAACTGGAAAGAGGTGATAGCAGTGTCAGACTTAATCTTCTTGATAAAAAGAGTGGAATGAATATACAATATATTTTGACACCTATGATATATTCTGAATAACTTCTTATCGATTTCAATGTATTTAATAATATTCCCCATCTTCTCCCTATTCAAAGGAACACCATTCAATTTTGATATCCACTGAGAAGATAGTAGTCTGTTTGAGCTTGAAGGATTGTTTATTTTTACCTGCTCCCTTCATCATTGATTTTTATTTCCGTGAGCATTTTGCACTTCCCCTGATACTCTCTTTTCATTGGGATCATGACAAAAATTTACATATTAGTGAGTTAGAAAGTCAAGGTTAAAATCTGCATTCTGACAAATTAATTTTGACTTCAGATTGTAAAAGGAAAATGTATCCCCTGCAGCTCTCACAAATCTGTGTGTTCTCTCCTTCTTTCACTTCTCATCTGTTTTGTGAGCTGTACCCAAAACTCCATTTTGTCTTCTTTCAGTTTCTTTGCTGCCTTTTGTATGAGGTCTATTTCCAGGTATCTTTCATCCAGATCATACTGAGGCCAATGTACCAAGCCTTCCCCATTGGGATTTCTGGAAACACAAAAATGAGAAGTTACCTCTCCATTTGTGCGCTGACTTCTCAACCTGAGATCGTTTCAGAAGACTAACAGGAGCTCAGATTGCACGATTCTAGAGCCTGAACAGATGGATGTTTTTATCAAAATGCTCATCACTGGAACAGCAAACATGTAATAATGATTGCCATTACACTGGGATCTAATCCTCCACTGCAGATACAAATAGCTCTTGGATTTTATTTTGGATTGCGCGTTCATTTCCAGAGTTTTTCTTGCAATTGTTAAGAAGAGAAACTATTTGTTTCAGTACTCATCTTAAACTCTGCCACATTTGCAGGAGCTACCAAGCTGCTGCTATGCTTCAGGCAGCACAGACAAAACTTGAGCTGCAGTTAGCACTGCGGATCTCACCCGTTTCTAGCAAAGTTAGTCCAGTACTTCATAACAGTTCTGCTAAGTTTATTTTCTTCTTCTGTAGCATTCCCTGCAAAGTGAGAGAAGAAGTGGCAATATTCAAAGATCAATAATCAAAAAAACAGCAGTCCAAACAATTCCATGGCAAAGGAGCTATGGATTCTATTATTTCTAAACAAAATTCTATTCTGAATGTGCTCAGGTGAGTAAAATTGATAACAATGTAGATTTTAAAAGAATTGTTTAGCAAGCCCAGATAACTCACCAGCTAAGAATGGCTTTCCAAAGACAAAGGCAATCTCACTTCCATGATCTGCTTTTACAAACTCTGGTACGACACCTGAGGCTGAGCTTGGTCGATGTTGAAATTCATAGAAGTAGACTGGGTGGCCAGCATCTAACAGAAAATAAATTTAAAAACGAGAATGCTAGTATTGCAAATGCCACCAAATGCCAAATGCATTTGCATTGATGATAAACGTTCACCAAAGCTAAACTGATAAAATGAAAACACTAATAGTTCTTCTGCTAACAAAATGTGATACATACATAAAGTCCGAAGACACGCTCAAGAATGGAAGACAACGTTTGTTTGAATAGATGCTGAATTAGAGACTCACCTCTATGGTATCTAGCCACTTCAATGGCAGACAAAACAAACAAGTGATCTCCTATTGCATCAAGAAGGCCATCTCGCACCTGAGCACGGCTCTCTGCTTTCCCTATGTATTCATTGAATACAAGGTCAATGATGTCTGAAGTAAAACCCTGAAATGAACAAGAAAGGTACTTTTTATAATGAGAACCCACCCTAAAAGGAGTAACAGTGTAAACAGAGAGTGCCACCTGCATGTCTCTGGCTAGACTCCAAACATCACCATCTTTCAGAAAAAATCCCCTGCTGCGTCCAAGCAGAGCTCACAGTTCACAGTGGAGCACCTTTACCTAACCTAGATGTTCTTAGGGAGAAGGGATTTGCAAGATCAAAAAGGATGCCCTCAAATGCCTTTAGATAAATACCAATTGGTGATGCTAAGAGATAGATACGGTACTCTGTTCTTCCTTTGGTGGAAACAACCCTTGTAAGAGAAATGAAATCCTGCTGGATTTCATAAGATCCATTTCTTGCTGCAGACGGCCATAACTTACTCCCCTTCAGAAAAACCCTGGGCTCTGCCATTCCCAGACTATGATAGATTCCTATGGCTCTACATGATCCTTTACTGGCTATGTTTATCAACTTCTCAATTCTAACCTATTAATCTGCAATTTTTCAAGTTTCCTAGTTTCAGGAGAGCACAAAACAACCAGAAAGCTGAGAGCTTTGTAAATCACAATGAAGCAAAACCTCCCATGTCTACACGCAGGTCTCCTGGTGCTACGCATCCCACGGTGTCCTTTCTGGTCTCCAAGTGAAGCTTCAGAAACATGAATACTGAATTATTCCACTAAAGAAGTAGCTATGGGTTGATCTGGAAATGGTCTCTTACCTCAAATGATGACTCTAATATGTTCTTTAACACTTGATACGCAACTTCTTTGTCCAGACCGTCTGTAAAATCAGGAAATTTCATTACCTGCATAACAAAGAGATTACATATTTTAGGGCCAATCTTATATTCACAAACTTATATCTGAATAAAGCCATTATAAGTTTCTTACTTTAGGAAGGCCCCATCCAAATTCACTGTTAGTGATTCCTACTATATATGGGATTGCACTGATTGCTTTTTCAGACAGTAATTGCCTGGGACTCTTTGGAAAAAATACACCATCCACACATGAACCGATGAACATAGCTGGCTGGAAAAAAAAAATAAACAAACAAAAGGCAGAATGATTTACATAAGTTTTGCTTCTGAGAAACATTTTTACATTTTTACAGTATTTTCAAAGCAAAACAAACTAAGTACTAAGTGAAAATATAGGTAATTTTCCTCAATAGATATTTGAACCAGAGAAGATTTGTGCATATTGGCATTATATCTGAAGTATTCACGAAATGTAGGTTACATTTAGTTTACATCTCTCTTAGCAAGCGCAATGCTATTCTGAATGTGTGATGCTGTGAGAGGATAACCAAGTTTTGAGTTGAATATGCAAAGTAACAGGAAAGCTAGCACTGTGATATGAAATTTAGAGAAGGACATAGTCACGATGTTAAGTAATGTTCAGGCTCTTCAGAGAAACTGTGACTCTCACACTTTTGTCTCTTCCCTTGACAGAACCTGACAGTGAAACATGTGTAGCTCAATGTCCATACAAAGTTAAAGAGAAGGAACCTGTTCACAATTCTCAGGTGAGGTATAGCATAGCTGAAATACTGTCCTATCTCAAAACGTAAAGAATGGACAGATGTTAGATAGACTTCAAGTTCTCTTAATATTACAGGACATGTACAGCATGCTCTGTTATGATCAAATTTGAAATGCCGCTCATATACAAGGTATAATTTCACCTACCATTTTTAGAGTTATCTGTTCTATCTCTTCCTCTGTTTTTTCTCTTAAGCATTCAACCAGAGCAGCAGAACTGGATTTTTCACAGCCAGATGCAGCAGCAATTCTCTGCAATCAATAGAAACGAGTCACATTCAATTACTAATTATCCATATACTTCCCATACATGGGCTCTGTGTGCCACTGAGTCTGGTGTCCAGAGTAGGAAGAGTTGGGGGGGGGGGTGTCAAAATTTCTCAGAAAGGACCATCAAAGCCAGAAGTATTTCAGCTGTAAATGCCAAGATAGGAAGCTTTCATAACCCTTCATCTTGTGGGCTGAACAGAAAGACAAAACCCACTCCTCCAAAATATCTCCATTCACTAACAGACCAAGGTAGTTCTGGGATGTAACAAACAGGGCTGAGAAGTCTGGATGGCATAAGTAGTTAGAGTAATGCATACATAGAATATAATCATGTAGATGATAAAAAAAAATAGCACATTGCACCCTTCTCAATGATGCATAGTCTTTTTGAATGAAGTAAGGCTATTTCTCAGCTGTCATTACACAGATAGACCTCAGTGCAGTGCTGCCTCTTTTACATCCCAGATGAGCAAAACAAGCTCTTGGAGCTTGTTTCTTACAGATGACAAATTGGGTTGAATTGGGCTCTTCTTTTTAATTATAACTAGGCAGAATAAAGTTTTGTTCCTTTGAGCACCATCAGGCACCAGGCGGGAGGGAAAGAGAACAGTATTTGGATCTGGTGCCATTTTCCTGTCAAATAGCAGCTCAACTTTTTCTGAAGGCAGTATACTCCTGTACATTTCATACTCATTCACTGCCTTCTCTCTCTGCTTCCTTGATCTACTGCTTTCACTCAGATATTTGTGGATATTTGGGTATTTGGAAAGCAAAGTTTCACTCAACGTGCATTACTGCAAAGAGGAATATTGTCTCTAATGAAGGTGGTTGAAATTCCACAAGAAAAAAATAATCGAGATCCACTTTTTGGAATAAACCATTTAGGATGTTCAAAACTATCTGAGAATTAAATATGCCACAAAATACCCACCTGTGCTTCTTCCTCGGGCTTATCAGTGAATAAAATCCTAATTGCAGTACCACTCTCTGAAATGGCCTTATGGAACAAGCCCTCTGCCAGTGGAGATAAGACCTGGAAAAAAAAAGCACCATCCAGAAAGAAGAACAAGCATTACTGGAAATGGACTCTGATCACTGACACAGGATTTCAATATCAGAATCTGCTTTTCTTGAAAAAATGTCATCCAAGTGTTACTCTGCAGCCTCTGATCAGATTTCTGCCATGGAAAGGTCTCCGGCAGGGATAAGTTCATGCCTGCCTTTCCCCGCCCATAGGGCTTTGCTTACAAGACTTCATGGAACAACACTGCAAACCAGATATGAATCAGGTATAAATATGTCCAACAGACAGGCTGTGCTGCAGAAGGGGAAAAATCAGGAGCAAACGGACATTCAAATTTGAAGATGACAACATTCAAGGTTCTAAACAACATCATCTGAGTAGAAAAAGAACACTTGCAACAGCCAGAAGCTGCACTGGTATCATGTTGTATAACAGACTGAGGTGATGTGTGGTTTACCCGAAAGCTACCCATGTTTTCTCACTGATTTTTCTTTAATGTACTAACAGTGACCATGGACAGTGGGGGTTTTTTTCTCAAATAATAAACATTCATGTCTATGGTGAACTTACCAGAGCAGATACACTGACTCCCCCTGCAGACTCTCCACAGATGGTGACAGATCCCGGGTCCCCTCCAAAGTGTATGATATTTTCCTGTATCCACTGAAGAGCTGCCACTTGGTCCAAATATCCCCAGTTACCACGAGCATGCCTATCACCAGTGCTAGAAAGAAAAACAGATTTCTTTAAATGCTTGATGTAGAAATAAAACAACACTGAGATAAATACAATGTGCAGGATAAGGAACCAGCTGTGAAGGAGCCTCTCTACATAATTTAAAACGAATTGGCTTCAAAAGGGGTGAGATCAGGCCAGCAGTCAAGCCACAACAGTCTCTGAAGCAGATCTGGGACTTGCATGTTGCTCCCAACTGCAGCATGTGTAATTAAGAAACAGAGAGTTTACTTGCCAAAGCAAGTATTCTACAGGCCTTTCCACAAAGGATTTGCACACATCATTTTGGAAATCGTTTATCAAAATCGAAGACAGCACATCTTACCTAAAGTATCCAACTATTCCCAATCTGTACTGAATTGCCACAACAACCACGCTGTCGAAGGCTGCTAATGCTGAGCCATCGTAGGATGATGCTGCTCCAAGAACTAATCCACCTCCATGGATCCATACAAAGACCTGGAAGGGGAAAAAACAGAAACAGTTCAGCACAGGGAAGAGCTCCATGTGATACACACTGAATATCCTTGTTTCTGCTGCTTAACACATGAGTCCTTCAGATTACATTTCACAAATGGTCAATGTCTTTCAAATTGGAGGCTGGCAGCCTCACAACAGGCACTGATTTCATTAAATTCTTGAATTTTACCAGTCCCATGCAGGAAATCAAACACTGCCTAAGTAAAAAACCAGTAAGGTTTTATTTGTTAATTGTTAAAAACTGTGCCAGTAAGTCCACATACTGTACAGGTTGCAAGTTTGCAGTACAAGTACTGTAGTCCTCAGGAAGCTGTTTGAAGATTCAAGGTCAGGCTCAATCTGTCACATCAAATCACAGAATTCATCAAGCCTGCTAGGGGTTTTGTAATGATTTTCCTTACCGGCAGCTTCTCCTGTTTTTCTGTAGAAACAGGTGTATATATATTCAGGTATAAGCAGTCTTCAGACATCTGGAGACGAACTTTTTCTTTTCTATTAGCAATAACATCTGATACAAACTGTCCTGTTACTTTGTCCTGCAGACACCTGAAAAAATAAGAGAAATATCAATGTAAATCTCAAAGCTATAGCATGAAGTTTTTTTGCAAAGTACAAACCTCTGATATATTTCTCAATTGCTGGCAACAGAAAACATACAGTAAAATTTTAATTCTCAGTGTGATTTCATCCATTGAGTGGGCATGGTAAGGCCTGTTAAAAGGGGCCACAGTCCAGAGCAGTACAATTTGACACCAAACGCGGTTTTGCATGTTTCAGAGCATTCCAGAAGTGTAGTTGCAGATGGGTACAGCTATAAGTCACTTCAAATAAAATGCATAATAATTAGTTTGCAACTTCCATAGCTTTTTGTATTGCAGTTATTAGGCTAGAGTTATCAAAGAAAGGCAGCACTACAACTGAGTTTCTTACATGTCCTATTAACCATGTGGCTCATCAGCATTTTATTCCAACATTTCCTCAGCTTCTTTCTGCTTCAAAGCTACACAGCTTAAAAACATAACCAAATGCTCGCAAAAGAGCACACTGTCAGTCAGCTGTTGGTCCATGGTAGCTCAGCTATGATGCCTACTAGAGAGCACTCAATAAAACAGCAGCTTATAAAGATTTCCTCAGAAATGCATTCACTGTAGCAGATGTGAGAGTAGGTGAGACGACACCAAGGAGTTTACCCTTGTGGCTTTTGATCAGCCTGCGTATCAGCGTCCTCAAACTGCAGGTAATACGAAATCATTGAGAACATAAAAGCTTTTCTTCCTGCTTTACTTACATTGGTGGGTAGGAAGTGGCATCTCTGACACCTTTCCATGGCTCAGGAGGCTGGGGTTCAGAAAACCTCAGTGGTCCAACAGGAGGCTTAGCAAAAGGAAGTCCCAGAAAGACATTTACGCTCCTCTCAGCCGCATCTACTTTGATTTGGAATCCTCGGGCAGTCCCATATTTGGTCACCACTTCTGGCTGCTCTGCTTTTTGCCCTGGGGGTTGCGTGCACAACATCACATCACGGATTGGTCTCCTGGTGAGCAACTGACAGCTTTCTAAGAGCTTTGGTTACCTGAATGTGCACCTTCTGTTTGCTTCAACAAGTCGTTTTCAAACACAAGCCTTCAACAAACGCTAATCACTAGAGCTGACTTAAGTTCAGCCTTCATTCTGATAGTGTTCCCAGGTATGATCTCCCTCAGCCATACCGTGCCTGCAGCATATAACGTGCTTACTCTCCACACACATCAGTAACCGTGCATAGATTGCCCTCATAAAGAAAAGGCATTTCCTGATTTAGAAAAGCATCTGTGAGTGCACAAAACACATTTGGGTATCTGGATAGAACCAACCCACAAACAAAAACACCTTCTACCATACCTGAAAACAGTCAGGCACGCGCAAACGGTGCAAACATTCAGGTAAGATTTACTTTAATCTCAGTGTGAAATTTATCAGAAGAAACAACAAACATGGCATATTGGAGGCTCTGACTCAGCAGACAAAATTTCACAATAGGAATTTAGTTTTGCTGGCTGCACATGAAAAAAACCGAGACAAATGCCTGAAAGCAGACCAGAGAAAGAAACAGAGAGCTCTTTGCTGTTCAGACCTCAGTTCTATGCAGCAGGATTGGGACTTCAGGGCCTCCTTTAAGCTGGGGCTCCCACGGGTAAGCAAACTGCGCACGCACTCTAACTCCTCACAGCAGGCAACAGTGAAAAACATTTTGGAAGCTTACCAGTAGCTACGAGTGCTGTGAGCCCGGCGATGAGGATCAAGGACAGCAGCGTGTTCTTTTCGGTTGCCATTCTGCAGCCTACTCACACACTTACTGACTCTGTGCACTGCCTTTAGTACTCTGTCAGTATAGCTGTTGTGCAACACAAACACTGATAAGGAAAAGCAGTGCTCAAGCTGTGAACCGAATCGGCCCGGACCAGCCTTCAACAACTGTCATGACGGAATGGCACTGCTCCAAGGGGAGCGTAAGGCAGCTTATCCGTACATGGGAATAGGGGAACCTTCAGCTGTGCAGAACGGCCCCACAATTTCATAGCAGCTGCCTAGGGCTCCTTATAACTGCTCTTCACAGAACTTCAGGCAGCAGGGATTTGCTTAAAAATGCACTGGAAACAGTTCTCAGAACACCAGGAGATTCTTCCTGCTGCAGAACCGTTACCTTTACTGTCTTTAACAATTAAGTCAGGACTTACTTTCACTACACAGAGAACAAATCAGGAAAACTCTCCTACTAATGCATACTTTTTGACAAAAGCAATACAGGAAAAATCCTGGCTTTTCCTGCAGGGTCAACGCTCCACTCACCACTCAGTTCTGTGCCTTCAGAAATGTTTGGCTGGTATCTCACCATGCACGAGTTTTGCAACAGCTAAGAGAGGTTTTCTCCACTACTGCAGTACAGGAGCTGTATGCAAGGATTTGAGTGGTAAGAGCACTTGTAATCCCTGTGAAACATCAGGAGGGTGTGCTTGCATGTGAACTCGCATCTATCTGTAAGAAAGTGCTGAATAGAAGTAGTCTGCCATTCTGTAACTAGGTGGCCCACTTTGATTTTTGTTTCCAGGCTCTGACTTTGTTCTCCTGGCTCTTTTTTTTTTTTCCTCTTTCTCTTCTCCTTTTTCTTTTTTTTTTGGCCAATGTCAATAGATCTTACCCTTATAGCCTGTTCTGTAATCACATGTCATGACAACAATTCTCAATTGTCACAGACAGCATTTCTGTAGATTATTTTAGTGACTCACTTTTTTTTCAGCTGTGTGTGCCCCAAATCCAGTGATTCGATTAGTTCTACACAATGTATTCAGCACATAGTAATCCTGTGTGCCAAAGCTCTGTTCATATATTGAGAAAAGATGCTTTACTCCACACCCAACTCATGTGGGCAAGCCTGGGAAACTGAACTGGAACGCTCAGGGAGTGACTGGTCACAGTTCATAAACAGTGTAGACAGGAGCTTCTTGGTAGACTTTTGCAGGCCGTATAGATGTTCCTGGAGAGCCTTTTTCTTCTTGTATTGTTTCTCAAAAGTAAAGGTCGTGCCATGAAAACTGGGCTGTCTTTATTCTGCACGTTTCGTCATAAAGTTATTGTCTGATCCACGTATGCACGGAGAAAGGCAACAACTGGAAACAGGAGCCTGGAACTCAAATACTGGTGTACAGCATAAACCACCTTCTACTTACTCGTGTGATAAACGTTTCCTGGAAGCAAAGGGCAGTACTCCAGAGCAGTAAACTCTGCACTCCCGTTTGCCTGGTTGTTGTATACCACTGCAAATTCTCTTAGGATGGCCACTTACATTAGACTGCTGTAGTTCCCTGCATTAGTAAGCTGGCTCTACGCAAGGTGACACTACAGGAATCCCTGCTTGTGACGGCTGGCTTCCATCCTGATGGGCATGCATGCCCCAACTAGCCTGTAACCCACAAACAACAGGAGGAACCCTGTGCTATAAGGCCAAATAAGCTGTACTCCACTCATTGCTCTCTCCTTTTGCTGAAGCAAACCTGATTGATTGCCATAAGCATTCTTTTTTTCTATTTTCTGATCTTTCTGGTTTTCCAAAACTCCACCCACTCCAATCTGCTTCACTGCTCCCCTTCAGTCACTACTCTGCCTTTCAAGCTTTACTCTTCAACCTTCCTCTGCTGCACTCTCTTTTTTCTGCTCGTGTCCACATTCTGCAAAATGTCTCAGCCCCTACCCCATTTTCATCCCGTCCATAAAGAAGATGATATCCAACTTGCAGGCCAAAGGTAGCTGCCATCCTGAAGTTACTCCTTGTGCAAACGCTATCTGTACACTCTGCTGAACTCACGTAATAAAATAAACAGATTGGGTCTAGATCTTTACCACCTTGGCTACGGGGCCTTTGGCCAAAGGATCTACCAACTGGACTTAGACTTCTGCAAGTGTGGAGATCCTTACTCTAAGTGACATAAACTAAACTAGTGGAGTCTGGAAACAGTGCTACCTGGGAAGTGCAATTCTTGGATGCTGCCTGGCATTGCATTTTAATGGAGAGCATTTTGCAGTTTGCGTTCAATCAGTGAACAACGCACAAGTCAGAGAGCAGGTCAGAAAAATCCTGCCACGTGATGACTTTTGCCTCCTGCACCCTGATGTACTGCTACCTGTCTTGATTTCAATAGCTGAAAAATAGAGACAAATCTCATGTTTATGGGCACATAGCTAAAAGAGAGCCCACAAAGACATTAGGATTCAAGTATATAGAGTAGAAATGTTCAGAAATCTGCATTTAAAGCAGGGTCACGTCATTATTTTTTTAAAATTCAGCCTCTGGTGAAGACTAAATGAAGCTGGAACACACAAAACGTAGCACTAGAGTCTATGAAGCTAGAGCTTTGAAAGTTTTAACGCTGCCTCCTTCACTTGTGGCAATCTCACTCCAGGATATCTCTGGGACGGAACAGAGTATCAGAGCATTCACTGCTAAGCAGACAGGAATAAAATCACTTGCCGTTATCTCATGAGTTAATTTTAACACTGTGCTTCCATTTAAGTAGTCAGTTCCTCTGCACTTCTCTGCATGCACACGCAACACGATCATATGTTCTATGCATATACATACAATGCTGCCTGGTTTTCTCCTTTTGAAAGGAGGAGTACAGCTCCTAAAGGGAAGAGTGCATAAAATCAAAATAAATCAAGATTATTTTTCCCTCACAAAACACATTAACTAGAACAAAGAACAGTACCCACGAGCAATCTGAATTCTAGCACTGCACTACTGTTCCAGGCGAGGTACTGCAACTGTCAGAAATGTACTGCTATCTCAGTTGTAAAACTCACTCACAGCACAGAACTGTCCTTAAAAATTGCAGAGGACATTTCTGTGTGTGAATCAGACCAAAACCTCAGGAACATCACATGTATCTTTGACATGAGAAAGACAGTTTTACTTGCAAAACACGTCTTTATTGATTAAACTTGATTAACACAACATTGCTGCCAAATTCTTCTTCAGCAATGGCATAGCTGCAGAAAAACCTGAGGAGCAGACAGATCTGTCAACTACATTGAATAGGTGAGGCTTCAGTTGTGGACACGAACTGAGGGAAAAGCAAAGGATCTGGCTTTTGTCACTCATGCATCTCTCCGGCTTCCCTGCTATTAAGTCTGTGCCAGCACAGTGTGATCACAAAGTGGAAATCGATCCACTGCCATAATTACAGAGAATAAGCGTAAATATGAGAACTGCGACAAAAAGGTGAAAGGAAAGGACACGTTATTTTATCCTCAAAAATATTTTAAATAATTCCTTTTGCTATCCTAAATACTACGCCTTTTATGTATGCTTAGACAGTAAATTATAGCTCTAGCTTAGCTTTCTTGTTTTCCATTCTTTTCCTAGTTGGCTTTCCAAACATCACCTTTTCCCAGAAGTCTACCTTCTTTTCCTTCAACTTTCTGGCTTTCCTTTCTCTTAGATTTATCTCCAAGCATTCTTCATTTAGATTACGCAACGGCCATTCAGCCAGACCTTCCCCATTAGGATTCCTGTAAACAATAAGAAAGAAAGAGAAAAACCCTGAAATTTGTTAGCAATCCAGAAATCATCAAGAGAAGATTTCAGGACTGTTGATGAACAAGATCAGCATAGTTATTCTACAGGTAGTGGAACTGAGGTACGAGGAAGTGAAAGGATTTGCCTGTATCCTTCCAGGTAACCAGAAACACAACCAGTAAATCAATGAACAAGACCCTGTCTCCTGAGTCCCACTACCACTGAGGAAATGGGCCACGTCGTTTAGTTCTATGGATCTCATCCTCGTTTTGTGGGACTGAAATTCTCTGTTCTGAGCACAACGAGGCAAAGGTTTCTTCATCTTGATACAAGAGGATGGAATTTCGTGCTTCCAACACGAATATTTCAAGAATTTTCCCTTAGAATCAGTTACATGTATGACCACATGTAAATACACCTCAACATACACAAGGAATATCTGCTATTAGAATGCTTTCCTTTTAAATTTGAGAAAAAAGCAAGAGAACTCTACAGCGTTCTCTAGTTGTTCTCAAAGGGCAGGATATTATAAGTAATATTATAATAAGGATATTAATAAGTAGATGCCAAATGTAAGCTAAATCAAAGGACTCTAGTAACAGATTAATTCATGCTTTTTACAACACAGCTGGATTGCTCTAAAGTTCACTGGAGTAAAAGGAAATCATGCAGTTTGCACGGACTTTGAAACAGACTATGAGCTACTGTGAAAATGACAGCAATAAAAGAAGAAAAAGTGCAGAAAAAACTTTATGTATCTCATTCTCGTGTTCTTCTTTCAAAATGAGAACTGTACCCAATCTGTTTCATGGGAAAGAAAGGACTGCTTTCTATTTCTTTTAGGCATAAGCAAGTAGTGGCAAGTGCTGGATTCACAATATTCCTGAGGAGGTGACACCTTTCACTGAACCATTCAGTGATCAGCACGTGAGTTTGGGCTGTGGCACAAAGGATTCTGCCTGAAAGAACCTGAGCCCACACTTCCAAAATGCTACGAGAATGCCCAAACTGTTACGGCAAAGGCAATTTAGAGAGCATGCTCCTAATCCTTCCTCAATGGACCAGTTCCATTTTTTAAAAAAACATGACCTACTGACTGAGTCATGTGACAAAGGGACTTTAACCCAGGCCTGGTTCACGTTTTCATTTTTTGGCAGTACGTTCATATGTGAACAATGATTTTCAAGGGGAAACACATAAAGGGCAGTACTTCATAAAAACAAAAACAGAAGATCTCAGGTGAACACCTTGAGAGCTCATCAGGAATGGCATCCATTGCCATCGAACATGCATGATGCATTAGTTTCACAAAAACACAGGCAAACATCCCACTGGTTTTATGCCTTTGTTCCCCTCGATTTGTGATGTTTTAATGAAAAATACATAAGAATGTAAGGGTTTTTTTTCACTTATATGCATGACGTTCATTATATATTTTGTATGCAGCCCATGGCAATTCCTGTTGGCTCAATGTGGCTTGGGGCTAGCCAAAAGATTGGACAACCATGCTTTATCCCAGGTTTTAGATCTTATGCTGAAAATGAAACAGTGGAGTTCCAGCCTTACCCTAATGAACGCAAGCTGGAACGCTCTGCAAAACAGACTGTAACCCATTCTCTGCAGCCTGAAAGCCAGTCAGATTTCTCAGAAAAGAGGACGCATTACTTGAAATACCTCAAGCAAAGGAGACAGGCAAGACTTCCCACTTCCTAGTAACCTGCTCATCTCCCACTAGAGATTTAATCAATCAATTTAATCACTCATATATAACTTCCTGTGCTTCAGAAACAGCAAACTGTATGTGATAAAGAATGGAGAATTCAGTAAAGTAATACTGAACAAATTCAAACAAGAGTAAGGGTTACATTTCCATCTCATCGCTAATGTGTGCACCGTAACATGATGAAAATGGAAGTAACAATACTGAATCATGCCACTACTGTGAGAGTATTTTATAAATGAATCCTGAGGTACAATTTCTTACCCTATAGGCCTATAGTAGTACATACACTTAAAAGAAAAGCCAAACACGTTAAATTTAGAGGCAGCCACTGTTCCAGCTCGCAGCTGAACATTCTGCCTGTAGCTCCAGTATTTGTAACAGTTTACAGAACAGGAAAACAATTGTGATCCCACGGCTGGTTTTTGACGGATACTCTTATCCTCACAGGAAGGCTGTAAGAATGACAACCAAGGACACTCTCAATAAGGAAGAGCGGAAGGAACAGGCAGCATATTGTGACACCTATGACACATTCAGTAAACATAATTTCTTATACATTTCAATATATTTGCCAATATTCCCTTGGATACACAGAATCATAGAATGGCCTGGGTTGAAAGGGACCACAATGATCATCTAGTTTCCACCCCCCTGCTATGGGCAGGGTCACCTAGGCCAGGCTGCCCAGAGCCAAATCCAGCCGCGCCTTGAATGCCTCCAGGGATGGGGTATCCACAACCTCCTTGGGCAACCTGTTCCAGAGTGCCACCACACTCTCTGGTCAGCTTGAACCTAAAAGGCTTTTTTTCCCCCCCGCTTGCTTCATCATTGATTTTTATTTCCGTGAGCATTTTGCACTTCCCCTGATACTCTCTTTTCACTAAGGGAGAGAATCAAGGCAAGTTCTCCTGTGATCATGACAACAAACTACTCACTAGTGAGTTAGAAAGTCAAGGTTAAAAATCTGCGTTCTGACAAATTAATGTTGACCTTACTTCGGGTTGTAAAAGGAAAATGTATCCCCTGCAGCTCTCACAAATCCGTGTGTTCTCTCCTTCTTTCACTGCTCATCTGTTTTGTGAGCTGTACCCAAAACTCCATTTTGTCTTCTTTCAGTTTCTTTGCTGCCTTTTGTATGAGGTCTATTTCCAGGTATCTTTCATCCAGATCATACTGAGGCCAATGTACCAAGCCTTCCCCATTGGGATTTCTGGAAACACAAAAATGAGAAGTTACCTCTCCATTTGTGCGCTGACTTCTCAACCTGAGATCGTTTCAGAAGACTAACAGGAGCTCAGATTGCACGATTCTAGAGCCTGAACAGATGGATGTTTTTATCAAAATGCTCATCACTGGAACAGCAAACATGTAATAATGATTGCCATTACACTGGGATCTAATCCTCCACTGCAGATACAAATAGCTCTTGGATTTTATTTTGGATTGCGCGTTCATTTCCAGAGTTTTTCTTGCAATTGTTAAGAAGAGAAACTATTTGTTTCAGTACTCATCTTAAACTCTGCCACGTTTACAGGAGCTACCAAGCTGCTGCTATGCTTCAGGCAGCACAGACAAAACTTGAGCTGCAGTTAGCACTGCGGATCTCACCCGTTTCTAGCAAAGTTAGTCCAGTACTTCATAACAGTTCTGCTAAGTTTATTTTCTTCTTCTGTAGCATTCCCTGCAAAGTGAGAGAAGAAGTGGCAATATTCAAAGATCAATAATCAAAAAACAGAAGTCCAATTCTATGGATCTACTTGTTACTCTGGTCTGTGGGAGTTCCATGTGAGCAGAGCAGATGAATTAATTGACAACAAGTAACTATTACTGAAAACAGAAAAAAACAGCTTACTTTGAATCCAGTGTTACTAAACAAAATTCTATTCTGAATGTGCTCAGGTGAGTAAAATTAATAACAATGTAGATTTTAAAAGAATTGTTTAGCAAGCCCAGATAACTCACCAGCTAAGAATGGCTTTCCAAAGACAAAGGCAATCTCATCTCCATGATCTGCTTTTACAAACTCTGGTACGACACCTGAGGCTGAGCTTGGTCGATGTTGAAATTCATAGAAGTAGACTGGGTGGCCAGCATCTAACAGAAAATAAATTTAAAAACGAGAATGCTAGTATTGCAAATGCCACCAAATGCCAAATGCATTTGCATTGATGATAAACGTTCACCAAAGCTAAACTGATAAAATGAAAACACTAGCAGTTTTTCTGCTAACAAAATGTGATACATACATAAAGCCTGCAGACACGCTCAAGAATGGAAGACAACGTTTGTTTGAATAGATGCTGAATTAGAGACTCACCTCTATGGTATCTAGCCACTTCAATGGCAGACAAAACAAACATGTGATCTCCTATTGCATCAAGAAGGCCATCTCGCACCTGAGCACGGCTCTCTGCTTTCCCTATGTATTCATTGAATACAAGGTCAACAACGTCAGAAGAAACTCTCTGAAATGAACAAGAAAGGTACTTTTTATAATGAGAACCCACCCTAAAAGGAGTAACAGTATAAACAGAGAGTGCCACCTGCATGTCTCTGGCTAGACTCCAAACATCACCATCTTTCAGAAAAAATCCCCTGCTGCGTCCAAGCAGAGCTCACAGTTCACAGTGGAGCACCTTTACCTAACCTAGATGTTCTTAGGGAGAAGGGATTTGCAAGATCAAAAAGGATGCCCTCAAATGCCTTTAGATAAATACCAATTGGTGATGCTAAGAGATAGATACGGTACTCTGTTCTTCCTTTGGTGGAAACAACCCTTGTAAGAGAAATGAAATCCTGCTGGATTTCATAAGATCCATTTCTTGCTGCAGACGGCCATAACTTACTCCCCTTCAGAAAAACCCTGGGCTCTGCCATTCCCAGACTATGATAGATTCCTATGGCTCTACATGATCCTTTACTGGCTATGTTTATCAACTTCTCAATTCTAACCTATTAATCTGCATTTTTTCAAGTTTCCTAGTTTCAGGAGAGCACAAAGCAACCAGAAAGCTGAGAGCTTTGTAAAACAGAGGGAAACAAAACCTCCCATGTCTACATGCAGGTCTCCTGGTGCCATTTTAGGCATCCCGAGATGTCCTTTCTAGTCTCCATGTGAAGCTTGAGAAAGGCTTTTGTGTGTTCTGTAGGTGTTGTGTCATATCTGCTGGCAGAACGCATATGCTGGATAACCAAGTGTATCTTGAATGTCATGGGACCAATGTTTAGTTGCCAGCATCGCTTTGGGATTTCCACAGCATTCCTTTTTAAAAAGATGGGGCATTTAGGATAGAGGTTTAGAGTATCTTCCGTGTTGATCAGTCACTATCAGCAATACGAAATGTGAATATGGAATTATCCCAGTGAAGAAATAGCACTGGGTTATTCTGGAAATGGTCTCTCACCTCAAATGATAATACAAAGGAGCTCTGTAATACTTGACGTGCAACTTCTTTGTCCAGACCGTCTGTAAAATCAGGAAATTTCATTACCTGCATAACAAAGAGAATACAGACTTATGAGGAAATCTTACATCCACAGGCTTACATGAAAAAAAAAAAAACACAACAATTTAAAGACTCTTACTTTAGGAACTATCCATCCAAATTCACAGTTATTCACTCCTATTATATATGGGACTGCATTCATTGCTTTTTCAGACAGTAATTGCCTGGGACTCTTTGGAAAAAATACACCATCCACACAAGAACTGATGAACAAGGGAGTCTGGAGAAAAACAAACAAAGAAACAAAGTAAATGAACATATCAAGTGAAAATATAAGAAGTAGTAGTATTCAAGCTCTCTTAATTTTCCACAATCAGTGTTTTGAACCAGAGAAGATTGCGAAGATTAGCATTGCTTTTAAATACTTGTGAAATGTAGGTTATTGTGAATTTACATCTCCTCTTAGTTAGAAATATCCTAGTATGAAAGAATGGAGAGCTTAGAGAAAATCTAACTTCTACATTGGAACTGCAAAGGAACAGGAAAACCAGGATTGTGGTAAGAAATTTACAGGACAAATTTATGATGTTAAGTAATGTTCAGGCTCTCCAGGAGAAACTGTGACATCTCACACTTTTGTCTCTTCCCTTGACAGAACCTGACAGTGAAACACATGTAGCTCAATGCCCATACGGAGTTAAAGAGAAGGAACCTGTTCACAATTCTCAGGTGAGGTGGAGCACAGTCGCAATGTTGTCAGATCCTGAAAACATAAAGAAGGGACAGATGTTAGATAGACTTCAAGTTCTCTTAATATTACAGGACATGTACAGCATGCTCTGTTATGATCAAATTTGAAATGCCGCTCATATACAAGGTATAATTTCACCTACCATTTTTAGAGTTATCTGTTCTATCTCTTCCTCTGTTTTTCCTCTTAAGCATTCAACCAGAGCAGCAGAACTGGATTTTTCACAGCCAGATGCAGCAGCAATTCTCTGCAATCAATAGAAACGAGTCACATTCTCAATTACTAATTATCCATATACTTCCCATACATGGGCTCTGTGTGCCACTGAGTCTGGTGTCCAGAGTAGGAAGAGTTGGGGGGGGGGGGGTGTCAAAATTTCTCAGAAAGGACCATCAAAGCCAGAAGTATTTCAGCTGTAAATGCCAAGATAGGAAGCTTTCATAACCCTTCATCTTGTGGGCTGAACAGAAAGACAAAACCCACTTCTCCAAAATATCTCCATTCACTAACAGACCAAGGTAGTTGTTCTGGGATGTAACAAACAGGGCTGAGAAGTCTGGATGGCATAAGTAGTTAGAGTAATGCATACATAGAATTTAATCATGTAGATGATAAAAAAAATAGCACATTGCACCCTTCTCAATGATGCATAGTCTTTTTGAATGAAGTAAGGCTATTTCTCAGCTGTCATTACACAGATAGACCTCAGTGCAGTGCTGCCTCTTTTACATCCCAGATGAGCCAAACAAGCTCTTGGAGCTTGTTTCTTACAGATGACAAATTGGGTTGAATTGGGCACTTCTTTTTAATTATAACTAGGCAGAATAAAGTTTTGTTCCTTTGAGCACCATCAGGCACCAGGCGGGAGGGAAAGAGAACAGTATTTGGATCTGGTGCCATTTTCCTGTCAAATAGCAGCTCAACTTTTTCTGAAGGCAGTATACTCCTGTACATTTCATACTCATTCACTGCCTTCTCTCTCTGCTTCCTTGATCTACTGCTTTCACTCAGACATTTGTGGATATTTGGGTATTTGGAAAGCAAAGTTTCACTCAACATGCATTACTGCAAAGAGGAATATTGTCTCTAATGAAGGTGGTTGAAATTCCACAAGAAAAAAATAATCGAGATCCACTTTTTGGAATAAACCATTTAAGATGTTCAAAACTATCTGAGAATTAAATATGCCACAAAATACCCACTTGTGCTTCTTCCTCGGGCTTATCAGTGAATAAAATCCTAATTGCAGTACCACTCTCTGAAATGGCCTTATGGAACAAGCCCTCTGCCAGTGGAGATAAGACCTGGAAAAAAAAAGCACCATCCAGAAAGAAGAACAAGCATTACTGGAAATGGACTCTGATCACTGACACAGGATTTCAATATCAGAATCTGCTTTTCTTGAAAAAATGTCATCCAAGTGTTACTCTGCAGCCTCTGATCAGATTTCTGCCATGCAAAGGTCTCCGGCAGGGATAAGTTCATGCCTGCCTTTCCCCTCCCATAGGGCTTTGCTTACAAGACTTCATGGAACAACACTGCAAGCCAGATATGAATCAGGTATAAATATGTCCAACAGACAGGCTGTGCTGCAGAAGGGGAAAAAACAACTCTAAGAGAGAAATCAGGAGCAAACGGACATTCAAATTTGAAGATGACAACATTTAAGGCCTAAACGACATCATCTGAGTACAAAAAGAACACTTGCAACAGCCAGAAGCTGCACTGGTATCATGTTGTATAACAGACTGAGGTGATGTGTGGTTTACCCGAAAGCTACCCATGTTTTCTCACTGATTTTTCTTTAATGTACTAACAGTGACCATGGACAGTGGGGGTTTTTTTCTCAAATAATAAACATTCATGTCTATGGTGAACTTACCAGAGCAGATACACTGACTCCCCCTGCAGACTCTCCACAGATGGTGACAGATCCCGGGTCCCCTCCAAAGTGTATGATATTTTCCTGTATCCACTGAAGAGCTGCCACTTGGTCCAAATACCCCCAGTTACCACGAGCATGCCTATCACCAGTGCTAGAAATAAAGAACAGATTTCTTTAAATGCTTGATGTAGAAATAAAAAAACACTGAGATAAATACAATGTGCAGGATAAGGAACCAGCTGTGAAGGAGCCTCTCTACATAATTTAAAACGAATTGGCTTCAAAAGGGGTGAGATCAGGCCAGTAGTCAAGCCACAACAGTCTCTGAAGCAGATCTGGGACTTGCATGTTGCTCCCAACTGCAGCATGTGTAATTAAGAAACAGAGAGTTTACTTGCCAAAGTAAGTATTCTACAGGCCTTTCCACAAGGGATTTGCACACATCATTTTGGAAATCGTTTATCAAAATCGAAGACAGCACATCTTACCTAAAGTATCCAACTATTCCCAATCTGTACTGAATTGCCACAACAACCACGCTGTCGAAGGCTGCTAATGCTGAGCCATCGTAGGGTGATGCTGCTCCAAAAACTAATCCACCTCCATGGATCCATACAAAGACCTGGAAGGGGAAAAAACAGAAACAGTTCAGCACAGGGAAGAGCTCCATGTGATACACACTGAATATCCTTGTTTCTGCTGCTTAACACATGAGTCCTTCAGATTACATTTCACAAATGGTCAATGTCTTTCAAATTGGAGGCTGGCAGCCTCACAACAGGCACTGATTTCATTAAATTCTTGAATTTTACCAGTCCCATGCAGGAAATCAAACACTGCCTAAGTAAAAAACCAGTAAGGTTTTATTTGTTAATTGTTAAAAACTGTGCCAGTAAGTCCACATACTGTACAGGTTGCAAGTTTGCAGTACAAGTACTGTAATCCTCAGGAAGCTGTTTGAAGATTCAAGGTCAGGCTCAATCTGTCACATCAAATCACAGAATTCATCAAGCCTGCTAGGGGTTTTGTAATGATTTTCCTTACCGGCAGCTTCTCCTGTTTGTTTGCAGAAACAGGTGTATATATATTCAGGTATAAGCAGTCTTCAGACATCTGGAGAAGAACTTTTTCTTTTCTAGTAGTAACAACATCTGATTCAAACTGCCCTAATACTCTTTGCTGTAGACACCTGAAAAAATAAGAGAAATAACAATCAATGGAAATAACAAAAATCTCAAAGCTATAGCATGAAGTTTTTTTGCAAAGTACAAACCTCTGATACATTTCTGAATTGATGGCAACAGAAAACATACAGTAAAATTTTAATTCTCAGTATGATTTCATCCATTGAGTGGGCATGGTAAGGCCTGTTAAAAGGGGCCACAGTCCAGAGCAGTACAATTTGACACCAAACGCGGTTTTGCATGTTTCAGAGCATTCCAGAAGTGTAGTTGCAGATGGGTACAGCTATAAATCACTTCAAATAAAATGCATAATAATTAGTTTGCAACTTCCATAGCTTTTTGTATTGCAGTTATTAGGCTAGAGTTATCAAAGAAAGGCAGCACTACAACTGAGTTTCTTACATGTCCTATTAACCATGTGGCTCATCAGCATTTTATTCCAACATTTCCTTAGCTTCTTTCTGCTTCAAAGCTACACAGCTTAAAAACATAACCAAATGCTCGCAAAAGAGCACACTGTCAGTCAGCTGTTGGTCCATGGTAGCTCAGCTATGATGCCTACTAGAGAGCACTCAATAAAACAGCAGCTTATAAAGATTTCCTCAGAAATGCATTCACTGTAGCAGATGTGAGAGTAGGTGAGACGACACCAAGGAGTTTACCCTTGTGGCTTTTGATCAGCCTGCGTATCAGCGTCCTCAAACTGCAGGTAATACGAAATCATTGAGAACATAAAAGCTTTTCTTCCTGCTTTACTTACATTGGTGGGTAGGAAGTGGCATCTCTGACACCTTTCCATGGCTCAGGAGGCTGGGGTTCAGAAAACCTCAGTGGTCCAACAGGAGGCTTAGCAAAAGGAAGTCCCAGAAAGACATTTACGCTCCTCTCAGCCGCATCTACTTTGATTTGGAATCCTCGGGCAGTCCCATATTTGGTCACCACTTCTGGCTGCTCTGCTTTTTGCCCTGGGGGTTGCGTGCACAACATCACATCACGGATTGGTCTCCTGGTGAGCAACTGACAGCTTTCTAAGAGCTTTGGTTACCTGAATGTGCACCTTCTGTTTGCTTCAACAAGTCGTTTTCAAACACAAGCCTTCAACAAACGCTAATCACTAGAGCTGACTTAAGTTCAGCCTTCATTCTGATAGTGTTCCCAGGTATGATCTCCCTCAGCCATACCGTGCCTGCAGCATATAACGTGCTTACTCTCCACACACATCAGTAACCGTGCATAGATTGCCCTCATAAAGAAAAGGCATTTCCTGATTTAGAAAAGCATCTGTGAGTGCACAAAACACATTTGGGTATCTGGATAGAACCAACCCACAAACAAAAACACCTTCTACCATACCTGAAAACAGTCAGGCACGCGCAAACGGTGCAAACATTCAGGTAAGATTTACTTTAATCTCAGTGTGAAATTTATCAGAAGAAACAACAGACATGGCATATTGGAGGCTCTGACTCAGCAGACAAAATTTCACAATAGGAATTTAGTTTTGCTGGCTGCACATGAAAAAAACCGAGACAAACGCCTGAAAGCAGACCAGAGAAAGAAACAGAGAGCTCTTTGCTGTTCAGACCTCAGTTCTATGCAGCAGGATTGGGACTTCAGGGCCTCCTTTAAGCTGGGGCTCCCACGGGTAAGCAAACTGCGCACGCACTCTAACTCCTCACAGCAGGCAACAGTGAAAAACATTTTGGAAGCTTACCAGTAGCTACGAGTGCTGTGAGCCTGGCGATGAGGATCAAGGACAGCAGCGTGTTCTTTTCGGTTGCCATTCTGCAGCCTACTCACACACTTACTGACTCTGTGCACTGCCTTTAGTACTCTGTCAGTATAGCTGTTGTGCAACACAAACACTGATAAGGAAAAGCAGTGCTCAAGCTGTGAACCGAATCGGCCCGGACCAGCCTTCAACAACTGTCATGACGGAATGGCACTGCTCCAAGGGGAGCGTAAGGCAGCTTATCCGTACATGGGAATAGGGGAACCTTCAGCTGTGCAGAACGGCCCCACAATTTCATAGCAGCTGCCTAGGGCTCCTTATAACTGCTCTTCACAGAACTTCAGGCAGCAGGGATTTGCTTAAAAATGCACTGGAAACAGTTCTCAGAACACCAGGAGATTCTTCCTGCTGCAGAACCGTTACCTTTACTGTCTTTAACAATTAAGTCAGGACTTACTTTCACTACACAGAGAACAAATCAGGAAAACTCTCCTACTAATGCATACTTTTTGACAAAAGCAATACAGGAAAAATCCTGGCTTTTCCTGCAGGGTCAACGCTCCACTCATCACTCAGTTCTGTGCCTTCAGAAATGTTTGGCTGGTATCTCACCATGCACGAGTTTTGCAACAGCTAAGAGAGGTTTTCTCCACTACTGCAGTACAGGAGCTGTATGCAAGGATTTGAGTGGTAAGAGCACTTGTAATCCCTGTGAAACATCAGGAGGGTGTGCTTGCATGTGAACTCGCATCTATCTGTAAGAAAGTGCTGAATAGAAGTAGTCTGCCATTCTGTAACTAGGTGGCCCTCTTTGATTTTTGTTTCCAGGCTCTGACTTTGTTCTCCTGGCTCTTTTTTTTTTTCCTCTTTCTCTTCTCCTTTTTCTTTTTTTTTTTGGCCAATGTCAATAGATCTTTCCCTTATAGCCTGTTCTGTAATCACATGCCATGACAACAATTCTCAATTGTCACAGACAGCATTTCTGTAGATTATTTTAGTGACTCACTTTTTTTTCAGCTGTGTGTGCCCCAAATCCAGTGATTCGATTAGTTCTACACAATGTATTCAGCACATAGTAATCCTGTGTGCTAAAGCTCTGTTCATATATTGAGAAAAGATGCTTTACTCCACACCCAACTCATGTGGGCAAGCCTGGGAAACTGAACTGGAACGCTCAGGGAGTGACTGGTCACAGTTCATAAACAGTGTAGACAGGAGCTTCTTGGTAGACTTTTGCAGGCCGTATAGATGTTCCTGGAGAGCCTTTTTCTTCTTGTATTGTTTCTCAAAAGTAAAGGTCGTGCCATGAAAACTGGGCTGTCTTTATTCTGCACGTTTCGTCATAAAGTTATTGTCTGATCCACGTATGCACGGAGAAAGGCAACAACTGGAAACAGGAGCCTGGAACTCAAATACTGGTGTACAGCATAAACCACCTTCTACTTATTCGTGTGATAAACGTTTCCTGGAAGCAAAGGGCAGTACTCCAGAGCAGTAAACTCTGCACTCCCGTTTGCCTGGTTGTTGTATACCACTGCAAATTCTCTTAGGATGGCCACTTACATTAGACTGCTGTAGTTCCCTGCATTAGTAAGCTGGCTCTACGCAAGGTGACACTACAGGAATCCCTGCTTGTGACGGCTGGCTTCCATCCTGATGGGCATGCATGCCCCAACTAGCCTGTAACCCACAAACAACAGGAGGAACCCTGTGCTATAAGGCCAAATAAGCTGTACTCCACTCATTGCTCTCTCCTTTTGCTGAAGCAAACCTGATTGATTGCCATAAGCATTCTTTTTTTCTATTTTCTGATCTTTCTGGTTTTCCAAAACTCCACCCACTCCAATCTGCTTCACTGCTCCCCTTCAGTCACTACTCTGCCTTTCAAGCTTTACTCTTCAACCTTCCTCTGCTGCACTCTCTTTTTTCTGCTCATGTCCACATTCTGCAAAATGTCTCAGCCCCTACCCCATTTTCATCCCGTCCATAAAGAAGATGATATCCAACTTGCAGGCCAAAGGTAGCTGCCATCCTGAAGTTACTCCTTGTGCAAACGCTATCTGTACACTCTGCTGAACTCACGTAATAAAATAAACAGATTGGGTCTAGATCTTTACCACCTTGGCTACGGGGCCTTTGGCCAAAGGATCTACCAACTGGACTTAGACTTCTGCAAGTGTGGAGATCCTTACTCTAAGTGACATAAACTAAACTAGTGGAGTCTGGAAACAGTGCTACCTGGGAAGTGCAATTCTTGGATGCTGCCTGGCATTGCATTTTAATGGAGAGCATTTTGCAGTTTGCGTTCAATCAGTGAACAACGCACAAGTCAGAGAACAGGTCAGAAAAATCCTGCCACGTGATGACTTTTGCCTCCTGCACCCTGATGTACTGCTACCTGTCTTGATTTCAATAGCTGAAAAATAGAGACAAATCTCATGTTTATGGGCACATAGCTAAAAGAGAGCCCACAAAGACATTAGGATTCAAGTATATAGAGTAGAAATGTTCAGAAATCTGCATTTAAAGCAGGGTCACGTCATTATTTTTTTAAAATTCAGCCTCTGGTGAAGACTAAATGAAGCTGGAACACACAAAACGTAGCACTAGAGTCTATGAAGCTAGAGCTTTGAAAGTTTTAACGCTGCCTCCTTCACTTGTGGCAATCTCACTCCAGGATATCTCTGGGACGGAACAGAGTATCAGAGCATTCACTGCTAAGCAGACAGGAATAAAATCACTTGCCGTTATCTCATGAGTTAATTTTAACACTGTGCTTCCATTTAAGTAGTCAGTTCCTCTGCACTTCTCTGCATGCACACGCAACACGATCATATGTTCTATGCATATACATACAATGCTGCCTGGTTTTCTCCTTTTGAAAGGAGGAGTACAGCTCCTAAAGGGAAGAGTGCATAAAATCAAAATAAATCAAGATTATTTTTCCCTCACAAAACACATTAACTAGAACAAAGAACAGTACCCACGAGCAATCTGAATTCTAGCACTGCACTACTGTTCCAGGCGAGGTACTGCAACTGTCAGAAATGTACTGCTATCTCAGTTGTAAAACTCACTCACAGCACAGAACTGTCCTTAAAAATTGCAGAGGACATTTCTGTGTGTGAATCAGACCAAAACCTCAGGAACATCACATGTATCTTTGACATGAGAAAGACAGTTTTACTTGCAAAACACGTCTTTATTGATTAAACTTGATTAACACAACATTGCTGCCAAATTCTTCTTCAGCAATGGCAAAGCTGCAGAAAAACCTGAGGAGCAGACAGATCTGTCAACTACATTGAATAAGTGAGGCTTCAGTTGTGGACACGAACCGAGGGAAAAGCAAAGGATCTGGCTTTTGTCACTCATGCATCTCTCCGGCTTCCCTGCTGTCATGGTTTCATGATTTTTCATTATCGGTATTCCACATCATAACATCATGCAATGCACTGGGGGTTTGACTGCTGATGCTCAAGTTCCGGGTGCCTGTCCAGAGGAGAAGAGCAGCTACGTTTCCCCAGGGGGCTTTGCGGTCAGCGAGGAGATATAACTCCCGGCAAGGTCACCTGATGCTCTCTTCTTTGCCTGCGCTGCTTCGCTTGCGCTTCTCTGCCTGCGCTGCTTCGCTTGCGCTTCTCTGCCTGCGCTTCTCGCCTGCGCTTCTCTGCCTGCGCTTCTCATCTCAGCGTTGTGGTAAGGCCGATCCACTATCAATTTCACATTCTCTCTCCTTATAAAATTCTGTTGATACCATATTTAGTAAATTACTTTGTTTTACCTCAGATTGTTGCCACTGTTTTCAATTATTTCGGGGTCCCTTATTTTTCTTTTTTTTTCCGGGGGCGCGGATCCGCGGATCCCTCCGCCCTTCTAGTCACGGAACCGGGCCGAACCAGCCCGTAAACCGTTGACATTCTTGGTGGAGAATGCGGGCAACAGTTGCTTTTTAGCTTTTTGAACAAATCTCTCTCTCCGCTCTCAGACAGCTTCATTGGGAAAGTTTATCTGTTTCACCAGTACTGTCTGAAAGCGTGACCTTGAAAAGTCCAGGCGGACGGCCAATACTCTAGGATATTTGTAAACTTTGAGCCTTGCTATCTTGTTTCTGTAAAAGAAAAAAAAAGAGAAAAAATGCTTTCTCTACTGAAACTGCCTTTTAAGGGGCTGCATGCCACTGTCTCTTCTTTCTTAATGCTAAAAACATACTGGGCCTTAATTAAGTTCACCACTTTGCTCTATGGAGCAATAGGTATATATAGCCAATTGAAAACATGGATGGAAATAACTATGTGGCATCTGCATATTATGTGGCATACCATTCCAGAGGGAGCTGCTAATTTTACAGGGTTGGGGATTCTTAAGCAGGTTTCCAGCCTCTCCTTTGAATTCTTTATGCGGATTTTCAATGCTCACCTGATCACGTTATTAATCTCCGTGAATGTACTGCTCACCATTTCACTTATTATTAGTATTTATTATATTTTGAGGAAGTCTGCCCCAAAACCAGTAAATACTGAGTGGCAGGGAATGTGGAGAGGCCTGGGTGAGACTTTAGAGAGATGGAAATCTTCGGTGTCATGGAACTTTACTCCAGAACACCTGAAAGACCCTGAAAATTTAAACAGATATTTGAGACAGGAATGTCGTGGCTCAGGAAGATCTGAGGAGGCCCAAATTGTTTGGGGCCTGGCTAATGCTTACCGGGCCTTATTCAATACTATCCTGGAGAGGGAGAGAGTTTGTGAAATTGAAAAGGAGAGTCTCAGGGAAACAGTGCAAAATGAGCGAGAGAGTCTCCTGGTCGAGAGAAACAGCCTCCAATCTGAGAGAGATGCCCTCCGAATTGAGAGAGACTCCCTGCAATCCAAACTCAACAGTCTTCAATCTCAACAAGACACCCTCCAATCTGAGCTAGATACTCTCATAATCGAACGAGACAGGCTCCGAGCTGAACTGGAGGATGAGAGCATTGGAACTGACCAACCTGATCAACTACAGGAAGCACCACAATTGATGTCACTTGCCCCTGTAAGAGGACGGAAAATGAAACGAATCTCGACTCAGTTAGAAGAGAAGAAAGAAGAGGAGAGAGGTCCAGAGGAGTGGCTCCAAGATCCACAAGAAGCACCCCTAAGTCCAGGGGAGGGGCCCTCAGTAAGACCACGGTCACCGGCGCCAATGAGGGCAACAAGAAGTCCCGAAAGAGTAAGAGGTGAGCAAGATATCGTTACTATTGTTGATCGATCTCTGAAAATGAATGAAATTCGAAGTCTGAGAAAAGACTTTTCACGTCACCCAAATGAGCCTATTGCCACTTGGTTACTTCGATGTTGGGACAATGGGGCCAACAGTGTGTGGCTGGATAGTAGAGAAGCTCGCCAACTGGGTGGCGTTGCTAGGGACTCAGCCATTGACAGAGGTATTAGTACATGCCAGAACCAGGCCTTTACCCTCTGGAAGCGGATGTTGTTAGCTGTAAAAGAAAGATACCCCTTCAAAGATGATCTGATGCCTGAGAAAAAGAAATGGGCTGATATGGAAGAAGGCATCTGTTATTTAAGAGAATATGCTGTGGTGGAAATGCTACATAGCCCCGATTTCATTCCTGACGAGCCAGACCAAGAGCATGATCCCGAGAGAGTCAGGTGTACACCAAACATGTGGCGTACATTCACAAAGACCGCACCAGAAAGGTACGCCAGCACATTTGCAGCAATGTATGGCAGAGGGGAAAGAAGACCCCTTATAAGTGAATTGGTTAATAAACTTCAAGACTTTGAGTTACATTTAAGCCCTCTGCGAGCTTGTGTTTCAGCCATTACAAAGGTAGCTGAAAAGCTGGACAGAATGGAAAACAAACAAGAAGATATAATAGACAAACTATCAACCGTGCCTGAAGCTGATAAATCCATGGAGGTAACGGATACATCAAATGGGGACCAGAATCCCCAAACCAGCCTATTGGAGGGGCTGATCAACTTGATTTCCTCCCAGCCGGTGGCATCTAATGTCTCAGCTATCAAAAGAAGACGTTCTCCTGCTCGAGCAAGTGACAACAGTAAGACCACATCACGTTTTGCCTTGTGGCATTACCTACGTGACCATGGAGAAGATATGAAGGAGTGGCATAAACAACCTACTCCTGTACTTCAAGCACGGGTAAGAGAGTTACAAGACAAATCAACCACCAAGGTGAACTTCTCTAAAAAGGTGATTGCTCCAGTTGCTGCAGACAGTGAAGGTAACAAATAGAGGGGCCCTGCCCCCAGCCAGGGGGGGGAAAGGGATAATAGAGTTTATTGGACTGTGTGGATTAGATGGCCTGGCACATCAGAATCACGAAAATATAAGGCCCTGGTGGATACTGGTGCACAGTGCACTCTAATGCCCTCGAGTCACCAAGGGACAAAATCAGTTTATATTCATGGGGTGACTGGAGGTTCCCAAGAGCTGACTATGTTGGAGGCCGAAATCAGCCTCACTGGTAAAGACTGGCAAAAACACCCTATTGTGACTGGCCCAGGGGCTCCATGCATACTTGGTATTGATTACCTCAGAAGGGGATATTTTAAGGATCCCAAAGGGTATCGATGGGCCTTTGGAATAGCTGCTGTAGACACAGAAGGTGTTAAGCAGTTGTCTATTTTGCCTGGCCTGTCAGAAGATCCATCTGCCGTGGGGTTGCTACGAGTGAAAGAGCAACAAGTACCGATTGCTACAAAAACGGTGCACAGACGGCAGTACCGCACCAACAGGGATTCCTTGCTCCCCATTCAGAAGCTGATTCACCAACTAGAGAATCAGGGAGTGATTAGCAAGACTCACTCACCTTTTAATAGCCCCATATGGCCAGTGCGTAAAGCCAGTGGAGAATGGAGGCTGACGGTGGACTACCGTGGCCTGAATGAAGTCACACCCCCATTGAGTGCTGCTGTGCCAGATATGTTAGAACTCCAATATGAATTGGAGTCAAAGGCAGCCAAATGGTACGCCACCATTGATATTGCTAACGCCTTTTTCTCCATTCCTTTGACCAAAGAATCTAGGCCACAGTTTGCTTTCACCTGGAGGGGCATTCAGTATACCTGGAATCGTTTGCCCCAGGGGTGGAAACATAGCCCAACCATTTGCCATGGGTTGATCCAAGCTGCACTGGAACAGGGAGGTGCTCCTGAGCACTTACAATATATTGATGACATCATCGTGTGGGGCAACACAGCAAAGGAAGTTTTTGAGAAAGGAGAGCAAATAATCCAGATCCTTCTGCGTGCTGGTTTCGCTATTAAGCGAAGCAAAGTGAAAGGGCCTGCCCAGGAAATTCAGTTCCTAGGTATAAAGTGGCAAGATGGCCGTCGTCACATCCCAACAGATGTGATCAACAAAATCAGTGCCATGTCTCCACCCACTAATAAGAAAGAGACACAATCGTTCCTGGGTGTAGTGGGTTTTTGGAGAATGCATGTTCCAAACTACAGCCTCATTGTAAGCCCCCTTTATCAGGTGACACGGAAGAAGAATGATTTTATGTGGGGTCCTGAGCAGCAGCAGGCTTTTGAGCAGATTAAACAAGAGATAGCCCGTGCCGTGGCCCTGGGGCCAGTACGGATGGAACAGGATGCGAAGAACATCCTCTACACTGCTGCTGGAGAGAAAGGTCCCACTTGGAGTTTGTGGCAAAGAGCCTCAGGAGAGACCCGAGGCCGACCCCTGGGATTCTGGAGTCGGGCGTACAGAGGGTCTGAAGAGTGCTACACTCCAACTGAGAAGGAGATCTTAGCCGCGTATGAGGGGGTTCGGGCTGCTTCCGAAGTAATCGGTACAGAAACACAGCTCCTTCTGGCACCTCGACTGCCAGTGCTGAACTGGATGTTCAAGGGAAAGGGTCCCTCCACCCATCATGCTACTGATGCCACTTGGAGTAAGTGGATTGCGCTGATTACGCAGCGAGCGCGGATGGGGAATCTCAACCGTCCAGGAATCCTAGAGGTGATCATGGACTGGCCTGAAGGCAAAAAGTTTGGAACACCGCCAGCAGAAGAGATATCACGTGCTAAAGAGGCCCCACCATATAATGAACTACCCGAAAATGAGAAGACATATGCCCTATTCACAGATGGATCGTGTTGTATTGTGGGGAAACACCGCAGATGGAAAGCCGCTGTGTGGAGCCCCACACGACAAGTTGCAGAGGCCACTGAAGGAAAAGGAGAATCGAGCCAATTTGCAGAGGTAAAGGCTGTCCAACTGGCCTTGGATGTTGCTGAACGGGAGAGGTGGCCAATGCTTTATGTTTACACTGACTCGTGGATGGTGGCAAATGCTCTATGGGGGTGGTTACAGCAGTGGGAGCAAAACAACTGGCAAAGAAAGGGTAAACCTATTTGGGCTGCTGACCTGTGGAAAGATATTGCTGCCCGAATAAAGAATATGGTTATAAAGGTGCGTCACGTAGATGCCCATGTGCCCAAGAATAGGGCTACTGAAGAGCAGCAAAATAACCATCAGGTAGACAGAGCTGCCAGAATTGAGGTGGCCCAAACAGATCTGGACTGGCAGAACAAGGGTGAATTATTTCTAGCCCGATGGGCCCATGAGACCTCAGGCCATCAAGGGAGAGATGCGACATATAAGTGGGCTAGAGACCGAGGGGTGGATTTAACTATGGATGCTATTGCGCAAATCATTCACGACTGTGACACGTGTGCCACAATTAAACAAGCCAAGAGAATGAAACCTCTCTGGGAGGAAGGGCGATGGCAAAAGTACAAATATGGGGAGGCATGGCAGGTTGATTATATCACCTTGCCACGATCTCGTAATGGTAAGCGTTATGTGCTCACCATGGTGGAGGCAACAACTGGGTGGCTTGAAACCTATGCAGTACCCCACGCTACCGCCCGAAATACCATACTAGGTCTTGAGACACAAGTCCTGTGGCGACATGGTACCCCAGAAAGAATTGAGTCAGATAATGGGACTCATTTTAAAAATTCTCTTGTAGGTACCTGGGCTAAAGGTCATGGTATTGAGTGGATTTACCATATTCCCTACCATGCACCGGCCTCAGGTAAGATTGAACGATACAATGGGTTGTTAAAAACTATGCTGAAAGCAATGGGAGGCGGTACATTTAAGCACTGGGAGAAGCATTTGGCAGAAGCCACCTGGTTAGTCAATACCAGAGGATCTATCAATCGTGGTGGTCCAACCCAGTCCAGCTCCCTACATACCGTAGAGGGAGATAAAGTCCCTGTTGTACATGTAAAGAATATGTTGGGAAAGGCAGTTTGGGTTATTCCAGCCTCTGAGAAGGACAAACCTCTTCGTGGAACTGTTTTTGCCCAGGGACCTGGGTCCACTTGGTGGGTGATGCAGGAAAACGGGGATGTTCAATGTGTACCGCAAGGGAACTTGATGTTGAGGGAGTGCAGTCAGTAATTCCTAGTGCGTGTGTTTATATTTTGTTTGTATATATTAAGCATGATGTAGTGATGTGGAATAAGGGGTGGAATGTCATGGTTTCATGATTTTTCATTATCGGTATTCCACATCATAACATCATGCAATGCACTGGGGGTTTGACTGCTGATGCTCAAGTTCCGGGTGCCTGTCCAGAGGAGAAGAGCAGCTACGTTTCCCCAGGGGGCTTTGCGGTCAGCGAGGAGATATAACTCCCGGCAAGGTCACCTGATGCTCTCTTCTTTGCCTGCGCTGCTTCGCTTGCGCTTCTCTGCCTGCGCTGCTTCGCTTGCGCTTCTCTGCCTGCGCTTCTCGCCTGCGCTTCTCTGCCTGCGCTTCTCATCTCAGCGTTGTGGTAAGGCCGATCCACTATCAATTTCACATTCTCTCTCCTTATAAAATTCTGTTGATACCATATTTAGTAAATTACTTTGTTTTACCTCAGATTGTTGCCACTGTTTTCAATTATTTCGGGGTCCCTTATTTTCTTTTTTTTTTCCGGGGGCGCGGATCCGCGGATCCCTCCGCCCTTCTAGTCACGGAACCGGGCCGAACCAGCCCGTAAACCGTTGACACCTGCTATTAAGTCTGTGCCAGCACAGTGTGATCACAAAGTGGAAATCGATCCACTGCCATAATTACAGAGAATAAGCGTAAATATGAGAACTGCGACAAAAAGGTGAAAGGAAAGGACACGTTATTTTATCCTCAAAAATATTTTAAATAATTCCTTTTGCTATCCTAAATACTACGCCTTTTATGTATGCTTAGACAGTAAATTATAGCTCTAGCTTAGCTTTCTTGTTTTCCATTCTTTTCCTAGTTGGCTTTCCAAACATCACCTTTTCCCAGAAGTCTACCTTCTTTTCCTTCAACTTTCTGGCTTTCCTTTCTCTTAGATTTATCTCCAAGCATTCTTCATTTAGATTACGCAACGGCCATTCAGCCAGACCTTCCCCATTAGGATTCCTGTAAACAATAAGAAAGAAAGAGAAAAACCCTGAAATTTGTTAGCAATCCAGAAATCATCAAGAGAAGATTTCAGGACTGTTGATGAACAAGATCAGCATAGTTATTCTACAGGTAGTGGAACTGAGGTACGAGGAAGTGAAAGGATTTGCCTGTATCCTTCCAGGTAACCAGAAACACAACCAGTAAATCAATGAACAAGACCCTGTCTCCTGAGTCCCACTACCACTGAGGAAATGGGCCACGTCGTTTAGTTCTATGGATCTCATCCTCGTTTTGTGGGACTGAAATTCTCTGTTCTGAGCACAACGAGGCAAAGGTTTCTTCATCTTGATACAAGAGGATGGAATTTCGTGCTTCCAACACGAATATTTCAAGAATTTTCCCTTAGAATCAGTTACATGTATGACCACATGTAAATACACCTCAACATACACAAGGAATATCTGCTATTAGAATGCTTTCCTTTTAAATTTGAGAAAAAAGCAAGAGAACTCTACAGCGTTCTCTAGTTGTTCTCAAAGGGCAGGATATTATAAGTAATATTATAATAAGGATATTAATAAGTAGATGCCAAATGTAAGCTAAATCAAAGGACTCTAGTAACAGATTAATTCATGCTTTTTACAACACAGCTGGATTGCTCTAAAGTTCACTGGAGTAAAAGGAAATCATGCAGTTTGCACGGACTTTGAAACAGACTATGAGCTACTGTGAAAATGACAGCAATAAAAGAAGAAAAAGTGCAGAAAAAACTTTATGTATCTCATTCTCGTGTTCTTCTTTCAAAATGAGAACTGTACCCAATCTGTTTCATGGGAAAGAAAGGACTGCTTTCTATTTCTTTTAGGCATAAGCAAGTAGTGGCAAGTGCTGGATTCACAATATTCCTGAGGAGGTGACACCTTTCACTGAACCATTCAGTGATCAGCACGTGAGTTTGGGCTGTGGCACAAAGGATTCTGCCTGAAAGAACCTGAGCCCACACTTCCAAAATGCTACGAGAATGCCCAAACTGTTACGGCAAAGGCAATTTAGAGAGCATGCTCCTAATCCTTCCTCAATGGACCAGTTCCATTTTTTAAAAAAACATGACCTACTGACTGAGTCATGTGACAAAGGGACTTTAACCCAGGCCTGGTTCACGTTTTCATTTTTTGGCAGTACGTTCATATGTGAACAATGATTTTCAAGGGGGAAACACATAAAGGGCAGTACTTCATAAAAACAAAAACAAAAGATCTCAGGTGAACACCTTGAGAGCTCATCAGGAATGGCATCCATTGCCATCGAACATGCATGATGCATTAGTTTCACAAAAACACAGGCAAACATCCCACTGGTTTTATGCCTTTGTTCCCCTCGATTTGTGATGTTTTAATGAAAAATACATAAGAATGTAAGGGTTTTTTTTCACTTATATGCATGACGTTCATTATATATTTTGTATGCAGCCCATGGCAATTCCTGTTGGCTCAATGTGGCTTGGGGCTAGCCAAAAGATTGGACAACCATGCTTTATCCCAGGTTTTAGATCTTCATGCTGAAAATGAAACAGTGGAGTTCCAGCCTTACCCTAATGAACGCAAGCTGGAACGCTCTGCAAAACAGACTGTAACCCATTCTCTGCAGCCTGAAAGCCAGTCAGATTTCTCAGAAAAGAGGACGCATTACTTGAAATACCTCAAGCAAAGGAGACAGGCAAGACTTCCCACTTCCTAGTAACCTGCTCATCTCCCACTAGAGATTTAATCAATCAATTTAATCACTCATATATAACTTCCTGTGCTTCAGAAACAGCAAACTGTATGTGATAAAGAATGGAGAATTCAGTAAAGTAATACTGAACAAATTCAAACAAGAGTAAGGGTTACATTTCCATCTCATCGCTAATGTGTGCACCGTAACATGATGAAAATGGAAGTAACAATACTGAATCATGCCACTACTGTGAGAGTATTTTATAAATGAATCCTGAGGTACAATTTCTTACCCTATAGGCCTATAGTAGTACATACACTTAAAAGAAAAGCCAAACACGTTAAATTTAGAGGCAGCCACTGTTCCAGCTCGCAGCTGAACATTCTGCCTGTAGCTCCAGTATTTATAACAGTTTACAGAACAGGAAAACAATTGTGATCCCATGGCTGGTTTTTGACGGATACTCTTATCCTCACAGGAAGGCTGTAAGAATGACAACCAAGGACACTCTCAATAAGGAAGAGCGGAAGGAACAGGCAGCATATTGTGACACCTATGACACATTCAGTAAACATAATTTCTTATACATTTCAATATATTTGCCAATATTCCCTTGGATACACAGAATCATAGAATGGCCTGGGTTGAAAGGGACCACAATGATCATCTAGTTTCCACCCCCCTGCTATGGGCAGGGTCACCTAGGCCAGGCTGCCCAGAGCCAAATCCAGCCTCGCCTTGAATGCCTCCAGGGATGAGGTATCCACAACCTCCTTGGGCAACCTGTTCCAGAGTGCCACCACACTCTCTGGTCTGCATGAACCTAAAAGGCTTTTTTTCCCCCCCGCTTGCTTCATCATTGATTTTTATTTCCGTGAGCATTTTGCACTTCCCCTGATACTCCCTTTTCACTAAGGGAGAGAATCAAGGCAAGTTCTCCTGTGATCATGACAACAAACTACTCACTAGTGAGTTAGAAAGTCAAGGTTAAAATCTGCATTCTGACAAATTAATGTTGACCTTACTTCGGGTTGTAAAAGGAAAATGTATCCCCTGCAGCTCTCACAAATCCGTGTGTTCTCTCCTTCTTTCACTGCTCATCTGTTTTGTGAGCTGTACCCAAAACTCCATTTTGTCTTCTTTCAGTTTCTTTGCTGCCTTTTGTATGAGGTCTATTTCCAGGTATCTTTCATCCAGATCATACTGAGGCCAATGTACCAAGCCTTCCCCATTGGGATTTCTGGAAACACAAAAATGAGAAGTTACCTCTCCATTTGTGCGCTGACTTCTCAACCTGAGATCGTTTCAGAAGACTAACAGGAGCTCAGATTGCATGATTCTAGAGCCTGAACAGATGGATGTTTTTATCAAAATGCTCATCACTGGAACAGCAAACATGTAATAATGACTGCCATTACACTGGGATCTTCTAATCCTCCACTGCAGATACAAATAGCTCTTGGATTTTATTTTGGATTGCGCGTTCATTTCCAGAGTTTTTCTTGCAATTGTTAAGAAGAGAAACTATTTGTTTCAGTACTCATCTTAAACTCTGCCACATTGCAGGAGCTACCAAGCTGCTGCTATGCTTCAGGCAGCACAGACAAAACTTGAGCTGCAGTTAGCACTGCGGATCTCACCCGTTTCTAGCAAAGTTAGTCCAGTACTTCATAACAGTTCTGCTAAGTTTATTTTCTTCTTCTGTAGCATTCCCTGCAAAGTGAGAGAAGAAGTGGCAATATTCAAAGATCAATAATCAAAAAACAGAAGTCCAATTCTATGGATCTACTTGTTACTCTGGTCTGCGGAAGTTCCATGTGAGCAGAGCAGATGAATTAATTGACAACAAGTAACTATTACTGAAAACAGAAAAAAACAGCTTACTTTGAATCCAGTGTTACTAAACAAAATTCTATTCTGAATGTGCTCAGGTGAGTAAAATTAATAACAATGTAGATTTTAAAAGAATTGTTTAGCAAGCCCAGATAACTCACCAGCTAAGAATGGATTTCCAAAGACAAATGCAATCTCATCTCCATGATCTGCTTTTACAAACTCTGGTACGACACCTGAGGCTGAGCTTGGTCGATGTTGAAATTCATAGAAGTAGACTGGGTGGCCAGCATCTAACAGAAAATAAATTTAAAAACGAGAATGCTAGTATTGCAAATGCCACCAAATGCCAAATGCATTTGCATTGATGATAAACGTTCACCAAAGCTAAACTGATAAAATGAAAACACTAGCAGTTTTTCTGCTAACAAAATGTGATACATACATAAAGCCTGCAGACACGCTCAAGAATGGAAGACAACGTTTGTTTGAATAGATGCTGAATTAGAGACTCACCTCTATGGTATCTAGCCACTTCAATGGCAGACAAAACAAACATGTGATCTCCTATTGCATCAAGAAGGCCATCTCGCACCTGAGCACGGCTCTCTGCTTTCCCTATGTATTCATTGAATACAAGGTCAACAACGTCAGAAGAAACTCTCTGAAATGAACAAGAAAGGTACTTTTTATAATGAGAACCCACCCTAAAAGGAGTAACAGTATAAACAGAGAGTGCCACCTGCATGTCTCTGGCTAGACTCCAAACATCACCATCTTTCAGAAAAAATCCCCTGCTGCGTCCAAGCAGAGCTCACAGTTCACAGTGGAGCACCTTTACCTAACCTAGATGTTCTTAGGGAGAAGGGATTTGCAAGATCAAAAAGGATGCCCTCAAATGCCTTTAGATAAATACCAATTGGTGATGCTAAGAGATAGATACGGTACTCTGTTCTTCCTCTGGTGGAAACAACCCACGTAAAAGAAATGAAATCCTGCTGGATTTCATAAGATCCATTTCTTGCTGCAGACGGCCATAACTTACTCCCCTTCAGAAAAACCCTGGGCTCTGCCATTCCCAGACTATGATAGATTCCTATGGCTCTACATGATCCTTTACTGGCTATGTTTATCAACTTCTCAATTCTAACCTATTAATCTGCAATTTTTCAAGTTTCCTAGTTTCAGGAGAGCACAAAGCAACCAGAAAGCTGAGAGCTTTGTAAAACAGAGGGAAACAAAACCTCCCATGTCTACATGCAGGTCTCCTGGTGCCATTTTAGGCATCCCGAGATGTCCTTTCTAGTCTCCATGTGAAGCTTGAGAAAGGCTTTTGTGTGTTCTGTAGGTGTTGTGTCATATCTGCTGGTAGAACGCATATGCTGGATAACCAAGTGTATCTTGAATGTCATGGGACCAATGTTTAGTTGCCAGCATCGCTTTGGGATTTCCACAGCATTCCTTTTTAAAAAGATGGGGCATTTAGGATAGAGGTTTAGAGTATCTTCCGTGTTGATCAGTCACTATCAGCAATACGAAATGTGAATATGGAATTATCCCAGTGAAGAAATAGCACTGGGTTATTCTGGAAATGGTCTCTCACCTCAAATGATAATACAAAGGAGCTCTGTAATACTTGACGTGCAACTTCTTTGTCCAGACCGTCTGTAAAATCAGGAAATTTTATTGCCTGCATAACAAAGAGAATATACACAGGAAATCTTACATCCACTGGCTTATATTAAAAAACAAACAAACAAACAAAACAACTGTTTAAAGTCTCTTACATTGGGAATTACCCATCCGAATTCACAGTTATTCACTCCTATTATATATGGGACTGCATTCATTGCTTTTTCAGACAGTAATTGCCTGGGACTCTTTGGAAAAAATACACCATCCACACAAGAACTGACGAACAAGGGAGTCTGGAGAAAAACAAACAAAGAAACAAAGTAAAAGCTTCACCAAATGAACATATCAAGTGAAAATATAAGAAGTAGTAGTATTCAAGCTCTCTTAATTTTCCACAATCAGTGTTTTGAACCAGAGAAGATTGCGAAGATTAGCATTGCTTTTAAATACTTGTGAAATGTAGGTTATTGTGAATTTACATCTCCTCTTAGTTAGAAATATCCTAGTATGAAAGAATGGAGAGCTTAGAGAAAATCTAACTTCTACATTGGAACTGCAAAGGAACAGGAAAACCAGGATTGTGGTAAGAAATTTACAGGACAAATTTATGATGTTAAGTAATGTTCAGGCTCTCCAGGAGAAACTGTGACATCTCATACTTTTGTCTCTTCCCTTGACAGAACCTGACAGTGAAACACATGTAGCTCAATGCCCATACGGAGTTAAAGAGAAGGAACCTGTTCACAATTCTCAGGTGAGGTGGAGCACAGTCGCAATGTTGTCAGATCCTGAAAACATAAAGAAGGGACAGATGTTAGATAGACTTCAAGTTCTCTTAATATTACAGGACATGTACAGCATGCTCTGTTATGATCAAATTTGAAATGCCGCTCATATACAAGGTATAATTTCACCTACCATTTTTAGAGTTATCTGTTCTATCTCTTCCTCTGTTTTTCCTCTTAAGCATTCAACCAGAGCAGCAGAACTGGATTTTTCACAGCCAGATGCAGCAGCAATTCTCTGCAATCAATAGAAACGAGTCACATTCTCAATTACTAATTATCCATATACTTCCCATACATGGGCTCTGTGTGCCACTGAGTCTGGTGTCCAGAGTAGGAAGAGTTGGGGGGGGGGGGTGTCAAAATTTCTCAGAAAGGACCATCAAAGCCAGAAGTATTTCAGCTGTAAATGCCAAGATAGGAAGCTTTCATAACCCTTCATCTTGTGGGCTGAACAGAAAGACAAAACCCACTTCTCCAAAATATCTCCATTCACTAACAGACCAAGGTAGTTGTTCTGGGATGTAACAAACAGGGCTGAGAAGTCTGGATGGCATAAGTAGTTAGAGTAATGCATACATAGAATTTAATCATGTAGATGATAAAAAAAATAGCACATTGCACCCTTCTCAATGATGCATAGTCTTTTTGAATGAAGTAAGGCTATTTCTCAGCTGTCATTACACAGATAGACCTCAGTGCAGTGCTGCCTCTTTTACATCCCAGATGAGCCAAACAAGCTCTTGGAGCTTGTTTCTTACAGATGACAAATTGGGTTGAATTGGGCACTTCTTTTTAATTATAACTAGGCAGAATAAAGTTTTGTTCCTTTGAGCACCATCAGGCACCAGGCGGGAGGGAAAGAGAACAGTATTTGGATCTGGTGCCATTTTCCTGTCAAATAGCAGCTCAACTTTTTCTGAAGGCAGTATACTCCTGTACATTTCATACTCATTCACTGCCTTCTCTCTCTGCTTCCTTGATCTACTGCTTTCACTCAGACATTTGTGGATATTTGGGTATTTGGAAAGCAAAGTTTCACTCAACATGCATTACTGCAAAGAGGAATATTGTCTCTAATGAAGGTGGTTGAAATTCCACAAGAAAAAAATAATCGAGATCCACTTTTTGGAATAAACCATTTAGGATGTTCAAAACTATCTGAGAATTAAATATGCCACAAAATACCCACTTGTGCTTCTTCCTCGGGCTTATTAGTGAATGAAGTCCTAATTGCAGTACCACTCTCTGAAATGGCCTTATGGAACAAGCCCTTTGCCAGTGGAGATAAGACCTGGAAAAAAAAAAGCACCATCCAGAAAGAAGAACAAGCATTACTGGAAATGGATTCTGATCACTGACACAGGATTTCAATATCAGAAACTGCTTTTCTTGAAAAAATGTCATCCAAGTGTTACTCTGCAGCCTCTGATCAGAGTTCAGCCGAGCAAAGGTCTCTGGCAGCATTAACAGGGATAAGTTCATGTCTGCCCTTACCCTCCCATAGGGCTTTGCTTACAGGACTTCATGGAACAACACTGCAAGCCAGATATGAATCAGGTATAAATATGTCCAACAGACAGGCTGTGCTGCAGAAGGGGAAAAAACAACTCTAAGAGAGAAATCAGGAGCAAACGGACATTCAAATTTGAAGATGACAACATTTAAGGCCTAAACGACATCATCTGAGTACAAAAAGAACACTTGCAACAGCCAGAAGCTGCACTGGTACCACGTTGTATATCAGACTGAGGTGATGTGTGGTTTACCCGAAAGCTACCCATGTTTTCTCACTGATTTTTCTTTAATATACTAACAGTGACCATGGACAGTGGGGGTTTTTTTCTCAAATAATAAACATTCATGCCTATGGTGAACATACCAGAGCAGATACACTGACTCCCCCTGCAGATTCTCCACAGATGGTGACAGATCCCGGGTCCCCTCCAAAGTGTATGATATTTTCCTGTATCCACTGAAGAGCTGCCACTTGGTCCAAATACCCCCAGTTACCACGAGCATGCCTATCACCAGTGCTAGAAATAAAGAACAGATTTCTTTAAATGCTTGATGTAGAAAAAAACAACACTGAGATAAACACAATGTGCAGGATAAGGAACCAGCTGTGAAGGAGCCTCTCTACGTAGTTTAAAACGAATTGGCTTCAAAAGGGGTGAGATCAGGCCAGCAGTCAAGCCACAACAGTCTCTGAAGCAGATCTGGGACTTGCATGTTGCTCCCAACTGCAGCATGTGTAATTAAGAAACAGAGAGTTTACTTGCCAGTATGGGGCTGCTGAATCACGGCCTGAACCTTTGATTGATCACCCAAGGCGAGCAATGAGTCAGCCACGGGAGCACATGTGAAGGCAATTCACCTGTGCTGCAGGAAGGGGTGGAGCCTGGCTGCACCTCTCCTAGACCCATTTAAGAGCTGACTGCCACTTAGGAAGGATTTCTCTGGAGATCAGCTCCATCAGGAGTTAATCTTCTGTGCCCAGGACAGGGTGAGTGATTTTCTCTCATTTTTCCCATATTACATATATTCACCAAGCTCCTAGATATATTTATATAAAATATATATATGTATATACACATATATATGCATATATACACATACACACCATCTGTATATCCATTGATTATACGCTTGCCAAAGCAAGTATTCTACAGGCCTTTCCACAAAGGATTTGCACACATCATTTTGGAAATCGTTTATCAAAATCGAAGACAGCACATCTTACCTAAAGTATCCAACTATTCCCAATCTGTACTGAATTGCCACAACAACCACGCTGTTGAAGGCTGCTAATGCTGAGCCATCGTAGGATGATGCTTCTCCAATAACTAATCCACCTCCATGGATCCATACAAAGACCTGGAAGGGGAAAAAACAGAAACAGTTCAGCACAGGGAAGAGCTCCATGTGATACACACTGAATATCCTTGTTTCTGCTGCTTAACACATGAGTCCTTCAGATTACATTTCACAAATGGTCAATGTCTTTCAAATTGGAGGCTGGCAGCCTCACAACAGGCACTGATTTCATTAAATACTTGAATTTTACCAGTCCCATGCAGGAAATCAAACACTGCCTAAGTAAAAAACCAGTAAGGTTTTATTTGTTAATTGTTAAAAACTGTGCCAGTAAGTCCACATACTGTACAGGTTGCAAGTTTGCAGTACAAGTACTGTAATCCTCAGGAAGCTGTTTTCGAAGATTCAAGGTCAGGCTCAATCTGTCACATCAAATCACAGAATTCATCAAGCCTGCTAGGGGTTTTGTAATGATTTTCCTTACCGGCAGCTTCTCCTGTTTTTCTGTAGAAACAGGTGTATATATATTCAGGTATAAGCAGTCTTCAGACATCTGGAGACGAACTTTTCCTTTTCTAGTACTAATAACATCTAATTCAGACTGCCCTAATACTCTTTGCTGTAGACACCTGAAAAAATAAGAGAAATAACAATCAATGGAAATAACAAAAATCTCAAAGCTATAGCATGAAGTTTTTTTGCAAAGTACAAACCTCTGATATATTTCTGAATTGATGGCAACAGAAAACATACAGTAAAATTTTAATTCTCAGTGTGATTTCATCCATTGAGTGGGCATGGTAAGGCCTGTTAAAAGGGGCCACAGTCCAGAGCAGTACAATTTGACACCAAATGCGGTTTTGCATGTTTCAGAGCATTCCAGAAGTGTAGTTGCAGATGGGTACAGCTATAAATCACTTCAAATAAAATGCATAATAATTAGTTTGCAACTTCCATAGCTTTTTGTATTGCAGTTATTAGGCTAGAGTTATCAAAGAAAGGCAGCACTACAACTGAGTTTCTTACATGTCCTATTAACCATGTGGCTCATCAGCATTTTATTCCAACATTTCCTTAGCTTCTTTCTGCTTCAAAGCTACACAGCTTAAAAACATAACCAAATGCTCGCAAAAGAGCACACTGTCAGTCAGCTGTTAGTCCATGGTAGCTCAGCTATGATGCCTACTAGAGAGCACTCAATAAAACAGCAGCTTATAAAGATTTCCTCAGAAATGCATTCACTGTAGCAGATGTGAGAGTAGGTGAGACGACACCAAGGAGTTTACCCTTGTGGCTTTTGATCAGCCTGCGTATCAGCGTCCTCAAACTGCAGGTAATACGAAATCATTGAGAACATAAAAGCTTTTCTTCCTGCTTTACTTACATTGGTGGGTAGGAAGTGGCATCTCTGACACCTTTCCATGGCTCAGGAGGCTGGGGTTCAGAAAACCTCAGTGGTCCAACAGGAGGCTTAGCAAAAGGAAGTCCCAGAAAGACATTTACGCTCCTCTCAGCCGCATCTACTTTGATTTGGAATCCTCGGGCAGTCCCATATTTGGTCACCACTTCTGGCTGCTCTGCTTTTTGCCCTGGGGGTTGCGTGCACAACATCACATCACGGATTGGTCTCCTGGTGAGCAACTGACAGCTTTCTAAGAGCTTTGGTTACCTGAATGTGCACCTTCTGTTTGCTTCAACAAGTCGTTTTCAAACACAAGCCTTCAACAAACGCTAATCACTAGAGCTGACTTAAGTTCAGCCTTCATTCTGATAGTGTTCCCAGGTATGATCTCCCTCAGCCATACCGTGCCTGCAGCATATAATGTGCTTACTCTCCACACACATCAGTAACCGTGCATAGATTGCCCTCATAAAGAAAAGGCATTTCCTGATTTAGAAAAGCATCTGTGAGTGCACAAAACACATTTGGGTATCTGGATAGAACCAACCCACAAACAAAAACACCTTCTACCATACCTGAAAACAGTCAGGCACGCGCAAACGGTGCAAACATTCAGGTAAGATTTACTTTAATCTCAGTGTGAAATTTATCAGAAGAAACAACAAACATGGCATATTGGAGGCTCTGACTCAGCAGACAAAATTTCACAATAGGAATTTAGTTTTGCTGGCTGCACATGAAAAAAACCGAGACAAACGCCTGAAAGCAGACCAGAGAAAGAAACAGAGAGCTCTTTGCTGTTCAGACCTCAGTTCTATGCAGCAGGATTGGGACTTCAGGGCCTCCTTTAAGCTGGGGCTCCCACGGGTAAGCAAACTGCGCACGCACTCTAACTCCTCACAGCAGGCAACAGTGAAAAACATTTTGGAAGCTTACCAGTAGCTACGAGTGCTGTGAGCCCGGCGATGAGGATCAAGGACAGCAGCGTGTTCTTTTCAGTTGCCATTCTGCAGCCTACTCACACACTTACTGACTCTGTGCACTGCCTTTAGTACTCTGTCAGTATAGCTGTTGTGCAACACAAACACTGATAAGGAAAAGCAGTGCTCAAGCTGTGAACTGAATCGGCCCGGACCAGCCTTCAACAACTGTCATGACGGAATGGCACTGCTCCAAGGGGAGCGTAAGGCAGCTTATCCGTACATGGGAATAGGGGAACCTTCAGCTGTGCAGAACGGCCCCACAATTTCGTAGCAGCTGCCTAGGGCTCCTTATAACTGCTCTTCACAGAACTTCAGGCAGCAGGGATTTGCTTAAAAATGCACTGGAAACAGTTCTCAGAACACCAGGAGATTCTTCCTGCTGCAGAACCGTTACCTTTACTGTCTTTAACAATTAAGTCAGGACTTACTTTCACTACACACAGAACAAACTAAGAAAACTGTTCTGCTTATGCATACAAAAATAAAACAGGAAAAATGCTAGTGCAGCCTTGTGCATTCAGAAATGTTTGGCTGGTATCTCGCCATACACGAATTTTGCAACAGCTAAGAGAGGTTTTCTCCGCTACTGCAGTACAGGAGCTGTATGCAAGGATTTGAGTGGTAAGAACACATTGAATCCCTGTGAAACATCAGGAGGGTTTACTTCCATGTGATCTTGCTTTTCTTTCATGCCATGCCCAATGATAAATGTAAGAAAGCACTGAATAGAAATAGCTTACCCATCTGTTGTGATAGCATTTGATTTTCTTTCCAAGCTCTGCCTTTAATTTCCTTAATTTTTTTTTTCTCCACCAATGACAACAGATCCTACCCTAGGATTCCTGTTTTGTCATGAGAAAGACAGTTTTACTTGCAAAACACGTCTTTATTGATTAAACTTGATTAACACAACATTGCTGCCAAATTCTTCTTCAGCAATGGCAAAGCTGCAGAAAAACCTGAGGAGCAGACAGATCTGTCAACTATATTGAATAAGTGAGGCTTCAGTTGTGGACACGAACCGGGGGAAAAGCAAAGGATCACAAAGTGGAAATCAATCCACTGCCATAATTACAGCGAATAAGCGTAAATATGAGAACTGCGACAAAAAAGGTGAAAGGAAGATTAGCTTTCTTGTTTTCCATTCTTTTCCTAGTTGGCTTTCCAAACATCACCTTTTCCCAGAAGTCTACCTTCTTTTCCTTCAACTTTCTGGCTTTCCTTTCTCTCAGATTTATCTCCAAGCATTCTTCATTTAGATTACGCAACGGCCATTCAGCCAGACCTTCCCCATTAGGATTCCTGTAAACAATAAGAAAGAAAGAGAAAATTGAAGGATTTCAAGGAAATTCAAGGAAATTGACTGGTGGTGCCAGGCCCTATCGGCCCCGAGGTCCCAGCATGTGACTGTGGCTCCCTATGGGGCATGTGGCCTCCAGTCGCCTTGCAAACAAGTGACGGAGAGGAATCGACAGACAGCCTGTGCTCCGGATATAGTGAGCCCCCAGTCTGCTCCTTCCCCTCACAATACTTATGTAGAACTAGGGGGTGTGGGACTGGGACAAAACTCTCTCCCAAAAGGGCAAGGTGATATCCACTGCTCAGTGGCGGAGCCTCTGCCCTTTTGTTGCCGAGCAGAGCAAAGCTGTTTGAGAGAGAAGGATGGGTGGAAACAGATACCTACTCGGCGTTGTGGGCGTCCCACCCCCAGACCATGCTCGGCTCCCCAGGTGCCTCTGCGGAATAGATTTGAGGCCCTGGAACCCGAGGGAGAGGTGTGTGCAAGTGTGGAAGGAGGCCCACCTGTGAGGGTGCCTCGGGGGAAGCGGTCAACCCCGCGCCTCAAGACTTCCTACACCCGAAAGGATAGAAGGGTGGTTGTCATAGGCGACTCCCTGCTGCAAGGAACTGAAGGCCCTATATGCCGGCCCGACCCTACCCGCAGAGAGGTGTGCTGCCTCCCTGGGGCTCGAGTCAGAGACGTTGCTAGGAGAATTCCCAGACTGATCTGCCCTTCTGACTACTATCCACTATTGATAGTACAGGCTGGCAGTGAAGAAGTTGGTAAGATAAGCCTGAAGGCTATCAAAGATGACTTCAGGCGACTGGGGCGGGTAGTTGAAGGAACAGGTGTGCAGGTAGTTATTACATCTGTACCTTCAGTGGCAGGAAACGATAGTGGGATGAGCCTAAAAACCCATCTCTTGAACAAGTGGCTTAGGAGTTGGTGCAAACGCAGGAGTTTGGGTTTTTTTGATCATGGGGCAATTTACTCGGCACCTGGCATGATGGCTGCAGATGGATGCAGCCTGTCTCCACAGGGAAAGAGGGTTCTAGCTGAGGAACTGGCAGGACTTATTGACAGGTGTTTAAACTAGGTATGAAGGGGGAAGGGGACAAAATGACGACCGCTGGGACTGAGGGGGCAGTTCGAGGCTCCAAACAGAACTTGATGGGTGGAGACAATGGAGTTCAAAGGCTTGGAGAGAGGTGGAGGGATGCTGCTTCTCTTAAGTGCCTGTATACTAATGCGCGTAGCATGGGGAATAAACAGGAAGAGCTGGAGTTCTGCGTGCGGTCGCAAGGTCATAGCGCGATCATGGAGACGTGGTGGGACAGCTCGCATGACTGGAATGTTGTCATGGAGGGCTATGTGCTTTTTAGGAAAGATCGGCTGGCTAGGCGGGGTGGTGGAGTTGCTCTTTATGTGAGAGAGCAGCTAGAATGTATTGAAATTCACTTGGGGGAGAGTGATGTAGCAGTGGAGAGCTTATGGGTGAGAATCAAGGGGCAGGCTGGTAAGGGTGACACTGTTGTGGGGGTGTACTACAGGCCCCCTGATCAGGATGAGGAGGCTGATGAGGCCTTCCGTAAGCAACTGGATGTAGCGTCACGTTCCCAGGCACTGGTGCTTATGGGGGACTTCAATTATCCAGATATTTGCTGGATGACCAACATAGCCAGGCACGCACGGTCCAGACGGTTCTTGCAGTGCGTTGAAGACAACCTTCTGATGCAGGTGGTGGAGGAACCGACGCGGGGAGGGGTGTTACTGGACCTTATTTTCACCAACAGGGATGGACTTGTTAAGGAAGTAAAGTTAGGGGGCAGTTTGGGTTGTAGTGATCATGAGATGGTGGAGTTCAAGATCCTGAGCGGAAGAAGCAAAGCAATAAGTAGGATTGCTACCCTGGACTTTAGGAGAGCCAACTTCGATCTCTTCCGGGACCTACTTGGAGCTATCCCGTGGGCTCGGGTGTTAGAAGGTAAGGGGGCCTCTGAGAGCTGGTCAGCATTTAAACAGCTCTTCTTCCAAGCTCAGGATCGGTGCGTCCCTGTGAACAAGAAATCGGGAAAAGGTGGCAGGAGACCTTTGTGGATGAGCAAGGAGCTCATGCGCAAGCTCAAAGGAAAGAAGAAGGTCCATGAAATGTGGAAAAAGGGTCTGATCACTTGGGAAGAATATAGGAATGTAGTCAGGGCCTGCAGGGATGCAACGAGGAAGGCTAAAGCCCATCTGGAATTGAATCTGGCTAAAGTGATAAAGGATAATAAAAAAGGCTTCTTCAAGTATGTTAATAGCAAAAGGAAAACTAGAGAGAATGTGGGCCCCTTACTAAGTGAGGGGGGGGTCCTCGTAACGGGGGATGCTGAGAAGGCAGAGATACTGAATGCCTTCTTTACTTCTGTCTTCAGTGAAAAGGCTCTTCCGCAGGAATCCCACACCCTGGAGGTTAGTGAGAGGGTCTGGGGAATGGGAGACTTCCCTTTAGTCAGGAAAGAGGACGTGCGTGAGCGCCTAGGCAGTACTAAGGTCCACAAGTCCATGGGAGCTGATGGGGTGCATCCACGTGTGCTGAGAGAGCTGGCGGAGGTCATTGCTGAACCGCTCTCCATCATTTTTGAGAGGTCCTGGACAACAGGGGAGGTCCCTGAAGACTGGAGGATAGCCAATGTCACTCCGGTCTTCAAAAAGGGCAAGAAGGAAGACCTGGGTAATTATAGGCCTGTCAGCCTCACCTCTGTCCCTGGAAAGGTGATGGAACAGCTTGTGCTGGATACCATCTCCAGACAACTGGGAGAAAAGGAGGTTATAAGGAGTAGTCAGCATGGGTTCACCAAGGGGAGGTCGTGCTCGACCAACTTGGTGGCCTTCTATGATGCTGTCACATGCTGGGTGGATGGGGGAAGAGCGGTAGATGTAATCTACCTTGATTTTAGAAAGGCGTTTGATACTGTCTCCCACGACATCCTTATAACAAAGCTGAGGAAGTGTGGGATAGATGAGTGGACAGTGAGGTGGGTTGAGAACTGGCTGACTGGCAGAGCGCAGAGGGTCGTCGTTGGTGGTGCAGAGTCTGGCTGGAGACCTGTAACCAGTGGTGTCCCCCAGGGGTCTGTGCTGGGTCCGGTCTTGTTCAACATCTTCATCAATGACCTTGATGAGGGGACAGTGGCCACCCTCAGCAAGTTTGCTGATGATACGAAGTTGGGAGGATTGGCTGACACGCCTGAAGGCTGTGCTGCCATTCAGCGAGACCTGGACAGGCTGGAGAGCTGGGCAGTAAGAAACCGGATGAGGTTCAACAAAAGCAAGTGTAGGGTCTTACACCTAGGGAGGAATAATTGCATGCACCAATACAGGCTGGGGGATGAGCTGCTGGAGAGGAGCTCTGCAGAGAGGGACCTGGGCGTCCTGGTGGATGACAGGTTGGCCATGAGCCAGCAGTGTGCCCTCGTGGCCAAAAAGGCCAATGGCATTCTGGGGTGCATTAAAAAGAGCGTGTCCAGCAGGTCGAGGGAGGTGATCCTCCCCCTCTACTCTGCCCTGGTAAGACCTCATCTGGAGTACTGTGTCCAGTTCTGGGCTCCCCAGTACAAAAAAGACAGGGATCTCTTGGAAAGAGTCCAGCGGAGGGCCACAAAGATGGTGAAGGGCCTGGAGCATCTCCCCTATGAAGAAAGGCTAAGCGAACTGGGTCTGTTTAGCCTTGAGAAAAGAAGACTGAGAGGGGACCTGATCCAGGTTTATAAATATCTGAGGTGTGGCGGCCATAGCGGTGAGGCCAGTCTCTTTTCAGTGGTACGTGGAGACAGGACGAGGGGAAACGGACATAAGCTGCAGCATAGGAAGTTTTGCACGAATGTGCGTAAGAACTTCTTCACGGTGAGGGTGACGGAGCACTGGAACAGGCTGCCCAGGGAGGTTGTGGAGTCTCCTTCTCTGGAGATATTCAAGTCTCGCCTGGACGCCTACCTGTGCGACCTGGTGTAGGGAACCTGCTTTGGCAGGGGGGTTGGTCTCTATGATCTCTAGAGGTCCCTTCCAACCCCTACAATTCTGTGATTCTGTGATTCTGTGAAAAACCCTGAAATTTGTTAGCAATCCAGAAATCATCAAGAGAAGATTTCAGGACTGTTGATGAACAAGATCAGCATAGTTATTCTACAGGTAGTGGAACTGAGGTACGAGGAAGTGAAAGGATTTGCCTGTATCCTTCCAGGTAACCAGAAACACAACCAGTAAATCAATGAACAAGACCCTGTCTCCTGAGTCCCACTACCACTGAGGAAATGGGCCACGTCGTTTAGTTCTATGGATCTCATCCTCGTTTTGTGGGACTGAAATTCTCTGTTCTGAGCACAACGAGGCAAAGGTTTCTTCATCTTGATACAAGAGGATGGAATTTCGTGCTTCAACATTTCAAGAATTTTCCCTTAGAATCAGTTACATGTATGACCACATGTAAATACACCTCAACATATCACAAGGAATATTTGCTATTAGAATGCTTTCCTTTTAAATTTGAGAAAAAAGCAAGAGAACTCTACAGCGTTCTCTAGTTGTTCTCAAAGGGCAGGATATTATAAGTAATATTATAATAAGGATATTAATAAGTAGATGCCAAATGTAAGCTAAATCAAAGGACTCTAGTAACAGATTAATTCATGCTTTTTACAACACAGCTGGATTGCTCTAAAGTTCACTGGAGTAAAAGGAAATCATGCAGTTTGCACGGACTTTGAAACAGACTATGAGCTACTGTGAAAATGACAGCAATAAAAGAAGAAAAAGTGCAGAAAAAACTTTATGTATCTCATTCTCGTGTTCTTCTTTCAAAATGAGAACTGTACCCAATCTGTTTCATGGGAAAGAAAGGACTGCTTTCTATTTCTTTTAGGCATAAGCAAGTAGTGGCAAGTGCTGGATTCACAATATTCCTGAGGAGGTGACACCTTTCACTGAACCATTCAGTGATCAGCACGTGAGTTTGGGCTGTGGCACAAAGGATTCTGCCTGAAAGAACCTGAGCCCACACTTCCAAAATGCTACGAGAATGCCCAAACTGTTACGGCAAAGGCAATTTAGAGAGCATGCTCCTAATCCTTCCTCAATGGACCAGTTCCATTTTTTAAAAAAACATGACCTACTGACTGAGTCATGTGACAAAGGGACTTTAACCCAGGCCTGGTTCACGTTTTCATTTTTTGGCAGTACATTCATATGTGAACAATGATTTTCAAGGGGGAAACACATAAAGGGCAGTACTTCATAAAAACAAAAACAGAAGATCTCAGGTGAACACCTTGAGAGCTCATCAGGAATGGCATCCATTGCCATCGAACATGCATGATGCATTAGTTTCACAAAAACACAGGCAAACATCCCACTGGTTTTATGCCTTTGTTCCCCTCGATTTGTGATGTTTTAATGAAAAATACATAAGAATGTAAGGGTTTTTTTTCACTTATATGCATGACGTTCATTATATATTTTGTATGCAGCCCATGGCAATTCCTGTTGGCTCAATGTGGCTTGGGGCTAGCCAAAAGATTGGACAACCATGCTTTATCCCAGGTTTTAGATCTTATGCTGAAAATGAAACAGTGGAGTTCCAGCCTTACCCTAATGAACGCAAGCTGGAACGCTCTGCAAAACAGACTGTAACCCATTCTCTGCAGCCTGAAAGCCAGTCAGATTTCTCAGAAAAGAGGACGCATTACTTGAAATACCTCAAGCAAAGGAGACAGGCAAGACTTCCCACTTCCTAGTAACCTGCTCATCTCCCACTAGAGATTTAATCAATCAATTTAATCACTCATATATAACTTCCTGTGCTTCAGAAACAGCAAACTGTATGTGATAAAGAATGGAGAATTCAGTAAAGTAATACTGAACAAATTCAAACAAGAGTAAGGGTTACATTTCCATCTCATCGCTAATGTGTGCACCGTAACATGATGAAAATGGAAGTAACAATACTGAATCATGCCACTACTGTGAGAGTATTTTATAAATGAATCCTGAGGTACAATTTCTTACCCTATAGGCCTATGGTAGTACGTACACTTAAAAGAAAAGCCAAACACGTTAAATTTAGAGGCAGCCACTGTTCCAGCTCGCAGCTGAACATTCTGCCTGTAGCTCCAGTATTTGTAACAGTTTACAGAACAGGAAAACAATTGTGATCCCACGGCTGGTTTTTGATGGATACTCTTATCCTCACAGGAAGGCTGTAAGAATGACAACCAAGGACACTCTCAATAAGGAAGAGCGGAAGGAACAGGCAGCATATTGTGACACCTATGACACATTCAGTAAACATAATTTCTTATACATTTCAATATATTTGCCAATATTCCCTTGGATACACAGAATCATAGAATGGCCTGGGTTGAAAGGGACCACAATGATCATCTAGTTTCCACCCCCCTGCTATGGGCAGGGTCACCTAGGCCAGGCTGCCCAGAGCCAAATCCAGCCTCGCCTTGAATGCCTCCAGGGATGAGGTATCCACAACCTCCTTGGGCAACCTGTTCCAGAGTGCCACCACACTCTCTGGTCTGCATGAACCTAAAAGGCTTTTTTTCCCCCCCGCTTGCTTCATCATTGATTTTTATTTCCGTGAGCATTTTGCACTTCCCCTGATACTCCCTTTTCACTAAGGGAGAGAATCAAGGCAAGTTCTCCTGTGATCACGACAACAAACTACTCACTAGTGAGTTAGAAAGTCAAGGTTAAAATCTGCATTCTGACAAATTAATGTTGACCTTACTTCGGGTTGTAAAAGGAAAATGTATCCCCTGCAGCTCTCACAAATCCGTGTGTTCTCTCCTTCTTTCACTGCTCATCTGTTTTGTGAGCTGTACCCAAAACTCCATTTTGTCTTCTTTCAGTTTCTTTGCTGCCTTTTGTATGAGGTCTATTTCCAGGTATCTTTCATCCAGATCATACTGAGGCCAATGTACCAAGCCTTCCCCATTGGGATTTCTGGAAACACAAAAATGAGAAGTTACCTCTCCATTTGTGCGCTGACTTCTCAACCTGAGATCGTTTCAGAAGACTAACAGGAGCTCAGATTGCACGATTCTAGAGCCTGAACAGATGGATGTTTTTATCAAAATGCTCATCACTGGAACAGCAAACATGTAATAATGATTGCCATTACACTGGGATCTAATCCTCCACTGCAGATACAAATAGCTCTTGGATTTTATTTTGGATTGCACGTTCATTTCCAGAGTTTTTCTTGCAATTGTTAAGAAGAGAAACTATTTGTTTCAATACTCATCTTAAACTCTGCCACGTTTACAGGAGCTACCAAGCTGCTGCTATGCTTCAGGCAGCACAGACAAAACCTGAGCTGCAGTTAGCACTGCGGATCTCACCCGTTTCTAGCAAAGTTAGTCCAGTACTTCATAACAGTTCTGCTAAGTTTATTTTCTTCTTCTGTAGCATTCCCTGCAAAGTGAGAGAAGAAGTGGCAATATTCAAAGATCAATAATCAAAAAACAGCAGTCCAAACAATTCCACGGCAAAGGAGCTATGGATTCTATTATTTCTAAACAAAATTCTATTCTGAAAGTGCTCAGGTGAGTAAAATTAATAACAATGTAGATTTTAAAAGAATTGTTTAGCAAGCCCAGATAACTCACCAGCTAAGAATGGCTTTCCAAAGACAAATGCAATCTCATCTCTATGATCTGCTTTTACAAACTCTGGTACGACACCTGAGGCTGAGCTTGGTTGATGTTGAAATTCATAGAAGTAGACTGGGTGGCCAGCATCTAACAGAAAATAAATTTAAAAACGAGAATGCTAGTATTGCAAATGCCAGCCAACAATGATGATAAACTTTCACCACAAGCTATTTTGATAAAATGCAAACATTAGCAGTTCTTCTCATCGAAAAATGAGATACATACATAAAGTCCACAGACAGGCTCAAGAATGAAAAACAATGTTTATATGAATAGATGCTGAATTAGAGACTCACCTCTATGGTATCTAGCCACTTCAGTGGCTGGGAAAGTAAACACATGATCTCCTATTGCATCAAGAAGGCCATCTCGCACCTGAGCACGGCTCTCTGCTTTCCCTATGTATTCATTGAATACAAGGTCAACAACGTCAGAAGAAACTCTCTGAAATGAACAAGAAAGGTACTTTTTATAATGAGAACCCACCCTAAAAGGAGTAACAGTATAAACAGAGAGTGCCACCTGCATGTCTCTGGCTAGACTCCAAACATCACCATCTTTCAGAAAAAATCCCCTGCTGCGTCCAAGCAGAGCTCACAGTTCACAGTGGTGCACCTTTACCTAACCTAGATGTTCTTAGGGAGAAGAGATTTGCAAGATCAAAAAGGATGCCCTCAAGTGCCTTTAGATAAATACCAATTGGTGATGCTAAGAGATAGATACGGTACTCTGTTCTTCCTTTGGTGGAAACAACCCTCGTAAGAGAAATGAAATCCTGCTGGATTTCATAAGATCCATTTCTTGCTGCAGACGGCCATAACTTACTCCCCTTCAGAAAAACCCTGGGCTCTGCCATTCCCAGACAGATAGATTCCTATGGCTCTACATGATCCTTTACTGGCTATGTTTATCAACTTCTCAATTCTAACCTATTAATCTGCAATTTTTCAAGTTTCCTAGTTTCAGGAGAGCACAAAGCAACCAGAAAGCTGAGAGCTTTGTAAAACAGAGGGAAACAAAACCTCCCATGTCTACATGCAGGTCTCCTGGTGCCATTTTAGGCATCCCGAGATGTCCTTTCTAGTCTCCATGTGAAGCTTGAGAAAGGCTTTTGTGTGTTCTGTAGGTGTTGTGTCATATCTGCTGGTAGAACGCATATGCTGGATAACCAAGTGTATCTTGAATGTCATGGGACCAATGTTTAGTTGCCAGCATCGCTTTGGGATTTCCACAGCATTCCTTTTTAAAAAGATGGGGCATTTAGGATAGAGATTTAGAGTATCTTCCGTGTTCATCAATCACTATCAGCAATACGAAATGTGAATATGGAATAATCCCAGTGAAGAAATAGAATTCTGATCACTGGCATAGTATTTTAATATCAGAAACTGCCTTTTTTGAAAAAATTTTATCTGAGTTTACTCTGTAGCCACTGATCATAGGTCTGCTGCACAACATTCCACAGCATTCTGGAAATGGTCTCTCACCTCAAATGATAATGCAAACGAACTTTGTAATACTTGGCGTGCAACTTTTTTGTCCAGACCGTCTGTAAAATCAGGAAATTTCATCATCTGCATGGCAAAGAGAATACACATTTATGAGGAAATCTTATATCCAAAATCATATCTAAATAATGCCATTGTAAGTCTCTTACTTCGGGAATTACCCATCCGAATTCACAGTTATTCACTCCTATTATATATGGGACTGCATTCATTGCTTTTTCAGACAGTAATTGCCTGGGACTCTTTGGAAAAAATACACCATCCACACAAGAACTGATGAACAAGGGAGTCTGGAGAAAAACAAACAAAGAAACAAAGTAAAAGCTTCACCAAATGAACATATCAAGTGAAAATATAAGTAGTAGTAGTATTCAAGCTCTCTTAATTTTCCACAATCAGTGTTTTGAACCAGAGAAGATTGCGAAGATTAGCATTGCTTTTAAATACTTGTGAAATGTAGGTTATTGTGAATTTACATCTCCTCTTAGTTAGAAATATCCTAGTATGAAAGAATGGAGAGCTTAGAGAAAATCTAACTTCTACATTGGAACTGCAAAGGAACAGGAAAACCAGGATTGTGGTAAGAAATTTACAGGACAAATTTATGATGTTAAGTAATGTTCAAGCTCTCCAGGAGAAACTGTGACATCTCATACTTTTGTCTCTTCCCTTGACAGAACCTGACAGTGAAACACATGTAGCTCAATGCCCATACGGAGTTAAAGAGAAGGAACCTGTTCACAATTCTCAGGTGAGGTGGAGCACAGTCGCAATGTTGTCAGATCCTGAAAACATAAAGAAGGGACAGATGTTAGATAGACTTCAAGTTCTCTTAATATTACAGGATATGTACAGCATGCTCTGTTATGATCAAATTTGAAATGCCGCTCATATACAAGGTATAATTTCACCTACCATTTTTAGAGTTATCTGTTCTATCTCTTCCTCTGTTTTTCCTCTTAAGCATTCAACCAGAGCAGCAGAACTGGATTTTTCACAGCCAGATGCAGCAGCAATTCTCTGCAATCAATAGAAATGAGTCACATTCTCATTCACTAATTAACCAATACACTGTGGTTGCAGTAGCATATGAAAGAAATCTAGTTCCACTTTTTGGAAGAAATAATTTAAATTTTGTGCAAAATTATCAGAAAATAAAAAAATGCCACAATATACCCACTTGTGCTTCTTCCTCAGGCTTATCAGTGAATAAAGTCTTAATTGCAGTACCACTCTCTGAAATGGCCTTATGGAACAAGCCCTTTGCCAGTGGAGATAAGACCTGGAAAAAAAAAGCACCATCCAGAAAGAAGAACAAGCATTACTGGAAATGGACTCTGATCACTGACACAGGATTTCAATATCAAAAAATGCCTGTTTTGAAAAAAATTCATCTGAGTGTTACTCTGTAGCCTCTGATCAGAGTTCTGCTGCACAAGGAATTTTGTCAGCCCTATCAGGATAAGCTCATACCTGTCCTTCCCCTCCCAGAGCCCCTTTCTGTCTAGACTTCATGGAACAACACCTCAATCCGGATAGATACGCATGAGCTATAACTGTCCAAGATAGTCTGGCTGCACTGCAGAAAGAGACAACAATATACAAACAAAGCATACATATCACTGAACTCTGGCTTCGCTGCATGATCTGTATAAAGGTGTTTGAGAACGGTGAAGAAGACCTCTCAATGAATATGCAGAGTGTTGAAGTAAATATTTTGCATCAGTGCTGAGTCATGAAATGTCTGTCTACTTCCTGTGTCAAGACTAAACACCTGGATTTCTTTGCAGAAGTGACAGTTGATGCATAAAGAAAAAGGACATAAGGGCAGCCTCACACAAGACTCTTCATAAAACGATAAATTTTGCAAGAGCCAAAATCCCAGAAGTGAAATTTGAAGATAACAAATAACTTCCTGGGTCCAAACTACATGATTTGGGTAAAAAAACACTTCCAACAGTCAGAAGCTGCACTGGTATCACACTGTATATCAGACTGAGGTGATGTGTGGTTTACCTGAAAGCTACCCATGTTTTCTCACTGATTTTTCTTTAATGTACTAACAGTGACCATGGACGGTGGGTTTTTTTCTCTCAAATAATAAACATTCATGCCTATGGTGAACTTACCAGAGCAGATACACTGACTCCCCCTGCAGACTCTCCACAGATGGTGACAGATCCCGGGTCCCCTCCAAAGTGTATGATATTTTCCTGTATCCACTGAAGAGCTGCCACTTGGTCCAAATACCCCCAGTTACCACGAGCATGCCTATCACCAGTACTAGAAAGAAAGAACAGATTTCTTTAAATGCTTGATGTAGAAAAAAACAACACTGAGATAAACACAATGTGCAGGATAAGGAACCAGCTGTGAAGGAGCCTCTCTACGTAAATTTAAAATGAATTGGCTTCAAAAGGGGTGAGATCAGGCCAGCAGTCAAGCCACAACAGTCTCTGAAGCAGATCTGGGACTTGCATGTTGCTCCCAACTGCAGCATGTGTAATTAAGAAACAGAGAGTTTACTTGCCAAAGCAAGTATTCTACAGGCCTTTCCACAAAGGATTTGCACACATCATTTTGGAAATCGTTTATCAAAATCGAAGACAGCACATCTTACCTAAAGTATCCAACTATTCCCAATCTGTACTGAATTGCCACAACAACCACGCTGTCGAAGGCTGCTAATGCTGAGCCATCATAGGATGATGCTGCTCCAAAAACTAATCCACCTCCATGGATCCATACAAAGACCTGGAAGGGGAAAAAACAGAAACAGTTCAGCACAGGGAAGAGCTCCATGTGATACACACTGAATATCTTTGTTTCTGCTGCTTAACACATGAATCCTTCAGATTACATTTCACAAATGGTCAATGTCTTTCAAATTGGAGGCTGGCAGCCTCACAACAGGCACTGATTTCATTAAATTCTTGAATTTTACCAGTCCCATGCAGGAAATCAAACACTGCCTAAGTAAAAAACCAGTAAGGTTTTATTTGTTAATTGTTAAAAACTGTGCCAGTAAGTCCACATACTGTACAGGTTGCAAGTTTGCAGTACACGTACTGTAATCCTCAGGAAGCTGTTTGAAGATTCAAGGTCAGGCTCAATCTGTCACATCAAATCACAGAATTCATCAAGCCTGCTAGGGGCTTTGTACTGATTTTCCTTACCGGCAGCTTCTCCTGTTTGTTTGCAGAAACAGGTGTATATATATTCAGGTATAAGCAGTCTTCAGACATCTGGAGACGAACTTTTCCTTTTCTATTAGTAATAACATCTGAAAAAAACTGTCCTGTTACTTTGTCCTGTAGACACCTGAAAAATAAGAGAAATAAAAATCAACTGAGATAAAAAAATTCACAGCTATAAGATAAAACTTTTCTATTTCTAGCAAAAAAAACAGTGTTCAGTACCCTAGTACGTTTCTCGATTGCTGGCAACATAAAACATACAGTAAAATTTTAATTTTCAATATGAAGAAAGCTCAGTTATGATGCCTACTAGAGAGCACTCAATAAAACAGCAGCTTTTAAAGATTTCCTCAGAAATGCATTCACTGTAGCAGATGTGAGAGTAGGTGAGACGACACCAAGGAGTTTATCCTTGTGGCTTTTGATCAGCCTGCGTATCAGCGTCCTCAAACTGCAGGTAATACGAAATCACTGAGAACATAAAAGCTTTTCTTCCTGCTTTACTTACATTGGTGGGTAGGAAGTGGCATCTCTGACACCTTTCCATGGCTCAGGAGGCTGGGGTTCAGAAAACCTCAGTGGTCCAACAGGAGGCTTAGCAAAAGGAAGTCCCAGAAAGACATTTACGCTCCTCTCAGCCACATCTACTTTGATTTGGAATCCTCGGGCAGTCCCATATTTGGTCACCACTTCTGGCTGCTCTGCTTTTTGCCCTGGGGGTTGCGTGCACAACATCACATCACGGATTGGTCTCCTGGTGAGCAACTGACAGCTTTCTAAGAGCTTTGGTTACCTGAATGTGCACCTTCTGTTTGCTTCAACAAGTCGTTTTCAAACACAAGCCTTCAACAAACGCTAATCACTAGAGCTGACTTAAGTTCAGCCTTCATTCTGATAGTGTTCCCAGGTATGATCTCCCTCAGCCATACCGTGCCTGCAGCATATAATGTGCTTACTCTCCACACACATCAGTAACCGTGCATAGATTGCCCTCATAAAGAAAAGGCATTTCCTGATTTAGAAAAGCATCTGTGAGTGCACAAAACACATTTGGGTATCTGGATAGAACCAACCCACAAACAAAAACACCTTCTACCATACCTGAAAACAGTCAGGCACGCGCAAACGGTGCAAACATTCAGGTAAGATTTACTTTAATCTCAGTGTGAAATTTATCAGAAGAAACAACAAACATGGCATATTGGAGGCTCTGACTCAGCAGACAAAATTTCACAATAGGAATTTAGTTTTGCTGGCTGCACATGAAAAAAACCGAGACAAACGCCTGAAAGCAGACCAGAGAAAGAAACAGAGAGCTCTTTGCTGTTCAGACCTCAGTTCTATGCAGCAGGATTGGGACTTCAGGGCCTCCTTTAAGCTGGGGCTCCCACGGGTAAGCAAACTGCGCACGCACTCTAACTCCTCACAGCAGGCAACAGTGAAAAACATTTTGGAAGCTTACCAGTAGCTACGAGTGCTGTGAGCCCGGCGATGAGGATCAAGGACAGCAGCGTGTTCTTTTCGGTTGCCATTCTGCAGCCTACTCACACACTTATTGACTCTGTGCACTGCCTTTAGTACTCTGTCAGTATAGCTGTTGTGCAACACAAACACTGATAAGGAAAAGCAGTGCTCAAGCTGTGAACCGAATCGGCCCGGACCAGCCTTCAACAACTGTCATGACGGAATGGCACTGCTCCAAGGGGAGCGTAAGGCAGCTTATCCGTACATGGGAATAGGGGAACCTTCAGCTGTGCAGAACGGCCCCACAATTTCGTAGCAGCTGCCTAGGGCTCCTTATAACTGCTCTTCACAGAACTTCAGGCAGCAGGGATTTGCTTAAAAATGCACTGGAAACAGTTCTCAGAACACCAGGAGATTCTTCCTGCTGCAGAACCGTTACCTTTACTGTCTTTAACAATTAAGTCAGGACTTACTTTCACTACACACAGAACAAACTAAGAAAACTGTTCTGCTTATGCATACAAAAATAAAACAGGAAAAATGCTAGTGCAGCCTTGTGCATTCAGAAATTTTTGGCTGGTATCTCGCCATACACGAATTTTGCAACAGCTAAGAGAGGTTTTCTCTGCTACTGCAGTACAGGAGCTGTATGCAAGGATTTGAGTGGTAAGAACACATTGAATCCCTGTGAAACATCAGGAGGGTTTACTTCCATGTGATCTTGCTTTTCTTTCATGCCATGCCCAATGATAAATGTAAGAAAGCACTGAATAGAAATAGCTTACCCATCTGTTGTGATAGCATTTGATTTTCTTTCCAAGCTCTGCCTTTAATTTCCTTAATTTTTTTTTTCTCCACCAATGACAACAGATCCTACCCTAGGATTCCTGTTTTGTCATGAGAAAGACAGTTTTACTTGCAAAACACGTCTTTATTGATTAAACTTGATTAACACAACATTGCTGCCAAATTCTTCTTCAGCAATGGCAAAGCTGCAGAAAAACCTGAGGAGCAGACAGATCTGTCAACTATATTGAATAAGTGAGGCTTCAGTTGTGGACACGAACCGGGGGAAAAGCAAAGGATCATAAAGTGGAAATCAATCCACTGCCATAATTACAGCGAATAAGCGTAAATATGAGAACTGCGACAAAAAAGGTGAAAGGAAGATTAGCTTTCTTGTTTTCCATTCTTTTCCTAGTTGGCTTTCCAAACATCACCTTTTCCCAGAAGTCTACCTTCTTTTCCTTCAACTTTCTGGCTTTCCTTTCTCTCAGATTTATCTCCAAGCATTCTTCATTTAGATTATGCAACGGCCATTCAGCCAGACCTTCCCCATTAGGATTCCTGTAAACAATAAGAAAGAAAGAGAAAAACCCTGAAATTTGTTAGCAATCCAGAAATCATCAAGAGAAGATTTCAGGACTGTTGATGAACAAGATCAGCATAGTTATTCTACAGGTAGTGGAACTGAGGTACGAGGAAGTGAAAGGATTTGCCTGTATCCTTCCAGGTAACCAGAAACACAACCAGTAAATCAATGAACAAGACCCTGTCTCCTGAGTCCCACTACCACTGAGGAAATGGGCCACGTCGTTTAGTTCTATGGATCTCATCCTTGTTTTGTGGGACTGAAATTCTCTGTTCTGAGCACAACGAGGCAAAGGTTTCTTCATCTTGATACAAGAGGATGGAATTTCATGCTTCAACATTTCAAGAATATTCCCTTAGAATCAGTTACATGTATGACCACATAGATGAAGAGAACAAGGTATTATTATTAAAAAGTAGATGCAAAATGTAAGCTAAATGAAAAGACTCTAGTAACAGATTAATTCATGCTTTTTAGAACACAGCTGGATTTCTTTAAAGTTCACTGGAGTAAATGGAAATACTTCAATTTGCATGGACTTTGAAACAGACTATGAGCTGTTGTGAAAATGAGGAAAATAAATGCAGAAAAATTCAACTTCATATATTCTCATGTTTTTCTTTCAAGATGAGAACTGTACCCAATTTGCTTCATGAGAAAGAAAAGACTGCTTTCTGAGCATTACTGGTTTAGGCATATGCAAGCAGTGACAAGTGCTGGATTTACAGTATTTCTTAGGAGGTGATACCTTTCAGTGGTGAACCATTCAGTGATCAGCACATTCATTAGTGCTGTGGCAACAATGGATTCTGCCTGAAGCAAGCAGAGCTCATGATTCCAAAATCCTACAGGAACGCCCAAACTGTTATGGCAAAGGCAATTTGCAAGCATGCTTTTAATTATTCCTCAAAAGACCAGTTCAGTTTTTTTAAAAAGATGACTTATTAACTGAGTCATGGAATGAAACACTTTAACCTAGCTCTTAGATCTTCATTCTGAAATTGAAACATGGGAGTTCCAGCCTTGCTCTAATGAACACAAGCTGGAACGTTCTGCAAAACAGACTGTAGCCCATTCGTTGGGGCCTGTAAGCCAGTCAGATTTCCCAGAAAAAACGACACATTACTTGAAATACCTCAAGCAAAGGAGACAGGATAGATTTCCTGCTTTCTCAGTACTCTCCTCATCTCCCACTAGAGATGATTTAATCAATCTTTCCCTCAATGAATATGCCAGAGAGCTTTGACTTAAAAATAAATTAACAGTGTCAGTATAATGACAGAAAGCTTGCTACAAATTTCACTTACTAAATTGTTTGCAGCATATATAACTTCCTGTGCTTCAGAAACAGCAAACTGTGATAAAAAAATGGAGAATACAGTAATGCTGAACAAATTCAAAGGAGAGAGAGAGATATCTTGATCTCACTGCTAGCATGAGCACTGCAACTCGATTAAAATGGAAGTACCAATACTGAATAATGTCAGTACTGCGAGAGTAATTATAAACGAAGCCTGATGTTTAATTTCTTACCCCGTAGGCTTATGTCACCTGCCAGATAGGATCCTCCAAAGACAAAGTGAACTTCATCTCCATGATCAGCTTTCACATATTCTGGTTTAGTATCCCAGTATGAAGTGGGACGACGCTGATACTCAAAGAAGTAGGTAGGTGCTTCAGACTCTACAAGATGTTACATTTAGAGAGTTATAGGAGAAGCATGTTAGTATTATCTTAAATATGTACAATGCTTTACAGGCAACTGGGCACATTTCTGAATGTAACACTACTCCCAAATACACACTTGTATCTTTTATTAAAAATGAAGAATGCATAGTATTAAGACGATGAAAAATTCACCTTGGGAGTACAGATAGAAAACAAAATCAAGTTATTTCCCTACACTTACATGTCATAAAGTTTCTAGACTGCAGAGCTGCTGACTTCTGAAGCTGTAGTAGGCTAAAAGGGAAATTCCAGGTTCCTTCTATTTTTAAGCTTGTATAATTCACATAGCAAACATCTATTTGTGTTATCCTTTTCTTATCTCAGTGTTCTGTAATTATAAGCCCAAGTGCAAAATACAAGTACAAAAGTAAAAGCATCATTTGCTTGATGTGTTTCTGTATCCCTAAATCACACTTCATTCTCAAAGTTCCCAGTGGGAATTTCAAGAAGGGTTACCTACACAACAGGATTTGTTTCTATGCCATTTAACTCAGCCTGTAGTAAAAAGTTTGAGTGTCCTGTTTTGAGACTGTTTTAAAGAGAGTGTTCATTGGCTCATCTCAGTAATAACTCTGTGCTTTAATGGATGCTATGACAATAATGAAATCCCCCAGCAATTCCAGAAATCGGTCTTGTAGCTCAGCAGGATCATCTGTGTTTTCCAGGTATTCATCCATTTTTACAGGTAACAATTCTGTTGGCAAATTCTAAACAAATTAAAAAAAAAAAAAAAAAAAAAAAGGAGGTGGGGGAAACATGGAAAAACTATCACTTTCAATTAGCTGCTAAAAATGTCATGTTTTAAACTTCAGAGATTCCGCAAAGGTAGAAAAGTAAAGGATAGCACCCATACTGATGGAAAAACATGATGGCAAACAAAACTCATTGACATTTTTTTGTGAAAAGCAAAACAAAACAAACACGTCTCAGATAAAATTTATAACAGAGTTAAAACTCCTTAGGAATCAATTAATTTCCAGAAGTTTGGAATTTCACCCATCCTGACAATGTCTTTGGCATCTGTTTTCTTTAGGAGAAAAGAGACAGGAGTAACAAGTTTGAGATCTTGAAAGATGTGTAGACTAGTAGACTACAGGGCAAGACCATCAGGATCTCTAAACACAGCTTATGTCATTAGTGTTACAATTTACTGTTTGACAGATACATTTCAAAACAAAGAGTGCAAAATATTTTCAGTAACTACTTCAAAAGCTGTATTTAATTTACTGAAAAAACCTGCCTTGAAACCCAATATGCAGGAGACTGGATATCAAATACTGTAAGGACATCATTACAGTAATCCTACATACAAATACATAAGACAAAAATGGTGGTTCAGATTTCTTGAAGAGAAAAGGTATTTCCCAGAATCTAGGCCTGACTCAACCCTATTTCTGATTAGCTCCATACACTGCAGTCCTGCCAGCTTTGCTGGCATTCTCCTCAAACTGTAACGTTACCTTGAGCCTTAGTAAGACTATGCATAAGCAGAAAATTAGAGAATGCTAAACTTCACAAATCTGGGATATACACCAGAAAGAGGTTTTACTTCTTAGATTAGTGCAGCAATTCTTACCATCACTGGTAGTAGAAACTCTAAAGCTGAAGTGATTGATTTTTTGTCTCCCACATCTCTCAAAGTTGGTATTGTTGACATCTGCACAGAAAAAAAAAATGTTGCTAGAGCCATTTAACTTCTCCAAAGTTTCATATTTTAACAATTTTATTCCACTTTATTACTACTCATATTTATTTCTGAAGCACCATATCATATGCAAAAATGCAGGAACTGTCTTCAGAATCTTGTATTTACCACAGCATATGTTTCATTCATAGAAGTTAAACTACATCAGCCATTCTAACTATGTACTTTACCCTTAAATCAACACACATTGTTAAGAGATTTTTAAGACTGGGGAGCATTAGGGCAAAATTTAAGCAACAAGCTTGTTGTATCTCAAAGGCTTATTTCCCTTCAGGCAGGGGAGATCCCATTTGGATCACTGGCAGCCCCTCTCCCAGAGACTCAGGAATACTATGTAAATTCAGAACAAATGCTTTGCATTACAAAGCTAAGCATGAATACTTACAAAATTAAGAGGATAAGAAAGACAGAACAAACCCATCCCCTACATTTTGCGGCACTGTATAGCAACTGTTCTCTTGAAGTTACCCAGAGAATTCACATGGAAAAGAATTTATGCACTGAGTGCAAGTGGGATACCTGTATTAACCCTATACTCCACTCACATCTAAGATTTTTAACAACAGATCTTACTGCATGATAACAACAAATACAGGGGCAACAACACAAACCACTCATCAGAGCTCACAACATAAGAGGTAAAATGTTTACAGTGATCAGTACAGCATTTTTAAATGTTCAGTGTACTGATCCTGAATACTGTGTTGGTAACACCTGTGTATTTGTTGTGGGGAAAGGATTGTTTTTATTTTGCAAAGCAATAAGTTCATGACTGCAGCATTGTTTTTACTTTGTCTGCCTGGATAAGGCATTAAATTTTCTGGAAAATACCATATAATACTGACAGTTCAGCATGCAGGATGGAGCCTGTCTTACTGCTTTGTGACCAACTGGTTCTGGATCTCTACAAAACAGAATGAAAACAAAATTTGCTTTGTATATATTCCCAACAGTGCATACGTAAAAAGTGTCCTAGAAGACCTCACCTACTCTTCTTAGAATCACCTGCATTATTTAATACCAACATTCCAAAAAATGAAGAACAGATATTAAATTACAGATCTAATATTCCAGCCAAATTCATTATTGGTGACTCCTATCATAAACAGGACCATGTTAAATTCTTTTCCAGCCAATATATCTTCAGGTGACTTATGAAGAATTATTCCATCCAAAACTAAGGGTAGAAATGGGATTTCCTGAAGGAGTAGAAAAAACATCAAATTACTTGTTAATAGTATTTTCCCTTTTTCCTTCAAGTCACATAATAAAACATCCATATTTAGTGTTCCAGGTGCAAAAAAGAGCTTTAGGAAATCAGGGTACCTATGGCAACTGTAACACACAATTAGAGTTTTTCACAACAGTATGAAATGCAAGCCCGGCTGGGGTATGTTAAGATATAATTTAATGGTTTTCTGATCCTGTACTGTTTACAACTGACATTCAGGTATATTTATGTTTCAGCCTTGCATGCAACTTTACAGTTGCTGTGACACTTCACTAAAAAAAGTCTTAACTAAAGAAAATGTCTGTGAGATAATTTGCATATTTGGGTGTACTTGGACAAAAATTCAGAAAAATTAACTTTGGAACAGGTCAATCATTAACACTGGTCAGAAGCTGATCTGAAGTTCTGTAAGTGTGCCATCAAAAAAAAAAAAATTGTTACGAAGTGAAGTTTCACTTACCGTACTGTTAAAAACTATATCCATTGCTTCCTGGTTCCTCAAACAGTTTATTAGTGAGAGTGAACTGTTAGTCTCACACTTAAATATATTTGCAATTTTCTCAAAATTGTTAACAAAGACAAGAACTGTTAGCTATGAGTTAGTCTTTAAGGAATTTATATGCATAAGATCTCTGTACGCAGTACTGTTGTTTTATATAAGGCCTAGTTTAGGTGAGCTTGATAGATCTTCAAGTACTTTATTTTATTAGAGATCCTATAGTTAGATCATTAAGACAAATAATTCTTCTGTGCTTCTCTTTTGTGCTGTATTTCTGTTCACTGATATATAACCAATCTTGCTGTAGAGATAGCATGAAATTGTAACAAAAATCAAGCAAGACAAGGAAGTTGAGAGAATCAGCTTGAGAGTTTCAAATTATTACTGCCGACAGCTTCAGGAAGAGAAACAACAAAGGTACTTTCATTTCAAGGCATTTTGTTTGTTCTGTTTTGTTTGCTTTACTTCAAATTAAGAGTCTCCATAAAAGGCAATAGCTGAATAAAAAATGAGTGCTTCTTCTGGATTCTAATTAAACCTCCCAAAACACATTCCACCATTATTATGTAAGTGACAGTGTGCATGAAATTGGACATATGCCCAGCTAGGCATATGTGTAATTGAAAATACTTAAATCTACCCACAAACATTATAATCTCATAACTGTATAACCTATTTCCAACATCAAATGAACATAGTAAGATTGAAAATATATAGACTATTTGAATTAAAATCTTACTTAGTGCTAATGAATTTATCCACACATGTGCTTGAAAATAACCCTAATCAACTTGTTTGCATAATATGCAATCAGATTTTCCTCTTCATTTAACCAAATAATCAGATATTAAAAATACTTTTCATTATAGAAGCTTTAAAATGCAAAAATGCATTCTACCTTAAGATAATAATGGAAATAATCCTACCTTAAGATCTGCTGAAAGAAGTAAATCTTTATCAGAGGGAATTAGAACTCCACTCTCTAATATTGCTTTATGAAAGAGACTCCTGGACAAAGTAGATAAAACCTGTAAAAAAGGGAGGAACAGAAAATATTTATTCTATGTCATGGTACTTATCCCATAACAATTTGCTCAGCCAGATTGCTGCATTCAGTGGAGAAATACACATTTTTATACCCTTTTGGGGAAAGTGATCAGACTTACTTAGAACAAAGTGCCTTTAATCTTCTTTTCAAAAACTGGATTAAGCATTAAATGTTACACTAATTAAGTTTACTTTTGAACATTTTTAAAGACACTTTAGTGTATCTATTGCGTGCTTACATGTGCAAAAACACAGCAAGATCCCACAGATACACCAAAGAGTGTGACTGATCCTGGATCCCCACCAAAGTGTTCAGTATTTTCCCAGACTCACTGAAGAGCTTCTACTTGATCCAAAAATGCCTAGTTCCCACAAGCATGTTCACTACCAGTACTGAAAGAAAAGCGGTGTAAGCTAACATCTCAAGAAGAGTAATACTTCTTATACCAGAATAAAATTAACCCTGCTAACTTACAGTTTGTGCAATTTGGCCAAGGAAAGATCTGCATAGCTTACCAGGTCAAAAGACCTTCACACAACTAAGTCATATTTAAGACCCAGGTTTGTTCATTCATACATAGATGGGTTCCTGGCCTTTTCAGGATATTAATTTTTGCTTTACACACCAATGGATGAAGGAAATGGCAAGAAGGAACACCCTACAGACAATCAAATAAGCCCAACTATGATTTGATGGTTAATAAAAAATGGCAATACAAATGGAATTTAAGGACCAAATTCTTAGTGTTCTCATATCTTAATGTCACACAACCACACCCATTTGAATCACTGTACCACTGGGAAAGTGGTGTAGAAATTCAGCTGATTTAGAAAACAGAACCATTTATACGTTAAGCAAAACAAAAAGTATGTAGTAAAAAGTGAAATGGGTCATCTTACTTGAAAAATCCAAGGAGTCCAAATCTGTACTGAATTATTACTACCACAATATTCTCATAGGCTGAAAGTGCTGAACCATCGTAATTAGAAGCACCACCAAATACAAAATTGCCTCCATGGATCCATACCATGACCGTCAAGAAAAAAAGCGTGAAACATACATTACACATTGGCAGGTTTCATATGAAAAAGGAATACAGCAGAGAATTAGTAACTTCAAACCACTGAAAGTCAATGGGATCTTAATTTCATGTTGATGGACTATGAATTTTGCATAATATTAGTCCTGCTTTTGCAGGACAACATTTTCAAAAGCATTTAAGTGGCTTAGGAGTCAGGATTAAAAGCAGACATTGTAGAACACAAGGTTTCACAACGGGTTTACATACAGGTAATTTGTTCTACTGGTCTGCAAGGCTATAAACATTTAGATACAAGCAGTCCTCAGAAGTTTGGAACTGAATGTGTTTTTGTTTATAATTTTTTTCAGCTTTTTTCAACACGGTCAGATCTTGAGGACATCTTCACAAAAGAAAGAAAGAAAGCGTAATTATTAGTAATAAAACTTAAATATTAGCTATGTACCAATGATAGACAAAACACATTTTCTTTATCAGGCTGAATTTCCACGTGGCGCTTGAACTGTCTGTTACTTACAGGAATCCTTATGTTTCCTAATCCTACAGTTCTTATTAAATATCCCACTACCAGTCAATCTAAGTACCTTAATAAAAAACATACCTCTGTACACTAACAAATATGACAGTACTGACAAATATAAGCAAGTACAATACACACAAGTTAAATGAATAGCTCTCACAGTGGTGGGTAAGAAGTTGCATCTTTCAGATCATTCCAGGGGTCAGGAGGGTCAGGTGGAGAAAACCTCAAAGATCCAACAGGTGCTTTTGCAAAACGAATCCCAAGGAAACTGTTTACAAGTCTGTCAGTTCCTTTCACATTTACTTGTTTTCCTCTGAGCCATCCATGTGCAATAGTCACTTCTGGTTCAGCAACTTTCTGTCCTAAGTAGCACATAAGCCAGAAGAATTAATTTGCACTTTCATAATTATCAGAGATTTTTCACTGAGGCTTTTTTTTAGGGAACAATTTATTTTGAAGATTACAGCTTGTTCAATTTTGTTCAGTTTTCATTTTACTTATGTGCAATGACACTCCCCTCCACCAAAAACTTCCATAGCTAGCTCTGTTTATAACACCTGGAACTAGGTAAGGCACAGTTTACACACTGTGCAAGATAATAAATCTTAAAATCAATTTCAGAACAAACAGTAACTGACAAAATCATCAATATTTTCTAAGTTTACCATTCAATAAAACAATATCCTTTTATTAAACAACCCCTTTTATTATTTTCATAAAAACATCTCAAAATGATTTAATTAAAAAAAAAAGTCACTTTTGCACTGAACTTATTAGGATTCTTTTGCAGATTGCTAATAGAAATACAAGAGAAGTACTGCCTTTGAAGACTACTACCCTGTAATTTATTAGTGCAGTTGCTTCCCCATCAGCAGTTAAAAAAAAAAATAAATCAAAAATCAAAATCAAAGACTTTGCATCTCACCTTCTGTTCCATAAATCGTAAATGTTAAACTAAAAACCAAGATACAAAGCAAAGAAATCTGGATTTGAGGAGCCATTTTTCTCCCAAGTTGGATTCCAGATTATTTTGTTTTTTATGCGGAAGGCCTCTGCTGACTGTGCTCTCAGTAGGGAGCACAGCTAAATTCCCTTCTGCATTAAGCACTTTCAGAGCTGTAACTGAAATGGAGAACAAATACAATCCCTTAGTTTAACATACCTATCATTACCTGATCCTGATGACGGATGATTTGGCCCAGCATCAACTGTGAACAATGAAAGGTTTTATCCTAGCTAATCTGTTTTTAATTCTACAATCCTATACACACCTCAATTCCCACTTAAATATTTACTACTTAATATTTTGAATCTTGTAAGTGCTACAAAGCAATGAAATTTGAAAGAGTTTCAGAGCTACTGACTAAAATTCCTGTAAAGAAACAAACACAACAAAAAATGTTTGCAGATTACAAATAACTGGGAAGGAGGAAGGGAGGAAGGGAGTTTAGTTATTGCAAAGGTTTAATGAGTGCTAGCACATCTGCACCACAATTAGTATGGTATGTGTGCTTTTCTGCAAGAACTGGCCTCCAACTTCCAAATTAGTTTTTTAACCCTTTTGCATATTTAAAAATAAATGAGATATTAAAGCTGAGGGCCAGATTACAGCACCTTTTCTATGACTGCACAAGGCAACAGAGCAGCCTCAGTGGAGGTCAGAAAGCAAGGCCAGCACCTTACAGTACATGTACTTCCCTCAAAAGACAAGGAAAAGACCATGACCACTCCTTCTCTATAAAATAGCTACCTGTGGTGGAAATAGGCTGGCTACCAATGGGCAGTTTTCCTCTTTTGGCTGAGAAATCTTAAAAAGGTCTGTAGTCCATAGGAGCATGACAATACTCAAAGTAAGTAACTGGCCTTAAACAGATAAGCCTCAAGGTCTTCTTCGCAGTTGGATCTACAGGTTTAGCCTGCTCCACTAGCTCCACTAGCTCCCAGTTTTCAGCAGGCAGAACACACTACATAATGGATCTGTGTTTCTCCACCTTTGATTCATTTTACATCTCCCAGATGAATCATGTCATCAGCACTCAGTTGCAAAGCATACTGCTCCAGGGTCTTCTGCACTGCTTTCACTTAATTCACCTCCAACATAAAAACACTGCAAAGCCATCTTCTCCACCAGATGGGTAATACATCATGTAAGTTCACCCTGTCTTGAAATACAGAGATTTGTCAGTTGGCTCTTCTTTAGATGCTTTTTTCACTGTAAATAGTTTCTCCTCAAAATACCAAAGAAGGAAGCGAGACCTATCAGTTCAAATGAGCTCTAGGCTATCCCACATTATCAACCCTCACTCACCTCATCAGCTTGGGCTATCACCTCCTTATCCTTTTTCTCCCTCTTCTCTGTGAACAAAATCAGTATCAGACATATTAGCAAGTAGATAGACTGCTATTTAATTTTTAGTGATCTAAGAGAAAAAAAAAAACATTTTTTCACTTTTATTAGTGTTCTGAATTGAAAGAACCGTTTATCACAACAACAACACCAACACAGAAAGGAAAGTGCATACGCTCTGAAGCTGCCGTTCCATTCAGAACCAACCGTTACAGAGAAGCTCCTGGTGCACAACCCGCATCCCGCAGCAGCGACAGGGATCAAACGGCTGCCCCGTGCGCGGGCACAGCTGTGCCGGGGCTGCTTCCACAAACGTTTGTCGCGAGTAACACAGGAGTAAAGCTGTTATTTCTGCCGGCTGCCAGGAGGGCGGCTCGGGCGACCGGAGGTGTTTCATTACCTATAACCGTGCCTCGAGGCAGCCAGCAAGATGTCACTCGAGAGATAACAACAAAAAACAATCTTTTTTGTGATAACAAATCTTTTTTTTTTTTTGTGATAAGTAATCAAATATACGGCCGAGAAGCTGAAGCAATATACAGCGTGTTTACACAGCAGTATGACCTCCTATGACCAAGGGGTGAATGAAGCTGCGCTGTAAACCATCGCTACAGCCCCGATCGCTCCACTTACTGTAACAACGTGATTTTTTTTACACGCAGTTTGCTTTTCAAATTAACTCAAAGACGAAAGACATTGCTTTAAGCAAAACGCGACCCCCACCCTCCACAACACCGAGCTCCCCTCCGAGCGCCGCACCACCGCCCCGCCCAGCTCCTCTCCCCGCCGGGCTCAACACCGCGCCGACACGCCAGCGCGCGGGTTCGGTGCCGTTCCACCGCTCGCCCACAGGGGAGCACTCCGCACCAACACTGCCCGCCCGGTCCGGCGGCGAATCGCGTCCGGGCTCCTTCCGCCCCGCCGGCAGCGCAGCCATGGTGGGCCCGGGCGGCGGCGTGCCGCTGGAGAACGCCAATCCGCTCATATACCGCCGCTCGGGGGAGCGGCCCGTGACGGCGCGGGAGGAGGACGACGAGCTGCCCGACTCCATCGACGACCGGGAGATCTTCGATATCCTGCCGGGAAGGCGGGGGTGTGGGGGGGCGGGCGGGAAGGGCGGCCTCCGTCCTGCTTTCCTTAACGCCGCACATCTCATCCGCTCCATTAACGACCCCGAGCATCCCCTGACTCTGGAGGAGCTGAATGTCGTCGAGCAAGTTCGAGTCAAAGTGAGACTGTCTTACTTTTGTTGTTGCTTTTTTTTTCCTCCTTGTTTGTTCATAACGTTTTGTTTTGTTTTGTTTCCCAAACCGTGTAAAGAAGCGTATTATGTGAATTTACCGCGTTTAAACACGGTGCTTTAAGCCCTCGGCAAAGAAAACCCGAGTAGCGGGGCGCAGCTCCCAGCAGTGCTGTGCATGGAGCGCCGCAGGCAGGGCGCAGCAGCCCGCGGGTTTGTTTTCCAACAGGTGAACGATGCCGAGAGCACCGTGGCGGTGGAGTTCACACCCACCATCCCGCACTGCAGCATGGCAACGCTAATCGGCCTGTCCATAAAAGTGAAACTGATCAGATCACTGCCCGAGAGGTTTAAGGTGAGTAGTAAAATCACTCTGGAAAGCAGAAGAGACGGATGGTGTTCAAAAGCAACTAAATTAGAGTATGAGGCCACTGGAACTTTCTGCTCCGCGTTATGGGGGAGGGAAACGCTCCAGGCCAAGGAAGGAACTAAGGTAGCAGATTGGTGCAGAGCTGCAGTTCTGTACTGGTAGCATCACAGGTGAGTGGGGTTGTGATGTGAAGGCATGAGGGCACAGAAGGAGATGGCAGCACTTCAGCCCTCTGCCTGAAGGAGGCTTATGCAGGTGGAAATGCAGCGTTCTTTTGGACTTGGTTTTATTCTTCTTGGTACAGCATCTGGCCATGCCAGGAATGTCTTTTGTTGTTGCTTTGTTTTGCTGCTTTCTTAATTAAATACTTTGAGCTTCCAGTGTTTTGTTGACATGTCCCCTTTTTTCTTTCTCCATACTTTTTAAGATGGATGTTCATATAACACCAGGAACACATGCCTCTGAACATGCAGGTAAGTGTTTTATTACTCTGTTGTATGGTTTTCTTTTATTAATCAAAAAATTAGAAGATAGATTCCTCTACCTGCAGATTAGCTGTGTAGTATCTGGGACTGTACACATACCAGCCCCTTCTGGGAGATGTTACAGAACAGGAATGTGTAATAACAAACTTAGAAGCATACAGTGTCTTAGTTTAAATTTTCCTTGGATAGTCTGTGCTGTCAAGTAGTCATTGCTTAACCTGGACAGCACAGAAAGAGGGGGGAGGCTGGAGGTAAATTTCCTCTCCTGTTACACGTACACATGCATAACTTCCTGCTACCGAATCATAAATAACTTACTGGTTTGAGATCTGCTAATGTGCTGTCATTGACTTTACACCACAGCTTTGTAACGTAGTTAGCATCTGTGGAGTTATTTTAGCTGAGTACCACAGCAACACTGAGAATATTAGTCTCACTGTAAAGTGCTTCTAAAAAGACCTCCTATTCCAATATTTTGACCAGCTCCTTGTGGTATTTTTTTCTGTGCAGTTAATAAACAGCTTGCTGATAAAGAACGTGTAGCAGCTGCTTTGGAAAACTCTCACTTATTGGAAGTGGTAAATCAGTGTTTGTCTGCTCGATCATAATTGTCTGATCAGGAAACTGTTGGTATTCTGCTGTATTCATTTTGTATATAAGTGGCGTTGCTAATGCTACATGTATCTATGAGCAAAATAAAACTACCTTAAAGAAGTGCTCCATTACTTCTTCAAAATAAGAAAAAGTAGTATGGAGAAAATTAGCTTGCTGGTAGCTATAAAGCTGTGATGTAAGTTGGCTTTTTCTGTTTGTTAATTATTGCACTGGTGTGATTTTTTTTTCAGAACTCTTAAAAAACATTTGGTTGAACTTGTTTTTAACAGGTTTCTTACTATCTAAAGACTAGTTATAAACTGCATTTTAGAAGTGGATTTTGTGCACTGGGTTTCACAAGTATACCAAGTTAAGTAGCAGTTAAGATCTTTATACTCATATGATTATTTTGAACTAATAGTTTTTCCTTCAAACATTCTGCACACATACAATATCTTGTGTATCAGCTATGTAGTACCTTTATCAGTTATTTAGAGAGTAATTAGTATAGAGTTCTTGGTTGTTTTTTTTTTTTTGTTAATTAGACCTGTGATAGTGATGCTTTACATTTCAGTATTTTTTATTGGATGATCTCAGATGCTATTTCAAAAACCTTATGAAGGACATTATGTAGACCACAGCCTGGTGGAACAGGCTAGTCTGTGTTGCCAGGAAACTAAGGCAGTGGTAAACCAAGTGAGATGGTGAAGCTCACACATATACAAGAAAATAGAACAGAAGCAAATCCAAATCTACTCATTTTAGAAATTACTCACCCAGTATACACAGAGCTTCTGTAGAAGACCAACTCTTCAGCAGCGTTTATTTGCTTATTTGATTAGCATCCTTTGAATAATGAGCATTTGCTTTGATGTTTGAATGAAACTGGAAATAAAAATAATATTTGTGTAAAATTAATGCTGATAAAGGAGTAGATTGACACACCTGCTAATATGCTCTTTGTCTCTCAGGCCTAGTCACTGAACTGATCAGTCCTGACACTGCCAGCCTTTGCACCACAAATGACAACTTCAGCTCTGGCAGTACGTGAAAGCAACTCATAAGCAATATGCTTGATTGATTTTTTTTTAATTATTATTTTTAATAGTAAAATGAAACTTATCCTTCAAGATTTTGTGGAAGACAGGAATGCAAATATGGGGGAGAAATAGAAAGATGAGTAGGCTGCAACAGATGTTTGATGTGCTTTAACCTATGTATAAAACAGAAGGAATTAGTAAATTTTACTTTATTTAATCTGCTTCTTAGCCTTCACAACTGCATAATAATAATAATAAATAATTTATTGGATGTTAGCTCTTGCCTCACAAGCCATGTTACAGTAATCCTATGGGTGCACTTTGCACTGCTTACTTTTTCAGAAAAGCAACGGTATGTGGTTAGGTTGTTCATAGTACATAGTTGAGAGATGACTTTTCAGTAAAGGGACTTCATTACAGTGTCAAACAAAAGGTCTGACTCCTGCTACTTAAGGATGATTAATTCCATAACTTTGGATCTGGTATGTTTCTTTAAATGATGTGGATGTTATATTAATTAGGTGAGAGAAACAACAGAAGGGACAAACCATTGTTACTTGGCTGAAGATCGCAGCTCCTTCTGCATGGGGCTCCCTCAGCTTGAGTACTTGCTGAATGCTAATGTTTTCATTTCAGCAAAAATCTTCCATTGCCCAGCTTTAATGATCACAAGCTATGGCCTGCTGTATGAAGAGTAAGTGGGAGAAGAAAACATTAATTTGTTACAAGTATTTCTTCACAGACTACTCTGCCCCTCTGCCCCTCCCCCCCCCTCCCCCAAAAAAGAAGCCCCCTAACTTTAGTCTCTCCAGTGCTTTGTAATAGGACACATTTCATCAGAAAATATGACCCTTTAGAGCAGCTGTGTGGAATGCAAACAGTCTCGTTCAAGTCCAGGAAAAATGCCAGAAGCAGACATCTGTTTCAAACTCCTGGGCTCTGAGAAGAGTCCTCCAGGAGGACTGAATGGTATTCATTCCTCTTAATCTACAAACACTGTGACAAAACCTCCCTAGAGTGCTGGCTGTGTTGTGTGCTGGAGTAACCTGCCTTGTGTTTGAGCCAGCAGAACAACATAGTTTGTGTGTCTCAGGCTCTGCTGCTCTGCACATACTCAGGCCTGCACACACAGATCTACTTCCTGGGAGGAAACAGACTTCTTTCTAGCTACTCTCATGCTGTCATTGTTGTCCAGTAGTCTGCAATTTCTGAAGACTCAAACTCATTATGAGTGGCAACAAAGCAGCTCATAATGAGCTGCAGTTTCATATCCAGAGATGCTATTGATCTGTTCCTGGAAGAAGTGACAAGAAGAGCTTTGCATGTCAGTGGACAATATTTCTTGTGTTTTCCTGCATGGAGTGATGTGTACTACACATTGGCAACAGTTAATTAAAAAAGAAGTTATTTTAGTTTTCCAACTGTACTTAAGATTGATGTTTATAACAACTAAGTGCTTTGATAAGAATCTCCCTTGGGGGCATTGATTTATAACATGCTTTACAGTAGTTTTTTTTATAGCTGTTAAAAACATTTCTCTCTAGCCTGTCAAGCAGACAGCTGCACCACTCTTCCCCCCTCATGAAATGCACTGTTTGGCATAAATACAAACTGAGCAAGAAGTACACAAGTTTTTTCCTTAAAACAAAATTAATATAGCAAAATCTTTCAAATGTTACTATGGAAAATACCAAAAAAGAGGAGGAAAAAGAAGGGAAATTAAGGCTATGACTAGAGTGTTTAAATCTGCCGGTATGTTTCACAACCATTTACCAGCAATGTTTAATAGAAAACATACGACTTTTTTTTTCATTCAGCAAAATGCTGAAAATAACATTTTCACAAAACACAAGAGCCCTCGTTTTGTTCAGTGCTTCAGTAGTTGCAGAATATAAGCTGCGGAGTTGTATAAACTTTTTACGTATTTCTTAACATCTGCTCATGCATTTCTTTTATGTCTCACCTGTAAAGAGCTTTTGCATTCTGTGGCAGGTTGCCTCCATTGCTTAACTTTGTGGTGAGAGGAGCAGCACTGCCTGCAGTCATAAGGACATCCTGGTTGGTTGAACCATTGGAGACCCTGCTATCCCACCTTAATGTACAAATGCATCAGAGCAGCAACATAATTTGCAAGTAGCCTCTTTGATTTCAGTGCTTGTCACAATCTTGTTGCAGCACACACAAGTTTCAGGTGCCAAGGCTGCGCTCTTCACAAGTCTCTGAATCCTGCCATCAGTTCAGCTCCTACTAGAGGGAGAGAGCAGGACAAAAGTTAATTTCCATCAAGTCAGTGGAATAAATGTAACATGGCAGTGGGGAAACAGCTGCTATCTTAGAGTTTTGGGAAGGCATAAGAGAAAGAGAAGAAAATAGCAGAGCCATATTACACCTCACTGTGCTACCCTGGATTTGTCTTCCCTCCGTCCTGTCTTTCTGGGTCATTACACAACCCATCCCATTGTTCCCTCACATTGCAGCAGGTAACAAGAAAGCCTTTGTTGCCCACTGTCATTAAGTCCAAGTCCCTTCCCCACAAAAAGCAACAAGAGAGAAGAGGACAAGGAGAACAATTACCTATGTAGAACTAATGCTTTAGTTTGACCAGTGGAGGTGCACTCCTTTCCAAAATCATGACTACAACAGCTGATGAGCGTGGACAGCAGTTAAGCCTACACAGCCTAGCAGGAAAACCCCAGAGACCAGCAAGTCTTCCAGGACTGCCAAGCTCTCTTGTCTGTATGTGGTTCTCTCCATTATTTTGATATTTCTTGGTATGATGTTTTATTGTAGCTTTTTTTTCTTTACCCAATTAATCTCATCTGAGTTCCCATCAGATGCCTCTCACGTGGTTTTGACCAAAATAACCTCAGTACAATGTCAGCAGTTTGCTTAACGCCAGGATGCCCAGCAGCTTCAGTTCTCTATACTTTTGCTCATGGAAGAGCTGGTACATGATCTGTCTTAGGATTGTGAAGGTATCTAAGCAGCAGTGTTTGTTTTCGTCACTTCTTCAAAGTAACAAATAAATCGACCCTGTAGTTTGCAGTGCTTGCATGAAAAAAATTGGTTAATGCCAACAGACTCTTTTTTTTTTCCCTCCTGTTTTATAAGCATATAAGCAATGAAGTCTTGTCATATTCATATACTTGTTAGTAACAAGAATATTGGGCCATTCCTAGCAAAAATTTGAGTTGTTTAATTTTACAAATGAAAAGTAAACATTGTATTAGCTTTAATCTGTACACATCAGCTATGTATCATACGAGTTCAATGCTTGCAATATGTTCTATTGAACCTTAAAACTGCAGGAACTTTGTTATGAATATTGTGGTCTTCATCCTCTTAAAAGTTGTTTGAGCCTTTTACTGACTGCAAACATATTGGGGTTGGTTTTTTTGGTGTCTTGCATGCCCAATGGAACAATCCCTGTTTCTGCACAAAGAAAGATAAGATGAAAAAGATACCACAGTATGAATTGTGACTTGGTCAAGCTGGAGAGAATGGAAACAATCCCACAGAACAGACTCTGGAATATACAAATAAAGTAACATGCCAAAGAGAGGAAGTACATGTGTGAAAGCTGCCAAGACTGATGTAATAGTGTCTGATCAGCTGCATTCAGGTCTGTACCACAGAAGAAGCAATACACAGATAACATGCTGCCACAAACACGGAAGCTGGAGAGGCACTGCCCTGCTCTATGGAAGATGTTTTCCTGACTGGGTCTCCTCACACTGCTGTGTGAGATGTGTCCCAACCACACAGACTGCGAAACAAGGTCTGGCAGCTCTGCAAGCCAAATAAAGTTAAGGTACTGACAAATTCTCAGTGTGATGCAGAAAAGGATATACAGGAGAAATGGGATAGCTGAAAGTAATACCTGCTTACAGCTTCAGATGTGATCACGGGTTGTAACGATGCTCAGCATTACCCCAGCAGATGGTGCTATGATTTCACAGGGGTCAGCGGCTGTTCTGAGAACCTACCAGCACAAGCCTTACTGAATATCAGGGGCAAATATCTTTATCCAGAGTTCCCACTGTGTCCCCACCTAGCAGAAGGTGACTGCACCTGTCAGATGGGAAGCTATTCGTCCTGCCTGTCTGCTTGGGATACGGAGGCAAACAGTGCCTGTGCTGCCTCTGTTAGTCCAGATCAACTTTTTTGGTTTTCCTCTTACCTGAAACCCTTCAGACTCATAAAACCAGTGTGCACCACTCACAACCATTCTGTCACTACACAGACAGGACACATAACCAGGTGCCTTCTCCACTAGCAAAATCTCCTTTTCAGTGCTGACAATTCCCACTGAAGTGACACACAATTTATTTCAGCTGACTTATTTTTTAATTGAAGCATTCAATTCTAATTAGGATGACAGTTAATGAAATCTGCCATAGAATCATTTGTTTTTTAGCCTTCATAAATGAAATTACAAATATGTAACAAATATGGAGAAATAAATAGATACAGTATACAATGCATCGTTATTTTCTTTGCCAGTTCATCAACAGAAGCCTATATATCGATATGACTTGATGATGACAGGATGATTGACTCATTTTTCCAATGAGCAGTTTTCTTCTTATAAGGGAAAGATCACTGCATCTGTATGAGATCATCTAGGAAAGCCCTCCTTCCTGAAAAATACTATATTCTTTTCTTGTTGCCTAGCTACATACTGCTGTTACCTTAGAAGGCTGTAGTTCATCTAAATTATTCTGGTGGTGCTGATGTGCTTGAGCAGAGGAGTAATGCAAATATATAGCCCTTTCTTTGGTAAAGGTTATGAAAGAGGGATTATGCAGAGGATAGGGTGAATGTGAAGAGAAAGAGCCTTTGAAGTAATGCTGTTTACTGTATTCATCATGGTGGTTTTTTTGTTTTGTTTTGTTTTTTTTACATTAATTGTTGAATAAAGATATTTCCACCTCATAGCCCTGGATGAGTGAGCAGGCAGTGAAATCACAGACTTGCTGCTTTTGACGTGAAACCTCTGATGCCAAGGAGCCAATTGCTTGGTTAATGCTAATTATTGCTGTGAGTAAACTTGGAAAAGAGAAAAGGCTGTCAAGGCCTGATTCTGCACTTGTTTCCAAAACTGTGAAACAGGAAAAATGCCATGAAAGGCAGACACTGCTGAATTTCATTAGCAAAGGGGTGATCACCAAGTTCTTCTTTGAATATAGGTAGCTTTGATTATTTGGAAAATTAAGACCGACCACTTAAAATGACTAAGGCCCAAATATTTTTATTGTAATATGTCTGCCAAAGACAACTCTAACAGGGAACTCTGCCCCCAGGCATGAGACATGTAGAGACTGAGGGCATGAGCAATAATTCTCAGGCATTTTCCCAGCATGACCAGCAACTCGGCTTCCTGCTGCCTCTCCAAAGATTCCACTACATGGTATTCGCTGGCTGTGCTACTAAGGTATTCATTCTGAGAGTAGTAAGAAATTGTTTTTCTTCCATTCATCTTATCTGCTTCACTGAAAACAGTTTGGGTTTAGATATAGGTTGATATGGGACTAGCCAGGACTGAATTAATTTTAGCACTGGAGTAACTAGCACTCTAGTTAGGGCTGATCATTTTATACCTTTGGAGAGAAAGTGACATATAATGAAGCTTATTACTTTTTTTCCCCAAGAGTAAGACTAGAAATAATTTTGACAAGTGAGAATAACAAAGTCCATACAATTCTAGTTTATCTTTACAATAAGCATGTTGAAGGTCTTCATAGGATTATCCTAAATAGCAGCAGGGGCAAAGCAGAAAATGAGACATTTACAAGAATGCCTTTTACTGTTGTTATACAGAAGTGTATTCCAACCAGACAAATTCTGAGTTTCTCCCAGAACAGATGATAGAATCTTTCACATGGAAATTCCTACACATTCTACATTAATGATTCCATAACATCACTCACCACAGGAGAAGACAACCATAAATTCTGCACTGGGTTATAAAGAAGCGTAAAGCCTTTCTAATTCAAATTCATAAATCTTTTCCAGGAGGGAGAGTTTTTTTCCTTAGCTTCAAGCTTTTTCACACTGAAGTGAAAAGGAAACTGAGTTATCCCTACATGGTAAACAAGATCAGGCTTCATTGCCTAAACCAAAAGGGCAGCTGTGTTTTAATACTGGTCACCATGAGTCCCTACCAGGAGCCTCATACAAGATGCAGCTTCTTTGAGCATTATAAAATGTACATTCGGACACAAAACTATATTTCTGTATAAGAAAATATAGATTGAAAAATTCATGTCCTTTTCCCGATCTTACACACAGAAGAGGGCAGCACAGTTAAAGTTCCACTTCACATTGTCACTAACATTATGTTTCTGCCTTACCTCTTTTCTTTGGTGACAGATCTACATGACTCAGCAAGTGTGTTGTTTATTCCAGAGAGGACCACAGGCCTGCTCCTACCTTGGGGTTTTCCTTGCAAGGACACTTTTCCTTGTTCAGCTGCCACATCCATGGAAGCATCTGTAATAGTGTGATTTTATTTGGGATTATTCATTACTTAGATATAATCCAGGTTTTCAGTCTTCTTGATATGTCTGTAGTGTACTGAACATAACTAACGCCTCATCTCCGATGCTGCTCCTGGCACCCTCACTGTAATCTCTTGCTGCAGAAAAGTTTTCCCTTACAATTATACTTTTCCTTCTAGAAGTTTCTGTGACTTTTCTGCAGTACTAAGTGGAAGATGCCTGCCAACAAGCAACTTTTGAAGACCTTGTTTTGTAGGCATATGGAATAAACAGGTTCTGTGGGTTGCCATGGGCAGCTTTAGGCTGTTTTCTACCCAATTTCCTGGCTATTAAATATTAGTTCCTCAATAAAAGAGAATTACAGTAGGCCTGTGAAAACGCTACTTAATGCTTAATTGAAAAAGAGTAAGTAGATGCTAGGAATTTTCAGGACTAAACAAAATTAGAAAGTATCTCTTCCCAACTCATAAATCCACAGTGACCTGCAATTTGAATAATCTGCATGCATTTCTGGTCCCCTCACTTCTAAAAAGACGTGTTAGAATTAGAAAATATTCAGAGAAGAGTAATTAAGGAATAGGTTTACATGAGTGACTGAATACATGAGATTCCTCAGCTGAGAGGCAATTTCTGAAGGAAAATATAAAATCATTACGTGTACGAAGAAAATTACACTCTTGCTTTACAATACAGTAACAGGGGGTGTTACAAGTTATAAAAAATTTATATGGCTTAAAAGCAACTAGAAAAATATATAGAAAAAAATGCATCAGCAGCCTCTGAACAGCAGGAATACATGGCAGGCATACGGGTGCAGTTTTAACTGCTTATCATGTCTTTACTGTCAGTTCTCCAGATATCAGCTGCTGACTGCTGGAAACTGGATGTAAGCTGAGTCTGACCTAGTACAACTCCTTTAATTTGTTATTGTAAATAGATTCATTCCCCTTGCCAAGAGCTACTGCTGGTAAATGATAAATCTTACATTGCAAATTGCTTCCTTACCACTACGTACCTCTCAGCAGGACAACCAGTCATTTACTTTGCACGCTCTTTAAACCAGCTTCTGTTGCAATGTGTAAATTCAGAAGCTTTTTCACAGTATCAGACTTCTAGATATTTTGTGAAAGGGGCCTCTGAAATCCACACTAAAGAGTATACATCCCACAAGAGTTGTAACAAGATATTTAGCATTCCAGTCATGGACGGACAGTCCATCTCTTCCCCAGTATACTGTAACAGGATAGTTTGTTGGTACCGTGGTGCACTTTGTCAAAAAGTGGCTATGAACTGTACAGGGAAAAATGAAATTAGATATACCACTTGTGCAACTTCTCTCTTTTCAGAAGTGTGATTCACCTGGCTCAGCTGTCATGAGGATTATATAGTACGGGAAGCTTTTGAGATTACTCAAAGCAGTGAGAAATTCAGAATAGCTGAGAGACAAAGCACATTTCCAATCAGTCCTATCCCAAATTATTTTTTGCACTCTTTCATTTAAGAAAGACAGAGGTATTTACTTTAAAAGCAACAGATTTAAAGTTTATCCATTCTGTGCTTCTATATTTAAAAGAACAAACCATACCATATTTTTTTGTAGTGATGATGGGTGAGCTTTAGAATTTCTGGTCTGGAGCTGGGAGGAAACTAAGTAACTGTGAAAGGAACTGTAACAGAAAGCTCAGCAATGGCAGTAAGGTTCTAGGCTGCAGCAAGTGAGGACTTCCTCAGCAGCGGGCACAGAAACAAAGGAAAGAATCTGCTTACCTTCAAAAGGCCTCAGGTAGCCAGGGTTCTCCAGCAAGAAACCCTCACCTCCACTGCCAACCCTTAAATGAGGGCTGGGAAGGAGTGCATCCTGGCTCCACCCCTTCCAGTCATTCAGGTGCACTGCATACACTGAGCTCCCCTGGTTGGCCCTGCCTTCTCACCAGGTGCTCAGTCACTGCTTCAAGCTGTGACTTAGCATTTCTGCTACAGGAACCAAGTTGGGATTAATTTTATAGATACAATAATTGGGTTTATTTAGGTTTCTGTCTGTGTTTTCCCCCTGCCACTACAAGTGAGCTCTCCATACTATGTTGATTTCTGTTGACCCCAAAGCTTGCATTTCTCACATCTCACTGTTGTAGCCCCAGCATATGGCTATCTCTACCCAGTAAAAAACATTAGCTGTGTTAAATGCAAGAGTAATTATGAGAATAAGCACGGCTCCTTGGCCAAAGGGAGGCCCTGCCTTGGGAATGTGTAAATGCAGGTTCAGTATGGATGCGGCATTCATTGAGCTTGCAGACAAAGGAATCAGAGGTAAGACTGAAAGCTCCACTGCTGATACAACCAGTACAGTTCAAACTGCAGTCTACTTTTGCACCACTACAGATCAACTGCAAGGTAATGCAATATACCATATGCTACATGAAAGGCCTAATACTTATGTACATACAACACACAAACAGAACCACTTGTGTGTATCTGTTCAGCACACAATATTAGTGAGTGTAAAATCACAGGGATGTGCAGAGAAAAAAATTAGGCCATGTGTGCACTTTTGTACAAAGAGTAGGATAAAGAAAAAGTATTTTCTTCATTTCCCTGTAGCTGTTTTTATCTTGCTTATGTTAAAAAAATAATACAAACCACATTTCCTGCCACTGCTTCTGTCTCTTGTCCCACTGGCCTAAGTCTCTCAGTTCTGTAATTAAAATAATAATAACAGCTGCTATTTCTTTTTTAGTCTAGGTATTTGGGAGGTAGCCAGACTCAGGCTTCTGCAGGAGTAATGCTTCCTGTAACTTGGCAAGAACAGATCTTTGTGGATATCTCTGCAGTTTGTATAGAAATAACTTCACCCACATAATGGCTGATTAATTAGACTTGAGCAGTGCAGATGACTTGAAAAGTAAAAAGAGGAGAAACACACAACTTCCAGCACAGAGCCAAACTGAGAACAATAGTTTCCCAAGTCTCACTCTGCTTATCCAGTCTTTGGGCTGTTCAGAATACTTCTATTATTTATAACCAAATGGGAAACAATTCCAATGTAAGACAACAACTAAAACAAAAAATAGAATTCATTGGTAATAATCATTTGATGTAAAAATTATAAATGCAGTTTACAACATGGCATTTAACCTTGAATAAACACTCATGAGGTAGAGTCACAGTTTATTCTTCCTCCAAAATTCTGCTTTTCTGCCTGAAAATCTGAAGGGAAAGTGCATAGATACCAATTTATGTATTCTTAGTTATGACTGCACCCCCTGCAAAGTTGTGCTTGTCATTTAAACTACAAAATGCGCTCTGTACCTAGTATAGCAAAAAGAAACTCCAAGCACAAGCTTTATTATCACAATAATAACTGGAACAACAGGATCATACTGCATGTTTTACATCTTCCACATGATGAAAAGTACTGAGGCCAGGATAGTGCACTAAAAAGGCAGACTGATGCTTCTCAAAAGCTACAGAATGAATGGGGAAAAAAAAGGAGAAGAAGAAGAAGAAAGAATGAGGAGAAAGGAAAGAGGAGAGGTGAGGGAGAGGGATACAATGAGACTTGAGAGTTAACAACAGTAAACTACAAAGAAAAGGCACCTTAAATAAAGGGTGATTGAAATAATCAAAATGAAAATTGTACAAGGATGAAGTGAAAATAAATGAAGCAAAATGTAGTCCATTTTTAGAGAGCTTACCATACAAAGTGAACATTTTGGATTGATTCAAAAATGGGAGACTCCAGTGGTTCCTCCAGGATCCCACAACACCCTGATAGTTAGAATGGAATTAAACTGGGTACCTGGCACCAAGGACAACCCAGTGCTTCTGGCCTCAGCAGAATTTGCTTGTTGCTTTCATTGAAACTTATTCCCTCCTCACACAGTGAGGACCTGGATAGACAGTGCTCCCTGACTGCAGCTCTGCTGCTGTTATGATGTGGCTGTTCAGGGAATAAACACTGAACTGCTCAAGAGCCACCTGGGACTCAAGAACCACAGATGGTAGCACTGCTATAGTCATAACCTCAATTCATTGTACTTCCAATCTGCCGTGCAGGCTGGAGCAGACTTTTACCTTCAACACTGATAGACTCCAGGCCTGGCTCTATGTAAAATTGAAAGAAATTATAAAATTTCCTGTTTCCATTTCAATATATAATGAGCACTAGGCTTATTAAAAATATGAAGTACAGTATGTGACAGAAGCACTCTTTAATTAAAACAAACCTTAGGCCAGTAGCAGCTAGTTGGAGAATAAGAATAGAAAAACAAGACATTAAAGTTTCTTTTACATAAAAATAAATTACAGTTACTATTTGTTAGAAGTAGAATCTTGTGTTAGTGGAAATGGAGGGCAGGTGAGAAAGGAGAGGGTTTGAAAGTCCTTCAAAGAAATTTAAATCAGCTTCTTGGGTCTGTGTGGTCTCAGATGCATCCCACCAAAATAATTACGTGCTGCAGCACCGTATGCAGGAATATATATACATAGCAATAGCAAATAACAAACAGAATTACATGCTGTGTGAAGAAGAACGTTATATGTCTCAAGTGATGAACCTGAATTATCTGTTAATTCCTTCCAACTTCACAAAATAGCTGGATCTATTAGGATCAAGGGAGATAAAGCAGCTACGTGACCCCTGTGATCCCTCCCTCTCTGGTTCTACACAGTGAGAACAGCCCTAACCGCCTTGGCACTGCACTCCTCCAGATGACTTGCAGTCATCCCTCTAGGAATAAGTGAAGCCTCAGGGACCTAATCCAAGACCATCTCACTTTCTGCTAAAGGATGATTCACAGAACCCAGTGCCAGATCCCAGTAGTATCCTGTAACTGTGATGGTATTCTGTAACCATTAATTCATTCCTTGTACCTGGCTGCTGGCACAAAACAAAACATTTGCCACGTGGTCCTGAACTTTTGTAAGGTATTTTCTATTTTCAGGCTCTCTTCCTGCTGAAATGCTGTTCTCTTAAAGTCTTTATGTAGTATTTTTATATGACTTTCTTGTTCTTTTTGTTGTTGTTGCTTTGTTTTTTTTTTATTTTATTTTTTATTTTGGTTGTGAGGGTTCTATCTTGTATTTACATCATTAAAACATTCATGATGTTCATCAGCAAAAGAGCTGGAATAAAAAATGGCTCTCATTTTTTAGCTAGGTTTCGATCAGCAATGCTACATATGCCATAGAAGCAGTACAGTATCTTTAGTTCTGATGCTCCCCAGATTTTCCTTCTTACACACAGAAAAGAAAGAAATATCCCCACTTTATATTCCAGCTTCTAAAATTTGGCCCTGACACACAGTGAAGCCAGCAGGACGGGCTGGTCCAAAAAATTCATAAAACCAGAGTACTTCCAGGTGAGAATTTTAGGCAGAAACATTCAATTTTTTTAAGCTCACTGAAGAAAAAACATTTCTGGAAGTATATTTACCCACTTGGCTGCATAAAAACACAGATTAATCGAGGTGGTTTGATAGATTTCAGATTATCCAAATTAAGTAACCAACGTGCATTTCAAATGCTATTGCTAATTTGTTTAAATATGATTTAAAATGTAAACCACGGCAATGTGTTCTGTTCATTTCACTGAAGCACTCACCGCTTCTAACAACCAGACCGACGATTGGAACTGACGCGGCTATTTCGGTGCTGTTCTGAGGGATAGGCAGAGGAGCGCTGCAAGCACTCCGTGATCTTTAACTGCCACATTAACACTTTAAACTGCTGTTATCAGGGCAAAGGGGTCAAAGCCATCCCAAGAGCATGGACTGGAGTTATAATTAGCTCCTGAAAATAACAAAACATTCACTCGCTTTTATAGGGAAAAAACCAAATCTATTTCCTGCAGCCAGACCCTGTAGAGCATTTACGTGTTTCTCTTGTCGTAGTTAAGGAGCCTCACAAAGTGAACGTTATAAGGAAAAGATGTTTCTCAGTTATGTAGAATTTTATTGCCTATGCAACTGCGCAGCCCAGCCCCAGAGACTTTCTTTCCTTTACCTGATTCTCTATGTCCATTTATTACTTTCCATCACCTCTCTATCTCCTTGCCTTCTTTAACCTTATTTCAGCAGCTGATTTATTACCTTAAGCATTTACTAATCTGATGGCAACGGTCCCTACACAAAGTCACAGGGATTTTCCCGCACTGACCAGGCTGTAATCTTCTGGGAGCTGAAGCCAGGGCTATTTTGGCTGTAAGATGTCCACCGCGTCGCGGTTGCTAAGAAAACAATAAACTGTGTGCACGATGCTGCGGTGAGCCATTCAGCATGCCAGCGTAGCTATCTGGGGCCCTTTCCTCACTTGATCACACGGTAATGACTGTGCTACTTAAGATAAAACCTTCACAGCCTCACTTTTGCTGCTCAGGTGAAATCAAGAGATGAATTTGACCTTTATGTTTTAAATCGGCCTCCGAAACCGTTAATGCGGCACGCAGCAAGCGTTTGTATCGTGCCATCACAGCACCTAGCACGGGGGCTTTTCCCCTCACCCTCTCTTGTACATTAAGTCATCCAAGCACGAAGCGATGCAAATTTTGCACGCTTGCAAACGTTCTTCCTAACAATATTGTAGACAGTACGGCTCCTAAGCCACAGCATAGGGCACAACGAGCTGAGGAAACCTGCCCGCGTACACCGCCAGCCCCGTGTTCAGTTTCCCCTCGGCGCAGCCTCGGGAAAGTAAAGCCCGGGCGGGGCCGGGCACAGCCGGGGTTCCCCGCCGACGCGGGGTTCCCCTCCCTTCCCATCGCGGAGGGCACCGGCGGCTCCTCCGGGGGGCAGGGAGGGGATCACGGGGGGGGGGCGGCCCCCGCCGGGGCTCCCCGCGCCGGGCTCCCCGCCCCCGCCGCGCCGTGCCGCTTCGCTGCGCGCTGAGGCTCCGTGGGCGGACGCGGCAGCCCACGGGCGCCGGCAGGCAGCCGCGCGGAGCGCGTCACGGCGGGGAGGGCCGGGCGGCACAGCCATAAATAGAGGCGAGGCGGCGACGGCAGCGGCATTCGCGGGGAATCCCTCCTGGCCTCCCTCCGAACGGCGAGGTAAGGAGGGCGGGATCGGCGGCGCTCCCCGGCGGCGCGGGACCGGAGCGCGGGGTTCTGACGGCTCTTCTTTCCTCCGCGTTCGCAGCCCGGCGTCCCCATGACTCTGAACCGCGGCGACAAGCTGCGCTACCTGGACAAGCGGCGCGGCAGCATGCCTTTCTCCGCACACCAGCACCTGCACCGGCGCAGCATGCCGGTGGACGAGCGGGACCTGCGGGCCGCCCTGCCGCAGGACGAGCTGTCGGGCCTTGTGCGCTGCACCTCGTATAGCCCCGGCGAGGCGCACCGGGAGAGCTGGGCCTCCGACTCCTCCGACTCTGTCATCTCCTCGGGCAGCGACTCGGACGGCAGCCTCTACAAGGTGATCCTGCTGGGCGAACACGGCGTCGGCAAGACCAGCCTGGCCCGCATCTTCGGCGGCGTAGAGGACGGCGCGGAGGCGGAGGAAGTCGGTGAGGGCGCGGGCGGTGCGGGGCTCCCAGGCCGGAGCGGCACGGGGCGCGGTGGGCGTCCGGGCGCGGGGTGACGGCGCTTTAACGAGCACTGTCTTCCCTCCAGGAAACACGTACGACAGATCGATTATGGTCGATGGAGAAGAAGCGTCTCTCGTAGTGTTCGATATCTGGGAACAGGTACTTGCAGCTCGAAGATACTTTTTCTTTATGGAGCGGTCGGCGGTTTGCTACAAAGATGTGTAGCGATGGAACGACTCTGTCTGGCTATTTATTGTCGGATGGATAGCATTGAAAGGAAATCATGCTGCCTTTATTCTCCCTTGCAATTATTTTCTCGTAGCTAGACAAGCAGTTTAGAAGCCTGGCTAGGCTTGGGCTGCGAATCCCTCAGTGCTTTGAATAAAGCTTACACTGGCAGCCCTGGGGAATTCCTGTAAAATTAGAAACTGACAATCTGATCGGTGCAGACCTGATACTATTTCTAGAAACAATAAGATTTTAAGAAAACTTCTCGTAGGGTGGTTTACTTTTGCTGTTTGTAAATAGATAAAGCTAATAAAAATATCTTTCAGATTTATAAAATATCTTTTACTTAAATCATTAACTAGACAGTGTCAAATATCTTTTTCAATGCAATAAATCTATTTCCCTCCTTTTGTTTTAGGATGACAGCCAATGGCTTCAAAACCACTGCATGAAGATGGGAGACGCCTACATCATTGTCTATTCAGTGACAGACAAAGTTAGTTTTGAAAAAGCCTCCGAACTAAGGATCCAACTAAGAAGAGCAAGACAAACAGAAGACATTCCTATTATTCTTGTGGGCAATAAGAGTGACCTGGTCAGGTCTCGGGAAGTCTCAGTCGATGGTAAGATACTATTCATTTATACAAGAACGTCTAAATTATTAGTAGCAAAGGCAGCAGAGGATTGTGACCAACAGAGCTGGTCTGGGTTTGATGTAGAAAAATGTATGACTGGAGGCACACCAGAAAAATCAAGCCAGTTGGTTCACACTGGGGACTCTGCACCACGGAAAACAGCGAGGGAAGACTCGTACATAGAGCTGGGCTCTGAACTGTGGTACAGGAGACACGCAGCTTCAGAGCTACAAGGCTGAAGCTGCGAAGTTTTACTGCATGTAGCAGTTGCGAGTCTCAAGACTTGATAGCCTTCTTAAGGGACAGGAGTGCCATGTCATAGAAGCCAGGCAGTCTTTGATGGTGATCCCACAGTAACAATACAGCCCTTTCCTCTAAAAGTGATTCCATCACGTTTGAGGTGAGGTGGAGAGACTAGGCTCACACGGGCTTTTTGTATGTCATCTACAGCTGTGGTCAGTGAGAATTTTCTGTTCCATTGTGAGTTTCAGCAGCTGAGTACAGTAACAACTGCTAAGTATTGATTTCATGTATTTAAATTTTTTTTTTTCCTTCTGCTGGGAAAAATACTGGTCTTGATGCTGAAGAACTATTTCTTGCTGTCTGGTTCTGGCACACTTCTTGTGTTAAATGCCTGCACAGGGAATTGACTGGAGTTCATCAGGAGATTCTCATTCTTTGCAGGCTGGTGGCAGTGCATAGTTCACCTGCCCTAGAAGTGAGATTGTTTTACTCAGGCTGGCAGCTTTATCATTATTGGCCACAAGGTGGACATGGAAATTTGCTATGTAGCTATATTCCAGGGTTACATGTTTATCTCTGGAACACTGTGGACACAGCATTGTCTATTTTGAATGCAGTCCTAATCAAATCCATTAATTGGCAACATTATGGTCTCTGCTGTAACCTATATACCGACCTGACCTTTTGATCTGCATCAGCTTCATCTGTGCCTGATGTGGAAGACTCTCACTTCCTACAGCGAGGCTGACGTGTGTGATTGCTCAATAACTTCCAGAAGCAGGAGCAACTAGCTCTTCTTTCTGTACCTCACAATCTCTCCTATTGGACAGCAAGCATGCATAAGTCCTTCCCTTAAATCAGCTACAGATCTTAAATGACACTGGAATAGTCTACCTATAGGGCTATTTTTGCCTTACAGTCAGCACTGCTGGTCAAGTGAGATTTCTGAACACACCACAACAAAAGAATGAAAAGTAAGGGGACAAAATCATGACTGCAAATATTATAACTTACTGCTGTGTAACAAAGCTCTTTGGTGTTGAAGACACTTTCCTTTCTTTTTAAGTTAACCCATTTTTTTCCTGCTAGAACGTATGAAGAAAAAATGTCAGTCTTCACTCATCTCCCTTCTTTTCTTTCCATTCAGAGGGACGGGCCTGTGCTGTTGTGTTTGACTGCAAGTTCATTGAGACCTCAGCTGCTCTTCATCATAATGTCAAGGACCTGTTTGAAGGTATTGTTCGGCAAATCAGGCTTCGCAAAGACAGTAAAGAAGACAACGCTAGGAGAATGGCCAACACAAAAAGAAGAGAAAGCATAGGCAAAAAGGCAAAGCGATTTCTTGGGAGAATTGTGGCAAAGAATAACAAGAAGATGGCTTTCAAAGCAAAATCTAAGTCTTGCCATGACTTATCTGTGCTTTAGAAGCTTCCAGCAAGGTCAGATGTTGCCGTGTTGGAGGTGAACAAGCATTTGGCTGTTGAGAAGTATATGGATGATCCTCATGGTCATAAAACAATGACTTATCAATTGAGACTCTCATTAATGCCTTAAAGTGCACAAGCAAGTCTGGAAGTTACCTTACAATGTTGGCTTCATTGATGAATGGTTTGTTTCAATGTATACAAGTAAATGAACTAACTTTAATTAAGTGGCTTGACATGCCCACATTTTCACTATGTATATATGTTACATACATCCTCTTGTCCTGTGGATACCAGAGATGCAAAGATAAAAAAGGATGATAAGTATCACCACAGACTTGCCTCTTTTGCAGAGCAAAACTTAAACTTGTACGCAGGCTCGTACACTCTTTTTAGTATAAAGTAAGCAATGATCAATCTTTTTAAATTTAAATGTGGGGTGGGAGGAAGTAGAACCACACTAGAATGGAAGGAAAACATATTTATATATATATATATAGTTAAATATGGAACAGATATCAGTTTATGAAGTTAATTTGCACTTCCATTACCTGTTATTCAATTAATTTGTTACTTGTTTACATGCAGATTTTATAATAAAGTATTATTTCCTGTTATATTAAACTGTGCTTTTTTCACAGTATGGATAAAGAATGACAGAGCAGTATTTTTGTAGTGATCTTTTTTTCACTGTATAAAACATTAATTACAGACTTCAAGTGATCTATGCAGATATGTATACTGCAGTTCTGGAATGAAATGAATCATGAATACTCTGTCCTGTTCTTCAGCAGACAGTTCTTTTAAGGAATTCCTGCTCTTATGAATACTCTATTACAGCAGCTGGCATTGGAAAGGTGTATCTTGATGTTACGGCTCACCTTCAACCTGGTTCTCTTGTCAGCTTTAATAGAAACAGACCTCTAAATAATTTTTAGTTTGTTAGGTTTTTGTCCATGCTGGTGAATTGAAACCTGTAATGTTCAGCTTGTTACATCTCTGCAGGTTTGAAGGCCTGGTGTGACTTCTTGTTTGTGTCTTGTTTCTCATTGCTTTGTTTTCCTTTTTTGGGAAAAATGTAATTTTCCCATCTACTCCCAAGCCTGTAAATACCTTTCAGTGGCTTTCGGAATTTCAAGGAAGCCTGGCAAAACTGTCTGAAAGAGTTCTGAAAGGCTGCAGCTGTGGGCTACTGTGGCCTGCAGCACTGCCATAGTTTTCAAGTCCTGTGTTATAATTAATGTGTTACCATGACTTTTACCTATTTGCTATTCATGAATTTATAAATCAGTCATGCCTCGGCAAATAAATTAGGCTGACTGCATACGCTTTATAAATTCCTCTATAAAGGATACATTATCTTTAAATTCTTCCATAAGCTCAGTTCTCACAGTCAATAAAACACAAGTCCCCTCTCTTTCCACTCCCCTTAGCTGAGTCTAGCTATTTAAAGAGATTGTTCCACTGACTGGGGGTTCTTTGCATGATCTTACAGAGGCTAGCCCTTCCCATGCAGCAGACAAACAGCATCAGCTGTTACACCTCAGTGTGAGCTTCCCTGAGCTTGAACAAACAACTCTGCATGGGCTTAGCCTCCTGATGTGCTGCTAGGGCAGGTAGCTGTTGGCTTCAGTATATGTTGCTGCTAACAGGTCACATTAGTTATCTTGTGAAGAGAGGTGTTTGCTTTGTGACCTGAGCGAGGTCCAAAGCAAGTGATTCTGCCCTGCAGCCAGACCTTACATTTACCTGATGATACTTCTTACTTGGATTTGGCCTTTTTTCTTTCTGGCACACTATTATCCCTGGAATGTCTAACCACGGTCAAGAGCATGGCATCAGATGTCTACTTACACTGAAGTTTTTATCTTTCAACACCAAAGAAAATGCCCGAGTCGTGAAAACCTTGCTGAAAAAGTGTCCAAACCAATGTGCATAGATCTGACACATACCTATTTATGCTTATATCAAAGCTGTTAACAAAACTTCATGTAGCTCCCTGTGTGTTTGCAAAGGTTGTCCTATGTTTTCAGAATGACTGGGAGAGAACTGGCACTTCATCTGGATTGACTTTCAAGATTTAATTGTCAGTAATGAACACAAGGAATGTGACAGAAATCCAGAGATTGAGCCATGTCTTTTCACAAAGTGCAACGTGTTACAGAGTTGTTGCGACACAACCGCAGCTGCAAAGCTTCCCCAAGGCCATGGTTAATAGCTGTGCTTTTTTGCATACTCTGACCTACAAATCAGAATTTTTCTTGTGTTTGTGAATTCAAAAGATTATGTTTGGACAACTGTAAAGCATAAAAACGATTTCTGTTTAGTACATTTCTAGAGGTTCATATAAAGTGTGGAAAAGAACTTGTATTTTAGAATTGTGTCATATAGGCCACTGTGAGACAATAAACTGTGAATCATCTGAAAGAAACGTAGGCTCATCTGTACTGTATTCAAACAGTTGACATTATACAATAAAATACTTTTCAAATCCCCATTGTATCGTTTTTTTCTCATTTGTTTGTTTTTACAAGGGCTTTTTTTTTGCATAATTCAGCAATAGTTCATGAATATGGGGAGAGTTTGATGTTATTACAGCTTTGAGAATAACCTGCTCTAGAACAATATCATATTCCATACTACAGAAGCATTGCCATGAATATTATTTTGCAGAGTTTTTGTTTTTTTGTAGCTCATGGAAGACTTTCTACCCTGAACAATAATAATTTCTAGCATATAATTTAATGCAATTTCCAAGAGGATTTTTTGAAAGTATACATGCTAACAGCAACTGGCATCTAACTGCCAAATGCCTCCAAAAATCAACATTCTTCAAAAGGTTTTTCCTATCTTCAAGCATTTGACAGTCACCTGTGGGCTTTAGTAATTTGGGATGGATACTCAGATTCTAGTTGCTAATGGGGGAGAGTCTGTATCAGGTGAAACACACCGGGAGTTCCAGACTACAGCATTTTCTCTCATTGTTACCAGAACAGAAACAAGTGTCAGAGGTAACACTGGTGTGAGTTCTCTCATTTTTTTGCCAGCACACGTCAGTTTTAATTTGGAGGGACAGTTCACACAGTCATTTAATCTTTATTGCTTTCACTGCTCTGCCAGCTGAGGTTCCTGTTACAGCTGATCGTGATAGAAGATTTTGTGTTGGCATAAATCCATTTGGAACAACTCTAATTATTATCATCTGCAGTGGAAGGACGTTGCCTTTTATATGTGATGCATACATTAGGTAAACAAATCAAAGACTCCTCTGCCTGTTATTTCGAAAATAGCTTCTGTAAAACTCTTTACCGTATAAAAAATGTGAAGAAAATCATTCCTCCATCTGCCAAAAACACAAAGTGTAAAACTGAGTCATATAAATAGAGATGGAATGTAAACTGCTGGGGGAAGACATAGCATCACCAAAAATGTAGTTTTATTCAGATGTATTTTCTCAAAATAGACTACAAAACCAGGCCAGGATCTACATAGTAATGTTGCATAACACAACTGTTCTTTACAGAAAAAGAAAGCATAGTGACTTGACAGTGAATAAGAATTCAGTGCATGATAAAAGATCACTAAGAAGTAGTTTAAGAAAAGTGGGATAATATTTACGCTGAAATTTTCTTTACTTCTCTTTTTTTTTTCCAGGGACAATGTACAGACTAATTGCATGTACAACATGAATCTTGATTTGCATCACATCTGTGCATTCCAGGGCTGCCGTTTAGTTTATAAAAATGATCTCTAGCATTATAATGGGCAATTTGACTCCCTGTTTGGATAAAGGAACATCTGATCTCTGTTACTCCTGAAGTTATAAATGTCTAAAAATTCAAATTGTAAACAATGTCAGCTGTCTTTGTGCTCTATGACATGGATGTTGAATAGAGAAGTAAGAGATAAAAGAAAGAATGAAGTGCATATCATTTAAATTCATAATATCATTCAATTCTAACCCACTGTTCATTTGAAGATATGAATTTTCTCATCCTCTTAAAACTAGCTTCTCAAAGGCCCAAAACAAGGGCTGAAGAAAGGGCAGGATTTGGAGAGCCAATGCAGAATCAAAAGTTGCTCCTACTCAGAACAGAACAGACAACCTGTAAAGAGCTTTTTGGCAATAAGTTCTACTTTCATTGGCCTCATTACACTAGCACAAATAATTACACTTTTGTATGGCTTGCAGTGCCACTGAATGTTGTGACTCCTGCCTTAGAATGACGATTTTCAATTCAGTAGATATCTTGGCAGAAGAATAGAAGTTTTTGTCACCCTAAAATGGATTATTGTAACGCATTATGCTTAACAGAGAGCTTTCAGGAGCTCCATGCTGTAGGAAATGCAGCCATGTTAATTAAGCTGGCTAGGTCACAATGAGCACATAACTCCTGTGCTCTGGCCTGTATTCCCATAAGTTTCTAAGTGAAGTGATGATCTAGAAAAGCTGCAAATAGCACTGGGCATAACTAATGCTGACACTGCTTCACTTTGCTGCATGTTTCTTGGCTCCAACATAGCTTGCTGAACTCACTATGAAGTCAACATCATTTATTGATTCAGGGCTGCTCAACAAGAACAATCTCTGTGTTTCTAATAGCAGCTATCACGTTATCATAGGTATTGGGCAACAACAATTTAGTGCATTTTACACTGCAAAAGTACCTGCAAGAGATCATGCCCTGTTAATTAGCCTTGCATTTCAAGGACACAAAAAGCACAAGACAGTAGAAATAGATCTAAACTGAACTAGAATGTACAGGAAATTTTAAAACCACGCAAACTTGCAATGGCTCCTGTTCACCATGAGCCTTCCACTGGAAATTTTGAGAAGCGTTCATCTACTTGATCTTCAATAAAAAGAATAACCTAACTCTTTTTGGATATCAGCCAAGTGCTGAACAACTTTCTCACAGATTTCCCAGTTAGAGGTACCCCGGTTACAGGGCTCCTTTGTCACACGCTTTTCATGTCAACTTCAATTTTATCTTTCCAACTTCCACTGTTACACATTGCCACCCTTGCAGCAGTGGCTCAGCAGAACGCTGGGAACGTCTGCTGCTGCATGACTTACTGAAAAACATCAGCTGTCAACAGCTGTAACATGAACCTCGTCCCCCAGCTCATTACTTTACATAATATGGTCTAGATAAAAATGTCAGATTTTGCTGCACTTAAGTCCCTGATTAAGACAGCATAGCAAATTAAGTAAATTAAATTACTCTCTCCTTGAATGTCAGGGGTACTACTGCATTTGCAAGGCAAAAAGGAATGGAAGGTTTTTAAGTAATCTGTTTGTGGGGGGAAAAAAAAAAAAAGAAAAAAAACCAAAAAACTTATGCAATCTGACAGCCAGCTTTCATTTTTACCCTATGGTCATTTTCCCAATGGAAATCTCAGAGGCTATATTGTTGTGCATGGTCTTCTGCCCTCTAACTATTACTAGAACTCTTAGATTTCTATCCTTCCTGCTTGGACACACACAGAAAATATTCTTAAAAATCTGAAAGAAAGCAAGATGGTGAAAGTTATGAGCAGTAGAAAAGTTTTCTAGATTTTTAAAAACAGTAATGAAAGCATTTTATTCAACAAATCAGCATTTCTATGCAGGGTTTACAGCTCACCTAATTTGTGTATAACCTAATTATAAAAAAAAGTAATCAGAATCATCAAACTTTATTAATAATAAGTATTTTCTGTGTTACTCTTGACACCCTGCAACAGATCTAAAGTCATTGTCCAGAAAAAACTGCAAAGCAGACAAACCAGAATCTACAATACTAGGCTACATTTTTATTGTTACCAATATAAGTTTTTGCTTGTAACACAAGTAAAGGCACTGAGTTCACATGTTCATCATAAATGCACAACCAATGCATTTATATCCAATCTGCAGAACTAGTTTTATTATTTTTTTTCTCTTATACAGTAATTCAAAAGATAATACTAAAAATCAAAGCTATAGCAGAAAAGTGAGCTAAGCACAAAAATAAGCAGTAAACAGACTGCAGATCTTCCTTTTATTCACTTTCTGTTTTTCAAGACACTGGAGAGCTGAAGTATCCATGCCTGTCTGCTTAACTTTATTCAAAAGCAGAGCTACTCAAGTAGCAGAGCAGAACTTTGAACAGCCAGATCCTCAAGAACAAAGACTAAGGGTGCAAACACACATCAGCGTACCTTCTATAGGCTCAGATTCATCATTAGCAGAACATGCAATTCTTTTTAGACAGATCTCAAGGGCTCTAGGCAACAGCACATCTTTTATTCTAAAACTATGTTCAAAACTAAAAAGCATTAAGATCTTTCTAATTAATTTTATACTCAGCCTTCATAAAATGACTTGTAAATTAAATTCTTAGATAATTGTTACAGAACTTGATTTGACTAGTAATTGGCTCAATTTTAATTACAAGATAATTAATTAGCATGCCTTTATTATTTTGTTCCCAAAGTAATGTTCTTCCCTTCAAGAGCAAGATGGAGAAATCAGAGAAATTGAGAGCTGCTGAATTTCTGCCTCTTTTCTGTTGGCTTGGACTGTGACCCCTTAAACTCACGCTGCGCTCACCTGGCCTTCCCATCAACACAGGTAAGCACTGCAGCAATTAGTGTCTCACTTGCTTTAGAGCTTTTTTATTTCTTGTTGCAAGACTGTGCTTAAACATCTGCTAATACAGTTCTCATATGAGGAGTATGATGTTGAGCAGATGTTCAGCCCAAAGGAACAAACCACAGAGAAATTTTGATAGGAGTTTGTCCATTGTGAATACTGTAAAGGCAAATCAGCATTCTGGGTGTTGAATCCAGGTCTTTCTTGACTGGACAAACGTTTTTAATATTCTCCTGAATACTGAACATCAACAAGTTTGTAGGTTTGTTTTTAAGAGTTTTGAAAGCGCTCAGGCAAACTAAACTTTTATTTTTATCCTGGAAGAGGTATGTTCAGTGGCAACAACCAAAGTTAAAATTATATCTATGAAACTAAACTTATTTTGATTTTGTTTAGTTTGTTTTTAGGATTTTTTACTTTGGATGTCACATGAAGACTGATCCTACGTCAGCACTCACAAAAGTCACATCAAGAACCAACCAAAAGGAAAGCGTTCAAATGACATCTATATGCAGCTTTTCATTCAAGCGTTGGACTGGAAGGTTCATGAAATCATCTCTGACTTTCCTTCAGTCTCTTCTGAAACTGCAAATAGGGGATGTATATCATGCACAGGCCAGAAATGACAGAAATGAGCTGCATTGTGGACTTTTGGATTACACTGCTGCCTGCAGTTCTCATCCTCTACAGCTGCAACAGCCAGGGTAAATGCAGAGAGGGGACAAAGTACAGAAAGGGAGGGGAAACAGTGGAGGAACGAAACAAGACTTGTCTCTGAGCTGCTTCCATGCTCAGTGGGAAACTTCCTGCATCACAAAGCGTCACCTCCCCACTTCCTCTCCTCCTCCCCCAAAAAGAAAGGGCTATTTTTAATTTACTGATTGTAAAGCTTACTTTCCCAATAGCAGGATAGAGGTTTAATTAAAACATCGACTGATACTAACATAATCCAGAGAAATCCCATCTCTTTCAAGGAATAAGCTTTGCTGAAGTTAGTTTGCTGAAGTGATCCAGTTTAGGCAGTTTTGTGTATTACGCCTTGAATTTAATTGTATCTCTCTGAGAAAAGCTGACAAAACTAATCAAATCTGGAAAACATATTATGGACATTGAAAATAGCTTATTAAGGTCCCTTATTGAATAATGGATAAAGAACACTAACTGCATTCTTACCCTTAGAATTTCCTGCAAGGATTACCAGAGAAAAAAAAGAAGAAAAAAAAAAGCTGAAACTCTTCATTCTACTTATCTACATCCCTATCAGTATGGCCAAGAAAGATCAGGACCTCCATTGCTAAATGTATACCCAGCTTTATCATTCTCTTTTCAACAGAGTATTACTTATTACTGCTATTGAGAACACAGGAGAAATCCTGCTTTTTTATAGTGTTAGCAGATGTAGGCCCTGTTTTTGGAAACATAATCACATGCTTAATGCCAGCAACGTACACTGGAGCCGCAAGACTGAATAAATATTTAAAAGGCTATTGGTTTGGAACTGTATTCTTGCTATAATATAGGGAAAACAAAAATAGAATTTGGCATTGTGTATCTATGTCATCTCATGAAAATGTATGGTATGTTTGCAGAAGCAGAAATAGATTCTGAAAACAAAATAATTGTGGGGCAATTTCCATCCAACAGGCACATAGAGACAAAAGGATGAACAAGCATAGAATGGTTCTCCAGACAGATGAAAAGCAAAGCCAAGCAATTCCTCCAGTATGATTTATTTTACCTAACTTAGGAAACAAAACAACAGCAAAAAAACACGTAGATCGTGGAACAAGGGCGACTGCAATAATCAACTTTGCTGTTTTGGAATGTTCTTAGTGCTTACAGTTCACCGATTAAGGAAGACAATCACTAAAGTACTAAACTCAATTAATGTCACATGGATAGAGAAGTTTTATTGAGCAGCATGGTGCTAAGAATCAGATTTCCGAAGAAAAGAATATAATTCTAACACATAAGTCTAAACTGTGCAATTTTATCAGAGGAGTAGCAGGTATTTTGCTTAACATTCTACCCTTTGGGATGATTAAGATGGAATTTCACTTCCACTGAAAAAGTAAGAACATAGCTTTCAGGATACAGGAAGTTTAAAATGTAGACTACATAAATTCCAAAGGACCAAGTAAAAAATATTTCTTAATTTTCATACAACTTAGCTGATGAAATTGTGGTGAAGATTAAGACTGACAGTAACTGTGGGAAGTGTCCCTATTGGATCCATATAAGATTCCATGATTCCATGAAGTTGCAGCACAGCAGCACTTCGTCCTCCTCCTGTATGCCACGCTTTGGTTATAAGGATGAGCTTTTTTTCTTTTCTTTTCCTTTTTTTCTTTGGAGGAGGAAGGCTTGAGCACCTTATGTGATGAATTATTAAAAACCTGTGAAGATACATCTATGGTGTAAAATAATCCCACCCTGTCAAGGGCTTCTTTGTCTTTCATATGCCCACGTGTGCTTTTTCCTTTTGTGCTGAAACATCAGGAGCCTTCTCTGTATCTTTACAGTATGGGAGAAGAGACCCAAGTTTGTCTCAGGAATTTTTAAGTCTCCAAAGCAAAATGTTCTAAAATGTCCATTGAGTGGGAGGATGCAACAAGGAGATGAAATGTCAGTGTGTTACATTTCTATATTTATTTTTCTTAATTCAGAGGCATTGCAATTTAGTAAAAAAAAAAGTGTGTCTTCAAACACAGATTGATACATATCTAACTTCAGAATTATTGCTTTATGAGATCCCTTTTACTCCCACTCCATTTCCCCACATTTCCTAGTGGAAACAGTGTTCTGAGGCCACAAAAAAGAAGAAACAAAAAAAGAATTCCTCCAAAAATCATGTGGGAAAATGGTTTCTTGCCCAGCCCTGCTTGCAAATACAATGGGTTAAATGCTAATCATGTTGAAGCCGCTAAGAGTTTTCCCTTAGATCTGAATCATAGCAAAGATATTTATTTTCTTTGTCAATAAAGACATAACTTGAAGAGGCATAAAAGGGGAAATATTTCAAAAAAATTAAGTAGATTTTACAAAAATTGGCAAGCTATGCATAACAAGAATTCAAACTTCTACTTCTTGTTCATTTTCCACAAGACTGTTTTGACAGATGGATGCATTCAGACAGAGAAATTAAAATGAATGCAGTAACGCTCTCCTGGTTATTTTTGTTTCCGATATCTTGAATATTTAAATAACTACAGACTAAACTAAGTTTCTATATTTGGGAGGCAATTAACAACAACACTGTAGAAAAATCTTTCATTTTATTTGATTAAAAACAGAGCACAGGTCAGAGTCCTGCAAATGCATTACACTCCTGCCACAGGAACGCTTCTGCACCAAAGAGTGTAATTATGGGCTTGTGCTTCTGAAGAGCATTATGGAATTCAAAGAACAACTTTAATTTAGGAAATTAAGCATATGTCAGGGGATTTGGAATGCTGACCTCCAGCTCACTCATCCCACCTCTTTGCCCAGGAGTGTACGTGGCTCGTGCAGCTCAAGCCACTGGGAAAGGGACAGTTAAGCCAATTCACTGATAAATTCTCCCCTCAGAGGTATCATCAGATCTAAGAACAGCATTTTGAAGATCCACAGCAGAATTTCTCAGTACTCTTCTATTACAGTTCTAAACGTGTTTTGTGATTAGAGCCCTTCTGTACAGGCTGATGTGCATTAAAGAACATATGAAAACTAAAATGGATAGATTGCTTCATTAAAGGCAAATTTAATATTGCTCCCTCGTGGTACTGGGAATCCCACTGCTGCATTACTTTTCTGTTTGCATAAATTAATATTTTTTCATAAGAATAATATATTTAGAAGACGTTGGAAGACACTGATAAATTATAATAGGAAAAATCAAAACCATTCACTTAATGTTGGATTTCCTCGTCATTTTAAATTTATTGTCAGTTAAATGTAGTAAAAAAAAATTATATTTATATCATTAGTATTCAATTAAGGAAATTAAATTAAGGAAATCTGTGTGATTCTGTGTGAAATAGGATTTTAGTTTTAAGCACGAACCTGTGAGCTTAGCTATTCTTCATTTTAAATATGAAATGTCCCTTTCAATAAAAAACATTAGATTATTATTGAATGTAAAGGTACTCAAGACAATTCTTAGATATGATCTCAGTCCACGTGTTCAAACATCTAGTTAACCGAAGTTTCTAAAGGCATGCTTGACTTAGACTATGTAAGTCATCATCTTCCTATGAGTGTTTGTCTTACTCGTGTGACTAAAACTGGATACCTTCTTAAGGAAGTGGGCGATTCATGGCCTAAATCAAGAGTTACCATATTTAATCAAACTTACGTTGCTGTGAGATCAGACTGAAATATATGGAATCCAAGTCTTTACCTTTTAAAATTTTTATGCAGAGTATCAAACACCATCTAACCAAATGATTTCACAGATGTGTCTGCTATGTAGATAAAACAAAGTGCAATGGAAAGGAGGCCTGGGAGCATTGCACACCCTAAGTTGTGGGTTATCTCTTTTCTCACTCCATTTCCATCCATCCTAAGAAATGGCAAATCTGCAGCTCCTCAGTTTAGCCAAACAATACTGACTGATCTGCACCAAGGACAGTGTGTAGGACTGGGTTAAGATCAGAGGCAACTCTAAAATCCAGCTTCCTTGAACAAAATAAGCTCTCAGCAAGGGCCAGCTGAACCCAAATGTTCAGATGTATCAGGTGAGCACACAGACACAGATTCACAGTAATCTATCATCAGGGAATATATATATATTGAGATCTTGTTAGGCACAAAGACTTACGGAGAAGCTGTCATAATTATTAAAGAAAATTAAGCCAAAGTCCTTTTAACGTAAATATTGTGCTCCAGCTCAATCCTATCATGGAGCATGCAACCAAAACAAATGTCACTGATGCTAAATTTGCCTCTTAATTCCTAACAACCTCTTTGACTTCAGTAACTGTCCTCTGTTAGAGTAACAAATGCAGTCATTCTCCATCCCAGCCATAAGCACCATCTGCCATTTAATAGGTGCTTCAGCAGCTCATTACTCTGTACTTAAATTGACTTTGAACAGAGCACTTCCATTTTATTGCTGCTGCGCTTTGCATCACCAGCACCCTTAAATTCAATACTGATAAAGTCCAGGATTGTGCAACTGGTGCTGTAACTTTATTTTCAGTCTTAATATCCTTTTCCTCACTTGATACTTTCTGAATTAATGAGCATACAGCACGGTTCAAGTACAACTGTACTACTTTTCAGAGAGCAGTATTTCAGCAAATAGAGTCAAGTTCTGTGCACCTTAGTGAGTATAAAATTAATATGAAAAAGTATTTATAGATATATTTTGGACATTCTTTAAAAAGCTACTCAGAAAGTAGTAGTGGAACTTTTTTCAGCAATAAGTCAAATGGCATTTTGATGCCAATTAATCTTTTTATAGTAACTTACAGACATCTATTTCTGCAAACACTTTAGCTATCAAATACAGACTAAAGCCTTAAACTCATATTGCGTAAAGAACAGCCACAGAGTTTTTATTTTGAACAACGTTCAGTTTGTTCAAGTCTTTCAAAATGAGTATTTACATGCCCCTCTTCTTTCGTGTTTGTAGTGTATTTGCTGTAGCTTAAGATTTGTACTTGGAGACAAGAGAAAGGAATGAGTTAACAGCCTTGATCTTTTAGAAACATCTTGAGCAGGTGTCAACAAATGTCTGGGAGAAGAAAAACGTAGAAAATAATGCTAATTAAAGAAATGGAGATAAAATAATTAAGCCTGCATTATCAGCTAACATGACTCTACCAAAATTTGCAAATTAAAGAATATGGGTTAATGGCCAGGAAGGCACTTTCTGTAAGATTTAAGTCATGTAAGATCTTATATCTTACTTCCTACCTTCTCAGGTGCAATAAATACTCATACTCGATGGCTAATTACAGTACTGGAAATGAAAATGGGGGTTTACCTATCTCACAGTGACAACTTCATGGGCATCTTTTTAAAATGCTGAGCACTTTTCATCACACAATCACATGTTACGATCTATTCCATAACTGGACTGAACATCTGTGGGTACTCACATTGAGTCAGACACCTTCCCCAGCACTAATTCAGGCCACATTTGGCTACAGAGAATAGGAGCAACAGGGGAAGCTTATCTCCACACCTCAGTTTATATTTTCCACTAGCATTTTAAATAGCAAACCCAAACATCAGATGCCCTTTATTAGTAACAACTAAGAGATGCTTTCCTACAGCTGCAGTACCAGCATGTGTATTAAAAAAACATGTTTAGAACTCAGTAATTGCAGAAGATAAAGGTGAGTATTCAGAACTGGATTCCATAATCAGAGCAGTAGCAGTGAAATATGAAAATAACCACATGCCAGTGGTTAGAAAGTTTTCCCTACCATTCTTACCAGAAGTAGCAAGGTAACACCAATCTCCCCAACACTTTTCTAAAAAACATATTCCTTTTTCTCCAACATTCAAATGTTTTAGGATTCACATCTGTTAATCTTATCAAACATTTCATAAAAATAATGTAATTTATATCTTTGTTTGTACCACACATTTCAGTAATTATTGTTGCTCCCAGAGAGAAGACTAGAACTGAATATTAAAAGAACAAATATAAAATGCCTTCCTTCCACAAAGATAATCACATGTGGAAAGGAGAAATATCATGCATTACTCTCTGGGATTAGGGGATTCTTTTAACTTGCCATTTGGCATTATGAGCACAGTAAACAGATAAAATATAGAAACCATGTGACTTCTTGTTCCATAGCCTTTTACACATTGCTGCTGTAGAGTAGCTTTCAGATGTCAGTACAGAACTGCCTGCTCACTGATGCTCGGTAAGAAATGTCAGGGAAGAGATAAGCAGGCTAAAAGGAGACTATTTTAGAAACATGGATTGCTCTATCATTAGTTCTATAGATAAACTTCCCAACATATTTTTGAACAGCAAATGTTATTGCCTAACCAAAGTCAGAAGGAGACAGTAGAAAGTAGAGGTGATTCAGGACCTCTGTAGAGGTGAGAATGTTTAACCTTGTTAAACCACTGTTTTAAGCTGGTTGGGTACTAAAAGTCTTCATGTTAAAATGATTCTGGTTTTGGAAAATTGGAGGAAAAGTTTCCTGAAGATTTAAGAGAAAAGGTCAGGAACAGGAAGAAAATGACTTATCTTCAGGTGAGCATTAAGATATCGTGGAATGGAAAATAAGTGCTAAACTCCTAATTCTCAGTTCTGTAACAGAAGGAGTTGTTTCAATGTATCTCATAACTGGGAATTCTTGTGGTATGTGAGAAGGCACTTTTTGGTCACTGTTGCACCACATAAGCTCTAATGCTTTAAGTGGCATGCAAAGGATGTGCCAAATTTGGGGAAAATTCGGAATAGTTAAACTAAGGAGATTTGCCCAGCATCATGACAAACGTCTTTTAAATCAGTTCTAGGTCTGCTTGCAGTCTATTAATATCATAGAGGTGCAGAATTGGTGCAGCCTCTAGTATATTTTACTTTTCAAATGGTCCTACAATGCAGGGGAAAATGTGTGCATTAGAAAGAAATAAAAAGTTATTTTAGACCATTTAATACATTACAGACAAAGATTGAAGTGATGGCAGGCAAGATAACAGGCTATTTTCTTGAGGTGATCCTGTAAAGGCACACAATCCATAGATGACCTTTATGTGCAAACATACTGAAACATTCCTCTTACAAAATACACTTCTATAACGTTAGCATATTTTTAGAAGTCCTCTTAGTCATATATAAATGCACCTCAAAGGGATTTAATTTAGACTGCAATTAATTTTCATCTCCCCTACACAGCAAGTACAAATGGTATAAAAAGCTCCTAAATGAAAAAGGAAGTCTTTTAATGTTAGCACAGATGTCAGACAGTCATCACACAAAGCAAAAGTCAGCAGAGAATATGACCTATTTGGTACTCTTTTCCTCTCACATTGTTATAAATCAGGAGTAACTCCATTGAACTCTAGCTTATTATACTGATGAAAATGAGATTTAAGCTGAAGAATAAGACCCTTGATTAAGCTTGAAAAGTGTTTTTTTTTCCATCTGAAATTCTTAGCTGCCATCAATATCATGCTTTCTTCAATAGATTTGCCTCATTTGGTTTTCATTGGTCATGCTGCTTTGCATCAGTCTCAGAAGGTGGTTTTTAACAGCAATATTCTTTGTATTGTAGATGTTGTAAAGGGCTTACAGTGCATTTCCATATGTTTGCAAGAGAGGCAAAAGTTACTTCATGCCATAGCAGCAGAAGAATTAATACTTCGAGAGCTAAATGAGTTTTAATGAGTGCTTGTCATTCTCTACAATTTGTAACAAAAACCCTCCAGAACAAAGAAAAAAATAGGTGAAGAAATGTAGTGCTACAGAACTTTCTGCCAGATTACCGACATTTATCTTAAATGTTTTCCCAGTGCTATTTTCTGAATCTTATTCCTGTTCCAAATATTAACTCTCGAATGTCCAGTTTCTGGTTTCCTGTGAATGGGAATATATTGTATTGGGTCAGACACTTCACTAATGCCTACTCCCCAGAATGATACTGGAAAATGTTGTTGGATCTCCCATTTATCTTGCTCCAGAGAAAAGAGACAGTCTTTGACTAGGCTGTTGCATGTCAAAGCAGATGATCCCGACAATGCTATTAAATGAGCATTTACTGAATGTCACCTGATTGCTTAAGCTATGAACAGAAATTCTCCACTACATCAAAACTGGCAGATAAATTAAGGAAGAACTTGAATGTGAACACAAAGACAACTACCTCTAGTATAGAATACAGAAGACACTTAGCAGCTGTTTAATGCACATGCTAAAATAAAACCTGGAGGGATGACTTCAAAGAGCATTTTGAAAGATTAAGCAATGTAGTATTAAAATATTGGAAGAGAAAAAATGACATTGTTCACATTAGGACAATTCACTGAGTTAAACCATCAAGGCCATGATCTCTTTGAACAGTATATTTGCTTGTTGTCTATTTCACATACTTGCTCTACAGTCAAGAAAACAGGGTTTCATTCACAGGAGCTGTTAAAAGAAGAGAGTGGTAATATTTCTTAAACACCCTAAGTAAACCTCTAGTGAGAGGAATAGACATGAACTCAAATTTGATCCATTATTGTACTTCTTAGGCTATAGCTGATCTCAATGCAAAGCTAAAGTAAAGAGCCCATCCACAGAGGTACAAATGACTACAGAAGATGAGAAGCACTAGCATCAGTGCATTTTCATTGTTAGTACAAAACATATTTTGCTTCAATATTGTTACAGGCAAGCCCATCACTTGTAAATTTAGCTGAAAAACTGACACATGCAGGAGATACCTGAAGCCTCTCTCTCAGCATATGGTTTAAATGCTGACACACTCCTACCTACATAACATACACGTAAGCATAGCATACAACCTAGGAACATCCTCAAGCCCAGATTCTCAAGGTAGGTCTTCTTTTTAACAGTGGGAACAAAACTGGCAAGGAACTGTCTGTGCCTTCTCTGCAGGTTTCCAAATCCAGCACCTAAAGCAAGATGCCTCTATAAGAATTCTCCAGCTGCTGAGCTGAATAGTTTAAATAGAATAAGTGGAAAACACTTCTGTCTAAAGCCTCGGGTCACTTTCAAACCTTTCTGTGCAACTAAAATAATGTGTTATCTGACTGCAAAACTGCCAGCAATTTGGCTAGAAAGAAGGACAACAGATGTTCTAAGAGCTGATAATTTTGAGCCCGTGAAAAAGGACAGAGAAATGCTACAAGTTACAGTAAAAAATCCTCACATCACAGACTTCAAGCTGATCTTCAAAGTGTATGCTCCAGATATTCAAGGACAGAGTCTATTTCTTCATCTGCAGAAGGCAAAGTAAAGCTGTGTTGTTCTGCCTTATTCTGTATCGGTGTTTGAACAATTCAGCCTTTAAGCTTTACAAAACAGAGGCCCAGTTACCTATATTTGGGTGCATGAATGCAGCAAGAAATCATGCGAACTAACTAAATAAATGTTTTAGATGTTCAAGGATGTATGGTCTCTTTTAAAGCTAGGGATTAGCTTTGTAGGTGCTGTTATCATAAAAGACAAAGTCTTGAACACCTAACATTAGTCCTGTAGTAAAACTCTGAATAACCAAATTCTTCCTTTATAGGAAAAAAAGCACACAGTAGCTGCAATGTTAAGGAACTCCTTGTTTTGATAAGAAAAAAAATGGCCCTTTTACAATATCTGATGGAAGGTTTTCAATCAGGATTTCAGTTCTGATTTTAAGTTACCTGTGCAGTAGAAATGTAATGCTTTGGCATTACTCAGTGGCACTTCATAATGATTTCAGCAATACTGGGATTTTCTGTGACTCTAGATAGGAAGCCTTCTACTAGATTGTATCTTTATACATCTACCAGCAGGTGATATTGAAAGTCTCAAGTCTGACGACTCCTATCTTCACTTCTTTTGCCAGTAAAATGCAGTATTAAAAGTTTCACTTTCTAGCACTTTTTTCTTGAGCCTGCAGTAGAACTGAGAATGTACAAATTTTTACCTTCAAAAAATACTGCCTGATGGTTTGTGCACACTCACACGACGCATTGCCAATAGCAACAGGTTGAATTAGCTTTTTGAAATGCAATGAAAGGTCTTTTGGAAGTTCATTTTGTGTGCCTGCAGTCATTATGTATTGTACCAAAGATTCTCAAAATAACAAGTCCATACCAACATAACAGACATAAAAAAATTTAGGAAATTGCAACTGAAATAAGTCAGTACAAATGGGCACGAGATAAAATATGTCTTCATAAATATTTTTAAACCCCTAATTCCAACTGTGATGCAAGCTCTTTCTATTGATTGTTTTAAATCAGTAGAAAGAGAAGAGGAATGACTGGAGCATAAGGTACATGGAAACATTGCTTCAGTTAAAAAAATACAAAAAAAGTGAATAATGGTATATGATGAAAAAAGGAACTAAAAAGGCTAAGTATCTGCTCCTTTGAAATAGAACATCCAGCATAAGAATTTTTTAATCATATGCTATGTCAACTAAAGCAGGAATGTCTTCGCTTGAGTTTGAATGGCCTGTCTCTGTAGTAGATTCTCCTGCTTAGATGTTTTGCAAACAACATTTTATGCAGAGAAAAATCTTCTAGATATACTACAGTGGAAGAGGCTCAATCTACAAAGCTTGTTTCTTAGTACAGATGGAAACTGCTTTAACTAAACTATCACTAAAGATGTATACCAAATTAAACAGCAACTCCAAAAAGGAAGGTCCAGATAAAACCAGATTTTTTCAAGCTTTCTTCTGTTGTTGCTCCTCAAGTGAAGTGCAGCAATCATTCATCTGATTTTGTTCGTTTCAGTTACAGTTCAATAGAGAAACATTATCCATACAGCTGTTTTTGGTGAACAGGTTGAAAAATACCTGGCTTTTCCACTTTCTACCTCCTGGTTGCTATGATTTTTGTACTTACACAGCAACCTGATATAAATCTCAGCCTATGATATAAAAGCAAAACCATTCTCTGTCTCTCTTGTGATATCAGAAGGGTACACATTCCCCCATTCAAGAGTTCAGAGCAATTTCTATGGCTTTCAGGTATTAGTCACCACAGGACTGGTACAGAAAACTGCATCACCAGCTCAATAGAACTGTAGGAGTGAAGAACATTTAAAGATAAATCTGCACCCTCCCTGCCAGGCTCTTTTAACATAATCTACATCCCTTTCCAGTCCTGACATTCCTGTAACTCCAGTCAAAGAGATTAGTTGCACTAAGGAAGCAGCAAAGAGAAAAAATCTACACATAGTGGTCAGAGATGGGCTGCCTTCTGGTCACAGAGAAGCCAAATAGAGTGAGGGGTAGAATAAGGTCTGTTATGTGGCTGAGTTAGACCTGCAATTCAGGGATGAACTGCTAGAGTTCTTGGGGCTTTGAGACTGTCCTTGCTAAGAAAATACTGGTCATCATGAGTCAGCTTGACATCATCTCTGCCCTGCCTTACAAAGTGAGTATCACATTAGAATGCTGGTCAGCTAAGGATGCTTGGTGTCTAAGGATTTAAGAGGATGTAGGTACATTAGCTTGCCTGACTCCTCTGCTGAAAATATTCATATTTTCAGACAGACTTTCCTAAATCCAACTTTCGAAAGCTCTTCATCCAACCACCCACAATGGCATAAAAGAACATATGATGCACACTTACGTTGTCATGAAAATGAACATCATCTCTGGTAAGTGACTGTGAACACAGGTCACAATATTATCAGGAACAAAACCTGCATAATATTTAGATGGTTCTCATTTGCCTACTTCCTCATCTGTCCCCAAGCAAAAATCTTTCCTTTAGGGCTGCCACATCCTTTATCTAATCTTTTCTTGGCAATGCTTCCTTTCCTTTCAGATTGCTGCTGCTGCTGCTGCTGCACTCCTCTTAAAATGACGATTTGGTAGCACATAACCCATGACTATCAGCAGAAAGTATTTAGTACAGTTATCATTAATCTCTGAAAGAAACTGGTATCGTGGAAGCTATGGCACAAAACTGTCCCAGCAGTACTCTAACTTCTTTTCTTCTGTCTCCTTTTCTTCTAGCAGGATCAGTGTAGTTGTCATGTTAATCACCTTATTATCAGTGGCAGTAACAAAACTGAATTGAACCATCAGTAAATGAACATAGAAAATACACAAAATCTCCCTGAAGCTTAATTAAATGTCTGTAGACCAGATGTTGTGCTTTTGCTTAAGAATTATATATTTAATAAGCTTCATTTATATGGAAGCATCTCTGTACTACACACATCCCAGATCAGCAATTATCCTCCACTTCTGCAAGGCAAACATTTGGGAAATTAGTCTCTAGGATATCGTGCCTTAGCAACAGTTGAAACTGCAATTGTGGAAAACAGCTGAGTAGCTCCAGGTGCCATTCTCCTTTCAGAATTGAATGCAAGATGTCCTCAGATAATTTCCAAGATAAGTCACAAAATCCTGATTTTCAAAATCATTTGACTCAGATCATTCCATTCAAGTGAAATGAAATTCTCCTGTAATCTTAAATGTACTCTGGGTAATTTCTTTGGTTTAGGAACATGAGCTTTGGTCCTGCAAACCTGTGACTAGTTTACACATATGAATAATGCCCTTAAAATCAGCCTTCTCTTGTCTATTTGCAGGAATGCAGCTGCATGCATAGGTTCATTGTGAAGAGCAGATTTGCTGTGTGGGCCAGTTTTAATTAGGAGATGAGGTCATGGATCATAGCTATATGACCTTCAAGTGACAGCTGATGAACTGTTCCATTTACATAAAGATGTTTAAGATCATCCAAATTCCTTTGTTTTGGACTAACGGTCTTGGATATTTCTGCATGATAGATTAATCTCAACACCAGGTTTTTTCTATGTTACCTTCATATTTTTTGAAGTATTTAAAATTAGAGCTGCAATTTGCAAGTTTCTTACTCCAACTCTACCTAATTGCTCAGCTTGCATTGTTTGAGCAGAAGAGAAACACGATTGCTTAATGCACAATAAAGCCTGCTGTTGTTCTATTTATTGGAACACCAAAGGGAATCCCTCAGGCATCTGAAGATGTGGTAGGACAAGACTGCTTAAAATAACAATCTTATTTCAAACATGAATTACAGATTGCACAGTTCTTCCTTCATAGCAAATCAAGTGGGAGAGCTGAGTCATATGACTGAATCCACATACTTCAGGAATATAGTTATGTGGGTTAAGAGGCACAGAACCTAAACAAAGTCACCCAAGAAACGCATTAACGTTACCATAAACAAATGGATGTTATGTTTAAATTAGAATGAGTCCTCCATAATGTCTTTGCCTTGTTATTCTGAGAATTGATGAAGCACGGCATACATCCCATCTATAACAGTCACCTTCCACTTTCTCCTTGTTAGGAACTGTTCAGCACCCACAGAGCTGAAAGGGTTTATGTCTTATAAAAGCAACAGACAAGCTATATTTCATGAGGACTGTACAGTGTAAACACAAGTGTTTGTAGCTAAATTTCCATGGTAACAGCAAAAAAAAAAAAAAAAATTGGTTATAGTATTCTCAGAACTTGCTCTCCATTCTTCCTTAAACTGGAGTAACTCTTTATTGCTTTTCACTAGTGCAGAGCTGCAGAAATATTTTTAGTAATTTAATCTCATATTTAAATCAATCTGAAAATGAGTTGACTTGAGTTTGCCGAAAGATATCAGGCAAAGCTTTCATTGATTTGATTTTACTCATTATGGAGAAGTTACACCGTCTAACAACAAGAAAATGTCCAAAAATGCTAGAAGAATTTCATTATTTCATTTCAATTTCATTATCACTATTCTGAATTCAATTAGAAAAAAAATGCTGCTGTTTGTGGAACTGTGAAGGCTTGCAGTCTTTCAACTGTAGTCTGAATGATATCATTAATTATACATTCAAAGGATCTCAAAGCAGATCAAAAAAATTATTCTTACAAGTCCTGCGGTGTTGCAAGAGGCAGGCATAATTCAATGTATTGTACAATAACTGAGGAAGGGGTTAGTGATGGCTATGAATTTACATATTCATCTAGAAGTCAAAGTCAATAGCAACTGGTTTTCTCTGGAGTTGTGGTCTGCCTTACTGATAGGTAGAATGAGCCTGGCAAAACTCAAACTTCAACCCAGCATTTCTTGATTCCCAGACAACTTATGCAGCCACTGTACCATATCTTGACATTTTTTGATAATACAAGTTTAAAAACCTTCTTATGGCAAAGCCAGGTCTTCTACCACAGCTACTTTTAAAAGCAGACAATGTATTGCCATTAGATGTAAGAGCAATGCTGTCTTCTTCAATCACATCCTAAGGTCTACTGCTTCTTTAAAATGAATTGACAAAAAAATTAAATTCTTTCAATAAGGAAAAGTTCCAGGCAGGTAACAACAGAGAAGAACACACTTCAGTAAGGAAAAGGAGTGATAGAACAAGAACTTCATACCCTCCCCCCAGTGTGCCTGGACAGTACTCCAAGAAGATGACTTCTACACCTACTTCCTCTTAATATCAATCTTCAGCAAAAATTTAAATTTAATGTCTTTTCAGAGACCCTTGCTGCTTGAGAATGAAGATTGTTCTCCATATTTTCACATTAATGTTTTACCCATGATTCCAGGTTCAGTGGCCAAAATGACAGGTCCATTATTATTTGAAGGAGAGCTCCCAAAGATCCAGCTGGAAACATTTATATAACAGCAGAGACAGGCAGAGGTAAGCATAAATATAGTGAATAATCAGTCTGAAGTTGCAGTATGGCTTTTTCAACTACCATTAAAAAAATTTGAGTATAGAAATGGTTTTGTTAATATGCATTAAGAAAATTTAACATGTAAAATAAGATCTTTAAAGATAAGGCCAGAGGAACAAAATCTTTTGACTGCTAATAACTTGGTTTCACAATTCAAAGATTTATGTCCCTGCTGACACATTGCCACTCTTACTGGAAGAATCTGGACAGTGTGAAAATGCTATTGTCTCTTCTAGAGAAAGATGGAGTAGATAAAGTGATAATCAAAATCATACAGGCAGCCTGTGACTAATCTAGGATTATATTCTGTTAAGTGCCTTATCCATTTAACTCCTTCCTTAAAGATTCAGCTCCTGATAACAATCACATAAGTGCAGTTCTACTGAAGCCAGAAAGTCTGTATGGAATAAGAGAACTTGACTCTCAACAACAAAAACAGTGAACTTTCAAATGAGACTGAATCAGACCTTAGCTTTGAATTGAAACATTAGCTCTCTAGATTTTTACATCAGTATTACATATTTTACGCGGAGTAGTTTCTATGAGACCAAATCTTATCTTTCACTTTGTTTCCCTAAAATAGTACAGAAATCAACACTAATTTACCTGAAAACAATCAGAATGAAAACCTCAGCCTCTGGCCCAGTAAGAACTGAAAGATTTGGGGCTAGAAGTTGCTCTGCAGGGCCCTCAGAAAGAACGGTGAGCACAAAAAGCAGCTGGGACACTCCTATAGCAAGGGGGGGGGCCTGACAGCTACACTGATATTAAGCAAAATTGTGCTTTTAATACCCTTCCATGCCTTCTTGAACTTGGTCTAACAATCCACCTACCTATAACTACCACTAGTAAGAAGGAATACTGAGCCAAGTAGATAGACATGCAGGTCTTATTGTCAACAACGTCTTGGATTTTTTAGATGTCTTACTATGATGCAACTGTCCCACTTTTTGAAGCAGATAGAACACAGTTTACTGATGTTTCAGTGATATAAGAACATGTGATCCTTGATATTTATAGAAAGAGCCCTGGGACTTCCATACATCAGGAAAGCCTGCAAGCTGCCATCTGGGATTCTGAAGTCTATTTTATGTCAGTGATACGCATTTTATCTTCAGGGTTTCGATTTTTCTCTTTGGAATACAAAAAGCCAAGAATAGTTCAAGCAATGAATGCATTTGAAGATCTGTATAGAAATGATTTCCCTTTTTAAAATACTGTAATTTGATGCATGAACAATACTTGTCATGAGAGTTTATAAACAGAAGGTAATGTTAGCCAAATTTCACAGATTTTGATTTAAGACTGAAGCCTTAGCACGTTCTGGTGATGCTACATTTCCTAACTAGATAGGCTAGCAGTTCAGCAGTTTGGAGTTATCTACCAGCACAGTCCACATGTTTCGTGAAGCAGATAAAGGTAAGTTTATATTGATCACTCCAGCACAAGACACAGTAGAGGTAGAAAAGGAAGAAGTTTTATCAATTAGTTGTGCACTGTCAGATTTTCTCCCCTTGTTTTCACTGTTCTGCTAATAAAGTGTGTTTTGTATAATCAATAAAAAAATACTGAAAAAAAGAACTGATAAAGCACTGAAAACTTTAATGTAACAAATTACATAGCCTGTGCAGCTTATAGAACAACAGTAGTTATTAGTGATCTCTGCGTGTGTGACTGAATGCAAATACTCATATGCATTGTTTTGTGTCTTTAAACTTTTGCTGGGGTAAATTTCTTTGTTCTTTTGTCTTGCACTATAATTTTCACTGCTTTAATGCATGTGAGCCATCTGTGTAGGTGTGCATGCATATCTACCTGTTCCTGAACAAAGCTATGTTTGATGAATGGTCAAGAACACATTTGTATAATTTGTTCACTAAGTCACTGAGTCACAGGACAGCTAACCAACACAAGATGTTAAAAAAAGCAGAATGAACACCCCTAGACCATGAAATTATTCTACATACCACATGCACACAGACATGTTCACATTCAGGTTGTGCTGAGAAGAAAGTGCTGCTATCTTTTCAAAGCCCCTCTCTCAATCAGATCACATTTCTATCTCTAGGATAGGATATTATTATAAATCAATGGGTAAAGATATGAAGTGCCAGATATCAAAAGAATTGCAGTAACACAAGAATTGAGCATGCTAACTTTAGTGTTTGCATACCCATAAGAACACCACCTGGCTCCTGAAGCTTGTGGGACAACTCAGAGCTTTGACTCACTCTTTCATGTTTGATAAGGTTCTCTTTGATTACTGCAAAATTATTTTTTGAAAATATGATTTTCTTAGGTTAGAAAAATGCTCTGATGAATTAATCCCAATTTGAATTAGATTGACAACATTTTAATTGAAATCTCAGTGTTTGTTTTTAAAATACCACGAGATCTTTATGGCAAGATAAACAGCACAAAACATAGAAGTGATTCCAGGCAATTATCCAGGTAATTATCCACCAAATAAGATGTTGTCCTTATTATAGAAGGTGCAATGTTTGGTCTCAGGGAGGACAGATTAACACGCCAGACTTGGAAACTTTACTCTAATTGCTAGCTGTCAAAGGAGTGCTGACATCTTGGAGAATTGCACCCTGGAGTATTGAATAATGTTCAGTTACTCTACAACATGACCACTTCCATACGTAGACAGCTATGACAAAGGTTCAGGGTATAACTAACTTTGTTCCCACTACATTCAGTGATAAAAATTTCACTAACTTCACTAGGAGAAGAATCATGCCAACTGCAGCCTGATACTTTGTCACAAAGATTACTTCATTGTTTTGAAATCTAATTGCACTTCCACAAATCATGTTAAGTGGTGGATGTATTGCATAGAATATTTGTTAATCTCTCCCTACTCCACTTTTTATTTCTTGAATTCAGATGGTGAATTTATCCTAAATTGGTATTGTAGGATTACTAAGAACATGAATACTGTGTGTATTTATAAAGTTCATGGCAGCATTGGGCTTTAATTGCCTAATCTCTCTAGGTAATATAATAATGGAACTAAAAGAATATTAAATTCGTTAATTCTAGATTAAAAACTGGGGGAAACCCTCTGAAGTCTAAATGACCCACAGATCAGTCCCATGAGCATCTGTATGCAAAGGTACAACAGGATTTTTGTCAGGGAAGAAATCGAATGAAGCTCATGAACCAACTGGTTAAAATAGGCTTAGATTAAGAGGCTCTAATAACCTGCAGGCAATTCATATAGAAAGATAGAATTGCCCCCCAAAAAACAATTGCGGTACATAAAAGGTTCTAAGTGACACTAGGGTTGCAAAGTCTATTTTTTATTCAGGATAATTCAGAGGTTAAAGTTCTAGAAGAGATTTGTCAGTTAAAATCAGCTTCTAAACCTAAATCTCTAAATTTAAACCTCTAAGTTTAACCTCTAAGTCAAAACCTCTGAGTTACCTAATAATTTCCATAAGAAATAACCCAGACTAACCATGAATTTTCTAGTGTCATTCTGGATTTCTCTTGGAATGGAAAACCAAAACTCACTATTCCTATTTTAACCTCAGACACCAGACTAGTTCTACTAACAAATACTAGGATAATGGTAGTTCCTGGAAATATCCTTATCTGGAAATAAGGATACTACTTCTAGCAGCAGGCATCTGGAAAAACAACAGGAACTTCCACTTTTTTTTTTTTTTTAATTGCATTTTCATCCATAAAGATCTGTCTATATTTTGCTTTTGCTGTGGGTTCCTCTATTGTGATACTATATGACAAGGTCAACAGCATCAATACTGAATTGTCTTCATGTAATGCAATCTGGCAAATTCGAAATGATGTGCCCAGATATTTACCAATCTATGGACTAATCTTGTCCAGCATGCTCACTTTTTAATAATGTATGATCTAAGATTATTTACAGGCAGTCCAGCTCTGTGTCTCATTCATTAATCTGCAATTCCTTTCTTCTGAATATCTGAGGTAAGCAGCATTTATGAAAATATCTTACTGACTGTTCCAAGCTTTCCTTTCACAGCTACGATTTTTTGTCCTGTCTGTTGGGCAAAATACACAAGCCTTTCTGAGGTTAAAAAAACAAACAGACAACACCACCAACAAAAACTACGAGGAAAGAGGACTTTTCTCTGACTGTAACATTAACATTGGACACAGTCACCACTGTGCCCTCACCTGGGGTGTACTGTATTAAATTTAGGTATGTAGAACTCACCTTTGGTGTTCTACTTCTTATTTAACTCACAAGATCACTTCACAAGGTAGACAGCTCATTTTTCTGCTGTGAAATCAAAGCCCAGATTGTTCTACTTGTCCTGCACTTTTATATATATTGTAATATATATATATCTCCACCTTATCTAGCATCTCATGAAGAATATCTGAAAAAAAAATCTGGAACAAAAAGCAGCAGCACTTTTAAAATTCCTTTCCCTACATTATTATAAGAGGAAAGGAAAGGGAAGGAAAAAGAAAAGATTCAGAGCAAATGGACAGTAGATTACCAAAGGTCCAAAGGCAAAATCAGTTGAAAACTACTTTCACTTTCTCTATCAATTCTTCTGGAATAGTCATTTACTAAAGTATCTCCCTCCTACATTGCAGTACCAGCCCCTTAATGGTTATTTGTAACATAATAGCACCTACTAACCTACACTGTATCAGTACTTTGTAAAGACAGAATTAGGGAGTCCTCACTCCATGCAACTTAACAGTCCAGTCATTCTGTTTTAATGGAATCTTACTTCATCGATATAGAAGAACTGGATGAAGATCCAAGTCTAAACTCTGTTCCCTAACAGCAGCTGGAACATTTCTACTTATGTACTGTTGTCTACTGCCACCACTGCCAAACACTACCACTTTCCATGGAGGAAAAACAGAATAAAAATTGAAGAAAATACTCAGTTCACTGTAATTCAGTTTCCAACTAACATCATAAAAATAGACTTTTTTTTTAATCTGGAAAAACTTCCCACAATGCAATATAAAGCTGCAGAAGAGATGAGAAAATACAAACATTAAACAAAACAAATTCTCCTATTTTCTCTTTTCTAACATAGAGTCTTAAACTCCTGGAAATTAGTGTTCAGTCTTTCTCTCAACTTTAATCAAGTAATTTGCCTGTAATTGAAGTGGCAACTGGCATTACAGAGTAAGTATACAATTAAGTCATTGCACTTGTAAGAATAACATCTATTATTTCTAGTTCTTCATTAGGAAAAGATGGGGCTGCCAAGATGTGGTTTTGCACTTCTCTTTGGCTATCCTCTTTCCCACACTCATAGGAATCCTGTTTGGTAGGGCTGTAAAATGCACTATACAGATCCATTTTTCTTCAGTTTTAAGAGTCAACAATAGAGGTTGTTAGAAAACTGGATTTTGTCCTTGGTCTATATGAGTCACTAATAAAGGCAATGAAGATGAGAGATGATCTTTCAGTAATTGCATAATGCAGTACATCCTTATTGGTTTACCTCTGTGTACACCAGTCTTACATTTCTACTGACGTCAATGAAAGGGCAAAACCTGGGCTTTTTAGTGCTATCAAGGAAAGTGCTTATACTCTTAAACAGACAGCCAGGTAAGTGATAATATCCTTTTGGTGAGGGCAACAAAGCTTTTTTTTTTTTTTTTTGTCATTGTCTATCATTTACAAGGGCATTTTAGCTCTTGACAAAGGTGGCACAAGGTAAAACAGAATATTCCAAACAAGGTACACAGAGAGTTGTCAGTCAGTAAGCTCATACAGATTTGGACAAGGCTGACTTATCTGCAAACATCAATGTTAGTTTAAACTGTCCAAAACAGATGGAAGATATTAACTTAGAACCAGGCTTTGTAACGTTTTGTTTTAAACAGACTTTTATCCAATTTTCAGATGACAAAAATAATGCACTTTATATTACCATCTGAACGACTTCATCCTTAACAAATATGACCTTTTATATCCCAGTACAGATTCCTGGAAATACTCTGCACAGAAACAAGAGGAGTATGGTAAAATTATATTTGAGGGATGCATGTTGAATCCCATGCTGAAACCTTTGCCTAATGGTTTTCCTCTGACCTCACTGAGCTTTGCTCGGATATCTGAAGTTTAATACTTGAGGTGCAAATTCTTAACTTACTAAGAGAAAGAGACAGCCCACTTCCTCTAACTGATCAGTTACTCATCTAGGAGGATTTTCTTTTCACCTCAGTGAAAGAGCATCAAATTTATTCAAAGAAACACATTTTTAAGTGTTGGATATGCCCCAAAACAAAACAAAAACCCTACACGCACACACACACACACACAAAAAAACTATGAGGTTTGGCTTTGGAACCTCAAGCTCTTTCCTTAGAAAATCAAATAACAAAACTGACAGCTGTCATCAGTTTTAATGCAAATTTATTGGTGACCACATGTTATAAAAAGCGGATGCTGACTGAGATTTGCTAGCTTACATTACTTGGTCATTAATATTCCTAGTCAAAACAGTACATCTAGTCTATAAACACTTTGAAAGTTTCAGCAGTGTAACAAGAGGTAGAGAAATAAAAGACCAGTCAAATCCAAAACATTCTTCATGAAAGGCAGCCCTTGTAAGAGCAGGAACTCTCATTCTGATGTTCCTCTACAAGCTGGAAGTGGCTGCTGTGATATACTTTCATCTTCTCTTTTGATGATGGAGCCAGATGAGCATCTTAAGAAATCAAAAGCAAACAGCCTCCAGATGCTCTTGATTTTGAACTAAAAAATGGCATTTTCTACGCAAACCAGATTCCACAGCTTCCCCCAACAAAGTATCCAACACTCTAATTTCCTATTAAAGCAAAAATATGCTTACATTTTGAAACCAATCATTTGGCAAGGAACTGAACCATGAAACAACTCAGGGCTATTCTGACCGTCTCAGCAAGGAATAATAAGGGCTGGTAGAGAAAAGCTGGATATGATATTCACTAAAGACTTTAATGTGGCATTATTATTTACATAGAAAAAGACATTAGATTAACCTATTAGGGAGCAAAGAGCTGGGGTTAGCAGTACAGATTACACAGGTTACCATTTCTGACATATTCCATACTCCATTAGTAAGTTAAGAGTCTGTCTCTAAAAACATTCTGAAGTAATTGCATTTTAAAGGGATCCATGAAGACATAATTTCTATTTCAACATTTTGGTGGGCTTTTTCCTAGAAAAGCTCTATGGAAGGAAAAAAAAAAAAAAAAAAAAAAAAAAAAAGAGGCAGCATTGCAAAAGCACCTAGATGAGAAGTTATTACCAGCATCCCTGAACTGAGAGTAAAAAAAGAAACCACCACCACCAAACAAACACACGCAAAGGAAGCACACAAAAAATAACAATCATGAGCATTTAGACTTCCTGGGTAAGAAAGGTTTGAAAGACCACCTATTTTCCTTAGCATAATCCAATGTTCAGAACACTGGGTATTTATCCAGGCACAACACCAGCACCTGTAGGCTTCATCTCAAGAGGAAGAAGAAACAAAGGCAGTAGGGAAACTGTAGAACTCAGCCCAGGCTGACGTCTGTTTCTGTGCAATCTAATCCAATGCAAAAAAATTTCAAGGACCATCCATCACAAATATTCTTTTGTTACTTTAACTTGGACCAGTGCATCCTGATCAGCAGCTGTCAGAGAAAGCCTGAGCTGATACAGATTTTTCCGGCCCTCATTCCATCTTTTCCCATATCTCATACAAATTAACACCCTTTTGTTGTTGATATCATCCTGTCAATTATGACAAGTCCCTATATTACTTTTTCTTTCCTAATTATATCTCTAATTACATAGTTCACTGACTACATAAATATTATAGCCATGATCTATAAGAAACACTGATTGAGATATAATTTTATTCAAAAGGACACGTGGACTTTTTTCCCTAAATATGCTGGAGAGCCTGTCAAATTAACACATAAAAAATGACTATTTATCAGTATACTAGTGTTACATACATTTCAGGTGAGATTACGAAAGAAAACACGTCAAAGTTTGGCTAATGCCCAAGTCATTCAGGGTCAGCTTTAAAAACCCACATTTTGACAGCACAGCAGACTGCTATTTTTACTCAGGATCCAAAATGCACATTGCAACATGTTTAAGGACATCCAGAGTAAGAGTGAGAATGTTGCCCATACTGTACGTATACGAGTCTGATTAAAATGGAGGCAGTAAGTAAACAACAGGTGCTTCAGCACTCTGCCAGCAAGCATGCAGGCATTAATGAGCTGGTGCATGATTTCTTTCAAAGCAGTTGACAATTCAGATTATTTTCTATTTGTCTTGGTAGTGTGTACCCAAACAACACAAGAACACTGATTAAATATGATATTTTTAAAAGCAAATAATCACTGGTTAATAGGACAGAACACAAAGGAATAATGGACAAAGGAACTTAAAAAACAATCTAGATTTGTATTTTCTGCTAATGCTTACAGTACATCTTTTTCTGTAGGTTTTAGCAGGCCTTTAACCTACTATGGTAACTTCCAGAAGATCCACAAACCCTCTCTCAGTCTCATAATAAAGTTAGTCAGCACTGACGCATCTGCTCGTATACTGCTTTTTACAGGTCCTTCCTTTTCAAGTCTCCTAATTCAACTTCCTACTGCCTAAGGCACTGCATTACTCTCCTCTACCATTACAGATAACATGGACACCTAAGCTTCTTTCCTCCCACACAATACAACTATCTGCCACGATGGAGCTATCCTAGAACTTTACAATCATTCCCCAGTGAAAAAGAATCCAGAAATCAAAAAGTTATTTAAACAACTTGATTATTTGCAGATGAAAAACTTAAATCACATATTACACACAACAATCCAGTTCTCTAGCATCACAATAAGCAGATTGGAAACTTGGTATTTCAAAAGTTAAGATACTTTAAAACATCAAACTTAAAAAACAACAACCAAAACCTTTCTTCTCCCCCCACAGCACAGTAACCGAGTCTTCTTCCAATGCTCCCTGTTCCCCTGCACCAAATGTTCATTTGTGGCTCCAAAGCAGGAATAACCAAATGTTACGTAGATTTGCACCTGAAAATGACAGCAAAGATATAAACAGAAACTAGAAATTAACTGCTTTCTTGCAAAAATGAAGTATTTTCTTAAGATTAAGGCAAAATTATAAGTAGCTGAAAACCACACCTTACAAATGGAAGATATCAGGAAGCCCTAAGTGGCAGATTCCCTTATGTCTTAACTACCTTTTGGTATGTCAGCCTTAGCTGATTCATGGCCCTTCATTCTAGTCAATGAGTCCATCAAGTTACACTGATGACTAAAAAAATTTGAATCACTTTGTAACTATTTTGGAATAAAAACACATGTTTTGACTATAAATGCTGGACAGATAGCTTGAAAACAGCCTGGTTTGACTCAGAGTTTATTCACTTGCTCACTTTCCTGAAGTGAAATTAAAGTTGGCTTTTCTCACCATGAACTTGTAAATATCAGTACAGATAAAGGTCCTTTTATTTTTCACTTCTGAAAATATTAAATGAATTTCAATATAATCCACCTCTACACTTCACCTAACTTTGGAGCTGCTCCATGAGAGGTAAGCTGATAATGTGATTTGCCATTGATGGACACTATGGACAGCTTGCGTTGCAGACAGTCTTGACAGGACAATCATTCAGTGCAGGCCGTTGCTCAAGATGAAGATAATAATGGAATTCGGGTTTGCAATAGAACATACTACCTTCCCATCCTTCTCTTTAGAACCAGCAAAGCAGAGAGCACACCAAATTCTGCAGAGACACATCCCTCTAGGTGGCAAGTTGGTAAATATGTATCCGTAAGATGGCAAAATCAACTACTGGCAAAGTTGGGCAAAAAACTTACAGATCATCTGCATGTTGGGACCTGCAGAGGCAAATCTGTGGTTCAGAGCTGATACTGAAAGGACTATTAGAAGCCCAGGTAGTGACAGCTTACAAAATTCTATTTTTGATTACAACAGTGAAAATTGGCTGTAAGCTGTATGTCACAGTAGTGTCATGAAAATAATTGATTTCTTTAACATAAACCTCCTGATATATTTTCTTTTTTTCTTTTTTTTTTTTCTTTTTTAAATGAAGTTAGCCAATCCATAGTCAAGTTAAAGAAAAAGCATTCCTTAATGTCACAACATCACATAATCAAAAACAATATTAAAGTACTTCAGAAAAGCTAAATAGCTCTTGCTAAGCTTATGGCCTTAACAGTATCCCTCTTCAAAAACACATACGTGGTAGCTTTGTTGAATAAGATACACTTAAGAGTTGCCTCAGTCTTTTTCACATCAAATTGGCTGACAACCAAATTAACCCAGTGTCAGAGAAGAATTCTTCACTGTGACTTTTCTTCCTCAAAAACTATTCAGGAGTCAGCAGACATTAGGAAGCAACCTAGCTGTAAAAAATAGCAGGCTATTTCTAATGACCAGTGCCATAAATTCAAGCACAGCAGCACAGACACCAACCATTTGTTGCTCCAGAAACTACTTCTCCACTGTGATTCACACTGCTGTGACATCACCGAACAAGTTACCTAAAAAAACCCTCCAAGTAACTTGTACAGAAATTCTTCTTTTTCAGCCTGTCTGAATCACACATAGCTGTGACAGTAGAGGAGGAATTTATTCGTCATTGTGAAAGCAAGTGCTACAACTTAAACATTCATTTCTGTCACACACTGTGGCTATAGAGAGCTGTCTGCAGTGAATAAAGGTTGGCACACAAATCACCTTCAGCCAGCAACACTGCTGAATGATAAATCATTGAATATATTTAGGAGGGTAAGGTCAGCTAGATGATTATGATCACTTTTCTCTATAGACAATCACAGTGATAAGCAAATACGATGACTCATTCTAAATAACTACAAATAGTATCAAGCAGTCCAAAAGCCCAATTCTGAACAAGTTCAAAATCAGGATTGGAGGTTTCTTAGCCTCTCAGAAGAGCATTTCAATAGCTTCTACAATTAAGATTAAATATTTTACCTCTGGGTTCACTGGTATCAGAGAGGCTGCATTCCCTGCCTGTTTCCAACAAAACACACTGCTCTGGGGCTGCAAACAGGACTTTATGCAAGTGCCTAACAATTATTAGCTTCTATTACTTTTTACTAAACTACAACTTTTTCTGCTTGAAAGGTTAGTGATTTGAAGATAAGCAGCACATCAATCCCTCTGTTTCTTCACGTTGTCAAGCAAGAAGGGTTCACAGTTTTTTTGCACTAAATTTTTTGTCAGTTAACTTCAGAAGGGGTTTCATAACCACGCAATTTATGTTTGTAATTGGAGAAACATTAATGTGAATTCATGTGGTCAAAATAACTGATTGAATCACTTGGAATTCATAGGCTTATATTTCTGAAGCTTATAATCCTCTGATCATGCTTTTTCTGCCTTTATTTCTACCCTGAACTTAATAAAGGGTTTTGTGGGAGGGTTTTACTATCTTTTATTTTTTTTAAATAAAGATGAAAAATGCAATGAAGTTGCATTATATTGCTTCTGCTTCAAAACTTGTTTTTCAGACATCTCATGATGTCGTCTGAGGCATGAGTCACACATACTGCAAGATTTCTTTTTAGCAATGTTGTAATAAGACAGCAGAGACCACATTTCCAGCTGCTGCTTCTAAATCTATGCTTATACATTGTCAGACATTTGTGTATGTAAATAAGCGTTTAGAATTCAAAAAAAGGCAGACATACCAAAGAAGGTCCAAAGTGGGGCTGCTAAGAGCATCACAGATATTTTTCTTCCTTAGATTACTATGTAAATACAACACAACAGTGCAATGGAGAGTTGCTGCCTTAGAATATGCAGCACTTTACAAAGAGCTTAATCAGAAAGATGCTTCAGTTATAGATCAGATTAATCTGATATAGATGGGCCAGCACACAAAAGCATGCCATATTATACTAGAAGAAAGGACATGCTTTGAAATCATCACTGTTGCAAGATCTTGCACAAACACACACATTTTCCTGTGGATACTGGTCCTTTCTAGATGTTCTCTTACAGGTGTGCATGCCAACCTAACCACTGGAAGTCTCTGGTTGAAACTCAGAGCATACACTATTATCACTGGACAGTGGAACTTCATCTCAAATACAGTGCATATACATAGCAGACAGTAAGAAAGCATTTGCTTGTCAGTTATCTTCCTTGCACATACAACACTTTTAATAAATGCTAATATGCTAACAATTTAAGCTCTTTGTTTTTAATCACTGTAGAGTGATTAAAACACATAGTTCAGATTTTTATCTTTAGGTACATCTTCAGATACAAGCATTTATGAGCAAAATATGCCTTCTAGCATTTTTGGAAGCTCAGTGAGAACACATGGAGTAATTCTGCTTGAAGGTCAAAATAATTAGAAGAATTTTAGGGAACTCTGTTCTTCAGTAACCTCAACTAAATAGCACCTTTGAGAAAGAAAATCTATAAAGAAATAGGATTACAAGAGAAAGGAGAACTCAAGGAGGTTTTCTGAATCATATTTAACTGCAGATAGTACAGGGGGGTCCATTCATGCATCCTGAGGAAGGGAAGAAAGTCAGGAAAAGTATCAAGAAAACATATTGATGGAATTGGAACAAACTAGGTGAGTTGTGCTCTTAGCACTTTGGTATCCACATCACAAAGCAAGGGTATGAAAAAGTCACACTGCTCCCTTTTCAGGAGCGGACCGTGTAAGAATATCACTGCACACACAGGCAGAAGTTCTTAAAACACCTCCATACAAATAATATATTGCACAGCTTTGTTCTTTGTACACTTTTGAGAGGAAAGTAGGAAGTTATTTGCCTATGCCATTTATGATGCATAACCAGAGGTAGATTACGATACTCATAGGAGAGCTTGCTGCTATATACCCTTAACCTCCCTGGTTAATCTGCATGATAAGTATTTAGTCTGCCATGATCACAGTGATAGCTTCTGGCTGCATGGTTTTTTGCAACTATGAAATAAGAGGGATATTCACAATGAGCTTTACACTAACAGTCTAAATTGACAGCTCTTCCTCAGATTCCCAATGAGTCCATACTCCAAAACAAGATTAAGAGAAAATATTTTCCTACTTAACTCCTCAAAAGCTGAATAAAATGTAGGCACATGTTTATATATTTAGGAAAAACACATCTTTCTTAAAAATACAGATTACAACACTGAGTTTCTAGTAGCCTTATGTTAAATTTGGTTCATGCCTACCTACTTGCTGCTATTTTTGCTGTCTTACTCCACACCGTTACCCCCACTAAATAAAGTTTTACAAAAAGCAGTTTTGTTAACTTGACAGCACATACATGAAGCTATATTTTACCTTGCGTCACAAGCAAAAGCTAAGTCACCTTTGCATTTGATAAATTACCTGCAGCTTCATCAGAACACAGACAGTAAATTATTTTCCTGTCCTCATTTGTCTTATCTGTAATGCATGAAAAACTGTAAGAACAGTGCCTGTCCAAGCCAGTACTTTTGCCCCCAGACCTCCAATTTGGAGGAAGTGCACTCAACAGATCCAAACAATGCCCTTACTTTTCTTTTCAGGCACCATATTTTAACCAAACACATTTTAAATATGGAAATTCTTCATGTCATTTATTGGCTTAATTGCTCTGTAAATAGTACCAAAAAAAAGTTTTGCGAGATTCAAATATCATTACTGGGTGGAAAAAATGGCACTTTACATGTTCAGAAGAAATTGTTGGCATAAAGACAATGCTTAATAACAGCACTATTCACTTTCAGAGAAAGACCGTAAAAGAAAAGTAAGGTACTAAAGGAGCAGAAGAGGAGAAATGAAGTGAGCTTGCTTTCAGTTGCTGGCTAGATCTTAGGCACATGAATAAGAGATGAGATCACAAAACTAGGAAGAAATATGAGCTGTTAAAAATGAGTCTACATAAACAGTAAATCTTGTTTGACAGGCTTAGTGAAATTTATTTAAGCGCTAACGCAAAGGACACAGGAAGGAAAGGCAGGAAATAACATCATACACATTCATGAAGAGACACCTGTTGTCTTGCAGCCTAGTAGGCTTGTGAGTGAATGTAATCATAACACTGAGCAAATAACACTAAAAAGGGGAAAAGGAGTTGTAGAAAGAGTATGGAATGGGTCATCGACTGGATCTGGACCACAGTAGTTTTGGGCATTTGTATCATACGCACCTGAGAAAGACTGCCTACAACATATATTGTGTACTAATCTTTGCCCAGTCCCAAAGGGATAAGTTGTTGTACCTGCTATTGAGGAAGTCAAGGCATCTTGACTTAGAATTAAGAACAGATTACCAGCATACTTTTTCCTGCTATTGTTAGCGACCTACAAGATCCTTTTAAGAAACTGCAGTCACATTTCTCCAGGCCCTCATTCATCAGTGAGGAAAAGGCCAAGCACTACTACAGGACAACCAAAGGAAATTATTTCCACCCAGAGTTGCTTTGCTTTTAGCCAATCATCATCTCAACAGAGCTTCCTTGATTAAAACCTTACATCTAGTGCTACTGAAGGTAATATTGAACTACAAAATTCAGAAGGGCTGATGGATAAGTTGATTTTACTTCAATACCAGAGAGTAGGATACTAGTTTGCTAAACGTACATGGTATACATCTTGAGCATTATCCATCAGCTGTAAAAGAACAGAATTGGTATCTTTTAGATCATATTAAGTTCTTGCTTTTGACTAGGCAAAGTCTGATGTCTTTATTCTGAGTACAAAATAAGCCAAAATAAAGTTTCCCTTAGAATCCTACTTCAGTACTCACATCAAACTGAGCTGTAATGTGAACAGTGCTATCTCTCAATGTCACATTTCAACACTTTCTTGAAAACATAGCCACTGTATTAAATAGTGGGTCACACAAGAAGTTAGAAACATGGACAAGTAGTAAGCACTCAACTCAGGGCACTGAACAGAGGTTAACTTCACAAAATTTAAGCTTCCCTCTTTGATTTGCAACAGTTACATCCCTGCAAGATGTGCCTGGGGGGGTATGTCACTTAAGTGGGTCAGTACATCAGATGATGTCAGCGGTTTATTGACAAATCTGAACGTGAAGAGGTTATATGCTGATCTCCCACACCACAGTTAGAGTGATCCAGCAGTACTGTTTGAAGAGATCAGTGGAAAAAAAGAAAGCAAATGCAAACCTTGCCAGAAAGCACTGCACTTATTTGGGGTCTGATTGACATCAAGGACCAATTAACTTTAGTAGCAGTATGAAAATAAATTTACAAGATTTCTTGCGATTTCTTCTGCTTCAGGGTCTGAAACTATTTATAAATTGTGTGAACTGGAAACAGATGAATTCTCATGATAGTCTAATATGTGATTTGCCAGTTCAATTAGTTGGGTGATGTTTTTTTTAATTGCTAATGCACAGCATGTTTTATCTGAGTCCCTAAGATGTTTCAAAAGTCCAATTATATCTTAAAAGGTCAGTAAGCACTTATTTTTAAGAGCATGTGATTCAGTGCATGCTTGAGTTCAGTGTTCTCTGTAACATTTTATAACAAACATCAGAAATTGCTAGTGATTTCATTTACATGTATTCCTTTGTTTGAAAGGAAATCATTTCAAGTGGCTAGACTAAAATGTAGCAGAAATTGACTAGCTACCAGGTGACAGTTTAAGAGAAGCAATTCAGAAACACAACCCTAGAACACTTATAGTGCCCAAAGCCCACTAAAACAATACTGCATTAAGAGCACAAAAGGAAATACTCTTCCATCCACAGTTCACAATTTCATAAGGTGCTTGCTTTCAGCCAGAGTTCCATCTGAAGTGACTTCATCTGAAGGTTTCATCAACCTATTGTTCCTACTCTCAGTACATTCCAAATTCATAGTTCATATTTTCAGTCAGCAATACTAGCTTATAAAGCCTCTGAGTCTTATTTCACCCAGCATTATGTTTTTACATCCGCTTCTGGATTTAGGTACAAACCTAGTCACTGACCCTTGCACTGGCACAGCAAAACGGATAGTGAAATAGAGCACAAAGGATCTGTCTGAATGGGCTTTGCTATGAAAATCCAACCGTTGGCAAAATACAGCCACACAAGAATGCTGGTATTGATCTTAGCTTCATAAGCAATAAAAGTATGGGCAATATCAATATGCCTATTACTAGAGCAACTCAGGAATTGATGCTGTTGTTTATGGGGCCCATAGCACAACAGTATAAGAACCTCACAATGGTAAGGTTGATAAATAACCACAGCTTCATGTTACATACAACTATCATCTCTGTAGAGACTTGAAGGCTTCAGCAACAAGATTTTTAGTACACCACTTAAAATAATCTAAGTATCAGCCAGTTCTAAAAAAACTAACAATTGTAGTTTTAAAGTTTACATTACTAGATATACTCATCTTTTCTATGGGTTTTGAGGAGTTTAAGAGTGCTGTTGTCCTTCCTACGAAACGTTTTCCAAATTATTTTGAACAATAAATAAATCTTTGTATGTGCTGACAGATGCAGACAGCATATGAGCATAAACAAAATTCACCATCTAGCTGCTCCAAATCATTCACCTACTTCTACCAGTATCTAATAGTATCCCACGTAAGGGTTAAGCCTTCATTTTCTGAACTGAAACTTGGCTGCTGAGTATAGATTTGAGCATAATCCAAGCTCCTTCTTCAAAAATGTTAATTAGTACAGCTGAATTTGCTAAGAGGAGATGGAAATCTGTTATTGCTGAAGAAGTTCCTCACTTTCTAAAATCAATTTTACTAACAATTTCTTTGTGACATAGCTGGTCGTAGCTAAAAATACATGGATTTATTTATTTATTTATTTATTAACTTTCTCCTCTGAGATATCGGGGAGAGCAATGAAATGCTTAGGAAAACACTACCACACATTTTCTGTTCTATTTCAAGACTGGAGTATAAATAACTATCTTGTTGCCCATCAATTATGGTCAAAAAAGAACTAGGATGTTCTGGTCAGTATTAATGGTAACTAACAAAGAATCCCTGAGGAGGGACATGATTTTGCTAAGATCTACAGTTCTGTGCAGCAGGCCTTGGTCTCATTTAGAACTGGAATTTAATCTCTGGTTTTTCAGACAAGAAGGTACTTCTCAATGAGGCATTTTGATCTCAGGCTCCTTCATGTTGTGTATTTGTCTATGACAAGCACTCCTATCTTTTGAAAGAAGTGCTGCTTCAGTCTCTTTTTGGTCACAGTGATGATTTCCTTGTGTCCTAAGGAAAGACAACGCATACAAAAAAAACTGGAGAACTGAGGACAAGTTCACAGGAATTTCTGCATCACTGTGGGTAGTATTGGAACACTGGGTATATAACTGTCCATAAAGCAAACCTTGAACCTACTTTTCTATCAGAAAAAATATATCCCCTTACTCTATGGCTAATAACATTTCACTGCTAAGTCCTCTTCAAGTTCTCTCTGTTTCCTACTTTCATAATTATATTTATATATACACATAAAGAGTGAGAACTTCTACATTATTCCAGTCAAAATTCACAACCTTCAAATATTTTTCCTTCTTACCTCCCATGTATATTTCCTTATGATATTTACTTTTGTTCATTTGGTCTTCTCAAAAGCAAATAAGTCTCATGAACTGATTCTGTTACAGTCCAGAGACCACTCTGGTAAAATGATGAGCTAGCTTATTTTACCAGTAGCTTGCGAATGGATGAACCAACAGAACTTCAGTGCATATGGGAAGAGACATTTTAAAAACCGAACTCAAAGTTAAGTGCCATCTCTACAACTTAGAAAATTTCAATATACCAAGGAAACAATGATTACAATTGTAATTACTTGTCATCCTAATTTGTCTAAAAGTCTGAGTTGGTTTTAAAAATAACAGGTGAAGAGGCAGAGAAGGCTCTCTAGCTTGGGTGTCTGAGTTTATACCAATTCCAGTACCCAGAACACCACTCCTTTCTCTTCAAGGATCAGATCTCAAAGTAAAAAAAAAAAAAAAAAAAAAAAAAAAAGTGTTTCACTTTGCTCCTGTTTAAGTCAAAGGTAAGACTCCTCTCAACTTGGAGTAGGGTATACTCAAGCGAGAGAGTAACAACACAAAATAGAAGTTCAGTTGCCATGGAGACTGGACTTTTTGATTAGGTAGACTTTATACCCCCCATTTCTCACACATAAGTTTTCTATTACTAGAAAATAGTCTTTGATGAGAAAAGTAGCATTACTGCCTGTGGTTGTAGTATAACATCTTGGTCAGACTGCCTGCAGATAACTTGCTGTATTTCTCCACTCTATGATTGCACCTTTAAACAACCATTGCTGCTGAAAAGGGTTTAATCCTTTTTGTTCCCTCAAACAGAAATTCCTCTTGCCTACCTACTAGGTTCTTACTCCTAGTTATCAATTGACAAGATTAAAACCAAAAATACTCTTCTGCTCTACATGCTCCATGGTCCAGTAGAAGAAAGAAATAAGGACATTTGCTTCCATAAAGAACTGCATTAATATGTTACAGATCTGTCTGCTGAGCTGCTAGTGACTTCAAACCCACTGAAAAATTTATGGGACAAAGCAATTCAGCAGTAAATGGTGCTGTAAAACTCATAAGATCTGTGTTCTATAAACTGTATAAATCCAATAAAGATTATTCAACATTTCAATTAAACAATCTTTTGTTTTTATCTGGTAAGCTAAGTGATCTGTAGGCTTAAACTGAGTTCAGTGGAGAATTTCCCTAGTTACTCCTAAACTGTATCCATAGCACACTGGACTACAAATAAGTATCCTAAGAACTTAAGGCATAAGCTTTAATGTTCATTTATAAATATCTTAAGTGTGGAAGTTAAAGAGACATAGCCAACCTCTTTTCAGCCAGAGGGGACAGGCCAAGGAGAAATGGCCACAAACCTGAACATAGGAAGTTCTGCACCAATATGCAAAGGAACTTCTTCACAGTAAGGGTCACAGAGCACTGGAACAGGCTGCACAGGGAGGTTGTAGATTCTCTTTCTTTGGAGATATTCAAGGCATATGTGGACACCTACCTGTGCAGCCTGCTGTAGGGAGCCTGAATTACAGGGGGTTGGACTCTATCTCTGGAGGTCCCTTCCATACCCTACAATTCTGTGCTTCATATCCCTGTTCTTCAGCAATGACATTGCAAAAGAACTATTGCTCTATATCATTTGCTACAACTAAAAAATATCAAGTAAACCAAGAATAATCATGAAAGTGAATTTACCAGGGCCACATCCAAATACTTAAATATTTGAGGAATATCTTCTGTAACTGAAATCCCCACATTCATCTTAGAACTCCACAAGTTTGTTCACATTGCACTTTAAAGGACTCCTCCTGACATCTGGAACAAGACAAATTTACTTTAGACTAAACTATCTGCAAAGAAAAGCTTGTAAGTTTAAACAAGCCATTCTGCTTCGCAGTAGGGTAATTTAGGATAGCCATGATACGCATCACATAATGGATGGTAACTTTTCAGAACAGACTACATCAATCACTTTGCACCTGTTTAACTGTATCACACACAAGTTATCAGAAAACAGGAACTCTGCTCCAAAGTTACTTAAGTTCTTTTACTGAAATGTAATCTTACACTAAGATTCAGAGATCTTAAGGAACTTAGGGAAAAGTCACTTTGGTGAGAGAGGTAAATCTATTTCTGATACATGTTTGAAAATTACCCTTAAAGTAGCTTTAGTTTCTGGCAAGGCAGCTGTGTTGCTCCGTGCATAGAAATCATGTTTACAACAAAGAATTTCATAAGCTAGCAATAATTATCATTCTTCTTTAACAGGTAACAGTCAGGGATTCTTATATACTTACTTTCAGGTAAAGAAGAGGCAAACCATTTCACATGCTAGTTCCCCTGCTCCTTTCCACTAGGAAGAATTCTGAGGGATCTTACTGTTTTGTTTGCATCCAGTACGTGTCGATCAATTCCTCTTGCATTCACTAAACATATACTGCTTTTGTCACCTGGTATTTACAACTTTCCCAATCAAACAAGAACATGCTATCCCATCAGTCCACAATGCCAAATATTTTGCATGATTGTATTTAGAAGGAAGCTGCTTCTGTGCAAGACACTGACCGCTATACAATCACAATATAAAAGGGAAATGAACAATAAGACCTAATCCTGAATCTAGAAAAAGGAATTCAAATACTAAATATTTTCATGATAGCAATGCCTCTTCTCACTAGCTAACTTTAAATCTAAATCCCATCAATAGCTTTCTGTAAAGCTGCAATATATACAACTGATCAGCATGAAAGTTATTTTTACTGGCTGTTGGAAATTACCTTAAATAAACGCAATCTATGTTTACAGAGTAGTGGAATGAAACTTCAGCTCCATACTACTAGGCTGCCATTTGAACAATGGAAACAGAAATAACAACCAGTCAGCTGAGACTGTTTGCCAACTTAGATATCTGACCTACAGCTCATTTAAAAAAAAAAAATCCATCTTGAGAGGATTAGCAGAGTGTTTCTGTACTTCTGTAACAAGGAAAAAACTTCCCTTGTTTATAATGAGGGAAGGGAAACTTTCTTACAATTGAGGTTGATATAATTTTGAACTGGTAAAATAATTAAATTCACCATCTCTACGTTCAGGCCTATTTTTAGTACACAACTGGAAATAAAGCTGACTGACAGCAGCTGGTAGGCATAGGGAGACAGCAGAAGCATATCTGGGGGCACACTGTACAGCATGTTCTATTTAGGCTGAGTTTTGAGACTTACATAGAAACCAAACTGAAAATGAAAAAGTGAAAACGACATTTGCAGTCCTGTTCAGGAACTGAAAAATCCCATCTAGAAAAACACAGGTTATTGAAATCAGGTAAAAATACTGTAAGATTTTATAAACCCATGGAAGTATGCAGAACTGCTCTATATCAAGAGCTTTCCTAACAAATAATGTAATCAAGTACGAATAAAAATTAGTTACTAGATGAACTTAAAAGGTGCTCCTACCTATATAGAGCATCTTTGGGACAGGAGAAACTAGCATCTCGAATTAAAAGGTTCTGCAGTGTTCCCATAATCTTGTAGAGAAACCTTTGATGAAATCTGTGATTGTGATTACTGAGAAATCTGACCTCAGGGAAGAACTGATTTTAATTTAAACACAGATCATTCAGAGCAAGAGGGAACACTCCTCATGTTTATCCAAAAAGGTTTATCTTTTGAAAGAACCTATCCAACTAAAAAAAAAAAAAAAAAAAAAAGGAGATGAAATAAACACTTCAGGACTTTCTAGAATACACTTCTTCCAAGTATGTGTTCCTTTGATACCTCCTAAGTCTTCATTTTATATTTCCTACCCAGAAACACATGACTTCATTAAAATGCAAGCTAAATGGAAAAATCTAAACTGGCATGAGGCACATCTTAGCAGCAAGGCTGGTAAGCTGAGGGGCAATCACTTTTATTCAACCAGCTACACAGCTACAGTTAACTCCTAATTCCTCATACTGTACAAAAAAGGTTTCTTGGACTAGTCTAAGTTTGCACCTGCATCCATAACCCATCTCCTCCCTCTTTGGGGAAAGGATTTGAGCATACACACCTATCTCAGACATAACTAGACAGAAAACTGGAGAGACTTTTTTTGTTTTTTAACCTTGTTGAAGCTCAAAAGAAGCTTTCTTCATGAATGAAACACTAGCATACTTTCACAAGACTACCCAAAAAAAGACAGGTCCCCATAAACATATGCACTTGGGAGAGAGCAAGAGAATTCTGTAGTATCAAATCTCAGATGTAATACAGAACTTCTATGCCACTAACAGTATAATGAGCAGTAATAGAATTACTTTAAACTTAATGATAGACTTTGAATACAGAGCTTGTATATTTTATCTTTCCTCATCACAGAAAAAAAGACAGCAAAATGGAGCAACAGAAACACTTTATAGGAGAAAACAAGATAGAAGTTGTGTTATTTCTCTCAAAACTTGCATATGCTAAGGTTTTAGAGTATTATTTGTGAGAAAGAAAACATCATCATCTTTTACCTGGCACAGAATTCTGAACACATTAGATGTCAGGAAATTAGTCAGTCTGGTTTCCTTGTGTCAGGAAAACTGAGTATTTTTCAGCAAAGTTATCACTAATACAGTTAACAGTTTTGAGGTAGTTGAAGAAAGTTACCCAACACATATTCAGAGATCCCCTTCTTCTAACAAGTAATCACTTCTTACACTGGTGACTTATGAATAAACTGTTTCTAATCTCACAAGTTTAGTTGGAGGTCTTTGAAAAATACTGATTTGTTTAGATAAAAACTAAAATCACTGAATGTTGGTTTCAAAAGTATCTTCGGGAGTTAATGTCCACTCTACCTTGCATACAGAGTTACAAGGGTTTTCCCAGCAAGGATCACCACTGCAAGGACAGGGCATTCAGTTGCCAAATTCACAGTAAGAAGAAATTAGCACCGACTATGAAATTGCATTGGTTGGACTAAATAGATATTGAACACCACTACCTAATTTATTATCAAAGATCAAAAGTAATATCAAATGATAGATAATAGGTAGATAAGAGACAAGCTATCTACCATTAGCCTGTGGGAATGAGATCTTTTCTATAGAAAATCTAAGATTATCCCATAAGTCTTCAGAAAATGAATTTGATGAAACAAAGATGATGCCATCTAATGATGATTATTTTCATGGCTCGAGATTTAAGTAAAACACATTGATTAGTCCCATGAAACTTCCTTTGAGCAGTCAGATGTTGTTTATTCAAATGTAACAGAGTTGTCAGAACTGCTTTACTACTAAGTCTCCAGGCCATTAGCATTCTATTGAAGTAATTCCAATGAACTTTATCTTTTTAGCAGTTTAGAAAGCATATTCTGCAAGAATTACCTTAACATTCAAGCAGAAAGTAGTTAAGTGAGCTGAAACTGCACTTGTTAAAATGTAAATCCTGACAGTTCAAATGTCAGATGTGTATAGTGACATGCTGATGACTTTTGACAAGCTCTCCCAGACAATCTTTGTTTTCATGGTAGAAATGTGCAATACTACTCAGATCCATAAATAACACAAGATAAAAAGGGGCCAAATGAGACAAGTTTCCAGTCCAAAGGCTGTTTTGAAATGAACAATGATTAAATAAACCAACCAAAAATGAGAATAGAGCCACTAGTGCACAAGGAATGTAAATATGAGAGTATTTTTAACTTCTTTCCATCCCCAAAATGTAGCAACACCTTAAATAAAGCAAGTGGTTGCTCTGGAACAGAAACAGACAGATGTTTGCAAGCACTGTCTTATTTTTGTTGTAGTTCTTTTTTATTATTATTTAATTGGTGTACCAATATGTTTACCTTGACAAAGTTTTGCTCTAGTCTAATCTGCTCAGTAAGGCAATAATTATCAGTTAATATCTTGTTTTGAGAGCTAGAATATAAAAGAACTAGGTATATAAAAGGATAAATATTTTCATTTCTTATCCCACCTCATGAAGATACGATGCCTCAGCATTACATCCAACTAAAACTCATCTAAAAATTGAAAAATGCATTCTTAACTCCACTGACAAACATTTCACCTATGAGATTAAAGTGAAGATTATGCAAACCTCACAGACTGTCACCAATTTAGATAAAATATTTTTGTTTCCATGCTTGGAAACCCAACAAGGCTACAGTTTCATTTGATGCAGTTAGATATGAAACAACTATACAAATATTTATTCTACTAATAATAGAAGTATTTAACAGGAAAGATTACACCTTTACAGCAATTGTAAAATAATCTTTAGTCCTGAGCAAATTCCTTACTCTTTGCATAGAGCAGACATAAAAATCAGATTTTGCTAAACAATTCAAATAAAGGCAGCAAATTCAAATGCTACATTTTAAAATATTCTGATCCTTGTAATGCAGAAAGGAAAAACCAGAGAAATCTCCTTCCGAGGTACTGTTTTCAAGATGCAAAATGTTCTCCAAGAAAGCCTCTTGTAAACTCGTTTCACATTTTTCAAGGTTGCTATACAGTTCGATCTACCTCTAGAAACATCACTGCAATTGCATATTTGAGCTAATAAAATGCATGACCACCCTGAAGAGATATGTATCCATACACTGTTAATTGAATGAATGTAGCAATTAGACCATAATGCTAGCCAATCACACACTGATTTTTAAATACATAAATGCACTACAACACCTACTTAAATGTCATTATTCCTTTGGAAGCTACAGATTCCATAATGCGTTTTCTCTCCAAATTGTTTAGTAGAGATTCGTATGGCTGTAAAATCCCATCTTGCTTCCCTGACACCACTTTCCTCTCCCTCCAAGAGCTCCGAGTGGGAAAAAAATAACAGACATACTAGGTCAAACCAAAGGCCTATCAAGCCCAATAGCCTGGAAAGTGCATAAGAACAGGTCTGCATGACATCCCTAAAAAATATTCTCCAATACCGAGTAAACAGTACTTTTCCCGAGGCTTTTTAGCTCTGCCAGTAAGACATCCTGCTTTTTGACAGCTTCTCATCATCCATTTCTATTTGCCTTACTAAGCAGAGCCAACTGATTCTAGCATCCATATAGACTCCATATATCCTAAATGGATTCTTCACGTTATTTTACTGGAAATATTGTCAACATAAACTGTCTCTATTCTCAGCTGTTTCTCCATTGATTCTTTTACTGTGCCAGCAAAACTGATATGACCAATGTGTGGTGAAAAAGATCAGGGAACAGATTGATCTTAAAATACTGTTACAAATGAATGCTTAAGTTTCTTAAATAGGCATAGGTTATTCCAAAGGACTCCTTTACTGCTACCCACAGTAGGTGATGACTACCAGCAGGTTTTCAAACGTGAGACATTTCAGTAGATCAAGTATGATGAGTGAGTCAGTAGCTCTGTCAACCCTGAGTCAATATCATGCATGGGATTACAGCTCAGGAATTCTTAAATTAAAAGGATTAGTAAAAATCTCGTGTTTGATAACCAAGGCAGAGGTATAAAATACAACAGAATATACAAAAATAATAATAAACATCAATACAGTTAAATATAACAATGAAGTAATTAAGGTACCATGAACTTTGAGGCCGAGAACTCACTTTCACTATGTGCCTGACACAGTGAAAATCCTGTCACAACTGAGGTTCTAACTGGTACCACATTACAAATGGAAATAGCACAGGAATGTTAGGCTATACTCCTCCCCATACTTTCTCAAAAATCAGCATATCCTCAAAAGAGCAAAGGTACTGACTTTTTTTTTTTTAAACAATTAGAAACATACCAGCAGGCAAAGAATTAGCTTCACAACATTTAGCAACATTAGGCCTAATTGGCTGAATCAGTCTTGTCTTTTGTTCCAGCCACTCAACTTTGCAGTTGAGAATTCATATGCAGAAGCCCAAAGAAGTATATATTGCTATGGGGAATGCTCCACATGCCTCGGAAGAAAAGCAATTACATAAGTGTGTGCAAAACACCAGAGAAGGGGCAGAATTACTATGGTTATTGAAGCAAAATTTTTTCTAGTAAAACCAATAACATTAAGACATTTTCAACTCACACAGGATTTTAAGACTTCAACAAATTAAATGCTCTAAAATTGAATCTCACACAGTAAAGATGATACCTTCAAATCTGTGAGTCAGGTTCTTTTAAATTCTTTTAAGCCAGCTTGAATAAAGACTAACACTAAGCTTAGCAAAGAAAGTATTTGTGTCTAGAGTTTGTGTCTGTATCTGGCTACAATAATTCCGTACTTCAGACACAGATACATTTCCTTTTCCTGCCTATTAGCTTAGCAAATATACTCGTAGTTAGTGAAAGTAAAGTACTAACCCACGAAGCTACAGGAAGTGTCCATGGAAGGAGTCCCTCAGGTAGATCATTGATATTTCCGTATGTCAGCTGCACCTGAGTGAAAAAAAATATTACCAAAGCCTCAGCATTGTAAGAACAGGTTTATATACAACACAGTGCTGGCACTACAAGAACTGAAAGTTTCACTTACGCATACAAACTTAGAACAAATTCTCAATTTCAAAGACTAACAAAAAGCCTGTACCTGAGTTTGAAGTTAACAGCTTAAGTACGTGTTTAAAATCATGCAGTCAGCCAGCTTGAGCAGGCTCATGCCTTATAATAAAGAGAGCAACCTCACAGTTGCTACTTTTGGTAAAACCCAAGGAAGAAAAACTGTCGTTATTCTTTTTCTTTGCCCCGTCACTTGGACAAGTAGAAGTAGAGCATATGCTACGTGCTATTTAAAAAGAGAAAATGGGAGGCTTTGAAAAATTAACTGTGAGATACTTCTCCCTCCTGCTTAGGGAGGGAGAAGTCATACATAGAAAGGGCACAATAGCTGTAGAAAAATGAAGGAAACATAGAAATGAAGGTCAGATCCTGCCCTTTCATTTCCTTCATTTACAGAAGGCCCTTCATGAAGGCAGTGTTACCATACCATGACATAATCAGTATCTACAAGTAGCTCCCTTGACAGGCAAAAACGGAGAATGGCAGAAAACAGCCTTCAGAAAGTTTGAATTTTAACGTCTAGGTGTCAGAGTTACGCATCCACTTATTTCCTTGCATACCTGGTGCCCTGGAAGAGCGCTATTCAGATGCTTCCACCTGGGTTCATCCCTACCGGTCAGTGTGCTCCTCAGTCTCCCCAGTGAGGTGTTGGGAGGGGGAAAGGATCCTCAGTGAGGTGAGAGGTCTGTGTACAAAAGTACAAAATCAGAACACTAGTGAAGGCTCTGACAACAAGGGCAGGTTGTGGCTAAGCTGAAAGTCAGCAGTGCCTCCTCACAGCTCAGTCTTTGTGCGTAGACGACTTCCAGGAAAGGCTGTTAAGGGGCCATTAAGGCCTCCTGGAGCGCTCGAAATAATGACGGCTGTCTCTACAGCAATGCTCGCAAGCACCGGCTGCCCCATAGACTGGATGCAGGGGAAGATGGCTGTCCTACATGACTGAGGATGGCTGCAAGTTTTGGCGCCAACAGCTCCAGAGTATGAACGGGGGTGCGAGACGGCCACCACACATCATAGCAGGCCCATCAGCTAACTGGTCTGTGCTAATGAACCCAACGCTGCCACAAGCGGGAAGGAACTCGGACATCCTCATCCCTTGCAGGCCATTTGGTAGTCGATTGCATCCTTCAGTCCCCTCTCCTCTTTCAGGAGGCACAGACAATGAAACTAGTCTGCAGCTGGTCAGCAGTGGCTGTTCCTCAGCCTGTTACAATTGTGTGTGACTGCCCCCTCAGCAGTGCCCGGCCTGGAAGGACTTCAGTGTCACAACAGTTGAGCTGCAGTTCCACTTATTGCTCAGGTATTAAGACTTGATAAGCTATTTCATGTGATTTCTTGTGAGCAGTTCCCATGTAAAAGTCCCAGAGAGAAGGAAATAATGATAATAAAAATATAAATGATCAAAAGTAGGCAATCAGACATCAAATCACAAAGTAGTGGACCCATAACTAAAATTGGATTTACCCAGTTAAATTCAGTTCATTTTCTCTTCACAGTAGAACTAGCAGGAGAGAAGCTATTCCCAGTTGTTCAGAACTGTATGAACTTCAAAATGTAATCAGCAGAAGTCCCAACTCACAGTATTTTATAAATAGCAGTTTAAATGTTTTATTTGGGATTTGTTATTGAAATGAGAAGGGAACTTAAAAAACCAATGTAAATGGGTTGATGAAATGTCTAAAGATAGTATATTGGGAATGTTTTACAAGCCATAGAAAAAAGAAGCAACCATCTCCTCAAAAATGCCGTAATGCATTTGGTTTGTGATGCAGCTGTGCAGTAATAGCAACAGATGATTTAATCTACTCTAAAATTTCTCAAATTGAGGGAAAGAGGTTACTCGAATCTCTAGTCATTAGGATGGAGAGATGCTGTTTTGTTGACCATTTACAAAAATAAAAAGATTAATTTAGTTTTAGATTTTAAGACAACACAGGGACTCTACTCTTGCATAGTCTGACTCATATAGGATCAGATCCTCGAACAGTGTGACAGGAGCCCATTTAATTCATCCACCATTTGTGCCTCAGCTTTTCAACCTGTCGGTTCTGAATTCCCCACACAACGAAGGGAGTTCCTCCTCTGAGTCACTGGGTAGCCTGGCAGCCTTCCTGGTTTCATCCCACCCACAGATCCTCTCAGAATGAGCACTGCTTGAGCAAGATCCTTTACCAAACACAGATAGAGCTTTTCTGCCAAGACACCATGCTTTTGTGTGCATAGAACTTCACACAGGAAATGCTCTGCCATGGATCTGCATGCAGTTGTTCAGCAAGTTGTCCTTGTAAAGTCCTTCCAGACTGTGTAGACTTATGGACAGTAGGTACAGTTATACTTCTGATACTACAGAGGAAAGGAGTACTTATTAAACATCCCAGGTTAAAAATTTTCAAAGGTTATTGTAAATACCCCCAACGCAAGAACTTCATGGCTCTGGCTGGGAACGCATCTTAATGAAAAGTAGCTTTATGCTTTCCAGTGCAGCATATTGGGTGGCCTCATTTCAGACCACATCACTTCATCCCCAGGAGCTAGTGGAATTAACAGAATGCCCTTGTAAGATTTGCAGAGATGGCAGAAGTAAGGAGCTGCGGGACTGTGACAGTGGCAGCTGAGTACATGTACAGCCTGCACTGCTATTACGCAGTAATGATAAAGAAGCTCTCAATCTCTAGAGTTCTTTTTTGAACACCTTTGACAACAGCCACTGATGTCAGTGTTTTCTGTGAAATGAAAAGACAGTCAAATGCTTGCATGTTTCAAGCCTTTGGTCAAGACATTTCTAATTGGTATTCCAGAAATAGCACTAGCTTTATTCTGTGTAGCAGTCCACATTAATCTGCCAAGGACCATTACATAAAAGCAATTAATTACATTATTTCTTCATTACTAGCTGTGAGCAAAGACAGTTTTCCTAACGTGCTGAAATGTATTTCTGAAGATCTTGGTAGCTATGAAGGGGAGATAAATGAGGACAAGCAGAGTACCTAGATTAACACCACATGATAAATCCAGGATCCTTCATGGATGCCAAATTAAATATCCTCTTGTAGGCCTTGACCTAAATCTAACTACTCATGATTTCTCTTCTTTTCTTCATTAAACAGATTGTTAAGGATCATAGATCTGCCATGTGGATAGGCTATACACTTCCTTTAGCCATAAGTGCTTCTCAGAAATTATTCTTGCAAGCTATGGATAGCTTCAGATGGCCTCAGAAGTTTCCACTAATTTTTCTGGAGCAAGAATTTCATTCTCTACCTTCAGAGAAAAACTCACATTGCTAAGAATGCCATTATTTATCTTATTTTAAATACTTCAAGCTATAACTGCTTGCAAACAGCTCCAAGCCTTACTGATAGGACATGATTCCTAGTTTAAATTTTAGAAACATCTTTCCTTTGCTCTGTTTTTTTTGTTTGTTTGCTTGTTTTGTTTTTGTTTTTGTTTTAAACTTTCTTTTGTTTATTCCTACATTTTACCATACTGATGAGTCCAGAACTATGTAAGCTTGTGGTCAGCATGTACTATGTTAAGTGTTCATTCCACGGAAACTGTACTGCCTTTCAAGCACCTGTAAATATCAGCCAATACTATTGAATTACTTAGAAGTATTCAATCTCACCTGGTTTTGCAGCTTTAAAATCTTCTAATTTTTTTAGAGCTGTCATCTCTCTACATCTTCTTCCCTGTAATAACTAATCTCATTGTCCATAGGATAATTAAAAGACCCCTTTGTCTCCATTGTAGATTCCAAAGCAACCCTAAACTACACTGACCTATTTTACTACAGTATCACATTATCAGAGAAATTTGACAGATGTCTTAGATGATTCATTATTCCCTCAAGGAATCTGAACTCTCCTAGAATAAAAAGATTGCAGAGGAAACACTGAATTCCAAATTCAGAGACAATGAATTTTCTGGACAGCTTCAACCAGAGCTTTGCAAATTTATATCCATATTGATGCATCTAGGCTTTGAATCTGGCTAAAGATTATTCTCATACTAAAGGTTTTGCCAGCTGATCACTAACCTGGATGCTAAAATGAGACCCTGTATATTAAATTCTTATGCACTTAAGCAGTTTCTGGCTCAGGTTAGGCACCAGATATGTGGCAGGGTGAGGGAGAGGAGATGTTCTGATGTTTCTACTGTGTTTGTTAAGCAAAAATTTGTTATTCAAACACATTGTCAGTTCTGCTTCTCCAGAGGCAAAATTCCAAATATATGGTGATATTGTCATGAAAGTAAACAGGTCCACACATGTACTTGTTAATTATATCATTCAAAAAAAAAAAAAAAAAAAAAAAAAAGGCCTGTATATTCACATCAGGACTGATTTTTGCATCTTTCTTGGGTTTAAATTAGGGTCCTCCAGGTTTCTCTCTCATCTTCACTCAGCCCCAAATATCTTTTCCTCCACTTTATGCTTTACTTCTTCCCCTTGTGTAGTCCCCATATTTTGTATTTGACTGGTTCCCCAGATGATTGTATTGTGTGCACAAGCAGTTCTTTTCTCTTCTTTGACATTGATAAATCTTACTACTTCAGTTATCCCTAAACATTGCAGGCCTGTAATCTTGAATGCCAGCAGTACAGCACAATCACCTTCTTTACTTTGCTGAGTTTCTTTGGGAACTTCTATTGCTCACAAGTTCTGTTTCAATAGCTCTGCTTATTGTCCAAGGAAACTAGTCCAAAGATACTCTAATTGTTCTAGGATGCTTCTACGTGCACTGAAGCTACCACAATTAACCAATCCTCAATTATACAGTCTCCACATATGCTGAGCAGATCAGCAGTAAAACAATTCTACAACTACAGCTGGGACACACAGAAGTTTTGAACTGCTGCAACTTACTGCTATGTTGTTTTCAATATCATTTGCTCACTTCAACTCAAAAAAGAAAAGATCATCATATAGAAAGCGCATTTTTAATCTTCCCTACAATAAATAACATTACTTAATCAAAAATACACAGATAAAAGCTCCTAAAACCAATACTCAGTATGATATACACCTGGACTGACCATCTTCCTTTCTGCTTTGAAAAATACTATGTGTTAGGCCTTTAAAAAAGGAATTAAACTGCTTATTCTGATTATGTGCAATAGAACAGAAAAAACTGTGTCTACATAAACTTAAACAACCAGCTTATATCTCAAACTGCCACCCAGAGGTTAATTTTTAAAGCTTCCTATTGATTTTTGATAGAGATAATTGAAAAGCACCTTTTCTGATTAAATTCAAGCCACAGCAGAAAAGAGCCCATTTGGTTACCTTTGTACTGAAGTGGTTTTTTTTTGTTTGTTTGGTTTTTTTTGTTTTTTTTTTTTTGTTTTTTTGTTTTTTTGTTTTTTTGGTTTTTTTTTAGAAAAATGAACAAGATTTCCCACAAAAAGAGTCCTGGTTGACAAACATGAACTTGTCTTGAATTGTTTTGGTAGAACAGGCAGTGACAGGACAGGTTCAGAGGTGGAGTAACCTGCTCTTTCTTTGGGATGGCATACCTGGCAAAGCTTTTAGTACAGGGACTAACAGCAATGAGAAGCTTACTCTGATTCTTCTCCTGTCATAAAAGCTACTAACCTAACACCAAATATAATTTCCCCATGTATTCTAAAGAAAAAAAAAAATGTATTAGCACATTTTTAGGTATGATCAAAGTAAGCAAGTTTATAAGGTGCTAATTCCATGTACAGAACAGGAAATAAATACAATCAGGTCAGAGTCAGCAGGTGCAGAGCCCAAATCAGAGCAAACAGACTATAATCTCTAACTGTTCTGTTTATGAAAAAACAGGCCTTAATTTGATATGTCAGTATTAAAAGGAAAAATACTCTGACTTATGACAGCAATGAATGCATAGTCCATAGTCATAAGGTTTGGAAAATCTGTCCACTGCTTGAGGGTAAAGTAGACAGTGAAATCACATTCACTGTGAAGATCCATACAAATTAGATAAGCAAATTCTTATTTTTAGCATTCGCCCAAGAGCAAAGACAAGGGAACAGCACATAAACAACTCAGAAAGGAACAAGTAACCTAAGCTAAGCCAGGGTACACTGAAACAGTCAAGTTCCAGGCACAGGGTGTTCTCATATAACTGAAGAGCACATAACTCTCGTAATTGGAGACAATTGTAGAAGGCAATCAAACAGGAAAGGTAAACCACATATTTCTGTCCCTACTTTGCCATGCCAGGTGCGACCTTGCAAAATGCAATATCTTTTGCATTAAACTAAGGGCCAAAGCAAATTGAAGACTTCACTTGCCTAAATTAATGAGTGTATCTTGGAATTTATTAAACTCCCACTGAAGTCATACGGGTTTTAAGAAGTCTCTGGGAACCTGGTTCTTCGGTACCTAAAATAAAACTTGTTTATAATTTGAAACAGACCCCCAAACAGTGATTTTGAAGCTTATTCTTTTTAAATCTTGTAATTCTGAAGATGCCTGACATTGTCAGTTATCATTTTCCCTGCTTCTCTGACAGTAGCATAAAAATGGAACAGCTCTGCAGCATGGAAAATATGGAAATCAGTCTTAAGATCTTTCATTCACACATATTTTAAGCAAGAGGGATGAGTAACACACATCTTCATATCTCCTTCCTGGGCAACAGCCTTTACCAGAAAAGGATGTGCATCAGATAATAAAAAAAGGAAGCTCTGATCTGCTCAGTGAGTGAATGGACAGAAGTGGTATCATTTGGAAGAGGAATCAGAGCCATACAATCTGAATGGATCAGAGATCCTCCTTGACTAAAGAGAATAAAATAACTTGCAAAGCAGTGTGTTAGATCCAGCTTGTCTTCACCACCCCCTTAGGAAACAGCATACAGCTTCCTGTTCCTGACTCTAGATTCCTTCTTCTCGCTTTTCCAAATTCTCCTGTAACTCTACATTGGGAAGTCTGCTTCTGAGAAGCACCTAAACTTTAGGCATATATCTGTTAATGAATCTGACATTATAAGCCACTAATAATTACACAACATTCAAGATCTTGTGAAATATTTGAGAAAATAATATTTTTTGATAACTACCCTTAGCTGAGTAAGACTCGGTAAAATATGCACTGTCTCAGACTGTATTGCGACACCACTGGTTCTACTGTCACTGGCTGACAGATAGAAGGGAGGTTGTGATTTGCTCTGTTTAACAAGGCATTGGGCTTGGCACTAGTTACACATTCTACCCAGTCTTTGAGCACACCATTCAGCTTTCAGCCGCTGAAAGGAACTCTGGTGTTCACCGCCTAGGCAGTACTAAGGTCCACAAGTCCATGGGACCTGATGGGATGCATCCACATGTGCTGAAGGAGCTGGCAGAGGTCATGGCCGAACCGCTCTCCATCATTTTTGAGAGGTCTTGGACAAGAGGGGAGGTCCCTGAAGACTGGAGAATAACCAATGTCACTCTGGTCTTCAAAAAGGGCAAGAAGGAAGACCTGGGTAATTATAGGCCTGTCAGCCTCACCTCTGTCCCCGTAAAGGTGATGGAACAGCTTGTGCTGGATACCATCTCCAGACAACTAGGAGAAAAGGAGGTGATCAGGAGTAGTCAGCATGGGTTCACCAAGGGGAGGTCGTGCTCGACCAACTTGGTGGCCTTCTATGATGCTGTCACATGCTGGGTGGATGGGGGAAGAGCGGTAGATGTAATCTACCTTGATTTTAGAAAGGCGTTTGATACTGTCTCCCACGACATCCTTATAACAAAGCTGAGGAAGTGTGGGATAGACGAGTGGACAGTGAGGTGGGTTGAGAACTGGCTGACTGGCAGAGCGCAGAGGGTCGTTGTTGGTGGTGCAGAGTCTGGCTGGAGACCTGTAACCAGTGGTGTCCCCCAGGGGTCTGTGCTGGGTCCGGTCTTGTTCAACATCTTCATCAATGACCTTGATGAGGGGACAGTGGCCACCCTCAGCAAGTTTGCTGATGATACGAAGTTGGGAGGATTGGCTGACACGCCTGAAGGCTGTGCTGCCATTCAGCGAGACCTGGACAGGCTGGAGAGCTGGGCAGTAAGAAACCGGATGAGGTTCAACAAAAGCAAGTGTAGGGTCTTACACCTAGGGAGGAATAATTGCATGCACCAATACAGGCTGGGGGATGAGCTGCTGGAGAGGAGCTCTGCAGAGAGGGACCTGGGCGTCCTGGTGGACGACAGGTTGGCCATGAGCCAGCAGTGTGCCCTCGTGGCCAAAAAGGCCAATGGCATTCTGGGGTGCATTAAAAAGAGCGTGTCCAGCAGGTCGAGGGAGGTGATCCTCCCCCTCTACTCTGCCTTGGTAAGGCCTCATCTGGAGTACTGTGTCCAGTTCTGGGCTCCCCAGTACAAAAAAGACAGGGATCTCTTGGAAAGAGTCCAGCGGAGGGCCACAAAGATGGCGAAGGGCCTGGAGCATCTCCCCTGTGAAGAAAGGCTGAGTGAACTGGGTCTGTTTAGCCTAGAGAAAAGAAGACTGAGAGGGGACCTGATCCAGGTTTATAAATATCTGAGGTGTGGTGGCGGCCATAGTGGTGAGGCCAGTCTCTTTTCAGTGGTACGTGGAGACAGGACGAGGGGAAACGGACATAAACTGCAGCATAGGAAGTTTTGCACGAATGTGCGTAAGAACTTCATGGTGAGGTTGACGGAGCACTGGAACGGGCTGCCCAGGGAGGTTGAATATCTCCAGAGAAGGAGACTCCACAAGTCTCGCCTGGACGCCTACCTGTGCAACCTGGTGTAGGGAACCTGCTTTGGCAGGGGGTTGGTCTCGATGATCTCTAGAGGTCCCTTCCAACCCCTACAATTCTGTGATTCTGTGATTATTTATTGCCTATCCAAGCTAGGCTACATTTCTTTGCTAACTTGTGTACTAAAACCTTCCATTCGGTGTGTATATATACAAGTCAAGGAATTAAGTTCCCTGTCAGACATACACTTACCCAGCTGGAATAAAACCCATGGCTTGTAGTATTGATAGCACCTCATCTTGTTAAAATAGTTAAATATGTTCAGGATTTGTTCACACTATAAACTGAATTTCACTATAATCCCCTTCACTGATTTGATTTTGTTTGCAAGAACAGACAGCAATTAAAAGTGCTGTTAGCCTCGCAGTATTTTTCCATCTTCCATGTGACTCTTCAGCACCTGTGATCTCGTGAGTAATTACGTGATTAAATTCATCACATCTCTAAAGATAATCTCCTTATTTCTCCTTTCTTATTTCCTCAGAAGAAAAATATTCTTGTCTGTAACCTGATAATCATAAAAGTGAGTGTATTTAGTATATCCATTTTTTTAGAAATTTGCTAGGATGAATCATATAGATTATTAAAATGCTACCACTTCAGACTCTGCAGGAGAAAAGGAAATGTATATTTGAATTGTAAGAAAACCCAACAATAAGAGCCACATGGAGTGAAAAAACAAACCTTTCTACCTGGAGTAGAATCTGTTACAGCAGTCCTGGTATATAGCAGTACATGCACATACTGATTGTAAAAGATAATTTAAGAAAAGTCTTAGACCTTTGCTTAGAAGAGATAAATGGTAGTTCTGGAAAAGATGAAAGTGTTTACTAGCTCTTCGCACAATCTTTCTTAAAAATGATCAGTTGCAATAGCAGGGGCCTAACATAACCAGTACCAGTGAGAAGGGGTAAGATCTTAACCTAGAAGTGAAAACTCACTAGTCTTTATTTTTCCTCATCAGCTGAACCTGATGAGCTTTGTCATCCTAGGGTTTTTAAAGTAGTAAGAGGCAATCCCACAGCTTATAATGGTTCTCTTTAAAAGCTGGCAGAAAAGTCTACCAAGAGAAAAGAAAAAAAATAAAGAAACTTCCTATTTGAAGAAAAAGTGAAACAGCAGCTGAGAAGTTATAAATTAAGAGGGATAACTTAACTTCTTGAGAATATAGTGAAACACTTTCAAGCAAATGATATATAAGAACACAGAACCCAAAGTTATTACAAACAACGTTCATTAATTGAGAACAAATTCTGTCAATACAATTTAATTCCCTTCTGTGAAAGGTAACAGGCCTGTTGCATGGAGAGCAGCAGTAAGCATCACACCTTGCCTTCAGTAATGCTTTGGCCATTGTCTCAAACAGCATATTCAGAAAGTGTTCTCTAGATGAAACTGCTTTTGGATGAGAGAAGCCTTTTTGGAAAGGATTACATTGCAATCTTCAATGATTCTCAGTGAAAGATCAGGCACCTGTCTAATTGGGTTCTGCCATAATCTGTCCCAGACAAGTGCTGCTTTCTGTGCTTATGAAATCTGCAACTGCTAGCAAACAGGGGAGAGACTACAAGTGTGTTGGATAAACAGGAAAAACAGTGAAAATAAATGCAGTTCAATTGGGATACATGGCGACTGCTTCAAGAAGAATAAAATAAAATATATGGAATTACCAATAGAGCAGCACTAAAGCTGAACCTGGGAGTCTCAGTAGTTCAGAAGGCAGTCGTGAGCCAGCATAGTAACAGTCACAAAAAGTGGAAGATGGAAAAGGAAGTTTAGATGAAAGTAAGGTCTAGAAAATAAATATGAAGTGACCTTTCACTTTGTGATAGAAGCTCCAGTTTTGGAAGATACTCTTCAGGAAAGGTGTTGCTGAGATTAAGACAATCCAGAGGAGGAGGACTACGCAAGGGATCTTTTATTCTCTGAATGAACGAACTGTGACTGCATTGATCAAAGCATTGAAAAGTGGGAAAGCAGTGAAATCCTACCTAAGATGAACAGGAAAAGAAATAAAGCCCTAAACAGAAGTTAAAAAAAGTTCAGATTTCATATTAGAAAATCTTTTCAGGGTAAAAACAGTGTCCCTCAAGAACAGCTTCAGTAAGCGAGGACTTGCTCAAATACAACAGCTGTGGGCACAGAAACAAAGGAAAGAATCTACTTACCTTCAGAAAGCTTCAAGTAGGCAGGGTTCTCCAGCAAGAAACCCTCACCTCTTCTGCCAACCCTTAAATGAGGGCTGGGAAGGGGTGCATCCTGGTTCCACCCCTTCCAGTCACTCAGGTGCACTCAGTGCATGAGCTCCTCTGGGTTGGCCCTGCCTTCCCACCAGGTGCTCAATCACTGCTTCAAGCTGTGACTTAGCATTTCTACTACTTGTACCTATTTATAAGAAGACCACGTAATAACTTTGTAATCTCTCATTTCCAGTTTAAAACTTTCTGTACACTAAGAAGTACTGATTTAACAAAATAGATTTTCTACTGCTATATTTATAAAAGGAATCTTTTAGAAAATCAGAAACCTATTTGTTGTGAAATGCTGCTTACACTGTGTTTGTTTCTGTCTTACTTGATTGCTTCATAAATAGTCTATTAATCTAGGATTGTCTCACTAAATACTCTAGGCAAGTTTTCTACTAAATGGAAGGGGATGGGGGGGGTCTCAGACTAAACTCAGTGCTTGTGTGTGGAGTGATTCCAGCAGAGGTTCCCTCCATAAATATTCTATTGGCCCATAGAAGATGTCTTTTTCAGAAAGCTGAAGAATAAGGAAAAGTTCAGGAAGTGAGTTATGATTCTCGCTTTACTTCATTGAAATGTATGTTGTTCACAAATTATTCACTATTGGTTTTGAAGCCACCAAATTAGACTATCTGAGCTTTCAGTGAGTTTTTTCACATTCCACATTAAAGTTATCACTGACAGTTTAATGTAACTGTCTGCTTTCCATACGCTCTTCCCCTCCAAAATGGTAGTATTATATAAAATTTAGAGTTGATGGGGAAAAAGATGTGCAAATTGACTGTTGCATTGCATAGGATTTTGTCTTTTGTTGGACTTCTTATCTTCTTTAAAAGTAAATAAAATGAATGTTTACAATCTAATTGTGAGGATAAGCTCAGGCAACTGAAGGAAATGCTGTGCTACTAATCAAGGTTCTTGCTTTTCCTCTAAATACTATTCAATCTATAATCCTGAAGAAAAAAAATAGCTTCCAAGCAATCATGTCTCACTGAGTGAAATAAAAAGTAAAATAAATATATCTATATATCTATACTCACTCTGGCTTGGGCTGGGTTAGAAGTATAACCTGAGTGAAGCACAATCTGAATACAGCTAGATCTGATAAATGACACAGGCAAACTGCCACCATAGCTAAAGACTCAATGTGCAATTAATGTGATGAAAATTTACAAAGCTGGATAGAATAACATTAACAAGAAAAACTTTGTTTCAGTAACCCTGGTGCCTCTTAGCACTGATGACTTCTTACTGCCCATTGCTGCTTCAAACAGGAAATCTCTCTTGTAATTACAAAAATTGACTGACCTTCTTTGAGAAATAATATGCATGATAAAATGGAAAAGAATATGTTCTGGCTAGATAACAGCCTGTTGTCAGTCATATGCTATTTTGGGAATCACACTTCCTATACTATAATTCAAGACAAAGTATTGGCTTCTGTAGGATAGAGTTGTGTGTAGGTTTATAAGGACTTCATATTTTTCAACAGGACTTCAAAAGACTATTTTTGTAAAGCTACTCAAATCGAGATTGTAGTAATTAAGTAGTTAAATGATATTGTACTAAAGAATATTTCAAGTGCCTTTGTATAGTATTTAGTTTTAATTCAGCAAGGTAGTAAAACATTGGTTAGTTGCTAGTATATGCTTCGGAGTATACAAACATAGCTTGCTGAAGTAAAACCTAAAATACCAATAATAAATTTCTGGGCCAGATTTTTCAAAAGCAGATTTCCATTTAGTGGCTTACCAAATGTGTTTATTGCTAAGAGTTAGAGCATAAAACTTTGGAAAAATTTCAGCATCTTTGCGTATCTCACTACACTCCCTTCTGCTGGCCAACAAGATTTTTTGTGAGCAAGAGAATCAGTGAGAGGCCTGCATCTTTTGATTTGTATTCTTTGTCTCTCCAAAAGCTCACCTACACAATCATATTAACAATTTCCCTCTCCATGTGTTCTAATACATCCTCAGCCAGCCTTTGCATACAGATTTATCAGTTGTCACTCTGCTAGTGTGTGATGGTACCTCTGTGTCCCTCAGTGATGGCACCAATGCAGATTTTCTCCTCTGAACAACCTTCAGATTTATTGTAACTTAATTATGACTGAGAGTACCACATTTTTGTAAAATTTGGCTAAAATTGTCAATGGATATAAAACATATTTAGGGAGATAGTACTGTTATTACTAATATGATAATATAAATCTCATCTATAAATCTCATTTTCATAAGAAACAAAGCTATAAAGAAAATGACTGTCACCCTGACAGAAGCACACTTTCAGGAGAGAGAAGGTCCTTTATTGGAATAAGTTTGAGACTGCATTTTAGAAGTAACAATACTTATACCAATAGCCTATAGGTCTTCAATAGCTGTAAGAAACTAAGAATCTGCTTTAGCATAGAGCTCTGAGTAAATGGAAAACAAGTAATCACAGGATTTTGGTGAGGAAAAGGAAGAAGTAAGGGTGTGGGCAGAGAGCACGGGCAACAAGCAAGGTAAGTAGTGTTCACTGTAATTTATTATATTGAGCATTTGATTGTAGAGAATATCTTCTCAACAGACTGAACCCATTGTGATTATAACTTCTCTGAATCCAGTAGAGTTAAACTAGGAATTCAGCTGATTCTCCCTTCTCTCATAAGTCAAATCCAGAACAGGATCAATAGCCTTCCTTGGCTGAGAATACCAGTGACTGAAGTCACTGTTCTCAAAGAGAGCGTTCTTACCATCTTCTCTAACAAATTCCAGAGATGGTGACCTGCAGAGTGTAACAGGTTTCTGCTGTCTGTAGTTTTTCCAGAGGCACTGACAAAAGACAGATGGAAGGGAAAAATCAAGTGTGCACCGTGGGAAGGACTGGTGAAGATTTTCTGGATCCAACTCATGTTCTTTTTCTTATCTTCTTTTCTTTCTTGGACAGTGGTAGAAAAATAGATGTAAAAATCCCTAAAAATGTGTGATCAGACATAAAACCTGAATTTCTTTGAGAGATTGTCTGATACTAACAAGTCTTATTGAAGACCTGAAAAAAAAAACAAAAAACAAATGCCTGTTTTTCGATATTTCTACTGAACTCCTCAAGAAATGGTTTATGTCTTACCCACTAACTTACTTTTTAAACTCAAACTGACTTTAATTTTTATTGCTTAACAGCCTTGTGACATACTGTTGTTAATCCTCTGGCTGACCCAAACCACAAGTTAATGAATCCCTTCCTCACAAGCCTCACAGGAAATTATATTTTTTCCTTACATGGTTCACTGAATTATGCCAAGGGCTCTCATAAGCATTTTCAATCGATGTTTCAGGTTTGTTTTGTGAGTATAATTTGTGAAGTCAAAGCAGTTGAGCTTTACTATTAGATGTATTCAGTGCACAACCACGGATTTTCCTTCCTTAGTTCCTCAGTCTGCTTAGTTCTCAGTTTGGGAGAATATTTTCCTGCTTCACAAAGGGGCTGAGAGGCTTCTAAAGGAGCAAGAGCTCATTAAAGAAGATTCACTGGGAAGGTCCAGCTGTGTGAAATGCTATTCTCTTATATGAGGATTCACAAAAGCCAGGGGAAGCAAAAATGTTAAAGAGCCCCTCAGCAATTTGGATACTTCTCTTTTCTAAGAGATCCCCAAATTCTTTTTTAATACACCTCACATTTTCTTGTTACTTTGGATCAAATGCAAAGCATTACACTGATGAGCAGTAACCAAAGTAATGTTGTCTCTTACTAAAACTAAAAAAGAAGAAAAATATTAAAATTCCTCCCAGCTGCAAGTATGTGTCTGGAAACTGTTTCCAAATATATTTTTGAGGTTTACACATATCTTGTAACATTGCTCCAGAATGTCATTGTAGTCTAGCTCACATCCAAATGGTTTTGCAGAAGAGGTTTTATATTCCCTCTCAAGTTGGACACATGCCCAAATACACCCATGTGTAGGGTGCAGTAGGATGAAGTCTGCTTTCAGTAAAACCAACTGCCAGTTAACTCAAGAGGCCTATTAAAAATAGATACAGTTATTAAAAGCAGTGCAGCCACACAACGTTTTCCTAGCAGGGTAGAAAAGAGGTGCACTGGAGCTAAATAAATTGCAAAATTAAAAGGATTCCGTCTGCTGTGTAAACCACACCATAGCCATCAAAAGTTACACCATCAAGAGGGGCTGCACTGCAGCCATGTTTTAGCTACAAGTAACACTGTACCTCATTGAGTAATGACAGAAACCCCAAAATACCTTTTTCTAGTTTCAAAATATAGTAATTTCAATGACACATTCAGAAAGCCTTGGTAGGCTAATGAGCTTGTGTTTGTCCACTCTTACTGTGGTCCTCCAATCTAATTCTTACTTTAGTTTAAGGTCTTTTAATAAATTGAAGGTTTTGGGAAATTAGAGGAAAGACTGATATTTTTCATTTCAGATCGCTGGGAATTAAGATGTTGCAAATATTTGATGACCTATATGAGGAGAAGAGACAGAGGAATCAACTTTGACTGAGTGAGTAAAAATCCATAAGTTTGTATTTCAGAGTTTTCCCTAGCTGCAGCAATAGCAGGTTTTTCACAAAGAATCAGAAAGGTTCAGAAGAACAGAAATAAAGAGGGCATAAAATGTTGTGAGATCACAAATCTGAGAAAGCCAAGTAGAGCCATCTTCTTCCTCCAAGATGCCCTTGAAAAAATAGCAAGTAAAAATAAAAAGTAAATGAGCAACCAATTTGACAGAACTCTGGACACAGACACAGGTTTTGCATTTTTATTGCTTCCTCTTCCTTCTCTAGCCAGCAAATCTGGCAATAATGGTATGAAAAGAAAAAAAATCAGATGGGAGCTGCATCTCACTTTCATTGGGTGATGGCTGAGAGGTACGTAGTGCTCTCCAAGTCGGTCCTTCTTATGTCAAATCAGTAATTGTGAATGGCACACAGAAATAGAATAAAGATACAGTTGCTCACTGATTATGTCTTCATATCTCTATGAGTTGCAAAGGCTCAGCTCTTTTCAGTGCTAGAACTGCTGATATCAGTAGAGACTCAGTAGTGACCGTAACTCAGGACAGTATCTCACAGGTCTTCTTGAACAGTCAATCTGTTCTCACTGCGGGAGAGTACCACAAGCTGAATATGTGAAGAACCTGGTAAAAGAACCAAAACCAGTTACTCGGCAGAAAGAGAAACCTCATCCCTCCCCTACTCCTTTTAATCTGAAAAGTCACCTTGCACATTGCAAGAGCTTTCTCTGTCCAACTGGCAACTTGGCAAACCTGACAAGAACAATTTGACTTTGAATGGAAGTTGGATCTGTGGCAAGCATATAGTTATAAAATAAGTCACGCTTTCCTTCCATTTGAGTGCATGTTCTATTTATGGCACATTCCAGATTATGCAAGGATTCCCAGAACACTGCAGACTCTGGTTCAAAATTATATCTGCAGAGCATGGAGCAGATCAAGAAATATTTAAAAATCCCATTGTTAGCAAATTAAGCATCTTGCAGTATTATACCTGCAGAACAGATGAGATAAATGCAAAATATGTCATAAGGCAAAGAAGAGAAGTTAGAATTCAGTTTATTTTGCTTGTTATATCATTTTAATAAATTGCATATTAAAAAACAAGCAAAGAACAAAATAGTAATTACATAAAAAGCTTAAAAGCCAAGATAAATAGTTCATTTGATTGAAAGTGAGACTTCTCTGATGTCTGAGAGACTGGGGATGTTTTATAGTATGAATGATTTAGGACAAGACTATTAGAATCCTAAATGCTTTAATGTCAATTTCCTCTCAAAATAAATGCCATAAAATAAAATTTTTGCTATCCATTCAGACATGGAATAGGAATTTTCTATGAAATTTTTTATGTTTTGTGAAGCAAACATCATGAATTTCTTAAATGTTCATGTGGAATGTATTAAATAATAAACCTCTTTCAACCAGGGCTTAAGCAATTGAAGTGACACAAGTACTTTCAAATCCTTCAGAAAAACAATGTAACAGAAGAATCATGCAAATGCAAAATCCAAACACATATATGCTGAACATATCTCTTTTTTTTCTGTGTAAGTATACTGCAAACTTCTCTACCTATAAAGCATTTCCTGCTATTTATTTCCCCAGAACACTTTAGTCATTCACATAAATTTGAAGTACTTTGTGTGCTTTGAGATAGGACAATTGACAAAGCTTAGTCTGAATTTTCAAATAACTGATCACTCCTAAAATGTGAGGCAGGGATTTCTGAAAGTCAGGCTCAATAACAGCTATTATGAAAATTTGGCTGAGGTTTGTCAAACACAAAGAAGATTCCTGATTGTATTACAGTTTATTAGCACTGAGTCATCACAGGTTTTCACTGAAATGTCAGTACAGACACAGATTTAGGTGAAAAGTATTCAAAAATATAAACTAGAGCAACGATTTCCATGCCACTGCAATCTGTCAAACTTCACAATCTTGACTAATATTTTACCAAATGGATGTATTGACTGGATATCCTGGTCTGTTGCAGATAATGAATCAATTTGGAGCTAAGCTATCTGGTTTGTTGGCTATGTAATCAACTCAAGAAAAAATTGTACTCTTTCAAAATTTTTGCAGTTTTCCCCACAATTACCAAGCCTTATTATGAAGTGAACTCTGCAGTCTAACAGTAAAAAACACCTGTAGATATGCAAAGTCATCTTCAGTAATAAGTTGAATTAGCAAGATATCTGGGCTTAGCTGTAAAATTGTGCGAGGTGTCTAAGATACTTTAAAAAGCAGAGTTTATACAACTGGAATTAAAAATCTTACCCTCAGAACTACCTTTCATGCTTGAATTAGAAGCTGGAGCTTAGCAATGTTTCCTAGCAAAATAACACTGTCACCATCATTAACAAAGTATTGCTGTCTCCATACTTACCAATGCAGAGTTTCAATCTATTAAAAATATAAAATAAGTGGAGAACGTGGAGGAAAGAAAGGGAGGTACTCCAGCCCCAAATGTAGTGAGACGTCTTTGTAAAGTACTTTTTTTTTTTTTTTTTTTTTTTGGTTAGGTGTATTTTTGTGAAATTTTACTTTAGTAATATCACTTATACTCTTCACATCACTCAAATTTTCATCTCTGAAGCAAAGTTTTTCCACCAGTGCACCATGGAAAAAAGGTGATGTGAGCTGCTCTGTTACCTATCCAATTATTCATCATTAATGGGCTGAGTTGCAATATAAACCTTCACACGTAACTTTAGAGTCAGAAAGGAGCCAGATTAGACAGTTTTAATTACCCAGGAGTCATCATTCGAGCTTTCTCTTCTCATCTCCTTTCTTTTAAATCAAACCTCCAGTCTCACTCACATGTTGATTTTCTCACATCATCCAGGAGATACTGGAATATTTTACCCAAGGTGTGAAGTAGTCTGTTTTTAGCTATCTGTTACAAAGTTAGCAGTGTTACTATTCTTACAGGGCACAGTGTGTAAGATGTATTCCCACACTAGGAGAGTATTTAGTAAGGTCACAAGGATGCCCAGTCCTTATCAAACACATTCCCTGGAAACTTGGCAGGGATTTCATTCCATGAGGGGCAAAACAATGGCATTGTTTTTAGAATCATTTAAATTTTTCAGTGTTTGTGCAGAAATGTGTATTACCAGCCTGTAAAAGAAAATTTGTTATCAGCAGCATTCCAACTCTTGTTTTGCTTTGAGAAAATTGATTTTTAATTCAGTGGAATTGTGTCACATTTATACTAGTGCAAATGAAAAAGAAGCAGGCCTTCTTCACACCACTCACAATTACTTTAGTGTTTTTAATCATTCCTTAAGAAAGAAAACTGAACTTCTAACATAATTTTAAACATTGCCAGAGACAAGCACAAGATGTAAGAATTGGATAAAAATATCTTTCGTGTCACAAAAGGATTTTATGTAACTCAAAGAAGCATAAACAGAAGAAGAGTGACTTAGAAATAGAACTCTGTAGAAAGGAAGAAGGTCAGAGTGCTGTGTCTACCTCTAATGATCACTGAGAAAGAGGGAAGTCCCTCCCCATCTTGTCTTTGTAATTTTTCTGACATTTTCCTCATAGTCTCAATCCTGTAGAAAGTGAAGCAGAACTCTCTCCATCTTTGCAGAGCTCCCAGATGGTTTATGTAGTAGCAGACTCCAAATTCTGCTGCTAAGCTGGACTGAGTAATATAGCCTGAAGAGATGTATTAAATAAGACATACCACAGTGCATGCAGTGGAAAAAGATGTGGTCTTCAAGATCAGAGGAGGGTGAGCAGGGAAATGCTTAATTTAAGAAAGAATATTTTAAAAAAATACCAAGAGGAAAGAAAAAAAAGAACAAGAGTAGAGTTAGTTTTTACCATCTCCAAAAGCTGAATATAGTATCAAAGTATGATCATTAATGAATGAAGGGACACAGGTCCTTCTGAGAACATGAGAATTTTTGTGTAACTAAGTTATGAAACTGTGGCAAAAGGAGGATTGATGATATCATAGCAAATATTTTGAATTGCATATTACCTGTATAAATTCTGCTTTCTTGATACATAATTCAGTATAATATTAACTATCTGTTACACGTGGAGACCTGCACAACTTCCTCAGCTTCAGAAAGAAATTTGAAGCCAGACAATTCATTCATTTTAAATAGGAAAAAGACTAATGCCTATATACCACCATGTACTACATCCGTGCAAATCAGAAATTATGGGTCAGCTGGAGTCTTTTTCTGCCCAGACATGTACCATTAGGCCACATGTGCTTTATACCAGGCAGCTGTGCTCCAGAAGAACAACTGCTTGTACTTTGCTCTATCATTTTTTTTTGTCTTTACAGGCACACTGGTATGACATCTTGCCATTTGCAGCAAGTTCTGGCCAGAAGACTGTATTTGGATACGGCTCCACTCCAGAAGTCCAGCAAAATAAATTGACTCAGCCTATCAGTTGGAATAAAGTCTTCTACTGAAAGACATCCTTTGTCAGAAGATGACAGTACCACTGAGGACAGCTGCACTTGGGAAACTTGAATTCTGTTCCATCAGAGATTTGTTCTGTGACCTTGAACAAATTAATAGTCTATGCCTTGCTTTGCTGCCTGAAAATATTTGCAGGGCTTCTTAAGGGTAAGTTCGCAAAGTCCTCAATTACAGTGGTACTGAGGATTACAAAAATGGACAGACACTAACTTTCTTTGGAAATACAAATTTCTACTTCAATCATAAAAAATCCCCAAGTGTACCAGCGTGTGAGCATGAGTGTCAGAAAATGCTGCAATTGCAGACAGCCTTCAAACTCTGCTCTTGGGTAATGAACATGTCTTCTGACACTTAATCAACGACTACAGGTTGATAAACAATGAACAGCATCTTGCCCTTCTGGCCTAGAGAAAGGATCATCACATATAGAGCCTTTGAGTTGTTCTGGGAAACACAGAGCTTAGGAAACTTCTGCAAGAATTATGTAGTTCTGTTATATAATTATCATTTCTTCTCTAAGATAGAAAGCTCACAGATGGTAACGCACCCTGGTTTTCCTCACGCTAGAGTCACAGTGTTCTTTGCATAACGCTCCTGGAGCTCATAGTTCAGTAGCTTTATGCCTGCCTTGATTGTAAGTGGCATTGTCAACGCTTATTCCAAAAATAAACCCTCCTGACTAATGACACAGATACTCCACAGGCTTAGAATCATCTTTTTATAGCAGCTCTTTGATTTTAGATACCAAATGTCCACTATTTTTGGCACAGGAGCTCAGAGAAACTTTCATGATCTTTAGCCTACATGACCAGTTTTGCACACAGTTCACGTTCTGTGAGAGTGCTCATGGTTTTCATTAAACATAGAGAAATATGTTTATTCTGCTGCATATTTGTACTCACTAGAGAAACAACTGACCTAGAAAGCAGAGACTGTGCTATCGCATGAGGTTTTCCACATTGCTGCTGAGATATTAAAGGCTTGTCACTTCAAGAGGTTCTTGAGGGTCTGATGATTTGATGCTTAATGGAACTGAAGAGAAAAAAATTTGCATTGAATTAACTAGAAGTGAAAGGTAACTATGGGATGACTTACATGTACGAGGGCTGCTCTGAAAGTAATGCTTCTCGTCTTATTATGTTGGCCCATGACAGCAGAGGCAGATTTAGGTGGTATGGCATTTGAAGTTGAAAATTCCCACCACTGTGTTGCTGTGTGACAAATGGCAGCAGAGGGGCAGTCTTACAAAACAGCATCCAACATGGAAGTGCATATGAAGCAAAGGTGTGTTATGGAATTACTCCATGTGGAAAAAATTGTACACACTGACATTCATTGACACTTGCTGAACATTTACAGAGACCAAACAGTGAATATGAGCACAGTGAAGAGGTGGGTGGTGTGTTTCAGCAGTAGTGACAGCAACATGAAAGACACATGCCAGACAACCATGCACAGCTGTCACACCATGAAACAAAGAGCATCTCAATCAACTCATCCATGTGAATTGGCTAATGGTGATGACTGTGCTGAAAAATAGTGTTTTGTAGCTGAGAATTTCCTCTATCAAATTGTATTATTGTGCTCTTTATAGTTGTTGTAGTTTCCATGGAAGTAAAAAGGAGGCATCACTTTCAGTGCAGCCTACAGAATTTCCTCATTTAACGATCTGGATTTAATAACCTGATTTGTTTATTTTAATAAGAGAATGTGGTACTAGTGCTGGATGCCAAATTCACTCACTTTCCAACAGAAGTTCACTGTTTATTCATAGGGCAAAGTGAAGATGTCAGTATTCAAAATATTTTTTTCTGTAAGTTGTAATTTCCTTCTAATGCAGCTCCACCAGCCATAAACATCAGCAGAAGCTAGTATGTAGGTAAAGCCCTTGGGTTTTTTAACCTATATCAGTTTAGTATATCTGGATAACAGAATAGTAACATTTTGGCAGTGCTATCTGATTCAGCCATTGCTGTCAATGTTCTAGTGAATTACATTTCTGTTGTTTACTAGTGAAGTCAGATATAAATCTCAAGGAAATATGTATTGCTACTAAATGGTCTGTAGTTTAAAAAATGCTTACCAGATTAGACCTAGTTTACAACAGTGAGTACAGAACTTGGAAAGTAATAATGTTCTGATCCTTGTACAGGATAACATTACTAGTAAGATTTTTTAAGCAAGGATTACCATTTTCATGATGACAGTATCATTTGCAGCCAACTAAATACTAGTCCAGACTATCAAATCAACTTTTACTTCAGAAAATGTAATATTATAAAATGGAACAAGTAGACACTTCAGAATCACAGCTTTAGAATGACAGAGGCCACGGCTGAAATACTGTTTTGGATCTCAGCTCCCTTCACTCTTAAGAATCAAGTGGAAAGCCACAGAGATACTAGGGACCTTGAACATATAATGTGTGAGAGGAGTCCGAGGGAAGGAGGTTTGTTTAGTCTGGAAAAAGGAAGGCCAGGGAATGTAGGTGTTGCCTTCTGCTACCTGAAGGTAGGATTTACACAAAAAACATGACAGCAACTGGTCTGTTCTCAAAGGGGCACCACAGAAGCACAAAGAAAAATAGCCACAAGATGCAACAGGGGAAAGGCTTAAGGAAAATGTAGTTCACAACAAGAGTGATTAAGCACATGTAACAGATAACACAAAGAAGATTGAAAACCTCCAAGGTTGGAGGCCATAAACCCAGAAAGACTCACATAAGCAAACAGGTACAATAATTACTTTGAGATAAAGCTAGTGGATGGCTGACTTCATTTCCAACAAACATCTCTTTGAATTGTGGCAGACATTACTTGTTTTATAAGGTTTCATGTTAACACTATGTCAATTCTATGGGATTGAAAAGTTGCTTTCAGCTTGCCTCCAGACTTAACTGTAATTCTAGTTGTTGACATGGTTTAATATTTGTTAGTGTCTGCAGTTAGAACATATGTAGTCCTCGCACTTGCCACTATACAAAGACTGCAATTCACATATGTTATTTAGGGCAGGCAAGTGGAGGAAAGGTAAGAAAGCACAGAGATCCATGGTTGATCGTTAGAAAATCAGAAACAGATTCTCATCTGTCAGTAATGCTTTTTTTCCACTGGAGTTCCTTGTTCATGTTCCCTTTCTGATAATTAGTTAACAATCACTCTATGTAATAAAACTACAAGGGGGAAAAAAAAAAAAAAAAAAATCAGTATCATGGGCACTTCTACCAATATGAAATAATTTTTGAAGTTGATTACACAGTAAACCAGTGAATAGGACTCTGTTTCTTTTGTAAATAAATATGGACCTAAATACCAATGCATTAAGGCTGCTTAAGGCTGAAAGTAGGTTGATTCCAAGTTGCCCTATTTTAGCAGGACAGACTCAAGGTATACACTTTAAGACTACTGAATGCAATTCATTTCACAATTACTTTGGAAGGATTGAGAATCTGTCAAGATTAGATTCCAAGCCTGAGCATCAAATTGTTACAGCTGAACACAGTGTTGGATATAACTGTTTATTTTTGTTGTTCATTAACATTAATATGCGCTGGTCATTAAGATGAAATTCAATCCTTTAGACTTTTCCCTTAAGGCATGCTGTCCAATCATGGCTGTTAATCCAACTAGTAAACTGTTCTTCCTCTGTATGTAATCTCCTCCTTTTAGCATTTGACCATTTCAAACACTCAGAGACCATAACTATAACCTCCCATGGAAAGCTTGTCCTCTAAACAGTAAAAAGAAAAGAATGTAAAAAAAACTGAAGGATTGAAAACTTGTTACTACCACTGCTGGATAATTCAGTGAAAAAAAATCTTTTATTTCTAAACCCTGGTATACAATGTATGTATGTCTACATTCTTAAGCTTTGGGAGATTTCTACTTCACCTTTTTTAGATCTCTACAATCACATCTGAGGACAACCCATGGAAAAGTATCTTATCTTGCACTCTGTTTGTCAGGAGGTGCTTTATTTGGAGAAAAAAATAAACAGAAAGCAGACTCAACTAAAATTAATAGAGAATCATAACATACATTTTCAACCTGAATATGGGCAACAGAAAAAATACTTAGTAAAACAATGAGCTGTTTTGCAGCAGAGTAAAGTATGAGGAAGTTTTCTTCTTTTAGCTTAGATTTTTAATTCTGCTAGTTGTCAGTAAAAATACTTAAATACTGCTAAGTATTAAAGCTGTAGTAAAGTGACTCACAACCTTGTCTTACAGCAATGCCATTTATCCTGGATAAGGAAATATGATGCATTTTCTTTTTTCTTTTGTGCAAACACTTCACAAAGATTAGTTCACATGCACAGACAGACTCCAAGGTGAGGATATGCCTTCCCTTTATAAAGACAGATGGTGCAGATCTCCTTCAGCAAGCTGTGACTCAGAACCAAAATGAAGCAGCCATGCAGCACAACACTGTACAAAAGGTGCCACTAACAGTTTTTTAACTAAGCAGAAGCATTGCACCTCAGTAACTGCTTGCTGTCTTTAGAGTCCAGGCAGGTAACTGATCCTGTGCCATACTGAAGTTAGCTTCAGGTATTGTTTAGCAGAGACATTGTATCTCACTATGCACTATTTTTCATTAAAGAACTGCCTCAGGAAGACACATAAAGCTACTGCAAAACAGCAAGCAGACAAAATTTACTTGCAGTAATTTGACTTGTAAACAAATTCTAGTTCAGGCCATTACTCATCTTACTATTGCCTTATCAGCTTACATACCCACTTTAAAGATGATAGTTATATAACTTACCATGGAGAACTTTCTGATACATTGCAAATACCCATGTCAATAGTCCCTGTCTATGTTACAGTAGTGTGAATTCAGTGACTACAATGGGAAAAGAATTCCTGCAGATTAATCCCCAAGCAAGAAGTCTAAACCTCAATTTTTTTTCTTTTTCTACTGGTTTGGTTGCCTATTTTTAACCAGAAACACCATTTATATATCTTAAATACACAAGGTTCGTGATTACATTACTCAGACTGAGTCAGACAAGGTAAATGAGAAGGCTGGAACAACGCACAGCAGGTTGCCAGATAGAAGTGAGTTATTCTGAATTTTCTTCATTTGGAATAAGCCCCAAATAGCTCCAAAAAGGGTGAATGTCAGTATGCAAGCAATCGACATAATTCTCATCTGAAATCACCTTGTAATTTAGACTTCTTTTTTAAAAAGGCAATAACTATCAATTATAGAGACCACAGACCAATATTAGACTGTGCTTTTTACAAATAAGTGCTATCAGTTTATTTCCAAGACTTGTTCAAAACCTGGTGTCATGGGTGAGCATCTCTGTCAAATACAGTCTTTAGGTAAGCTTTTCCTATCCCCACTTTGATGTGCTAGGTGGAAATGAGGACTCTGCTGACAGCGGGCCAGATGGTTGATAAAGTACAGACCTAAACACTGAGTCAAATGCTCTACAATCCCAATATATACAACCGATAGAGAAGATGGATGCTTGTCTAATTAATATCTGGCAAGCAAGAGTCAGATAAATAGTTACTAGGCAGTTTACTGAGACCTGAAGAGTTCTAGTAATCCGTGTAACAGATTCTTAAATCTAAAGCCAGCTGCCAGTCAGTCTGGGGGATTTCTCTAGACAAAGTCACATGTACTCACACTTCTTAGCTTACAGAGAATGAACTCCCACTTTCCAGAAGTGGACGTAAACAGACTTCTCAGCAGATATGAACACAATGCACACTGGCAAATTTCTATTTGTGCAAGATAAAGCTTGGAATCACAGAAAATGCATCTGGTTTATAGCGTTTACACAGACAAAACGATAAAAGCCTAAACAATCTATATTGAAAAACAAGCATTAATAGAAATTTTGGCAGAAGTTCTCATTAAAGCTCTTTCTTTATTTTCCCATATTGGAAGTCAAGAGAGGTCCTGCAGATGACACCTCACCTACTCATAACAACAGATGTAAAAGCAAAACATTTCCACCTTTTCTTAAAGACAAGCAACTCTGAATGCAGTACCTGTGTTCCTCTCACCTCCAGTTTTTAATGGTATATTTTACTGCCTGATTTTGGGAACAGCCACATTTTGCCATAAACAGACAATGCTCAGCATGATATTTCAAACAATTCCCCTTGTTCTTGAGATGCGAGCTGTGAGCTGTTGGCAAAGCAACCTGTTTGTTTTCCTAAAACAGAAATCAGCAAAGATGCATTTATTCCCAGGTATTATCTTTCTTGTCCTTAATTAACATCCCTAAGAGAGAACCAATTCTACCTACTATTGACACTGTTCCTTCTTCTATTTATGCAAATTATTCTGTTTCCCATATATATTTGGAAGAAAATATAAAATCCAAATATGACAAGTGACTGCTCAGTATCCATCTTTTGCCTAAGTGGAACTGCAAAAACAAAGAATACGTCCTTGTTCTTAGAATGTTTTGTATTTTTACTACAATCATTCCGTCATAGTGAATTAACCTTTTCCTTAAGAAACTTGAGTGATAATCACTGGAAAGAAAAATGAAGGGTATGAAATAACAAATCCTGAAGAATAAAAGAAAATGTGAGATAAAAATTGAGTCACCAGAATAATAATAAAAAAAATAACTTACAGAAATTGCCCCAGATTTTCAGACATCTAGGATTGAATGTCAAGAGACGCAAGATTTAGGAAGACAGAGATAAAAGCTTCCAACATGTTGGAGACTACCAATCCTTACCTAACACAAGTAGATTGCACTCAGCTGAAGCGTTCTGCACAGACTCAGAATTATTAGAAGATTTTATATTTGAAAAGTAGGACTGGAATGGCATAGGTATGTGAAAGAGTCATTTGGTTTGGACTTCTCAGTTTTCTTGAAGTTTACATTAGTTTCTATTTCATTCAACTAATCTTGCCTTTGAACAAAAATAGATAAGAAAATACAGCACATCTGAAAACTTAGAATGGATTTACTATCCCCCTGATACCTGCAGGTTTTAACATCATGTTTTCAGCTACTCCTTGCAGCTGTTGCAACTAAGAACTCATTTCTAAGCATCATTTCTTTGAAATTACAGGAAGAGCTTTCTGCTCAGGCAGGGCAGAGCAAATCTGTTTGCGACCAGGACAAATCCGTTCTCAGATAATTTCTTTCAATTACCATTGGCACAAACAATTACCATTAGTCCATAATACGTAACTTTTGCAAAGTTGCTAACACTTTATCCAGTTGTCTCAGTCTCTGAAACAGATATGGTATGGGAGAGCTGAGAGTTATTACTTACCAAAGAGTACCTGAAAGCTAAATAAACCATTCTGGAACAAACTGCATTAAAAATACTCAGCATCACATTCCCTTTTATTATTTTCTTATTCCGAATAAAAGCATCCCAGAAAGACAGTTTCTTTAAGCATGAGATTGCACCAGAGAACATTCAGAATCTGATACCATCAGTCAGCTCTCAGTGCGTTAGATTCCTGAAATTCTCAGGCAACGTGCAATAGCACTGAAATAAAAAAAAAAAAAAAGTGAAAGAATGAAAAACATTTACCATGCAGTTGCTAAGACAAACTGGCCTCTAGCTACTGACCATTCATAAAGGGATTTGAAATGAGCAAGCTTACAATAAGGAATGATGCAAACTTACATTACACATGAAGTAGGTTTCAAATCTAGATATGACATCAGTATAAATTTTCTTTCCAAGGTGAAATGAAATGAGCATGTTCTTCAAAGGCTGATAGCACTGTGTCCTCACTATTCAGTCTGAATCAGTCTCCTCAAGTTACAGGCTGTGATGCTGTTCTACAGTGAAAAGAATTAGTCTTCCCTGTTGTGCGAGCCTTTACTAAATGTAGCACAATGTAGCTGACGTTGCTTAAAGGCTGTAGGTACCTCATCAGTGCCACTTTTTGCTGAAATAAGCACTTACAGTTCCTAGGCATTTAGGAAGCATGATATTCCCACTACTTTCCCATTTGTTACATTGCAGAGGAAGGATTAAAGATTCTAAACACATTTAATGTGAATTAAGAACCTAAAAGTCAACACTGGGGGGGGGGGGGGGGGGGGGGGGGGGAATCAAATGAAAAATCTGGCCACAATACACGTGTTGTGGTATTAAATAGCTGTTCCGAAATGGTTACTATGTACCTCCCATGAAGACCATCTCCTCAAAAAACAAAACAAAACAAAAAAATCCAAATGAAAGTATAAAGAATCAGTCATTTTCATGTTGAAAGGAAAGGCAGAGTGTTTGTTATGTTTTGAAAACTTCCCAGTAAGGTCTGAACAGAATCTACACAAGAAGAGAAATCAAGATGAAAATAAGCAAAACTGTTTTGAAATGAGTTGAAGATGGTAAGCAGGTAATTAAGATTCTGGACAGAATTAATTTTAGTTTAAGGAGTAGAAAGATAGCAGCAGCAAGGTTAGCGACCCTAACACCACCATTTTCTCTGGAAATGTTCAATATACCAACGCTTGAGCTGACACTCCAGGCAAGCCTGGAAGCTGAATGATAAGAGAGAAAGGTGAAAGTAGCACAGGAAACCCAACACTGATACTAAGAGAAAATAATGAAGGGAGATGAGGACTGACAGCAAATGACAGATCACAAATACTACTGGAACTGAGATCATGGAAGCAGGATGTGAAGGAGTGCACTGATGAGCCATGGCCTCCTGAGTGAGACCAAATCAGCAAAAAATCTTTTCTGGTTAGCTGGGAGATCTGAGCTCGAATGCAGATAGAGTGAAAACATCAGAAAACATTCAGCAGTTATGTCAGATGGGTCACTAAGATGCAAGTTTAAAAAAAAAGAAGTGGAAACCACAGAGGATGAGTGAGTTGGAAATCAAAAGGAGGGGAAACAGTTAAGTGAAAAGAACATAACAATAGCACAGATGAAGTAAAGAGAAGAGCTGGATGTGAGTGCAACATAAATGGAAGAGAAGCTGAAATTCCTTATTACCATGAGTAACAGAAATTAAGAAGAGGCCTTCATAAATGAGAGAGCCTCCAGGTGCTCCAAGATGCAGGCTTCTGGAGACTGCGTAGGTGCTTTCTGAGCACCACCAGGCAGCCCAGACTCCTCACAGAGCCCTGTGGTTGCCCCAGAAAGGCATGACAGTGCCCCAAAGGCAACATCATACGCAACAGAACCCAGGTCTCAGAGATCACAGATACCACAATCCTTGGCTTGGGGAAAAGGCAGGGTACTGCAAGAGAAATAAAGAGTACAGCTTACTGGAATTAAAAGTTTAAGAACTGGGAAGAGAGACGCCTTGTCACTCACAGCCAACAACAAAGAAATGGAGGAGACTAGACATCTGGCTTTAACTGGTAAAGAGGCAGAAAGCTGTGTTCAAACAACAACAACAACAAATCAACATTTTGATGATAGAAATGCATGAAAATCACTTAATATATCAAAATATGTAGCCTGCATACCTAAATAATATTCTATTTCATCTGAAAACCATTCCTAGGTAAGCCATTTAAATTCAAACAGAGCTGGTGCATGCACAGAATAGCCTTTTCATGGAAAATTAAGGCTTTTTATTCCTTTCCAGAGAATAGAAATGAATTGTAGGGTTTATTTCCATATAGCATTTTATTACCTCCAAATATTCAAATTTTTACCTTAGAAAATCCAAGTGTGACTGTGAGGCTACGAAATATGTGGCTACGAAGCATTTCAGCTTTGCTAAGCCGACATAAAATTATTTTTTATTTTTGTGAAAGTTCACGTTCTATACTCTACTGAAAATATCATACATGCTTTGAACCTTCAAACAAAAACAGAACAATTACAACAACAAAATAAACTCCAATCTGTTCATAAAGAAAAAATGATGACTTCAAATTACTTTCAAATAGAAATTGTTCCTCAGTCTTGCTTGGCAGGTGACAGGTTTTACAGACAAGCTTTAAGTGCTCCAACTAGACATAAATAATAGAAATAATTACACTGTCTTTATAAAGCAGTATGAACAATTATACTGCAATATAAAAATCTATTTCTGCTATAATCAGCAGTGAATCAGATGCCCATTAATGAATAAAGATTGTGAATCACAACCTTCAGAAGATCTAAGACTATAAAATACAGCTTCTTAAAATTTGCCCTGAAGCTTGCATTAACAATGGTATGACCAGAGAGGGTTAACAAATAACTTGAGTTTGGGTTCACTGACCTAGCCTGGGTACATCTGATGTGCACCAGTTGTTTTGGTATGGATTTGAAATCCAGTACACATGGGGTCAGCCAACTCCTAAGGACACATTTTTACAGTATACTGGGAAACTACCATGCTCTGACTTAGAAAATACAGTGTCATACATTTTAAAAAGATATTTTCAGAAAGCAAAAGAGCCTGGTTTAATACAAAACACTTTTAAGTAATTTCTTATTTTATCTGAAGCAATTCACTCATCCATCAGTATCCAATTAAACCTGTATGAGTCAGATTGTAATATTGGCTGCTGATGACTAATAAGGCAAGTCAACATCTATACATAGAACTACTCAGTGATGATACAGCAATTGGCAACTTCAATTAGGGACAGTGACTATGTTTTTTTTTAGTTTGTTTCTTTCGCTTTGAGTTTTTGAAGTGATAGAAAATTGTAGTAAGACAAATAAGAGGAGGATACAGAGACCTTTGAACCTTGGTCTCCCTTATTGTGACTTCTAAATGTACTTCTAAATGTACATCTTTTAATAGATCTATATAGGTCACTCCAAAATAAGAGGCATTGCTTTCAATTTATTTCCAAAAGTACAATGGATACAAAGAGCATAGAAAGACTGTTTGATAGAGCAAATTCTCAAATGTTTTTCAACACAGTCACAATGATTAGCATTTTCACCAGTGTTGAACAAGAGCCTGCATGACGTGCTTAGAAAAATCTGCATCAGTGGAGGTGACCCACTGTCACTGCCACCACTGGTGAAATACATCACCCACTGCCTCAGTGTGCTCACATCCACTGTTAGGTCTTTGTAAACATTCAGCAAGCATCCATGAATGTTAATGAGTGCAATTTTTTCTGCATGGAGGAATTCAATGACACATTTTTGCTTCATATGCACTTCCATGTTGGGTGGCAATTTCTCAGACTGCCTCTCTGCTGCCATCTGTGACACAGAAACAAAATGTAATGGGATACTGGGGGTAAGGTTCAACTTCTACTGCCTTACTTCCAACATCTGCCTCTGACTTAATGGGCCACAAAATGCTTTGTCAAAGAAATATTCTAACGTTAGAAATTTCCTGTAAATTGGGAAGTGAAAAAGATAGTTTTAAAATATTAGCATCAAAAAAATCAGGAGGAAAGAATGGCATCACATAGAAGTTGTATGTATTAACAACAGACATAAACACAAGAAAAAAAAGACAGAATTAATGCACATCTTTTTAATGAAGATTAAGTAGAATAAGAACATGACTTCTCAATTGTGGTGTTTTTTTTTTTTTTAATTACTTTTCTCACATACGAGAAAATAAGGCTTCTTACAATTATCTGTTATACGTAATGCCTCACAGAGACCACACACACTGTGAGTTAAGATTTAGCCTTGTCTTCATGTCTAGCAACTGGCTTTTATCCAGGCCACCACTTCACATTATAGTCCCATCCACGACAGCAATGCTGTGCTATAGATAGTTGCTCCAGAGAAATGTATCTGAAACTTAGCAGGCAGAGAAAAGGATGCACACACAGATTCAAGACATGGTTCAGCTATGGTTTGCTAACCAAGAAAATGTTTCTCTTTTAGCAGAGCCAACTGATATGGCAAAATGCTGAATGAGTGCTGTCTAGCCCTGGACTTGCTCAGATATCTCTACACTGGACTGCACACTCTACACAGTCTCATTTTTTCTACTTTTAATTACTAAAACTATACTGACAGTCTGCTGCTGGCCAAAGTCCACATCCCATACCTGCACATCATAACTTTCCATATTCACAGGACCCCTATTTAAATATAATCATGTAAAATGCATGTTGTAAAGAAAATAATGAGCTTCATCTGTGAACTCCTCATTATAAACACATTCAACAGATGAACTTGTCTGCTTTCCGTATGCAGTAAGAAAGCTGAAGTGAAGATGTGCTAAGAATAAAGCATAAGCAGTGAGATAATACTATTCTTAAATAACAAATGTACATAACTTAGAAAAGTAGCCTACAGTTCCTCTTCAGTTACTTACTGTGTCTCAAGATAATAGGGTCTTTCTCTGCATGGTCAGCATACTTCGTTTCTCACTGGGGAAAGAGGAAGTAAAGAAATGAGTTAGTTTTATTATCATGAAATTAGTTTTATTATCATGAAATAATATCCTGACTTAATTTGGTATCCAGCCACATTTGAAGTCACCCAGTATGGGAAGAGCTAGGACAAAGTCTTCATGCATGCCCTAGCACCAGACTTTCAACTTCTGGAAGGTACTATGTGCCAGGCACATTCAACACAGAACTTGTGCACAGATCCTCATGTTGTCCCCAGAGGACATATTTCTAGGCTGATGCAATAAGCCTTTAGTCTTCCACGAGACTAGATAGTTTAGAGGATTAATATATTTTCCATTAGTAATCCTCCTTGAGATGCTGAAATAGAATCACTTCTCCATAAATTTGCTTTACCACTTCAGTACCTAGCATTGCTAGAGGAGACATCTCTGTCTCTTACATATAAGGAAGATAAGCAGAGCTATTTTATTACAGGATTTAATTTCACGTAAGCCTCACCTGAGGAAGACAACTCAAAATACCAGAAGATAACCCACTGTATACATACTTTTTCTGTAATATCAACGTTGTTTTTTTCTCCTCTTATTCTAATATATACTACCTTGAATCCCTTTTCTTTCTATCACCCTAAACAGTAACATAACAGTCCATTCACAGCATAACCCTTTAGAACCAATTTTGAGATTTGCTTGTATTTCATCAGCTCAAAATTCCTGTGTATTAGATCAGATTTTTCCAGTTAAGATGCTAATGAGGTAGAATTTCTCATTTTGGTGCCCCTTAAGTTCTATTTATAGAATCCTTTCCAACAATGAATTCTGTTCATAAAACAAGGTCTGATTGTGCTCAAAAATAAGTTACAATGAGCCCTGTCAGCAAATATTAGATAAAGGTAGTGCTGAAAGAGAGAAATGAATACTTCACATTCATTTATGATTTATGAGTTCAGAGTTGAAATGGAAGCTGCACATAATAATGAACAATGGAAATACCTTGTTTGGTGAGGACGAATAAAAACTTTCAGCTTGAATAAGCCATCAATAGATTATTGATCTAAACCATTACTGCTAAAAAAAAAAGTTCAAAAACCCAATGTTAAAAATACACTATCAGCTAATAGTTAAAATATTCTTTCATCACCATTAGATGATAGATTTGTAATCCCTAGAGTCATGATGAGTACTGCACATCTACAGCTGCATCTCCTCTGCAAATAGAATGCATGCATATAGAAGTTTCAGACTCTTACCCATTTCAAGTGTTTCAAGTAGAGGTCAATTGACTCTGGACAATATCCCAGGATCTTACGGTGGTAAACTTCCATGTGACCACAAGAGAGCACAACAGTGCATTTTCCACTCCATGACAGAATTTTTTTTTAATTATTATTTTTAAAAAAGTAGCCGTATGTGTTTTTAGTACAATATTGGCATCTTGAAATGACAAAAATAAAGAGCCGGTCCACTTGCTGCTATATGTATGAGGTTGCTTCCTACTGCTTCACTTAAAAAGCAGAACTTTACAATTTCTAGTTTCTTCAAAAATGTTTAGCAAAGCAATAGAAAATATTCACACCAAGCTGAAAAGAAATCTATTGCATTTGTAAAGTTTCTGAACTTTTTGAGCAAAAGAAATTTCAGAGAGGATTGTTTTCATCAGCACTATGAATAAAAGATGAGTTGGCAGGAAAATAACGTAGAAATATTTATTACTAGCATTCACCAAAAACAATAGAATGCCTCTAAAAGCCTGAATGGAAAAAAAAAAATTAAAAATTAACTAGGACTACAGAAAAGGAAATGCTGATAATTGAGGATACCTACTTTTATGTCACATGACTGGAAAACCACACACAGAAGTTAAAATCTAATTGAACTCTTTTTTTTTTTTTAACATCATTGGAAAAGGGGAGACATATGGCATTGTTTTTTTTGCAGTTTCTACAGAGGTCCTCTGCTCTTTTCTGTGTAGTGTCACAAAAGAAACTTTCAGAATATTGGCTAGTACAATCCATTTCCATATAATCCATAGCCAAACATTTCAAAGACACAAGAACTTACTTTAAACAAAGTCACAATAAAAATAAATTTACACATCTTTTCAGGGTCTTCAGGAAATATACTCAACTATTTTCATAGTTAAGTAAAACCTGCAAATATCTTTAATTCAAAATGAGAATTTACACAGGATTTCCCAGAAGATCAAAGAAAACCATTGGCAAACAGCAAGTTTCTTTAATGCATTAAAACATCAGTTAGGGATGGACGCATAGCTTTTATGTGCTTAACACAGGCTTGCCAAAAGCATAGTTAACTCTGTTTTTACTTTGTTTAAATTAATAAATTGCAGCATAAGCCCCAACCCTATCAGATTTTAATCTTGATGTACATCCTCTGGAAACTCAACCAATGACTTGATTTCATTTTTAATAGAAAAAGATCTGATTAGCAAATAAATCAAATGGTTTTGAGATCAGAATCTGACCCAAGTCTAAGTATAGAGGTATTCCACAGAGGATCAACACTAATCCAAACTCAGCAGCCTTGTTCTGCTCCAATTCCACCCATCATTTTAATCTTTCAGTTGAGTTGCCAATACTGCCTGAATTACTTTGCTTCCATGGTAAGCGATGAGAAACAGAGGCTCAAACCTATCTCAGAGTGAAGATTGGCATTAAACAGAAGGTAAAGTAAGCCTGCCAGGACAGTCCATCTCTTACCTGTGACGACACAGAGGACAAAGCAATTATCTGTATCACCAAGTACTTCAGATCTTTGATACATGCTGTACTACACTGCATTGCTGTAAAGCAGCCAAACAGTTGAAAGAGCTTTTATTTTGCTGCTTGCAGCATCGCTTCAATGTGCACCAGGCTGAAAGCATGTCTTAGAATTCCCTTCCCTGCTGTGTGTGGAGGAAAGACATCGCCCTTCATGTTGATCGAAGAGAAAGCAGTGTTGCCCCTTTTTCTTAAAGTATTTGCCCAGAACAAGAAGCAGAACTAATCACTGTGAAGTAATGAAAAGAAAGCAAGGGTGGAGAGAGCAACAGCAAGAATACGTAAGAGATGCAAGCTTCAATAGTTACAGCAGAAATGCAGACAATATTTCATGTTACACCTATCTATTCCTCAAGCCTTCATTTTTTTCCAGAATTCCAGCTGACACCAAGGATGAACAGAAGGATCAAAATGTCTCTATGAACACCAAGACACCGAGATACAAGAGCAGACCTCCATCATCTCAAAGAAGCAAGGCTCCTCATTCCTCTTTAATTTCCCAAACAGAATTTCTTGCAAAAGCTAACATCCTAAATCATAGCATAGCCATGGGGCAGCTGTGAACATCTGCAGCATTCAAGCTGCATGACAGCAGGAGTCAGGCAGACAGGTAACAGTTCAGCAAACAGTTCTGCAGCTTAGGAAGCAATTTTTCTTTCTTCAGCAATTGAAGACTTGAGGAAAGAGGCTTCATTTTCTTGCATCTAGCAATGCCAAGACAAGGAAATTGTTTTCTCAAAAGCTTAATCACTTTCGTTACTTGAGCCATTACAAGCTGGCTTTGGCAAAAACAACAACAAAAAAAAAACACACTCAAAAAACTGAAGTTAATCAAACCCAACCCTTGCTTAGATTACCCAGTTCTGAGGAATTTTGTTAGCAGCACCCAAAATTCATTTGTTAGGGACACATAGCTAAAAGCAAAAACGTATTAAAGTCATCAGAATAACATAGCTCTCCTGCAAAACTCAACTGACATCTTCTGGCCAACCTTGGTTTTACTGGTTGGTAATCAAACACTTCTTCAGTTATAGCAATCAAATTAAAATCCTTTTTGTTAAATAAAAACACCTCCAAACTGTGGAGCATGAAGTCATGATTTAAGAGCTACTCCACAGCAACAAGAGCCAATTCAGAGAGCATAAAGCAGAGCACAATGAACAAAAACAGAATAGAGAATATCAAAGGCTCTGCTGAGCTCACCTCTCCCTCAGCTGACACTAGTTTCCAATACCTACAACGTTTCCAAAGCTAGCATCTTTTGCCTGGTGAGAGAAGTTTGAAATCAGTCTGAGCTAACTAGCTCACCCTGTTTGCTCACTTGTTTGCCGACTGTGTTTCCAGCACCTTTAAGCCTTGCTCACTGACATTCCTCCTCTGCCCCCGACCCCATTCTTTCTAATTCAGAAACATAGCTACAAAGCAAAAACAAAACAAAACAAAAAGTATATTTTTTCCCCTTTAAGAAATGCCTAGTTTAAAAGTTTATTTCCTTAATCCAAATAGAAATCAAAACGCTGCTTCCTTTCCACAACTGCTCCACTCTCATTCATCTTTTTTCCTTCAAGTTCTTAAAAGAGCCTCAAGCCAAAGCATTCTGAGGGGCTCCGTTCAAAAAGCATAGCTACTTGCCTGCCAGCTGAATTACTACACGTACTCCAGTATGTACTAGATTAAGAAAGAGCAAAAGTTTTTTTGTTAATTTAGCATTCAGTATTTGCAATTGTAATACTGAATTACATCCAGTCATGCACAGTCAAAAGCATAAGCATTTAACAGTTTTAAGAAAAGATGAATTAGATGAAAAAAAAAAAAAAAAAAGAAAAAAGAAAAAAAAAAAGAAAGCACTGATAAGTTTCACTTGGAGAAAAAAAGTATATGGAAAGTTCCAAACCCACAGCTACTATGAGTTTATGCATAAGATCTCATCTGCTTAAAACTTCACTTAGAACTTCAAATGAAAACTGAAGTACTTTCTCATCTGTAAAAGTGCAGAAGGATAATGCTTAAGTGAAATTAAAACAAGTTATTTGCATCTTCTCTGCCACATCCACACAGCAAAACAGCAGCAAATAGCCAGTACACACTTTTGCTCAGGCTCAAAGAAGCCAAACTCAAGCAGATGCCCAGATGTTTGATAGCACAGAGATCTGGCAGGGGCCAAAGGGCCATAACGTTGCCGAACAGCAGCTAACTAACGCAATAAGAAACAAGACTCTCTCTTACCTGGCTGATAACTGGAGAGATCTGACAGCAGGTTCTTGAACTGGCCCTCCAAGATAGATAAGGGTTTAGTAAAATATCAAGGGTTTCATATGACAATTATACTTACTTGGAGGTTAACTTCTCAGCAACAAATACAAAGAAAAAACACCTCTTGTTCATGTCAAACCATGGTTTGTAGCCTTAAGACCAACACATCTCTCAGATACTTTTCTGCTTTCTCTACTAAGGTATCACAGTAGTGAAGATTGCATAGAAACAGCGTGCAGCAACAGCGTGACTGATACTGACAAAACAAGATGTTAACAGTTCTACTTCCAGCTCCTCTCAGTAGAATTTTAATGCCAAATAGTCTTTGACTAAAATACCAAATATGTGTATATACACACAAATATGCACATATACTCAAAGTTTAGACAGCCTGCCTTACCCTTATTTTCTTTTCATCCTGCAAGAAGGCAAGACAGAATGAATGGAAACAAAGTTAAACCTCAAAGACTAAGTACATGAACTCACCAGCCTGCTGGAATTCAACAGCTTTCAGTGTTTCTGCAGATGTCACGCTTGTGATCTGTTACAGCACACACAGAGCTTTAACCACGAGTGAACACACATATGTGAGCCTACGAAAGACGTAATATTTTTGCATTGATCGTGAAATTTACCAAAGCACAGATAGGCTGTTCTGGTCAAGGAACACATGCTCCCTCTGCTGACTGGTTAATTTAATGGAACCTCAATGGTACCAAGATGTCATTATGTATTAACTGTTTACATTGTGAGAATACAGCATCGGTACAAGCTTCTAAGGAAAATAACAGTGCCTATTTATTTGCCTATTTATTTTTATCTGAGCTTGAATATTTACCTTCTCTGCACAGGAATCTAGTGTATTTTCCTGTGAGCATTTAGCAGAAAGAATGCCAGATTCTGATAAAGCAACCACAACATTAAATCTTACATCCATTTATAAAAATCACTTTAAACTTCAAGTGTGTCATAAATATTTTTATTTACAAAAACAGTGATTTTCCCCAATTTACAAAGAAGTTACAAAAAAATCAAATATATTATGAAGGCTTGAACATTTGTATACTAATAACCATAATCATTCAGGAACAAGAGTTTTGAACAAAAAACAAAGTGGCAAAATTGTACTTCAACTCAAGGTTTAAATATTAGAAAAGAATATTTCTGTTAGTATTTACATCCACGCTTAATTTCAGGTGTGTTACCTACATGGCAGAATACCCACCTGAGACACCAGATTTTGAGAAACATAATTTAGTTGAATGTTTTTGACTACTGCTTCTTTAGATAGTCACAGTATTTAAAGAAAAACACACTCCAAACACAATGGATACTGCAGGACTTGCACCTAAATGTGCTTTGAAGTCCTCACATCAGAGTGCTTGCACAAGTGCATTAAGGCATTAAGTTGTTAAACAATGTTGACTCTCCAAGTCACAAAATACAATGTTTATTAATACCTATTAGCTGTGTTTGCACTTAGAAATGAAGATATATGTGATATAATTCAAACTGATAATTATCTTCTTTACATATCAGGATATATTGTTGTCATTAGCATGTAACAAATTCCAGGGAATGTACAGTTCAATCTGTAATTTGCTTTTTTATCAAAACAAACTAACTGGTTTAATGTTATCCTTCTCCACTCTAGGATAATTATGATGTTGTGTGTTAAACTGAGCAAAACCAATGAGAAGTAGTACTCTTCTGACTGTGAAATGGATTCCCTAAAACAATCATTATTGACTAGCAGCTGCAATTACAACAACCTGTATAAGGGCATATTTATGAGTAGCACATGGAAAGAGTCGTAGCACTCTAACAAGCACAATGTAGATTTCATCTCTGGCTCTACTTGAAAAAAGAACAGAACAGCCTATTTTTGTGTCCCTTATACTAGGAGCCTTGCTGTATATCACAAGTTTGCTAAATAACCTTCATAAGAATTGTATCACTTGATACCAGCTCTAATGTGGTTTGGTTTAGGCCCTTTGTTCCTCTGGCCACACTGTTATGTAATTTCTTTATTAAGAGGTAGTCTAGTAACACATGCTTTTATACCTAAGAATCAAAGCAATGAAGCACCTAAGTAATGACCAGGTATTTTCAGAGCAAATGGAACAGCTCACTTAAAGCCAAAGGTGTTCAGAACACTGTTTAATAATGCTCCTCTTCACCCAACTGCCTTGCAGGTAGGCTCAATCCTTTCTAAGGTTTCACAGACTGAATATCATTGTTTGTTTTTTTCTGGTAGACAACATTTTTGTCTCCGTAGTTTCAGCCTCAGGAAGTGGGTATATTTTAAATTACTGAACTCAAGAGACAATTTCAGCATCCCCTGTGAGATGCTGCATGAACCTAAAGCCCTCCAGCAGTCCCTAACACCAAAAACCTAAATCTTAGATGTCTCATGCCAATACTGTTTTGCTGGTACCATATGCTGCTCACTCCACTCAAAAAAGCATAACTACTTGCTCACCAACTGAACTGCTACACGTACTCCAGTATGTACTAGAGTAAGAAACCTTTTCTAGAGCAAAAGTTTTTTTGTTAATTTAGCATTCAGTGTTTGCAATTGTAATACTGAATTACATCCAGTCATGCACAGTCAAAAGCATAAGCATTTAACAGTTTTAAGAAAAGATGAATTAGATGAAAAAAATAAAAAAAAAGAAAAAAAAAGAAAGAAAGCACTGATAAGCTTTGATAAGTTTCACTTGGAGAAAAAAAGTATATGGAAAGCTCCAAACCCACAACTACTATGAGTTTATGCATAAGATCTCATCTGCTTAAAACTTCACTTAGAACTTCAAATGAAAACTGAAGTACTTTCTCATCTGTAAAAGTGCAGAAGGATAATGCTTAAGTGAAATTAAAAAAAAAAAACAACAAGTTATTTGCATCTTCTCTGCCACATCCACACAGGTTCTCACACAGCAAAACAGCAGCGAATAGCCAGTACACATTTTTGCTGCCAACTAACGTGCATAAACCAGAAAAAGAACCACAGGAGAACACCATATGTGAAATTTAAGCACAGTTCATTTGCAAGCTTTGGATAACAACCCTAGAAAACAGTATTAAACTGTTTTAAAATGCACAGAAGTATACATTCAGAGACTAGAATATACATTCATTAAAGAAAATATCTGTAGCTATAATAACAAACTGATGTTCAAAGACAAAATTAAAGAGATTTTAGTGAAATAACAGCACTTCTGTACTCCAAGTCAAATCTGAAGACAAAGGTGTTGTGTGTTGTTGTATTTACCTTTAAATGCACTTTTTATCTTCTGAATCTGTCAAACCTCACTTAAATTACAGTTGGCGTTCATATGCAGCATTTCATAGATCTATACTTAATACAAAGTATTTATTCTCTAAGCAATAGATGAATGAATGCTTGAATTTCAAATGTTAATTCCTGAGCAGGGGACCACTGAGTCCCTTGTGCGCATTTGAGCCACATGCTGTCATACAAATCCACACACAGTTAAGAAAATGTGCATCCACGCATGACTGTTGAAGAAAATACATTTTTGTTTCTGAGCTTAGAAAAACAGTAAGAAAAAGTATCCAACAGTCTCAGGGCTGCCTGAACCACCTCCCTTAGTGCTGTCTCTAAAACAAAGCTTCACATACACAAGGTGAGTACCTGACACTGCCACATCAAATAATGGTTTGGAAGTTTATTGAATTCAATTACAGTGCTTCAGGAAAATGCTACTCATTTTCTATAACAGTAGGACTTCCCTACGCTCCACGCAGCTACAGATATTACCCATCTGCCTACTAAATTTTAACAGCCTAATTCAAATTCATCTCCTTTGTTCATTTGTAAAATTTTACCAGCAGTTCCCATGGAATCGGAACTGAGTCAGCAATCCTTAGTTCAGCTGCACTGCAGTGAAATTTCATCAAAACATTTTTCTTCAGAGTTTACAGACCTGGAAATCCAGGGAACTGTCAACAAATTCACTTGCAGAAGTGTTTTTTTCAGAACTAGTAAGTAACAAAAAGGTTTCTAACACTGGTAACAGCTTGACTATCAAGGAAAAACAGTAATGGTTTCAATATCAAAGTCGGCTAGCAGTACAGAATAGCAGCAATGCAAGTCTCTATTTGTTGTTTCTGTAATAGTTTTCAATTGCTTCCGAATTAAAATACACTACAGTAACTGTGATATCGTCTCTGTACATTCTCGCAAGGTCTTCAGGCAGTGTCAGCATCGCAGCAAGTTTCTCTTGGTCCACTTCCCCATATTCATTATTCCCAATTGCATGCCGTATTAAGTGCGTTGCTATGTTCTGGTCCAGTGAGGTAATACCCCTGTTTTTCCTCTGAAGTAACAGGTTGTGCAAATAACCCAAATTAACTGGTTTCTCAAAAGCCAGTTGTGGTTTCTGCACATTAAGCTCTGTAAGGTGTCCAGCAACTAGTTTTACAACCTTTTCATTACTGAGCATCTCCCATAGTCCATCTGAAGCAATAATGAGAAACTTATCTTTGCTTCTTAATTTGTGGTATGTGACTTCAGGCTCCGCTGTTAAATATGGAGGTGTATGGTAGTTTGGAGGAACATACTGATAAATATTTAAAGCCCCAACATTGCAGCTATTCTCGAGAACGCTGTGTTGCAATTCTTTACTCCATTTTAGTTGCACATCTCCAAAAGCTCTGGAGGGCATGAGAATCCCCAGCAATCTGTCATTCACAAATAGCGTTTTCTCCTCAGATCTAGGATGTTCTCTCTTTAGTCTTCTGATTTCAGATTCATCATAGGCGTTGTGGTCTCGTGTTAGAGGGAGAGCAGACCAAGTTCCATCTTCTTCATGAACCCCTAAAATTGCTCTGCAATCACCAGCATTTGCAACATGCAGGTGAACACCATCAATGTGAGCTACACACGCCGTTGCACCAGAAAAAGCTACCTGAAGGGCAGTGTTTCTCACCAATTCGTTTTCCTGGGGAGCCTGAACTTCCAGTGATATGTCTGAGTCTAACCTTTTGAATGCGCTTATCATGGCTTCTTCCAAACTAAATCCTGGCTCAATGTCTAGGTCCAGTAAATGCTGCCAGTAAACTCGCAGGCTCTCAAAATACTGTGAAGTCATTTCTCGATGCTCTACATCATTTGGATGCTTGTGCAACTGCAGAATAGGAATAACTGGTTTCATGCACTCCACAGCAAGCTCCATTTCTTCCAAAGTTTGTCGAGACATGAGAGAAACTGCTATGTAATGAAGTAGTCTCTCACTTACTGCCTGAGCACAAGCAGAACCAGCATGGCCATCAAAGACACCAAACATCATCCCCCTGGTCTGCAAGCAAGTGGCTGCACTCCTGCGGTCTTCAATAGGAGTATTGGATGCCAGCTGGTTACTTTCAAACTTCAACACAGAATTAGTACTTTTACAACTTGAATCCAATATTTTATGGGATAATTCACCTGCTCTGAGTATATCGTTGATTTGTGATGGAGACAACTGGAAAGAGAATTCTTCTTCTTCAGTGGAGGTATGCCTGAATGCTTTTCTCAAGGAGAAAATATTGTCTAAGCTGCAGGTCCCAGCAGGGTAGAGAAGTGTTTTGGAAAAAACAAGCTTCCATTTTATTTTGTGTCTGTTTGGGACACATATGGAATACAAACGTCCTCTTCTATGTAAAACAAAGCTGTTTCTTGCTGAGCCTAAGATCCAGGATGATACAGTTCTTGACATCATAAGTCACTCCACAAGTAGGAGCAACTTCTTTCAATCAAGCAGGATGTCCTTATAGTCTGCAATAAAAAAAAAAAAAGCACACAACTTGCAAGTTTCACAAGATGCTTTCTATACAGCAATTTTCTGTACAGCAATACAAAGAAGTCCAGAGCTCTCAGAAATGTTCAGAACAGCTACGGATACAAGCATCTAAGAAGTGATACAGTTTCCATTACTTAATTACAATCTTGGTGAAATTAACTTAGCATATATCTGTCTCTTATCAATTAATTCAACAGAAAAGCTAATTTTTATTTGCCAGGTTTTTGGGGTTTTTCTGTCATTACAGCAAGGCTAAGTGGAAGCTCCAACATTACAAGAAATTTAACTTTTCAGTGAAAAGCCTAGCGTAACAAGATACAGAGGAAACAAATTCCTTTAAGTTTCTCAGCGTAAGAGGCAATTAATGGCCAACTTTTAAGACTGCCACAGTCCAGCTCTATTAATGCATTCTAAATATCAAAACCAAGAGTATTCAAATCCTACAGAAAAACTGAAAGAAACAGTAAGCAGATTAACATTTTATGTAACTTGCCATGATCTTCTTGTCTAGAGCAAGCTAGCTGACCTTTCTAATTCTATTCCAGCTTACGTCCTTGACTCTTTTTATACCTTCCAGGTCATAACACACGTAGGATTTCTGCACAGGTGAAGTCAAGTTTTACTGTTTATCACAGCACCGTGCACTTACGACAATAAGGAAGTTATACCACAGTTTTATTGGTGACTTTTACAGCTTCCAGTTAGGCTCATTTAAATGCTCATTTAAAAAGCAATTAAAACAAGCAGCAGTGAAGAGTTCTGCTGCCAAAGGCAATGAAACCTGGGGCATCTGAGGTACTTCTTTTTCCAGGGAAGAGGTCCATCCTATTGCTTCCTCCTTTAAATCAGGTGTTCAAGCTGAGGGAAGCACAAATTGCTGCTAAGCACAACTAGATGCCCCAGGATGCCCCTGGGATTTGAAAAGCTGACTGTGTTGTAGCACTGCAAATACAACTACTCCCAGAAGACCACACTGGCAACCAGTTACAGTTTTCCAGGAGCTCAGAAGCCACTTGAGGCTGCTGTTGGCATTAAATGCTCCAGGGCTTAGCCCAGAGCTGCCACGTATTACTGCAATACTGCTGTGTTAGCAGGGCACCTGAAGAGAAATAGCAAGAAGTCAGTCCAGGCAGCTGCATAAAGAATTGTTCTGAGAAACCAGCAGAAGCTAAAACCAAACTTGAACTATTCTAAACAAAAAGCCAACTGATAGAACCCAAGGACTTTACTGAAATCCCATCTGAAAAACAAAAGCAAAGTATACTACCATGGCCAACTAGGGGAAGAGCAGCGAGCTCTCACCACCTGGGGGCCCGAGGAGGACGGGCTCAGGCTCACAGTTTTACTGCTGCCATCCAGAGGACAGACGGAAGTGGCAAAGCCAGCGTGTCAGCGCATCGCTCAGTGCGTGCCGCAGCCTCCTGGGACAATGACATCTCCTGACAGCGCCACAGTGTACAACCTACACAAAGGTTAGGGGAAGACAGCTGGCACTGCCCGCTCCAACAACAGCGAACCAAAGCACGCAGCAGTACCAGACAAACCTTCTTCACGGCCAACCTCTCCCAGGCCACTACCCACCCTATTTCATCTCTCTGGTCCCAACCTTCCGAGCCAGCTGGGGCAGAAACAATGATGACTTTTATATTCTTAACTGAAAGAGCTCACAAAAACAGCCCGTTCCCCCGCTCACACCAGCCGCTAACCAGCAGGTCGGCGTCCCCGCAGCAGCCGCCCCCCGCTGCCGAGAGCCGCGGCCGATCGATCGGGCAACGCCGCCCGCACGGAGCGGAGCGGAGAGCACCGCACCGCGGGCTGCGCTGCTGCCGCCCAGCACGAGCCGCGCCGAGGAGCGGCCGTTGCTAATAAAGGCAGTGCGCTGAAGCCCGTGATGCAAGAGCCAATTACATAAAGCTCAGCTCCCCGCGCGGCACGCCTACCGCTCCGCACCAACAGCGGCGCTTCCTCCTCAGCCGCGTTAGTGCCAGCGGCAGAGCCCGAGCTGCCCACACCGCGGCCCGGTGCCCGCAGAGGGAACGACGGAGACCGCTTCCCAACAAAGCGGGGGCCATCCACGGCGTTAACTGCACACCTCTCCTCCGCGCTGCCACCCCGCCGCTCTGCCCGCGCCCCCGGCCCCGCGCACCCACCTCACCCCCGCGGCTCCGTCCCCCGAACGCGGGGCCGACAGCCCCCGCCGCACGGCCACCACGCGCCCACAGCTCCTGGGCCGTCCGGCGCGGAACGGCGATGGGCGCTGACTGACGGCCCCGCCGCCCAACCCGCGCCGCCGACAGCGGAGCCGCCCCCCGAGCCCCGCCCCGACGGATTGCGGCGGCGGGGCGGAGCCGCGGCTTCCTGCGGGGCCCCGGTGGAACGGGGCGGGGCCGGGGCGGGAGGGGCGGTGGCTGCGAGCGGGCGGCGCGCGGAGCGCCGTGCACGGCCCTGCGCCATGTTCTGTTGGCGCTGCGGGCCCTCGGCGAGCGAGCTGTGGCCGCGGAGCGGCGAGGTACAGGCGGGGGGAGCGGCGGACGCACGTCCTGCGGGGCTGGTGCTCCCGGCTAATGGTTGTCAAAGTCACAAAGCGCCTTAGAAAGCGTCAGGCCCTGTAAGCTAAGAACAACCGCAGCTGCAGCTCACGTGGCAGCTCCCTGTTTCCGCGCCCGCTCTCTTGCTTGCCTGGGTTAGCATTTCCACCGAGCCCTCGTGCAGAGCTGAGCACGGCGAGGAGCGGGCCTGCAGCACGGTGGTGGATGAGTTAGTGTGCCTTGTGGAGTGGTCCCTGCCTCGGCTCGTAGCTGGGATTTAGCAAAGGCAGGCATTTGATTAGACCCGTTCATTTTTTCATTCTACTGGCTGCTAGTATTAAAGTGTTTCTCTCGTCAATAATGTGTTGCAGGTCCTGCGAGAGGTAAATGCAAACCCCAGATTGTCTCCAGTGGGAGGACGTGTGGCCATCATCACGAATCTGAGCTTTGGCTGTTCCTGCTTTGGTTTGGTTTTTAAGTAATATCAGTGAAACCTGGTTTTGTGCCAACAGGAAGACCAGAACAAGAAGAGTGAGGTTACTGTAGAGCAAAAAAATTAGGATGTTATTTTAGCATCTGTGAAAATGATCATTTGACACATTGCTGAACTAAAGAGGTCCTCCACGTCAGCCCTTACCAACTCACCAGCTTCTTTAGCTTTTGTGCCATTGCAGCAGTGATAAAACTTCATCTGAGGAGTGTGAGGAAAGAAACAGGACTGCTCAGGCTTGCAGTATTTTTACCCTCAGGAATATCTGATTAGAATTGTAAATTTCCATGGAAGCAATGGTTTGGTTGCCATGGTGCTCAAAAACACAATTTTATTCCAAAGAGAAAAAGTTTAGTTGATATTTTCCGGAAATGGGGAGAAAGATTTAGTTTGGTGCTGCATGTTAGAAAACAGGCACAGATCCCAGCCCCTAGGAAATGAGTGCGTGGCTGTCACACAAGGGAGGATAGGTCCTGCAAATGACTTGCCTCGGGTCTGTCTGGGAGAATACAGATTGAGTTGGGACTTGTAGTGGCTCAAAGTGCGCAGCGTGTGCCCAGGATGGCTTTTTGAAGGGAAATACAACTTCAGTCCATAAAAACACTTGGATACCTTCCTGCTCGGGACCTTGCAAAACAACAGTTGTTTGCTAGGTGTATTTTGCCCTATGAATAGTGTGTTGCCTTTTATTTGCTGTATATTACATTCTGAATTTTTACAAAGGGTACATGAGCACCTTACCTCCAGAGATCTCTAATCAGGAAGAAAAAAAAATCATGTATGAGACAGGTAAAAATTAGTTTTCACAATATCTGTTAAAGCAATTCCCATTTTGGTTACAAAACAAATTTCCAGTCTCTGATCTTCCTATATAATCTAAAACAAATATGCAAACACCAGAAAAGCAAACAAGCTGCAAAAAATGTCAACAGAGGTAAATGCAATGAGCAGCAGTTCGACAAATGTCATCCCAGCTCTTCACCTTCATTTAACCCTTGCTGTTACATCAGCATCTGAGCAGTGTGTCTATAAATGAAGTTTCAGGGGTTATATTGATTATCCAGTTTAAGTGATAGGACTGGTGTGAAGGCATATATATACTTGCTGTGATTGGATCTTAACGTCATATTCATAATTTTTACCAGGTCTTGCTTACAAACTGCTTCAAATTAAACCGAAAACCACTGTCACGTGAAATGCATGCTGAGTTAGGGTTCTGTATCTCTGTAAATGGGTGTTTAAATTTCTCGAGGATAACTTACCAGTGCAGGAACATCTGCTGCCGTGGTTTGAAGTGCTCACATGTAGAAAAGTATTTTCCTTTCCTCCTCTCCAACTTGTACCTTTCTCACCTCCAGCAGAGGAACTCCTGAATTCCTGTTTAATATTCCATTCTACTAACATGAAATGAAATCAATGATCAAAATTTGGAGGTAGTACAAGCAGTGTTACGGAGGGAACAGAAGAGGTATAAATATTCTCTGCCTTACAGCCATGTAGTAGTGCTGGTGGAGCTGGTCAGGTCGCATCCATCTACTCCTGTTTCCTTCCAAGAACTGAGAAAAGCCATGAGGCCCAGCGTTGCAGGTGGAGTACAGCCGAGTGCTGTATGAAGCGGTCACCTTTGCCTGCAGAAGGAGTTCAGAGAGGAAAATAGCTAATCTGAAGTACAAGGTAAGACCTCTTTTGTTCAGGCTTATCTCTATTTTTTTTTTTTTTCTATTTTTACTGGAGTGGTCACTTTTCTATCTTTCTGACCTCTGAACACCACCAAGAGCCCTGTCTTGTGACCACGTGCCTCACAACATTTTTCCCCCAATACTTTTGCTGAGCTTAGTTTACACTTGTCACGAAAGATCATCACGAATCACTTCTAGATCACCTCAGCTGTATCACTGAAACTGCCTACAAACCTTCCTGTTTGCAGAGAGTAGAAAAACTCAGGTGACTCTAGGCTGAAGCTATTAAAGCCAAACAGTTAAACGTAATGTAGTGTGAAGTTTATCTGGGAGAGGATATCTCTGGCCTGCCAGTGAGAAAGAGATCACAAGTGACGCAACTGCCTGTTGAGTTTGTTTTGTGAGGTTAGTTTTTATCTGATAAAGAGGTTTCAAGGACTGCACGTGTACAGCCGGCACAGGGATCTCAGTTACAACCACCTGTAACTTTAAAATAATCATGGCCAAAGTTACGGTTTCTCTCATCTGCTGTATCGTCACTAAATAGCTTTTAAAAAAATTGTACTCTGAGTGTAAGAAGCGGTGAGGAGAGGAAACAGGCAGCCACCAGGTGGCATTTCCAGCCTGCTGTTAGCGCTGTTCGATTTCCGCCCCTGTCCCGGACGCGGGGCAGCAGCTGTAGGGCCGCAGCCCCTCCCTGCCGAGGGGAGGTTGGAGGAGCTGCGCTTGTCCGGCCTGGAGAAGAAAAGGCTCCAGGGACGCCTTACCGCAGCCTTCCAGCGCTTGAAAGTAGTTTATAAGCAGAAGGGAGATGTACTTTTTGCACAGTCTGATAGCGATAGGACAGAGGAGAGCAGTTTTGAACTAAAAAGGGGAGATGACGTTAGGGAGGAATTTTCTCAGAGAGCAGCAAGGCGCTGGCAGCGTTACCCGGGGAAGCTTTGGATCTCCCAACCCTAGGGGTGCTTATGGCCAGATTGAATGTGGCCCCAGGAAGTGTGGAGGCTGGAACAGGATGATCTTTAAGGTCCCTTCTAACTTCAGCCATTCTATGAGTACATTTTTTCACAATAGTTTAAAAAAAAAACAAAACACCACTGAGAAAAGCTGTAAATAAGACAAAATTGTATTTCTAAAACAAGGCGTAATAAGCATCTCCTAGAAACTGAACACCTTGTGGAATTCAGCATTTAAAGCTCTTTACAATACCTAAGCTTTTACAATAACCTTGTGAGCTAAATATTACCCTTCATGAGCTGTTCACGAGTAAACCACACTTAAAGAAGCTTAGCACTACGTTCAAGGTCGCAGGATGGGCACACTCTGTAGATGAGTTTTTATTTTAGTGGAGCAAATGGTTACAATTGGGAAAAACTGAACGTAGCTTTTGGTACGCAAGCCCTTGTAACTATGTGTGTGTTTCTCAGAGTGAGAACATGCTGCAAATACTGATCAGGACCCTGCTCTGTTAAAGCAAGTGCTGCTGCAGCAGTACATTGGTAGTTATATATAAAGTGATACTGGTTAAATTTCAATCAGAAGGCCTAATTTATATCCATAAACAATTTGGCTCTCAAGTCCATATTGTTCTTCTAAAAGACCTTTTACATTTTAAAAGGTCTTTTGTGTTACTAGTAATTGGGAAATAAATCATAGCAAAGCATAACAAAAACCTAACTCTGGCAGTGGGCAAGTCATTAAAGATGTACAAAATGTGAAATTGTTATCCATAAGAATCAACTACAATAGAAACTGCCAGTCCTAGAGGGTGGAAAGAATTGTGGCACAGCTTTTAAACACAAGTAGTGGAACAAATGCCCTGAGACTTCAGGGATAACATCTGTATTTGCATTATTTTAATATAGCAAAATCAGTGCCTGTGAAACTGAAGTCCTACACAACCATATCATTCATTAGTCTGAGATTGATGCATCAGTTAATGATATTAAACTGTTTCTTTGTAAAGGGAGTCCAAGAAAAAGCACCGCAGTATGTAGAGAGACAGCCTGTTCAAAAAAAAAGGAAGAGATGCATACATGATTTTAAAATATTATTTATTTAACTTGGTAAAGAAATTAAGATAGATTTTTTGCATTAGTAGTTTTCATAACTAGCCAAGTTACATTCATAACAGCTGAAAACACTGCATTTTATAATGTTTTTTTTAAAATTTTCCTCTAGCATCTTCCATATAAGAGTCTCAAATTTCAAACGCTGAATTAGCCCATTGGTGTTACTTTCTGTTCCTCAGTTTATTCTTCAATAAATGAATGTTTTATATCAGTGTGCAAAAAAAAAAAATTGGAGGAGTTTGGTCTAAATTCCAATCTTCCATTCCTTGTACTGTGCTCCATGCCTGCTATTTTTGTCTCCCTTTCTGAAAAGGGAGAACCACTTGTAGGTGTTCTAAGTCCTCCCTTCCCACACTTCTCCCTCTTACTTTAAGGTTTTACTTAAATGTTTACAGCTTCTTCATTTACATATTTACATACAGATTCTTCATTTAAAAAGCTGAAAGCTAATAAGCATTCGTAATTTGTCTGAAATATACAGATTAAGTAAAACATCTGAAACGCAGAAATAAAGTAACTGAAGATACACTGACAGTAGGTACAGATGACATCACTATTTTTTCTTACTGGACACAAAGTTCCGAAGAATTTTTTCACTAGGCTGCAAGCAGCAGCAATACAAAAACATGGCTTTTCTAAAGCGACTATTTTGTAGATGTATCAGGATTCGGTAGAGATTAAATCTCAAATTTGCCAGGACCATCCCTGACCAATTGCCATGGCTATGGGATGATTTGTGCAGCGATGTACATTCAGTGCAATCAAGATCTACCCACACAAAATCTTTAGAGTGAAAAAATACATGTACATTCTTAAGGGCAGATGCTGAAGGAGGTCATATTGCAGAGCAAATCACTTAACTGAGGTAGAATGTGAACAATTTAGATAGCCACAAGTACTTACCTGAATTGCTACAGATGTTCCTTCTCAACAAACTTAATGAGAGAGTTATAATTACATATGTTGCATAGGCTAAAATAATTTGTGTCTAAACAGTCTGTGCAATAAACAACATGGCCTGCTTTGGATCACAGAGCATTTACATTACTTACTTGAAAACAGTTGTACAATAGTATCTCAGAAAAGTAATTTTAAAATACATAGTTTTCATATCAGTGCCTTCATGAAGTGAGTACAGAACCTTTTTTGAGTACTGCTAGCCTGCTTTGTGTCAACAGACAACAAAGATAGTGAAAATCCTCTAAGTCAGAGGGAGCTCAGCAAACAAGAAAAATCTAAGAAAAATTTAAGTCCAGTTTATCCAAATTTCAACTATTCTTTCATCACAGACAATCAGAAGATGTAACCATCAGCACTGATTACCACTTATTTCCCATTTTATATTAAGTCAGATTTCATCTTAACTCCTAGAGAACGATCCAGATCACTATCTATTCTTTGTTCTAAAAGGAGTTCTAGTTAAAAAGATCTAAGCTTGTGTTAAAATTATGCGATTCAAATAAAACACAGCCTCAGAATATGTTTGTCCCCCTTCAAGTACAGAGTGTTGTTGGAAATGACTATCTTGCATGCTCTGTGAGTGATCTAAACTCAGGTCTATGGTCACTTTTGTGGAAGCTTTTAGATATCCCAAGGCCTTTACCAGTTTTCTTCAGGCCTTGAAGGAAGCTCGAACTGTTCTCCCCTTGAGTGGCTGAGGGGGGCGGAAGTTATTCACCATCTGGACCTTCTGGTCTTCCTCACTGGTGAAGAGGAGCATGCGGAACTTCTCCAGCTGTAAATTCAAATGAGATAATTTACTGCTTAAAAAGGCAATTAATATTAAAGTTTTTGAAAAAAATACCAAAGGAAAATATTCACTACATTAGCCTGTTATTAAAATATGTTTCAGCAAAGAATTTAATAGTATTAAAGAAAAAAAATAGAATCCCTGAATATTGAACTGGCTGACTATTCACAAACTAACAGTCTTTTAACTTGACCCCATTGCAAAGCAAAACAGTCATTGCTTGTAGACACGCAGAGTCAAAACTTAAAAGAATTGGGAGAATGTCAGAAGTTTACCTGTTTCTCAGAAATACTGATGGGTTCTTTCAGCACTACCCATATTACACTCTCGTTAAGGGGTGGTGTTGTCAAAGATCCAAGGTACGTCCAATAGTCTAGACTCAAAGGCAGGAGACATTTGGGGTTGAAGCTTCTAAATTGAGCTTTTGTCCCCTGGAAGACAATTGATACTTTACATTTCTCTTTTTTCTTAAAAAAAAAAAAAAAACTTTCAAGCACAGATTAAAGTCTTTTTTAAATAAAGTTAGAGTGATACTAAAGAGTAAGGGAGCAGAAGAGCGTGTAATGATCCAGTTGCTTCATAGCAGCTATTACCTAAGTGTAAGCCTGAAGACAGAATCAGAGAGCTATTACATTCTCTTGTGTGTCAAGTGTGACCTCTGCTGCTAGCTGATGGAGTTGATGTTTTTGCACCATGGTCTCTACAGAAGTTCAGCTTTTGTCACAAAACATCCAAAAATAGTGTAGGAAGTATATTCTGTATATAATGTTTAGTGTGATCTACAGATGTCAAGGCAAGATTCCTCATCTTGTTACTTGAAGTTTTTGATGCAGTGTATCTATTTCAGTAGAAAATCTGAAACTATGGAAAACTTGGCCTAAAACAATCAGTGCTCTGAGAGAAATAGCAGCTTTAAGAATCAGTTGACCAAGTCTAAAAGCAGAGTGAAGTGCATCAGGCGGAAGGCCAGTGCAAGAGGTGCTCTGTGTAGTGATCACCTTGACTACTACAGTCTAGGACAAGATTTTCCAGCCTGTCACTGTATTCAAAAATACCTGAAAAGTATGTAGTCACTTACAGACAGCACTGCTCAGCAATCTGTGGAGCTGCTAATCAGGAGCTGACAGAGCAGTTTACTCCTGGTGGCAAGCTGGCAGACCTTCCATCACTACAACTGAAAGTATAACACTTTCTTTCCACTAAGTGAAAGAGATCATTAACTGAACATCAAAATTTCACTTTGTGTGTCTACAACCTACATATGCTGTATGTTGCCTTCATTTTCGGTCTTTCACAAACGTGCACAAAAGAACAAATAATATGCCTACACAAGTATTGGATTGAATTTATTTTGCATATTAAAACTTACACATTTACAAAGTGCATTAATAGCCCATATAAATTGAGAGAGGATAATATTTGCGATCATCTAATTGGTCTGCACTCGACAAAGAGCAGCAGATATCAACACTAGATCTCCATATTACGCATCTGGTAAGGTATCTTGAGTTACCACTCCAAGAATAGATAGACTAGATCCCCATGGTCGTCCCCTTACAGAGCTTTGCAGCAGAAATAGGCTGAGCCATGAGCTTTGACATTTTCAAGGTTAGGCTTTGTGGAAACTGTTTATTTTGCGGAGAGTAAGAGCAGGCCTGGTGAGTCTTGGAATTTTTGACTTTAAATACTTCCTGAAAGGCAGGACCCCTGAAGAACCAGTGGGGTCAGCACAGCCTTGGGAGGCACCAGAGCTTAGGCAGACATTGAGGTCTGGAGAGGAAGAGAGCAGAGATGTTGCAAAGGAAGAATACAACTACAGAGATGTTCTGGTGATGGGAGGATTTGTGGTAGGTGGTTTTCCATTTCTGTTTGTCTCAAACATATGACTTGTTTTTAATGATATCTCAGAAAGAAGAAAATCTAAAGAGCTTAAAACTTACTTTAAATTTTACCATGTACAAAGCATCAGTGAGTCTGTTCATATTGGCATGTTCTTTTCCAATCTACAATAGTAACGGAATAGATAGGTTAAATAAGAATGACTGTAATTATGCTTTGAATAGGTAGCATATTGTTTTCTTATCTGAATCTCAAGATTTCTACTAAAATAGGTTTAACAGCAATTTGCAATGAGTTACTGCTTTCAGTAAGTCATCTGTTTTCCCTAAACACCTCTCAAATACATAGCATGGTTCTCAAACATTTGACAGTATAATGCTTTTCATCATGTAAACATGCTATTTTTATGATTGTTACCTCCAAGAAAACACCAAGTACAGCCAAGCCATCTGGAGCTGCTGCTGCTTCTCCAAATGTTGCATACTTCTTGGCATTCCAGTGAACTAAATGGAGCTTTAAAGAAAAAAAAAAAAAGAATTAAACATTAAAAATTAAAACAATTAAAAATTAATTATTAGTGATAAAAACTGTCAATATAGATTTTCAGATGTTTAACAGTAATTGGAAAGGCCTATGTCTCGTCCCAACTCTGCAGAAAATTCTCAAGAACCTCCTGATGAAGCTATTTCAAAGCTACAGATGGCACCAGCCACAATCATTTCATAGGTTGTGATCCTCAGCTGTAGTCAGGTTAACTGTACCAGCTTGGTAGAGATATATGCTGCTTTTCAACATCATGTTTGCCAGTATGTCCTTTGAGTTATGCAGACAGGAAGGATATAGTTGAGTATAGCAGACTACACCACACAACAGAGTTCTACCACTGGCAGGAGAACTAGTCTTGTGTGAGCAAAACAGCGTAGCTGTAGAGCAAGCGGAGAAACTTGGAGAAAGGGCTGCACTGGGTAGGGAGAAGTTTGGACTTCCAAGACAGGGTAATTAACAGATAAATCATTTCAGCGTAAGGAATAAAATTCTCATTATAGCCTGTGCTGACTTAACCACACTGAACTATCAGAATCCTGAGGGAAATCCAGACCCCGCTGCAAAGCTATTTGTCAACATGAATTCATCCCACCTGTAAAAAATGTTACCTCACATGGAAAAGGTTTGCCATCAATTGTATGCTCTGATCCCTCACTGTGCTTCGCCCCCCAGTGAAAGTGGAACTGCTTTAGCCGAAAGGGATTCTCAAAGGGGCCACCGCTGATCACTAGGCAGAAAGAAAGCAAAAAAAAAAAAAAAAAAAGTATTCAGGGCTTTTAGTTTCCTGTTACTAAAGCCTAACAACTGTTAGCTGCTAGTTTGTACTATTGTGCCTTTCCTAGTTTATAATATAAAAGAGGTACATCATCCAGCTATTTATAAGGGGTTAGATTTATTCATGGAAAACACCTGAATTCATGTAAAAAATAATTTGAAACAAATATTGAGTGGCTTCATAAATTGTTTCTGAAATAATACATTTGACATATGAACATATGGTAACTTTTTTATGGTTAGGCTTCTCCTTTTTAACACAAAGCCTTAGTTGAAGACCAAAAAAAAAATCCTAAAAAACATCATTGATGTGCTTCTTTTGTGCAGAAGAGCCTAAATGCATTGAGCATCAGGTAGACAATCCAGCTAAGTATTTCCTCTAAAGAGTATTCTTTCCAGTAGAGGATATCTATAATCTGCCTCCTTGAAGTATCTGATCCCATAAAAGAGGTAATATAATATGTTCCTTACACAACACCATTTAGAATCTCACATCACTTTACGAAGACAGGGAAGTGATACAGAGAAACTTCATACATCATTTAGAAAAAACACTTAAAATGAATTTTTAAGATGTTGACCATAGGTATTCTATCAGTGGCAATTCTCTTGAAGATTTATACAGCACTAAGCCAATTAAGTTTTGGTCAGCTGACAAAAACTCAAAGTTTTAAATTAAAAAAAATGAAATACACTTAGCATGTGTAAGCTTATTCCAGTCTATAGCATTTTTAAAAAAAGTAAAGTTGCAACATTGTGTGCTCCCATATGCATCATTCCAGCTGCTCTTTGTGCATGAAACTGGCCTTCCTACAGTGGTGCTATAGTACTGAAATTAAATACACACTATGTTTCGCTGAACTTCATCGAATGTATCACCTGTTCCAATGCTTTAAGAAATCTAGCTGTGTTGGATTACTGTCAGAATTTTGTTGTACCATTTATGCAAAGCTATGAGTTACTAAATCTATCTCAAATCAACTAAAAACTTTTTAACCACATTTGTGCTCCTAGCAATCCTCTTCCTGCTAAGTGTTATTAAAACATGGCACATGCATAACATAAAAAGGGCAGAGGTCTTAATTGCTTTTTGTCCCTCAGTTTATCTATACAGTGATGCATAGTGCTCTTGAATTAAACTCCTAAAGCTGGATAAAGTTCACTGGTATGTAGATATAGTTCAACTTAACTGCACAGAAGTAATTAGCAAGCTAAGATAATATTTCCAGAAAAGAATGTAAAAGTTCTCTGTAGGATGATATTTTAATGCATTTTTATGCAACAAGCTTTTGGAAAATGAGCATGTAGTCTTCCTTTCGAATTCAGTAGTTACACTTGAAAACCTGACCGTTAATTTGGGCCACTATTTAGGTCCATTCAAGATGAGGAATGTTAGAATTAAGTAGCAGGAATTTTAATCCCCTGACCCTATTGCAAGAGGTTTCCAGCACAGACAAATCACAGAAAGTAACTTGTTTTGAGTACCAAGGTATCCTATTAATCTAGAATTGATAAACACACCCAAGTAAAAGGTGAAATCAATTGATAGGTTAAAAATTATTCAGAGTATTTTTAAAAGCACACTTCTCTATTTATCAGAGACACTTTGTCTCCATTGCAATGCTGCATTTGTTGGCCTCCTTCCTTCCCATTTATATTTTTGCCAAGAGCTAGAGAAAAAAAAAATATATACAATGACAACATCCACAAGCTGCAGCCAAATCAAAATAAGCTGAAGACTGCCATTTCTAAAGAAGTTGTACTGCTATGAGGCAGTAAGGAAAGAAGAAAACACAAGCTAATAATTAATGACTGGTCCAGATAAAAATAGGCCTAGTGCAGTACAGTTAGGATGGCTACACTGTATGACCTCATCCCTGATAATCCTCTTCCCTTATCCGGCCTTATGGATGTAAACTGGGGAGTGAGCCAGACAGCACTAGCATCTCAATGTGGACCATCATGGAAACAGTGCACTGAGGAGTGTATGTACCTACTCTCCTGCTGGTTGTGGTCTAGGAGTGCTGGAGATCTGCATGGATTCCCTCTCTAGCAAACTAATAATCCCTATATAAAAGGAACCCCTGCAAACAAACAGATTTTCCCAGTACAGATGCTCTTTTTAATACAGAAACTATTCAGCTGTGAGGTATTTAGTGCTGTTAGAGAGACTCAAGTGAAGATAAGGAATAATGCTCAAGCAAACAAAATATAAATGGTTTTGTTTGCATACTTTGTTCTAACTGCAACTGCAAGTTGTATAAAGTATACTGTAGAGGATGTACTTCATCGTTTCTCTCTCTAAACCATAACATGTCGTTCCAAGGTAGCTGGTTATGCTCTAGTCTCACCTGTCTTGTCATCAATATCTTCAAACTCAACCATAACTGAATGGCCATTGTTGGAGATGTTGAGAGATGTGCAGGATTCATAGGAGATAACAAGCGGCATCAGCTTAGGGTCATAGACTGCTTTTGCAGAAATTATATCAATAGGTGACTGACGGTTCCCTTGGGCAATAGGATAAGATTTGTGCCACTCCGCAGGTCCTTCAAAACCAAAGAAAAGAAAACATTATTTTCTTCCTACTACATGCACACAATTATTTCAGGATTTCATGAGGCTTGAAGTAAAGCTTGCTGAGCAGGAGTGACTTGAAAGTTTGGCATTTGACAAGCTCATTTAAATTCTAAGTTTTGTGTTTTTATTAGCACAGTGTGCAACTAGATGGGGGATTGAAGCATGTTATACCAAATACACTGGGGAAGTCACAGCACATTAACACACTGCTGTACCTTCATTTCCTCGCACCACCAATCTCTTGTGGAGTCAGTAATTACATTTTTAAGGTAATCTGAAGTCCTTCCAAGGTGTATGCAGATGTAAGCACACTTGTAGGCACACATGCACTCCCTCAAAGAAACAGCATTTAATTCTTCCTGGGGAAGATAATGTAAAAGCTCCAGTGATTCAAATTAGATGCAGATGACTCAATCTCTTTGCTACTGACTATGCAGTTATTTTTAAAAGTCATTTTAGGATTGCAGTAAATCTTTGGAGCAACTTCATTCTTCACTCATGCCCATTACAACATCTTTCTGCCCTGAGCAAGAAGTACAGTGTGGTGATTAACACTTCTGGACTTGCTGAACCCAATAGAGCAGGGTGAAAGACCAATTTAGTAACTTTGCTCTCTCCTGCCAGAGCTGGAACACCATCAAGCTGTTTGAGATAATAAAAGCCTCTGTGTATAAAAGAATTACTTCTGACCCCTTTTTTCCACATCAGTAGTGCAAGAAGCAATTCTATTCTTCTACTGCTCATATTCAGGAAATATAAACATTAACAATTTCACTTGAAGATTTCAAAGATTTTTTTTTTTAAATGGTACCATTCTCACATAGTTCCACAAGCTCTTTTTTTTGTTTTATTTTAGTAAGCGCACCCTCTTTGAGAGTAACTAATTCAATGATCTACTAGCCTCTTATCTTCAAGATTTTTTGAAAAGTTAGACTTATAAAATAGTATGTTTTCATCAGCCTGCCTGTAAAGACTGGAGTTTAAGTGCTGTTACACAAGCTTAGACAATATCATTTGTTTCTTATAAGCTTTGTGTTAATATGTGTGGCTTTATTAATAGCACCTAGATGTCTAAATATGTAACGGCACCCACTGGCACTATGCAGCATCACTCAGTGTTCAGGTGAAGTTGGTTTTGGACTTGCAGCAATTGTAGAATAGCTGCTGCCAGGAGCCCAACAGAGAAAGGGAGGGGCTCCTGGAGGTTATGCAAAAGATGGGCTATTGGACAGCAGCAGTCATTGAGCCATCATGTTCTGCAAAGGTACAGGTGGCATGAAACGCTGTCGTACAAATCTTTCAGTAGTTTCACACATCCTCTCACTCTGACACACAGCCCTGTAGGCGGGAAGCAAGGGAGAATGACTAAATTAAAGACTGTCAAATCAGAAAGCACAATTTGTTCAATAAGAGATCTTCGATACTGATCTGTACAATTTATTCACATTTCAGAAATATATACTTGATTTTATTCACCTTAGAAGCCTAGATATCACATTTCAACAACTTCACCGAATCAGAAGATCTATTACTGCTCTACTAAGTCTTCTAAGAATTGCTTTCAGAAGGACAGCCAGTTAATCATTTTCATAGCAGCTTTTTGGAAAAGGACCCATCTGTAATATCTGCAGCCTGAGAATAAAACTGCTCAGCACTGCTTCCCTCCATTTAGGAGGAATAACAAAAGGCAGCAGGAATAAGTTTGTGCATCTTTCAGATACTACCTTCTGCAGGCAACCTATCATCAACCTAATAATTAATTAGGTGCTGTTTATGTTTGCAGACGTAGAGATGCAGGCAGCTCTGCAGGACTCAGACAGCAGTTCCAGAAACAAAACGAATGGGGGAAGACAGAAAGATGCAGCATGGAAATGCTATAACCTACCGTCATCCTGCCCATATCCCCAACTGTGGTGGCCAGTCATAACGGGACAGCTGCACCCCGCTGAGCTCTCAACTCTGCCAAGCACTGCTGCTTACCTGCCTTTATAATGGCTCACCGGGGGATCGGGTCAGCCCCTTAAAGACACAGAGCAGCCTGAGCAGCTCCTGCAGGACGGGAACAGCCAAGTTTCTCCCGCTCCTCCTTGTGCTAACACAGTGCAGGGAAAGGAAAGGGCAAAACTCGGGTCGCTGAGGTCCAAGGGCTTAAGGAGGAACCAAGATCGTCCGGGGGGGAACTAGAACGAATGTTTGAGAATTAAATTTAGGGAAAAGGAGCAGTTTTTACTCATTCTGCATAAAGAAGCAATAGCTTGCTCTGAGCATTTGGGCATGGTGATGTGCAGATTGTAATGGGAACTGCCCATTTCTCCTGTGTGCTCTGCAGGGATGAACATCACCTGGCTGCTGCCTCTCTGTTCTTACTCTCTCCAGCTGCAAAAGAATGACAGATGTTGCCAGTTATTTGTAACTACACCTTTGGAAGCAGTGCTTAGGTGAGATGGAGAACATTCTCATCTCAAAAAAGTGATTTGTGCTACACTTAAGCAAGGCAGTACCACACCAATTTAAGATAAATTGGCAATCTGTTTTTCGTTGTTGTTATTGCTGTTTTAACAGAAACCCTTTAAAAGACAAGAATGTAAATAGTGTACTTCTATTAGGAAACAGACCCTGGCAGACTAGGGAAAGAAGATGAGCTGTGAATCAGTGATGTGCTGTAACCCACTAGTTGCCTGCATCTAGCTACAGAGCTACAAGGAGATGCACAATCCGTACCTTAAAAGTTCTTGGAACAGTTTTGTAATAAGAAACATGGTTCCTTGGTAGCAATTTTATTAGATCTAAGGAGATGCCATCTGTTAAGGCAGCATTTTATAAACACAATATTGATTTTCATAAAGACAGGAGCACACAGATAGGGATCCTTCTATTATGCAATGAAGAAAATGGGAAAAAAAAATCAATGAAAGCATTTTAAGCTTTTTTTTTTTTCTTCTATTCTTATATTGCCTCGTAGCAATACATTTCCTTTTTCAGGAGCTTTCTGTGGAAGTCAGCTTTAAAACCTCTGAGATTTACTGATGCAGGCTAAATCACTCAATAAGGGATGTAAGCTGCTGTAAAGGCATCCACATGGCAGTTTTACAATGACTTACCTCAGATCCACTCCTCCATTTACTTCTGTTTAACTTGTGTGATGTGCTAAGGTCCCTGAGCAGACCAGGCAGGCAGCGGGTGCTGGCCCTGCAGGTGTGTCTGTGCAGTACATGGCCTGCACACGTCCTGCTGCATTGGCACTGGGTTAAAAGCTCAGCTGCTTACGAAGACAAAGCAGCTGGGAGAAAACTGTGATGCTTCTCATTCTTCTTCTGATGTGGCTCTGATTCAGCAACCAGATGTAGGCAGGGTCAGTCAGACAAATAACAAAACTATTGTAGACGTGGTGGGGAAATCAACTTGCCAGTGAAAAGAAATGCAAGAAGAATTTTGCACCTTAGTGAAGCAGAGGCCAGTGGAAAACTGTATTCTAGACAGGGAGCACTTCATTCAAGAGGAACTTGAAAACTGAGGCTCAAATTATGCTCTCAGGGCACAGTGCCATCAAAGTGGCCTAACGTGTGTGTTTGATACCATTCAACACTTCACCTTTTATGTCTTCACGTTCAAAAGCACTAAAGATGTGTATTTCAAAGGGAAAACCATGAGAAAAGAGAAAACATCCTGGCAACATGACAGGAAGTGGACTCTGCTAAGTGGGCTATAAAGAGCTGACTTAGAAAAGGTGAAAAAGAGGAGTGACAGTACATGAAAGATAGAAACAGCCTGAATGAAATAATAGGTATGAAGATAGCCATATTCTCTAGTATATATTTGTTTATATACACAGTACTTAATGTGTTTCCCTCATCTTTTTTTTCTTTATTGAGGCAAAAATTAACTTTTCCTTAAGGCTAGGATGATATGCTGCATATACAGATACCAGATTATTCTTTAATCCCAATTCCTGTTGACATTGACTGCCTCTAATTGTGGATTTTCACTGACTCTGCCCTGAACATATCATTTGTCACTTTCAAAGTTGCAGTAGTAATCAAATTATGGTCTCAATAGTACTAGTTTGTACCAGTGATAATTACATCCCTCTGATTAAATCCAACTTAAGGAACTGAGAAGCAGAGAGTGGTAGATGCTTAATGGGTAGATTTCTCCATTGAGAAGCTAAAAATGAGGTACCTGTGATTTCCACAGATTTCCTGCAGGTTCTGACTATACCTCAAAACTTTCTGCTCAGCAGTGAATGATAGGAAGGCAGAATTCCATCCACCATGGTGAAAAGTTTCAAGTGGTCTCAAAAGAATAATTTCGTCTTCCCCCAGTCTTCACAGTTTTATTCCTCTTGAAAAGAGAAGTAATGATGGATGAGCAGTGCAGAAGCCTAGGACAAATACATGGGTTCTTCTTCTAAACCTGTCACTGCACTGTCATACCAAATTACTGACAAACATTTTGCATTTCCTATTGCTAAATACAGAATCGTTGTTTTTGGTTTTGGTTGTTTTTTTTTTTCAAACAATTTGAGATCCCATTATTGAAGTTGCTATGTAAGTACTAACCATTACTGCCAAAAAGCTACAAGGAAACTAGCTTGCCAAATTGTAATTGAACATATAAAACTTTGAAGATTTTAGAAACTGAATTTTTAAGGTGAGCTGTCTGTATGACACAGATCTGGTGTCATTGGGAAATATTCACAGAAGGAGATTGTGTCACTTGGGGACAATGCTTTTAGTAGATATTACTGTGTCACTGTAGAGGGATGGAGCTCTGTTTTAGGAAACATAAAAGGAAGAAAACTCACTGGGTTCCAAAGTGAATGGCTGAAGGGTACTCCAAGAGCATTTGCTTGCATAACTTGGCAATTCTCTTTGCTGAGCATCTTTAATGGTGGCAACACACATTTGAACAATCTGACATGTGCCTTCTTAATTTAATAGATATGCGTCATTGCTTTTGAACAAAATATGACAGAAATACAATCAGTTTGGATATAGGCTGCTCACCCCAGAGCCTTTGGAATACAATAGATGGGAGCAGATGAAGTGTTAAAACATTCATCACTCCAGAGCTTGCCTACACCTCAGGTTCTTGAGAGTATCTGGTTTATCCAGACAGCTCATCTCTCTTCTTATATTGCCATTACTGATGCTGCCAGTTTCTAAATGGATGTCATGCTAAGATGATACTAGGCAAGGAGGGGCAGAAAAGAGGAAGTGGTGCCTGGTTCTGGGGAGCTCCCAGCCTCTACACATCATTTGTGCTGTAACTTGTCTTTGGCTTTTAAAGACATATGTATGTGGCTGCCTTATCCCAGAAACAGGGAACTATGTGTGAAAGGGTAATTCTTATAATTTATGTCTTGACCAGTGGAGGCCATGTAATTATAGCAGTCAGCAGGTACAGAACGAGCCAATTTTTTATTTGGGAAGACAGACTGTTCCCACTAAATATTCCGCAGTTCCTCAAGTGTCAACAGGAGGAAAGATTTACTGTGAGAGCAAACACAGAGCCTGAGAAGAAGTAAGTTTGGGGGGGGACACAGCATATGGGAAAAGAAAAGAGGAAGCGCTATGCTATGTTGAAACGTCATCTGCAAAGTATATAGCTCTGCATTATGATTGCACTGCTGTGTATTTTATGTCGGTGGGTAAATAGCAGACCGAGTGTAGTACAGGGCAGTGTGATGGCCCGTGTGGGCTGACGGAGCTGGAGCCAGGCACGGCGCCGGGGCTGCTCTGAACTGACAGAAAGGTTGGCAGATGTCTCAGTCCTATCCTTGTGGTAAGATCTACACTGATCTTACATGGAAAAGATTTTGTAAGAGAAGTACATAGAGAGAGGTACACAGTACAGCAGGTTTGGGGTTTTACTGTCCGCATATTGATAAGCAATGACTGTAACAGTGCAAACTGTCTTGACAACGCGTCCCTGGGTCTGTGTGACGGCGGGTATCCGAGGGACCACCGAGGCTACAGAAGCCCCACAGCCCCACTGCGCGACCTGCGCCGCCGCCCACATGGGGCCGACGGCGGACAGCGGCGCTCAGGGCTCCTCAGGCCGCCCCGCCCCGCGGCCGCGCCTGCGCCTGCGCAGCGCCCGCCGAGGGGAGCGCGCGGCCATGGCGCAGCCGGGCAGAGCCAGCCTCAAGGAGCAGCGCTACGACCGGCAGCTGAGGTAGCGCGGCGCGGCCGCCGGGGCTCCGCGGGGCCGCCTTACCCGCAGCCTGCCCGCTGGAGGGCCGCTCGTTGCGGTGCCCGGCCTCGCCTTTCGCTTCGGGGCGCGCTCGTCTCTTCCGCCGGCGGCCTCCCCGCGGCCGTGGGGCGGAGGGCGCTGCGGCGGGACCGGCCGGCTGCCGGAAGGGGCTCGGATCGGTCCCGCCGTGCCGCTGGGAGTCCCCGTGCCGGCCGTGAGGAAGAGTTGCCCGGATTGGGGGGTGGGCCCCTGTCTGCAGTGCGGTTTGTTGGGGCCGGGGCCCACCTTCAGGTGTTTGCTAAAATTTGGGATCGTTAGCAGGAGCCGAAATACATTCCGTGTCTCTTCAGTAAGCGCGCTGCGCGCTGCCGAGCGGTGGAATCACAGCGCCGTCACATCAGCGCGGCGGTCCGGAGCGAGCGCTGCCCGGCCGCAGCTTCAGCCCGGGCGTTTCTGCCGCTCTGTTCACGTCTGTCCCACCTGCTGGCGCTATGGTTCTGGTTCCCTCTTGTTTTTAATGTTCTGACGTTAAACGTAAACACATAAGAGAAGCTTTATTCATTATCTATGTTAACTGTTGTATACATGGCCCAGGCTGGCTGCCCCTCCACCCCGCAGCTCGGTGTCTGCCAGCATCTCAGGCTATAGAAGTGTATCATTTATAACAGAACCTATGGAAAAAAAAAAACCTCTGTTTTAATATTTCTTTCCAATGGTAACTTTTGCCTGAGGAGTGTTTTGACCCATACTGATGGCTTAAAAGTTAAGTGTGTTACAGTAGAAAAATGTGTGCCTGTTTGTAGGGAGTAAGGATGGAGAAAATGAAATGCCGCTAAATGAGTTTGTTCTTTAAGAGATAATCAGGTTTGTCACAGAAGTTTTCAAAGTGAAAGCTTATTTTAGTTGGTGCTGGTTAGCCCTTCTCAATGGCTAATGGGAAGTAGTGTGCCAGCCTTCATTTGTCATGTTTTTTTTTTTTTTAATTTGTTTATTCATTTCTTTGTATTCACTTTACCAACAGAAATGAAACACTTGCAGAATGTTTATGTTTTTATTCCAATATAGACTGTGGGGTGACCATGGGCAAGAAGCTTTAGAGTCAGCCCATGTTTGTGTGATAAATGCAACGGCCACAGGAACTGAAATACTCAAAAATCTGGTGCTACCTGGTGAGTAAATAGCAGTTGTACGTGCTTGGTGATGTAGCTGGTAGGTTCACATAGTGTCTGGTTAGTCACACTTTTTCTTTTTTCCCACCAAGGTATTGGTTCATTTACAATTGTGGATGGGAATCGGGTCTCTGGAGAAGACGTTGGAAATAAGTAGGTTTGTTACTGTCTTTGTATCCAAATGAGGAAGTAATGGGATTTCATAAGTTTTTCCATCCCTGTACTCTTTAAATTATACAAAATTATTCATACTGTTAAGTCTGTGTGTTTTTCTCCAAGTCTTCTGTGGCTTCCAGTGTTTGTGACAAATACAGCATACACTATCAGCACTTTGATATTTACTGCTAAACTTTTTTCCTTTAGTTGCTGTTTTCATTCCTACTTTCTTCATACACTGTGTTTATAAGGGCAACGGTATGCTCACTACAAAAATACTTGTAAATAACTTGTTAGCTGTTATTGAGAAATGAATAAGATTCACTTTCACCTCATTGTGGTTCAGGTTATCTTCTGCAGTGCCATAATAATTTTGCTGACAGAATGTATTTTCATTGACTGGCTGTTGTGAAACCATGACCGATAATCCTTCATTAGGGTTCATAGCTTCAAAGAATATGCAGCTGGGGGATAGGATAAGGAACTCTGCCGATCATTCCTACCAAAAATAATTTATCTTTACTAATTCTTTCTCCTATAGTTCAGGCAGATAGCTACAAATATCTGACTTTCTAGGGGGTTACTTGTGGGGTAAGGATATTCTGTAACATGAAGAAATAAGTACTAATGAGTCATTAATGAGCCTTGTGAAAATGAATCTGCAGTATGATCCTGGCTTCTGGGGGGTTTGGCTTGTCTTAATTTTCAGGTTGGTGGCCAGGCAGTGGAAGTTTTCCTTAAGAAGCTGATCATGAGGAAAATAAAACAAAGGCAGGGAGGAGAGAAGCAGACTTCAATGGGAACTTTGTTTGTGAGAGTCAACAACATATTTTACAGTACAGAAGGGGGCTTTTAATGTTATTTTTCTTTGAAATAAAAATTCACGTTTTGTGTTTTTTTTTTTTCTTGTCTCCTTTTCAGTTTCTTTCTTCAAAAAAGCCACATTGGTCAGGTAAGGATGTACCTTTAATGTTTAAAAATGTCTCTAAGTTTATTGAAAGAACAAATGTATTGAGTAAGTACTCCTAACTCTACATCTGAGTAATTCCCAAAACATACATATTAGGTTAAAAAGTCTGTATTCTTTAATAAAATTTCCCATGCTTATTTTTGAGTTCTTCATAAGTGAGAAGATAAACTCAGTTCTGGAAAGATTGAATGAAGAAAATAAGATCTGGTTGAGAATGTCTTTGGAAGTATGAGGCGGAAGAGAATTGTGGTTGAAGGAGTAATGCTTAGAGCAGAGGGTGAGTGGATGAGGGGGTTGAAACAGGAAAGTACAAAGTTGGAACAGGAAAGTATAAAAAAGCTTTGAGAAACTCCTAATAATGCTCCAGCAAACCTGGAAATTCATAAATAGCTTTGCAGTTGTTTGGCACCAGTTTTAGTGATATTTTGAAAATAAAACAAGTGCATACTGTTATGGCTGGTGTATTTTTTCTCTAGATAAACAAAGCTTGGAATATCTTAGCTTATGAAGAAATCTGTTTACCATGTAGCAAGTGTAGTACTAATGTACTACATAAATTGCATTTCAAGAAGCTAAACCTTGTTTTCATTGCTCCGGAACAGAGTCGTGCCCAGAGTGCTACTGAACTTCTGCAAGAATTGAATAGTGATGTTTCTGGAAACTTTGTGGAAGAGGTTTGTTTTTCTTCCCAATTATTTGTGGATTTATTCTTTTCTTAATTGTTACAGCATTATGACTGTGAAATAATAACTAGCTGTTGCCTATATAGTGTGGTAGTTTAAGTAGGTTCATGATAAAGAATTTTGAAGAAGGTGGTCTTAAATTTCTGAAATTAGATCTGTGTATTTGAGCATTATTTTGTAATTTCATCACCACTTTGTTGTTTTTGCTTAATGTTTTATATTCAAAGTTGAAAATACTTTGTTACCAGTAATTTTTGTCATGTTTTGTGACACATTTTTTTTCTACTACTCAGAGTCCAGAAAACCTTCTAGACAATGACCCTTCCTTCTTTAATCGATTTAACTTAGTGGTTGCAACACAACTATCAGAAAGGTAAAGAATCATCTAAAGTTGTTAAAACTCAGTGCGTTGCCCTCCCACCCCTCTTGTTTACCGGAAAGCAATAGAAGTTATGCATGTCTGTAAAAGAGGTCTTTTGTCTTTCACAATTCATTGACTTTTTTTTTGCCTAATTAATCTTCAGAGCATTTGTGACAATGAAGTTAAATATAAATAAGACAATGGATAAACATATTACCAGGTTATGATAAATTCCTGCGTGAAGTCCTTTTTTGTAAGGGAATTAATTGCGTGCACTTAGAATCATGATGGTAGAATTCTCATAGAAAGCTTTTTACATATGCAGCTTGTGCAAGAGTTGACTTCATAGTTAACTATTGCTGTTTTCTGATATATCTGAAAAATGAATTGTCTTTTTCCTTACAGTACGGTGCTACGCTTAGCTGAACTCCTCTGGAATTTTAACATTCCTCTGCTGATCTGTAGGACTTATGGACTGGTTGGTTATATGAGAGTCATCATCAAAGAACATCCAGGTTAGAGGATTGGGGTTTTTTTTGAGATTGTTTTCCATATATAAGGTCAAAAACTTGAGATATTCAGCATTTCTTAAGTTTCACATGGTTTGCAGTTCCTCACCAGTATACTGTGGAAAAGTTCATCGGAACTATGGACTGCAATAGATAGGTTTCAATTTTACTATCTTCTGACATTAATGTACACAAAACACTTTGAGAATCAAGCAGCTAACCCAGCAGGTGATGCACTGCATTTGATGTATAGGTTTGTGTTGAAGGTTGGGCATAAAACAATGAAATACATTGCGTAACTTCTTTACAGTTGTTGAATCTCATCCTGACAACGCATTAGAAGATCTGAGGCTGGACAAGCCATTTCCAGAACTGACAGAGCACATTCAGTCTTATGACTTGGATCATATGGACAAAAAGGTTGGTATGTGGTTTGCACTGTGTTCCCTAAGACGTGCTGACGCAAAACAAGGATTCTGTGAGAATATCTCTTGGCAGATTTTTTTTTTGGTGGTGAAACTTAGTTAAATAGAGGTAACAGTCTAGGCACTGCTTTTAACATGTGGCCCAAATGTTACTGTCTGTAGCTAAATCTCTAGCAAGGAGCAGATCTTAAGAAATAAAGAACATTCATGGGCAGTTTGTTAGTAGACAGATTATGACTTCCTTTCTGTTGCAGAGCTTTGCAGTGTGGCTATTTGTGCATAATAGAAGTTCCACTTCAGAAAAGTTTCACTTAGCTCAGCCACACTTTCTTAAGACAAAGGGAGAATAATTTGTGTGACAGTGTTTAGGAAATGTTATTCCAGAATGAAAATGTGAAGCATGGCATATTTAAGTAGTGGATGTAGTAGGGGATATTAAAGTTTACATTTGAAGTTTGTGATTTGTCTCTTGTTTTTGTCTCTTCTAAGCTTGACAGTAGTTTCTATGCTTTTCAATTATAGGACCACAGCCACACTCCATGGATTGTGATTGTTGCCAAGTATCTAACAAAATGGTTCAACGAGGTATAATGCAAAACTGACAAGTTATTAGCCTATTTTTATAATTTTTATTTCCACTTCTACAGAGTTGTCTTTTCTAAACTAGCTTATTGTTTTGGTAGTATGTAACAAGATGGAATAATAAAAATATTCTAATTGAAATACAAAGAAATGTATGTGAACTTGGTCAGACTTGTGGAATTTAGCAGTCTGTAGGCAATGAAGATGTTAGTAAGTATCTTTAATACAAACGTCTTGTTTTTAAATTTAGAAAAGTGATCAGTTGCCTAAAAGTTACAAAGAAAAAGAAGCCTTCAGACAGCTGATCCGGCAAGGTAATATATATCCTAAGAATTTATTTCCTGTACTGTTAGGAATGTGCTAGTTCTCTCAAGGTTAATTTATGAAAGTCTGCTGGTCTGTTCAGTGTGATCTTTTTGCAACCTGTTTGCGTAAAACAGATGAATCTTAAGATTCCCTGATTTGCTTACAAATACAGTTTGGCAGTGTTTCTTACTGTTTAAGATCAAGAGTAAACGTGCTTTTTTGATTTGGGTGAGAGGAGAGGCACTGAGAAAATCCTGCTGAAAATGTTGATATTAACATTGCAAATGCGATAAAGAAGAAAGTAGCTTTTGACATTGATTTTGCTGCTGACTGAAAGCACTTTGGTTGGCTGACCAAATTGTTGGTAAGCATTGCAGTCCTGAATTATTGGTCAAGGGAGAGATTATGGAGCTACTGAATATATTGCAGTCCAAGAACAGGCTTCATTTGTACAGGTGTTCCAATTGAACATCTTTTGCAGATCAAATTAATGAGATGTTTTTGACATCTAGAAATACGTTGTCTTAAATGGTTGAGAAATGGTGTTTCCTCATTTAAACATGACCTACATGTAAGTTGCCTCTAAGAATGGTTCTGTCACCTTCATCTGTAGTGTCTGATTAAATTAGTATTTTACTGGACTCCTCTTATTAATTGAAATTGCTGTCTGGATTCATAAGTATTTACCTTAAAAAAAAACAAATTAAAAAAAACCAGAAAAATAAGATCAGAGGGAGAGTTTAATTTCGTTTAATTTCTTTTTAAGCAGCATCTACCTTAATTTTGTGATTGTTAACTTAATTATTTTTCTCACAGAAATAATTGTTATTCTTGTGGTAAATAACTTCTATTAAACATCAGCACACATGTATATGTGGTTAGTTCTGGCAGTATGTTTTGTTTGATAATTTCATTTTCTGCTACTGAGGTTTTCATGCCTCATACATACAATACCAATCTGCTCTGTTGGTGAGGCTGAAATGATGAAATGTTATTTTGGGGCATTGTGATGTGTGCTTTTTCTTCAATAAGGTATCTTAAAGAATGAAAATGGGACTCCAGAAGATGAGGAAAACTTTGAAGAAGCTATAAAAAATGTGAACACAGCATTAAATACTACAAAGGTAAAATAAATGTACAATAATTTTGAAGTGGTATCAAATGCTTTACTTTTTCAGAACATTCACTTTAGCACAGAAGTTCCATGTGCAACATGGATATGTAGGTAAAAGAGGATGAGTACAATTGTAAAATTGAAATTATGTGCAGTGGAATAGAGCTGAACTAAGTGACTGTAGCTTATGCAAACTTTTGATTTGCTTATTCATGAAGGGAAGCTGCCCTCCTGATGACTTGAAAGAATAAGACAACATCCAGAGCTTATTATTGTGTTTCTCTCAAGCTTCTACAGCTTTAATCTGCAAAGGAGAATCCAAAAGGCAGGTTGCTGTAATAATACAGAATTAGCAGTCACTGGTGGGGATGATCTTTGGTTTGAGTGTATTGCTAGAGGTCAGAAAGTATTCCTTGAAGTTTGTGCTGTATCAAAGCTACTGGCTACAGTATTGATTCTATAAAGAAATGAAGGCTTTCAAATGAAGACTAAACAAATTCTGAGATCATTGGGATTGGATCACCTACGTAATGAGTATTGAGGTAATTCAAGAGGTAAAATCAAGTAAATACAAATTCAGATGTTTTTTACAGATTCCAAGGTGTATTGAAGAGATTTTTAATGATGATTGCTGCATAAATCTCACAGAACAGGTAATGAGTAATTAAAGGTTTGATACATAAATGTAGAAAAAACATTATAAATAATGCTTAATGTGTGTAACTTTCTTGTGCATTTGTAGTCTCCTTCCTTCTGGATTCTGGTTCGAGCTGTAAAGGAATTTGTGGCAAATGAGGGGCAAGGATGCTTACCTGTCAGGGGCACAATTCCTGATATGATAGCAGATTCTAGTAAATTTATCAAATTACAAAATGTGTAAGTATCCTTTGTTTTGTGGTTGTTGTATCTTTTTAGTAACAAGTCATCTCTATTTCATCTCTATTTCATCAGTTCAGATCTGTATTTAAGAAACAAACAAGAAACAGTATGTCAGAGGTGAGAAGGGGATGAGAAAACCCTGCAGACTTGGTCTGTCTACTCCTATCTGCTGTCTGGAACTAGGGCATAAGTTTTTTTTCACATGTCCTAGTTTCCTTAAGTATTAACTACCTTTCTTAGTTTCAGATGTAGTAAAGACCTTCCTACTATAAGAGGTCCCATACCCCAGCTACTACAGTCTAGAACCTTTACTTAAAATCATTTATTAAACACACTTTCGTTTTTCCCTTGAAAAACTTGCAAGCCTGCTTACAGAAATACTATTTGCTAAATACTTAATTGTAATCAATCCACTTTGAAAGAAATGCTCAGTAGAGGGTGAAGACATGGGAATGAACACTGTTTGCAAATGCTAAGCAGCATCAGCATGGATCAGGATTTTAGGAAGGCTATCTTTGAATATGTTATCCTCAACATAAACTTAATTATTCTTGTACATCCTGGACATGATGCAAATTATTTGGCCAAAAAGACTTAAGTGTTAGTGTATTTTCAGCAATTAATGAAACAGTAGGAGCCCAATGAAGGGCATACAGCTGCTCTTCTAAAATTTAATAGTATTACAAACAATTGGAATAAGAATGTTTTTTGCACTGATAGGTTTCTAGAGTGGTTATGCATGTAATGTGTAAATGAACAGCTCCGCTCTGACAGGCAGTTGTACAGAGAGGTAATAAGTACATGCATGGCCTTCAGGTAGCTCACTTGCATTTGTGGTGCCTTGTCTTTATAATATAAACCAAAAAGAAATGGTCTTCACTGTCAAGTCTAAGATTGTAGTTTTATGCTATTATTATTAAAACTATTTTATTATTGACAGGTACCGTGAAAAAGCAAAGAGGGATATTGCTGCTGTGGGTAGCCATGCTGCTAAATTGTTACAGTCCCTAGGCAAGGTAACTACAAATATATGGTATTTCTAGCAGGACATAAATATTTTTCTTTTGTTCTGTACAGGTCTAAGCCAAAAGAGACAGATAAGAAAGAGCTCAATTATATAATTCCTTAGAAAGTACCTAAGTAACTTCTATTGACGTTTATTATCTGTGGTCTGTTTCATTTATCACTTTTGGTCTAGTCATATAAAATAAAAACAAAATACACAGATGTCTGCATTATTCACTGATCAAAGAACTTATTTTACAAAAGCAAATAGTTATTTCACAATTAATGTGTTAATGTCTCAAAACATGGCATGTTTGGCCATTGTATGTACTGTGAGTAGTATATTCTCTGTTCTAGGCACCTGAATCAATTTCGGAGAGAGAATTGAAATCACTTTGTGAGTATGCTTGGATTCCATTGCAGTGATTATGAAAATAATGAAATGTTTGGATGATCATGGAGTTATTAAATGTTACCTCAATATTTGAGCTTTTCAAGTGTTTGAGCATTTGCGTCCCTCATCTTCAGTGGGGGCAATATGTTAGCGTGTTTCAGTAGTGAGTCTAGAAAGACTGGCTTTAAAATAGATGCAGTACTTCTCAGGTCCAAGTGTCATGCAGCAGGTTGCCTCTGCTTCCTGTCATTAAATACCTCATTGCTCGCGTACAGTACAAACGTTAGAGTGTGTGAGCTCTGTATATGTCTTGTAGTCTGTATAGGTAAAACAAGGATGTAGGAGGGAGGAGTACTACTCATGGCAATTCAGGTTATCTGTTTTGAGTATGCATATGTGTGACCACACAGCAGTCTGAATCATCTTGCAACTGGAAAATTTTCCTGTAAGCATGCCATCAAGAGCATGCTGCACCGATCGATCTTTTGCTACATTTTTTTGAGTTCTGGGTAGTACCTGCACATTGGGTTGGTTTGTTGCAGTAATACTGGAAGAGAACCATTTTACTGCTTATTCTCCATTTGTATTCTAACAGTACAGCTATATGTTAAATAGTAGAAAATAGAAACCCATGTTTGTTTTCAGCATGGAAGAGGACAACGTGAACCTGATGGCTGTGGTGGGGAAATTACTGTAAAGGAGATGCACACACTGTGGGATGTTACATTAATGCAATAGTTATGTTTAGAATCCAGAACCAAATAAGCAAAAAAATAGATCTTAAATGCTTGTGAATTATAGATGTAAATGTTGACTAATACTTAGTAGTTTCTTCTACCGGAAGAAACAAGTGTCAATACAATGATTAGTTTTGTTTGATTTTAACAAATCAGAGATATGGATTCATAGATTAAGTAATTGATCACACATTCAGTAAGTAATGCTCTTCCTTTTGCACCTTCTGCTTAGGCAGCAACTCAGCTTTTCTTCGTGTAGTGAGATGTAGATCTCTGTCTGAAGAATATGGTTTAAACACTTTTAACAAGGATGAAATTAGTAAGTACTCCTTTTTGACGCATGCTTTAATTGCTTTTTCAACATGAATGGTTTGGTGATCAGAGTGAATTGTGTTACACATACTATTTCTTTATGTAGTTGTATAAATTGCCATCCACTGGAATTGTTTTGTCAACTCCAGAATGTTGATTTAATTCTAATTTTTAAAAAGGTCAAAGATGAGCTTACAGATCACTGTAGGATTATTCTTTATTTCAAGTTTTATTTATGATTGCACATAAATAAAACACTTTCTTTAAAATCTCTTTTCTGTATGTCAGTTTTTTGACTGAGCTGGAATGGTGCTTTTGCCTGACTGTAGATTTAGCAATAATTATCTTAGCCTTTCACAGTTCAGGTTTTCAGTATGTAAATGTAACTACATTTCTATTTCATTTATTTTATAACAATTCATTATATATTTTTGGAGCCTGCATAAATTAAAAAGAAATCCAGAAATTTTTTACGTCAATTTGTTTAGATGAAGGCCTTGCAAATCCTCTAGGGCTTCTGACAAAAAAATTACACATGTGTATAAACTAGTATAAACTAAATGCATCCATAAGCCTTGCATTGTTCCTCATTTTGGTAAAAGCTCCTTGAGTTAGATGATAGCATCTAATGCATTTAAGAAGCAGTTATTGCTTAGAAAGATTACTAAACTGTGTGTTTTATAATTAGACATAATTTGTGAAACATGCATTGCAAAGCCTGAAACTAACAGCTTATGAGTATCCCAATTAACATAGCAGCTGGCAGTTAAAACATGAATATCTTCACTGACCAGAGTTTATATCAAATATATACAGTATGGTTTTGTCATATGAAATCATGTACCTGTCAGCTGACCCATTTATATTTCCAGTGGCAAGTTTTTCTTTTTTCTTTCTTTTTTTTTTTTTAAGATTTCTGCTTACAACAGAAAATACCTAAGAAAAATACTTCATTTCAGCTAGTTAAAACCCTGCCTTTTGCCTTATAATACCAGCTAACCTTTTCTCTTGCTGTTTTCAGTTTCTAACATGGATAACCCGGACAGTGAAGTAGTGTTGTACTTGATGCTACGGGCTGTTGATAGATTTTATAAGCAGCATGGTAGATATCCAGGTATGTTTATACAAGCTATGTTAGTGCAAGAAACATAGAAATCCAATAGTTAATACCATACTAGTTAAAAATTCCATGTAAGACATTTGTTGTTTTCCACGGAATGGCCAGGATTGGAAGAGACCTCAAGGATCATGAATCTCCAGCATGGTTTTTGTTTTCATACTAATGCGACTTTAATAAAGCACAAATTGTATTATGTTTTTGGGGGGGAAATTTAAGAAATTTATCTAAATTGATACCACTGAAGTGGTTTATGAACTAATTCAGCTTCACAGCAATTTGTTATTATCACGAGGAGCACCAATAGAATGATTAAATGCTAGTCTACTATTAGTAATATTAGTTGACTTCTTTTTCTGAAAAATCTCTAGTTAAGCTGTGTTTTAACCTGAATAATTTTGAATATAGTCTTACAGTTCTATGATGGAATGGTGAATTTATTTTCCAGGTGTCTACAACTATCAAGTAGAAGATGATATTGGAAAACTGAAGTCATGTCTTACTAGTTTCTTACAAGAGCATGGTTTGTCTGTAGTGGTGAAAGATGACTATGTTCATGAGTTGTAAGTATAATACCATAAGAGCCACCTTGTAAAACTGACCTGAAAATACTAACTGTTACTTTGCTGTCCAGTTGTCGCTACGGAGCTGCTGAACCACATGCTATTGCTGCCTTCATGGGAGGTAAGAATGCTGTTGTGTTTCTAAGGCCTGTAAATAACAAAGCAAACTGCAGTTGTACCTCCTTTCCTTCAGAATCTATTTAAGCCATGGGCTTGTCAGAGCTAATACTGTTATCGTGGACTGTAGTCAAAGTCCTTTGTTCTTCAGTTGTGACTCCTGATGGCAATGATTTAGAGTCAGTAAAAGAAACCAAGTAAACTAAAAACAATCCAGGTGGATTTATTATAGCATATTAATATGAAGATTTTTTTAAATTGACTGAAAAAGGCTTTTTTTAAGGGATTACTTAAAATAATTTTAAAATCTGATATTCTTTGTAATACCAAATGAATTACACAATTTTAAAGGAAAATATGCACAGTGTTAGTTCTGTGTTGAGTACTGGTTAAATACAAATAGCCGTTACCATTCACCTTAATACCAGTAGATTGAATTATCTAAACAAAACGTTTTAAGTTAACTCGTGCATCACTTCTGGGTGATCTTCTGATTGATGTGATGCAGTACTAGAAATGGTTACTTTAAATGCAGTGTAGATTCAGAACTTCTGATGAAGCAGAAGTGGGTATGTGTGGTGCTTTAGGGAAGTATGTAAAGTTATTTTCTGAAGAAATCACAAAATTTGTTCTTCCTACAGTGGAGCATGAAGTTGACAGTGAAGTGACCCTTTATTTTTTACACTGTTACTGTTGAATTGACATACTTGAGTGGAACTTTTAAAATAGAACTTTCCAATGTCAGTCCTTCGGCGATCACAATTTGTGCTTGTGTATGCCTGTACATGGCTGCTGTGTAGATATGTGCCTAGAGAAACGTGTACAGCAGAGTGCACATCCAGCCAGAGCTGAGGCTGTCAGAGCTCTCAGAGCTGGGCTCAGTGTGCAGGATGAAAACCTTGTCTTTGTATGGCCTCAAGTGACCTTGTAACTATGTGACCTTTTGTTGTTTTTTTTTTATAGGAGCTGCTGCTCAGGAGATAATTAAGGTCATCACGGGGCAGTTTGTGATTTTTAACAACACCTATATTTACAGCGGGATGTCACAGACGTCAGCCACTTTCCAGCTGTAGGATGAGCATATCCGTTCGTTGCTGCCGAGCGGTGCTGCAGCGCTCCGTACACAGAGCTGGTGCGCCACGGGGCGGGCCGTCGGGCAGAACCCGCGCACTGAACTTCTTGGTTGTCATGTTTTTTGTTTTTTGTTTTTTTTTTCCTCCTGAGGACGAATAAAATGATCCCAAATCCTGACTGGAGCCGCAGTGCGGGCCGGGCGCCGGCTGTGGCGGGCGGGTGGGGCGGGAACGGCGCGCGCCGGGAGCGGGCGGCTCTCCTCAGGCGGGAGGCGGGGCGGGGAGCGGGTGGTGCCGCCGCCGTGGCGACGGATAGCTGGGGCATCGGTAGCTGTAAATGGAAAGCGGGGCTGGCTGCTTTCGTCAGGTTGGCGCAGATATTTCTCAGAGCCGTTGCTCTACTTCGAGAACGATAGCTTGTCTGTTGTTAACGCTGGTTTTATTGCTGCTGGAAAGTTTTCACCTGCAGCTAGGCCACTGCTGAGAGCTTTGAGTCGGTGACTGCGATGCTCGCATCAGCCTTTCTTCACGTGTGGGACTTAGAGCTTGGTTATGGAAAATGGCGTGATCCGCCTGCGTGTGTTTGGGATCCTGGGCGGCAGTTAGCTGAGGCTGCCCTTCGGTTCATCCCAGCACACCGCGGGTCCCGGCCTGGAATAAGCCGCAAGAGCTGCCAACGAGCCTTGGCTGCCGTTCCGTTTCCTGAGCGGGCGTCACGCTGACTGCTGTGCCCAGATCAGAAATGGAGTGCGCCAGGTTGATGTAGAACCAGTGTTATGGATGTTTTCGTTTTACATATTGTGCGTGTGACTTCGGTGACCTAAAATAAAGACTTAGTGTAAGAAATACTCAGTGCTAGGGCTCTTGCTTGTTACTGCCTTTGATACTAAAAAAGCAGTGCAGTTTTGGTTTAGTGGTGGTAGGAAGGAGATGGATGGATTTGTATTGTATGTCAGATGTAATTATGTAACGTTATCTGGTGATCTCACTGTCTTTTGGATGATGACAGAATTGGCAGCCTGCTGTAAGGAAAATCTGAGGAGATTTAGTGCATTAAATGGCAGCACTGGATATATTTGTTTTAACTGTGGGTGGGTTCTTTGAGCAATTCCACACTGCCTTCGTAGGTCACCAGGTTGCTGCAAAACATTAACTATGAAAGCCATTGGCATAACACAGTAGCTATAAATACTGTCCATATGAAATAGCATTTCTAAAGGAAGGCTCTGCCATGCAAGGCCATATTAAACTCTGTGTCAGATGATAGCGTAAAATTTGAAAGGTGTAAAATTATGTATTTTTAAATAACAAAAAAGTTATTTAACTTACACTCTGTATGATGCTACAGACACTGCTGATCTCAGCAAAAAGAAAATGCTTTTTCCTTGCACTTATAGAACACGAACAGGGATGCAACCAAAAATGGAAAATCAAAAGGTGCAAAAAATGCAATGTGGTAAGATACCTGAAATCATTTTCCTTTATTACCTAAATCTATTTTACAAAGCTTCAGTAGATTACGACAAGACTTTCCAAGGAGGGTGACTTGTTAGAGGGAAATGTTCTTTTTCCTTGTCAGATTTTAGGATTCCTGCCTTGTTCAAACAATAAATAATGTTACCACAAAGTCACTATCCTGCTAATATTTACCCATGTTTTTCTAGTAATTTTTTAAAGAAACCCACAACTGTGCAGGTGCTTCAGATATACAGTATCTGCTGCTGCCAAGTTAGTAAATAGTTATTAAGTAAGTAATTACATTATAACAAAAGTCTAAGAAACAAGTTATCATAGTCATTTATCTCCTCGGGGTTGTATGTAGTTGCCCCTTTTCCCAAATGCTTTGTATTAACCTGCTAACGTAAGCACCTGAGTCAAGGTGCTACCTCTTGTGCAAGTGATTCAGTCTTCTTTAAATAAATACCAGGTAGCAAGCCTTGGCATCTAGCTTGCCATCTAATCCTCCTGGATTCCTTTGCTAATGCACTCAGGTTTTCATGACTCTGTATTGTTCACTAAATAAACTTAATGCAACTTGCAAGTGGAAAACGTACTATTTAGTAAATTATATCCCGTTTACTAACAATTATTGATATTTACAATAAGATAACAATGAAAGACCAGAAATATTAGAATGAGGCTGCTACTTTTAGCAAAGCAGTGCTCAAATAACTTACTATGGATCTTGCTCAAATCACTGTAGATAGGGATATCCATAGCAGGATGTAGGTTATGCTTGCTATGTAAAGATGTATAAAAGTGGTAGCTCCATGCTTTTCTTGTGCTCTTTTTTTTTTTTGTTAGATTACGTATCCATGCTATGTTTTGGGGAAGTTTTACTTTAATACTAATTGAATTTATATGAAGAAAAGATAACTCTTCATGTGAAACTTCCCTTTTTATGTTTAGATATGAAAACAGATTTGAACTTACTGCTTGAATGCCTTAAATACCGGATGGACTGCCCTTCATCCCAGAAAGAGACTTTGATCACTATTTATTCAATTTGTCAACAAAATAGTAAGAACCATTTTTTCCTTGCAAACAACACAATCATTTCCATTTCCAATGTATTTTAAGAAATTGGCTGTTACTGTGGGCAGAAAAAAATATTAGCCAAAGGACATAAGACTTCAGGAACTGTAACATCTTAAGATTTTTTTTTTTGCACAGTAACAAAAGTAAAATTTTAATTTTTTTTTCCTGTTGTAGGTGAAGCATGTGAATATTTACGAGAAATTGGTGGTTTGGAGTTTATAAATGATCTTGCAAAGTCAAGTGTTCATGGCATAGTGAAGGAAGCGGCTTTATTCACACTAGGAATCGTAATAGAGAGTAATGGTAATAAACACTACTTTGTGTATTTCCAAGTTGGCCATGATAATGTTATATTGTGCTTTATCTTGTTGCATCAAAAATCATGTTACAGAATAATTAGTTTATGTGAAAGGCAGCAAATGTGTTGCTATTTCACTGACCACCCCAAGATTTGAAGAAATAGGGTTAGGGTTAATATATCTGTCTCTATGGGACTTATGTAGCCAGCTTGTCTGTATGACAATGGGCAGCTCTGCTTCCTCATTAACAAGTGTAACGACATGCAGACTGTTCCAAAGTTTGCCTGGGACTGAGGTAGTTTAGAACTGATGGCAGGAGGAAGCCCTGAGTCCCTTTGTAGGCCTGTTTTGACTCTGCTCACCATGTATTGGACACAATTGAGCATCTATTTACTGTATTGACAAACTAATTAATGACTGGAAATAGTTTGCTTTAGGAGTTGATGGTTTTTATTTTCTGGTTTCAGTTTACTGCCAACAAACTTTGTGTTCTTCTGCATTATTTGAGGAACTCACTTTATTTTTAACGAATAAGGATTCTGACGTGAACTTGAAAAGAATGTCTGTTTATGTCATCTTAGCACTGGTTTCAAATAATAGTGAGTGTCTTTTTCTGTTATAACACGTATTTTACTCATATTTCCTTTTTATGTTTTCCAATCTGTGTGATGGAAGTTTGAAACACTTCGTAAATAATGTTTTTGTAAAATTGACTTAACAGATTGCATGTAAATCAAACCTAAATATAGAATCATTTAGGTTGGGAGAGGTCATCAATGTAAGTAAAATAAATCTAAGTAAATTGTTGTTAACTGGGATTTCCTTAAATAGGAAAAAATATTGCAGTTCTAACAATGTGATTATAGTTTCTAGAAAATTAACTCAAACCAGTGGTTTCTGTCAATGTGTAGAAAAAGTTAAGCATAGAATAGAAATGCATTTGCCAATGTTTGTGAGATCCTCTGTTGAGGAGAGGGTTGTATATGCTTAGGAAATGGGAAATTAAACACAAGTTAGACTTGACACTAAGATTTTGTTGCATTCTGCTATGTGTTCACTTTCAGAACTTGGCCAAACCTATGTCAGAGAAACAGGCTGCATTGATCTTCTGCTGCAGTTATTCAGGTAAACAAACAGCTGGTGTTAAATCAAGAAAAGTAATAGAGTATTTAGGACTTGTTTGCTTTGTTTTCTTAAACAGAACAACTCTTTGCACACCTGAGCTGAATCTGTCAGATGAAAATACAAATAGCTGCTACCAGCTGTGGTCTTCAGTCTGTAGTACTCTCTGTGCCTGTGTTAACAATCCTCAGAATGGTAAGTGCTGCTGTTTAAAAACTGTTAAATTACAAGTTTTGTTCTCACTTTTACTGTTCAGCTGAAATTTCACACTATGCTTGGATTTGAGGTTATTTGTTTTTACTTTCCCAGAAGCTAATCAAAAGATTTGCTGTTCGGTCTTTCCGTATGCAAAAGAGTGGCTAGAAAGTTGCATGGAGCCTGAGATAGTTCGTCCTATTTGTTCATTTGTTGGCCTCACGGTTGCAAATAACTGTAAGAAAAAACTTTAAACAGTTTTTATTTTGTGCGCTTCATTCAATACTTGAATGTTTAATTCCCTCTTTTTGTCAATCTCTGCAAATTCATTTGCTGCTCTTACAACTATTACACTGAAAACTAGATTCTGTCACTTTTTCTTATACTGCACTGGGTGCCTAAGAATACAAATGGCCTCACTGCTTACAATTTAGAGAGGTCAGTAAAAACAACTTGTGAAACTTATTTTACAAATATTAGTGATTACTGCATCATGGAAAATAGAATTGGATGTAATGCTTACCATTTATATGTACATGTTTCATGTTAGGGCAATTATTGCATTTCTCAGGATGAACTTAATCCAGCTGCAGTTCCTCTATGCGGGTGTAAATGATTTAAAAGTGCATGGAAAAATAGGGATGGCCTAACTAAGAAAATGCTAAAACAATTTGATACAATTTGAGACTTGTAGTATTTAAGACAAAGTTTTTTTTCTTTTCTCGCTAAGCCCTTGTGCAGAAATATTTTGTTTCTGTTGGAGGATTGGACACCTTAGCTCAAGTCCTCATCAAGCTGATGCATGATGATTCCTGTCTGAGTCACTCTAGCACAAAACTTGCAATAGTAGTAACAAAGACTCTGGATGCCTGCATTGCTAATGACTGTGAGTGAAAAGACTGCTGCCACTTTCATACCTGATAATTCTAAAATGCATTTTATTCAAGTCTAGTTTGGTGAGAATATGGTATGAATGGATGTAAAAGGCAATTAAGTCAAGTACATCCAGATCCAGTTTGTACTGCAGAACCTATCAAATTCAAGTTCCTAGTGGGAATGGTTCTGTTAATCTGAGGCGGGATAGCGAATTAAACATTAGAAACTTTATACTGAGAGCAAAATTAAATTGCTGGTGCTAGTTTTCTGTAAGTTGAACTGAGAACTGGAAATGTGGTAACCTTGGATCCTGGAGTTAGAGCTGTGCTTCTGCAGGTCTGTGTCTGTACTAACAAGCTGCACAAGCTCAAGCACGGAGCTACATAAATGAGAAATGTGAATATAATCCTGTTGTGTCTGCAAAGAATTGTTACTTTGATTTACTGTCTGGATGGTGATAGCTCAATGAGGTCTCTGTATTCCATCAGAAGACTTTGTGAAAGGAGTCTGAGTTGTAGTGTTGGCCATGATTAATGTATATCATGCTTCTATCTTAAGTGCGCTAACTAAAGTTTCAAAGACCTCAAGAGAATATACCTGCACTGGTTTTGAGCCTAGTTTAAAGGAAATTGGTATGTGACTGGATTAGGTTTCAGCATGCATATATTAGCAGTGCTGTTCCCAGTTTCAGCAAGGTTTTCCCTCTTTACCAGAAACATTCCTAGCTCCTTTTGTAGCAGTTCGGTTTTGGAACCAATGAAGGATGTGGAAAAACTCAGCAGAGGTGTACAAAACTCGCACATTGCAAATCTCATATTTGTCAGATCTATTGCATCTTTATGGAGTGCAATTCAGAGAAAAGGATAGTGCTGGTTATGAGGAATAGCACACATGGAATTACTGCACCAGTAGAAGTGTGGTAATTCAAACTGTTGAAATGAACATGAGACAGAAGTGGGACTGCTTTTGGAGGTCTGCTGACAGTTCCTTTAAACATCATATTTGAATGCTGCCTATTCACTATCTGATAGATTTGTCTTTTCAACATGATAGCTGCCATGACTGTTGTTTTGGCGAAGTATCACACTGTGTCAGAACTGCTGAACCTGCTGTCTAATGACACTCTGGATACAGGAGAAAAAATGAGTGTTATTCTAACAATTGGACACTGTACTGAAGTCTGCGGTAAGATTTTTTGACATATTTTTACTGAATTTTCATACACTAGCTACTTTAATGGGGTATCATTTCATCAAATTTAGTAACCTGAGGGAATATTCTTTTAAATAATGTAATTTAATATTCAGAAAAGTTTACTTCCATCTCTAAACTTTAAGACCTGTTAACACGTAGTATCTTCAAGGGTTTAAGAAAAGTAAGCTATTATGCAAGGATTCAGATCTGGTTTTAGGGATCACAGGGAAAACTCATCTGAAAAACTGTACAATTAATTCATTCAGACCAGAGGTCAAGAAATTACAAAGCATAATTCAAATATGTTAGACTAGAAATGAATGGGTGCAAATGTCTGGTGTGTGATTTGGCTTAGTCCTCCATGTTTCTGACAGCTGTTTTGAACTGTAGTCAAATCATCCTATGTGATCTAGAGTGCTTCTGCTGCAGCCTGGGTAATAGGGTCATTACAGCATGCTTGTATTCTTAAGAAGAGTCTTACAGTTTTTTTTCTTTTAGAATTTTCCTGGAGATTACTGGTTTTTGCTTCTAAAACTACTTGTCAGATTAAGTGTATGAGGTTGGAACTAACTGGTTTTCATTTGTAACTTCCTATTTTAGAAGAAAACCAGTGTGAACTGCTCAAGAACCATGGTCTTTCACTTATGATTCAGGTACTAACTGAGTCTCAAGATGAGGAACTACACAAAGCTGCTACTTTTGTGCTGCAGAACTGCAAGCAAATGAGTAAGCTTACTGTTAGTGCTTGAAAAATCAGAGATGGTTTCTGTATTTAAGTTCTCTCAACTTTCTAGATCATTTTAAGTGTAAAAGCTTTGCAGTTCTTTGTACTCCAAGATGTTTATTTTCTGCATGAAAGTTGTATGTTGCCACCATAGAATGATTATGGTACTTAGGCAGAAAAAGTAAAAATTTCAACAATGTTGCAATAATGCATTTGTGTAACCCATATATGTAGGTCCAGTCCATAACTTTTTCCATCTCTACCTGATGTGCATAACGTTATGATTTCACACCAAATTAGTATTCTGCATTTAGAAACGAAACCAGTGGATAATCAGGCCTGTAATCAAAGCTACAATTATTGTCATATTTTAAAATGTCATTAACTTTTAAAGCAGATTATATTTTTGGTCATCTTGATAAGTTTTTTTTTTTTAACTGTGTACTACTGCCAATGAAACAGAAACATACCTTCTCCTTAATTCACTGAGTAGTGAAGGCATCATGCAATGCTAGTTAGTAAAAAAGCATGTATTTTGCACTAAAAGCATACCTGAGGGTTTGGATTACATGTAAATCTGAGGGGATATGGTGCTTTCCAGTGTCCATCACTGTGGAGTGTTTTTTTCTTTCTTTTAAGCCGTGTGAGAAAAGGAACTGTTGAGTTAGGAATAAATCCATGATAAAGTGATTCCTTAGAGCATAGCATCGTTGCTACAACTGTAACTGCAAGCTCAATGATTACCTAACTGAAACACTGCACTCGCCTCTTGTAACTGTACTTTGTCTTTGAAGTGTATTAACATGTGTGTGTAAATGTAGATTAACAGCAGGATCTATTTTGCATTGGAAATTACTGAGGAGCCTGACCCTCAGAATACTAAAATATAATAAACTATAGGTATTCAGTGGTAAAATTTGGAATGTTACTTTTATTTTTGTTTTATACAGCTGAACAATTGTCCTTGAAAATAAATGAGAAGTCCACAAGTGTGAAGAATGCAGAAGAGCTGGAGGTGGGCATGCAAATCAGAGAAAGAAGTCAACAGAACTACTGGAAGAAAGCAAAAGATATTCTGCACAGAATAAACTTGATTGAAAAAGAACATGATGAGATTAGCATGTTTATGGAGGTAGGGTAAAACTACAGATTTTCTGAGTCTAAGGAGCTATAGGAAATAATAAAAATAATTTCATTGTGAGCTAGGAAATGAGAGAACGCTGGATGTATGAGAAACTACAACCTGCAGCTTTTGCTGTTATTGCACATAATGCATGCTTAGAAATACAAACTTAGAAGTGTGCAGTGCAATCAGGAAATGCAAGCATTTGTATTCTTATGAGCTATTCTAGTTGATTATAAAATCAGATTTTCTATGAAGTTGAGATCATTTAGGTTGGAAAAGCAACAGCTTGATTTTCTTTTAATTGCTGATCATTTTTATTTGTAATCTTAGTATCTGCATGCTTGAAATGTTGCTTGAAATGTCCATGATTGTATGGCTGTGATGGAATAGCTAATGGACAAACGTGATTACAGAATATGGTATTGTTGTTCCATATTTTCTTTGTGCCATGTAACTAGATGGTATCTCTGATTGTGGAGTAGCAATTTTTGTGTTACTTGGCTGGATCTTGAGGTAATCTTAGACTTTTCGAGTGATGTGTATTAGTTCCAGGCTGAAATAATGTACTACTATGACTTAATAACTGCCCTTCAACTCTTTTGGCAGCTGTGCTGTTTTGTTGGCTCTCAATCAGTCAGGAGTTAAACTGGTCTATTCTAGTTAATCTTGTTAATAGGTTTATGTGGCATTTTTAATAGAGCTTGTTTAGTCATTAACAAATGCTTTTCAATACAGGAAGGAGCGGAAGGAAGACTGTTTGACAGGAGTTCAGAAGACAGTATTGAAGCATCAAAATCCCGTGAAGTGAATCCCAGTGATACAAAAGCATGTATAGAAAGAACATGCAAAGAATTATGCGGTCCACAGTTAACCTCTAAGATGGATGATCGAGTTCTTGCTCTAGCTATAAATTCTTCTGCACTGACTGTGAATCCAGTAAAAGCTTCTGCTAGAAAAAGTAAACAGAATTATATTCCACGTTCAGTTTATGAGATGCAGTCAGACACTGCAATTCAAAGTCATAGTGTAAATGAAAAAACAGCTTGTGAAAAAAGTCAGTCTTTTCTTCAGGAAAGGTAGGTATCTTGCATCAAAGCTAAATTAGTAAGTTGCTCTTTACTATGATTTCCTAATTGAATGCCAGCTTTTTTAATTATTGCTTACTAGTTTTGTATTTTGTTACAAGTGAAAAGCTGTAAATGTTTGTTGTCCAGCAGGAAAATATTCTATGCAAGTGTTTTTGACATCAGAAACCAAAGATAATAGAGTTTGTAGTACCATCACCTGTAAAGTCCTTTTTTCTCTTAATGATAGGATTCTGATGGTGAGTATGGAGAGCCTGTATCAGGCCACATACTAATATATACCTTAAGCCTAGTGGTGAAAAAGCATCCATAGATTGTGGCCTTCAAACTCTCACTGATTAGATGAGGAATTGACCTGTTGGTGTGGGTGAAACCAAAATACTTCTGTAATGTGCACTTACAAGGAGAACAGTAGTTATAGACCAGTTCTGCAAGAATTTTAATTTTAATGTCTATGAATTAGGAAGAAAATTTTGGTTTTCTTCTGCTTCTCTTCCTTCCTTGCTCTTCCTCCATTGCTCTGCTAAGTGGGAAGAAAAAGATGTATACAGTTACTTTGTTGTTCTCTTGCTTTGCCTGCTTGTCTCACAGAATGCTTGTTTTTGTTTTCCTTCTCATGCTCATCTTTCTTACTGATAAAGAAAAAATAATTACAATTTGCAAGAATAATTGTGGTACCATAGCAACATGTTGGTTGCATAAAAGCAATTGCTACATTGTGTGCAAACTGTAGTATTCTGCAAACTGTACTAAAATGCAACATAAACCAGAGTTGAAAATGACTCTGGAAACCAGCACTCAAAACACTGCATTCCTGGTGCTGGAACAGGCATGCTGAGCAGCATTGCAAGGAATGCTAATAGCAGACACTTGGTAATTTCTGCATGCTACTTGCTAGGTAACTTGGGATAAATAGAATAGGTAATAAATAGAATTTTTTTTAGTAATTTTCTTTGTTTTTTGTTTAGTGTGGTTTTTGTTTTGTCTCTGGAATTTGCGTATTAATGTACAGTTAAATGTGTATTTTAAAATTTGTTCATGTTGTTAATCTTTCTAGGAAAGGCTTGCTTCAACAGCCAGTGAAGACTATTAAGCATATGAAATGGGCAAGCACGTCAGGTACAGGTAGCTAAATGTATTCTTATTTTTAGATAAGTTTGTTCTTAATTAACTTATAATGCTTGCTTTTATCACTACTTTTTATCAAGTGTAAAATATAATTAGATGGCAAAATACCTTATGTATGTTCTATAACTGTTTGAATAATTCTGGAATTCTATATTGTACACAATTTTACCAGGAGAATTTGTTCTGCTTTTATTGTAATACGTTTTTTTCCTTTTTTAACTATTCAAATGAATGTCTTACAGATAAATATTTAAAGTCAAGTCTAAATGCAAGCTGTACTGAAAAGTATAAGCCCTTCATAGAAAATGTGCAGGGAATTGTTTTTGTACTGTGCTTGTAAGAGTAAGGATAGAACCTACCTGTGAGTGATTTCTGCCTGAAGCATCTGTGTTGAATGCTTGTAGATGGTTGTAGGATGAGGTTTTTCAGATTTGCATTGATCTTCTTTCTCTGGGGTATTTATTTCAGAATTAGGATCCGGTCAGTCAAATCCTTACTCATAATGTAGTTTACTATTAATTTATAAAAACTAATGAAAGTTTACTGTTTGTCAGAATGGTAGCTTTATAAGGGTCCAAGCTGATCTCCACATACAATTATTTAGATAGAGAATAAGTATTATTCCAGTACATCACACTTTGAGCAACTGATTCTAAATTTGATAATGTTCATACGACTTCATTAAGCAGTGTAAGTTTACAGGGCTATTTTGGTTGTTCAAGTTCAAACAATATGCTTCATTAGGAAAGAGAATTAAAAAAGTAAGCATTGAATTAAATGTAATTATTCTGGATGTACGACAATGTCAATATGACTATTTAACTTCAGGAATTCCTGTTCGAGTTTTCTGCTGTTATGCCAGTTAAACTTTTCTAGTAATCTATTAATAGAAAATACAACTGAGCATTGGTATGCTCATGTGTGATTTCCACAGGAAAAGATAGCTTGCATTTTCTTCCTAACTTTTTTTCTTCCTATTTTAGATCAACATTCATTCTACTCAGAGATAGCCAAGGAAGCAAAAAGTAATTTGATTACAACTGCATCCCTTAAAATGTCAGACTTCATGTGTTTAGGTAAGTATCTCAGGTCTTTCTTTGCTAAGTTCAGAAAAGAAGAATTAAAGAACCAGCAATTCAGCAAGTAAACTTGGCATTACAGAAACTACTTATTCTGTAATTTTTTTTATCTGCTTCCTTTCCTTTTTCTGCATTTAAAATAAGACAACTGTTGACATAGAGCTAACCTATTCCAATTTTGTTTAATGTGTCTTTCCTCAAGCTTAAAAGAGCATATTGTAGCTACAAGAATACCTAGGAGCAGCTGTTTTCTTCTTTTTCTCTTTTTGGAAAGGAGGGAAAAAATGGAGCAATTCAATTTGTTCAATTTGTTTTTGTATTCATTTAGCTAAGCCTCTAACTATAATGCAGTTTTTTTTTTTTTTCCTGCCTTACTGCTGTTGAGTACAGGCAATTCTGAGACGTGTAATGAAAACTTGGAGGTTAACTGTAGATCATAGTCAGCAAAATTCTGGATTTTGTGATGACTACCATCCTTATTTTCTTCCAGGTTGTACAACAACAGGACTGTCTTTGAATAGCAGAACTTTTAGTAAGATGTTGCAAACTTGTCCATACCTGTGTGGCCGTCACAGAGTCATTCTGGAAGCTGAAGAAAGATATAAAAAGAAACTTCAGAAATCATCTGACTCTAACAAACGACATGCAGCTTATGAGAGTAATTGTTTTTTGTTGATTTGTTTTTTACTAACTGTCCTAATTCTTCTAAACTGCGGTTTGAGTTCCAGACTTGTTTGACCTGATTCTGATCATGCTACTCTTGTAAGCTCACTTGTTTTGTATGATTTACCACTAATTCATGCTAAACAAGGTTGGAGCTAGTCACTTCTGTTTTGAGTTGGTGTACTTGAATCTTGTACATGAAGCAGTGGTGAATCTTCATTGCAAGCAATGCTGTCTTGTTTGTCAGAGTTTGTCAAATATTAATAGAAGAGAGTAGATGAAGCTGAAGTAAATGTGAATGGATGAACCTTGTAAGAAGCTTGTTTCATTCTAGCATAGACTGCCAAAGGATGTAAGAGGCCTATAATTATTAATCATAATTTTAATTAAAAGTGCATCTGATGATTTTATGGTTTGAAAGAGGCATTAAAAAAAAAAAAGTTTTCTGGCATTTTTAATAGTGTCCATTTGATCTTTCTAGAAATAGTGCTGACTCCAGTGAAGAAAGGAAAACTGCTAGTAGAGACATCTTTAAAGAGCAAACAGGATAATTTCCAAAGTAAGGCCTTAACTTGGAAGTTAGTGCAAAAACACTTATTGTCTGAACAATTCTCTTCCAGAGCTTCACCACAAGTGCTTGTGGATAGGAGTTATAATAAAGTTCTGGATTCTGTCCAAAATCTGTCAGACAATGTGCATTCTATAATTGTGAAACTACTACACTACTTCACAATTAAGTTTTCTGGTACATTGTTGAATCCTTCTAGGATTACTTTTGTGCCACCTGCTATTTTTTGTTTTGTTTTGATGCTTAAGATGTAGAAAGGTAGTCAGATCAGAGCACAGCGTATCTGACTGTTCTTGGATTCGACATAATTCGATTATACCATTATAGCTGTGTTATCCTATACCTGCTTTTGTTCCTTCTTGGAATTCTGTCAGGCACTTGAATTTCTATGTGCTAAATAGCTAGATGTGTAAAACTTCAATTATACAACAATACTGTTGTAATACTGTTGTATATGTTGTATAAAATTATACAACAAGTATCAGAAAAGTATCAGAAAGCAAACAATCAGAAAACTAAGTAAATAAAGTACTTTTACCTGTTCTTCATTATGAGGGGTTGAGTAAAATGTTAATGACAAATGGAGACAGAAAAGTGAGGATAAGTTCTATCAGTTGCCCCTTTAAAAAAAAAAAAAACAACAAAAACTGGTTATCTTGATAATGCACAACAACTGTTCATTTGTATGAAGAGTATGTATCTTTTAAAATATTCTATAGCATAGTGAAAAGTAAGTTTTATTAACTCTTTTCATTACTGTGCAGATGCATATGTTATACATAACTCACAAGGAATTTTCTTTCGAATCTGGTGATTCTGGATACATCCTGCAGAGCTTTGACTACAATCATGAAATAATACGTTCATAGAGGAGTAACCTGTACTGTCTCTTAGGATCAATGACTGGAAGTTTTAACATAAGCTAAAGCAGCTCTCTAAATCAGTACTTAAATTTTTGAACATTAATATTACTTTTTTTAGAAAACAAACATTCCCATTTTGGAAAAAATCAGCCCACCCTTCAGGGATTTCTTTTTAGTGATCTCTTTGTTTACTTCATTATTTAATTTCTGGTAATGGCTAGTGGACGATTTATTTTTTTAAATCAGATTCAAAAACAACTAATTTGGCTATGATGCTCATGAGAATTTTAAAAAGCTTTTCTGAAAAAAACAGTTCATTTCATCTTAAGAACCCATTACATCAATATATTACTTCTAGCAATTAAACACTTTCTGAAGTTAACTGGATTTTTCAGTCTTTCCTCAAAAACCAGATGGTAACATGGCTCAGAAGACATTGTAAGTTTTAGTTCCTGAAATGTTACCTGTGATTTGCTGTTTTGTTTTTTTGAAAGTAAAATACATAATGTTTTGTTGTTTTTAAGGTATTCTTTTGACTCCAATTAGAAAAAGCAAACCCAATACTTTGAATAGATATGAGCATAATAAAAATACTCAATTAATTGAAGAATATAACTTGCAACCAACATATGAAAAATGTGAGTATCACCAGAAAATTAGTTCTGTAACAAGCATAACTGAAAGATGAGGTTTTACCTTCAGGGCATTGAATAAAGTGTCCGTGCTTGCTGCTAGAGACAAATGGCTGAGGATTTTAATAGACATTCTTGTAGCTTCAATCATAAGATTACCTAAGTTTATTTTCAGTTAAATCCTATTGTTTGCTAGTTGCTTCCAGCACCTAATTCAGACATGATAATGCCAGTAATGAGAAAAAGATCTAATGAGAAATAGATGTTAGTAATAAGGCAACATGTGCATATTCATGTTCATTAGAAGAAATGTTCCTTCCCAGCACTAGAGTCAGTCTTACAGTCAAGTTCAGTTAGTTCAAAGTAATGAGGGTTGGCCTTCTTCATAGTTTCATAGCCTTCCAAAAAAGACAAGATGCAAACTTGGAGAGAGTGTGTGAAAGAAATGTGCAGCTGGGAATGCCAGTGGTTAAAAGAAAATTGTTTACATTCACGTGATGAAGATGAGGTTACCTGTGTGCAGCCTTATGCACTTGTGTCTTTATATTTGTAAAACTGCTGAAAGCTGTAATTCCATTTGAAGTCACCTTAGTTAACAGAAGCCCAGTACCTAAGTGAACCATTTTAAATACAAATCTTTCCCTGCTGATTCTACTGCAGTCATAGTGGCATATCCCTGAAACAAGTTAACTGTTTTTCTAATGTTAGTTATTTTCAAACAATGGAACTTTCACAAATGATGGAAATGGAAGTATGCTTATATCCTGAGCTTGTGAAAGTTAGCACAGTATAGAAATGGTACATACCTAAAAGAAATAGCTATCCTGACTGGAAAACAAATACTGAAACTACTTATGTACATAACTAAAACTAGTTATGTAAGCACAACAAAAACAGTATTTTTCTGTTGACATTTGCCTTTATTTCAGTAAATGGGTGACAGTGAAGAAAAGGCTGAACGTAACATGTTTGAAAAATGTCATTGTACTGACTGTTTGCTGTTTGTTCTGAACAATAATGCGTTACTTCTGTATGTGAAATACTATGTAAGTTGACATAATTTTTAATTACACCAAAATCAATACAGAACAGTGAGAAATGTTACCTGGGTATAAACACGAGCTTTAAACAAGAGAAGAACCTGAAAAAAATTCACAGGTGAGGGAATTAATGATCTTTTAAAGAGAACAAAATAAATGGGTAATCACTGGAATTTCATTTTATGGTGCTATCCATTTCACAAAGGATGGACAGATGTTTATCCTTCTGAAAAATACAACAGGTTACAGGTAAATGTCAAACTTTCTCATATCATATACAAATCATATGCACTAGCAGGTCATTTTTTGAGCTTTTGTCCCTGATCTGGCTTGCAAAGAAACACGGGATGAAGAATTGGCAACCTTTGGGCTGATCTTTGTGTCATTTCAATGCTGTGCATGCTGTTTTGAATGGTCTCTCATGTAAGCTAATCAGTTTTTATGTTAATAGAGAACTGAACTGGGAAGCACTAGAGTGGCACCTGATAGGGTACAAAGAGTTTCAGCTGAGGGCTGAATTAATACCTGTGTTTGCTAGGAAGTGGGTATGTTCTTGGCTCAGTCAATTGGTGAGGACCTGTGAGATTTTTCTGTTGCAGTTTTTGCTTTGTTTCATGTGCTCCTTACACAGAGATGTGGTCTATGGATGGAGTAGGTAACGTTTCTGCTGTACTCTCAGTAAATGTGAGGGGGTTAGTGGCAACCACTTATACTCTGAAATCTTTTCTAAAATTGTACTGTGTTTTGTGACAAGGTTGTCTTAATATTATCTCCCATCTTACAGAAACAAGAAAAACAAGGATCATCATCAAAGTCTTTCAAGAGAATTTTGGATTTGATGCATTAAGTTGAAGGACACCATTGTTAACAGTAATTAACAGAGGTACAGTCACAACAATTCCAACTTCTAGAGAATTTAGATGAGTTCAGACTCATGTTTTGTACTGCTAACATTCATAACAAATTGTTATGCTTTGCAGATTTCAATTAAATTGTAAGTCTTTATAAATAACACCAATAAAGCCTTCACCAGTAAAAGTTGCTTTTAGTTTTTAAAAATGTAAACTTCCTTGTAAACTTTTGATTAGGACAATTAATTTGACTTTGAGCATTTTTAGTTTTCTTGCAAATGGGATGCCGCAAAGGCTCATTGCCAAAATGCTAGAAGCTGGTAAGAAGCAGTGTTCTGACTTCTTCATCGGTGAAATTAGCAGCTGAAAGACTTTGTCATGGGTTTGGTGTGTGTGGGGAAAAATAGGATACACTGTCAAACATGTAGGAGAGATGCAGCCAGGTCAGCAATTCAAATTAATGATTAGTAGAAACGCTTGAGTGATTGTGGAGGTGATTAAAAACCTTTCTAATGATATCAAAACATTTGATATAAATGCTAGTAAGTACTGAATTGGAGAATGCAATTTGTTGGAAATAGTCAAGAAATCTACATACTAGTGGAATTTCTGGACACAAGATTGGGTACTTTCAGAGAGGACAGTGGTAGAACAATCTTTTATATTCTTATTTGCAAATGATTTTGTGTGAGACAGGATACGTCTATGGCAGAAAACACCAAATGTATGTTTGAAAACTGCTCAGTATAGTGGATGAATCTTAAATGGGTACAAGTAAGTGGTAATACAGAGCTTGTGGAAATGGCAGAACTTACAGATGGAACACTTAATATGTGGTTCATCTGCAGTATTTCTTTACTAGTATGAATGAATTGGGTAATATTTGTGGACCTACATGAAATACTGCAGCTGTGAATGACACACAGTGTAACTACTGATAAATTTGATTTCATTTTATGGTGGGACTTCTTTGCTTGTTGTTCAAGTTACTGAGGAGAACTACTGTTTCTGTTAAGTTCATAATATTTGCTTAATCTTTAGGGAAAGCCTTAGTGACTTGTTTTTCTTTTTTTTTTTTTTCGTAATAGCCTTATTATTTGAATTCTGATTGTTAGTTTAGAATGGCAAAAATTTAGTTACTTTGCTGTCGGCTTTCACAGCGATGTAGCCCAAGTGCTTAAAAACAAGCAAGATAACCTGAAGTGATGATGCTAATATAATAAATAGGTCTTTTAATGGTTTTCATTTTTGGCACTTCCTTTTTCTTACTCCAATACTCAAGCAGCTGTAAAAATGCCTAGAGTCTGTGTTGTCCATCCTCTTTACTCGAGGTGCGTATTCCCTTAAGTCTTAATGAGTCACGTTCTGGAACACACCACTTCCCCCCCCTCTATCCGTGTCGCACAGCGGGTTCGCCTTCCTGCAGCGCAGGCGGAGCGGAGCCGCGTCGTGCCCGCCGCCACCAGGGGGCGCTGCCGTGCCGGCACCGCCCAGAGCGGGGGGCGCTGCCGGGGCTGCCCGGGCGCCGCCTGATCGGAACGCGGCGCGGCTGCGAGCGGCTGACGGCCGCCAGGGGCGGGGCGCGGCGGGGCGGCAGCGAACGGCGGCGGGGCCGGGAGCGCGGCGGACCGGGCGGGCGGGCCGGGGCGAGGGAGGAGCGGGGTCCTCGGCGGGCCCGGGTGAGGTCACTCTTTGTGGCGGCGGTTGGCAAGATGGCGCCGGTGCCGGTGGAGAAGAAGCTGCTGGGGCCGGACGGGCCCGGCGGCGCCGATCTCCCCAGCGAGGAGGAGGAAGGGCAGAACCTGTGGTGAGCCGGGCCGGGGGGACGCGCCTTCCGCGCCGCGGCGGCCGGGACAGCGGGCCGGGCTGCGCCGTGCTGCCGGGCGTCCCGCTCTGTCACGGCGGGGCAGCCTGCCTCGCGGGGCCGCCTCCGCTCACCTGTGGCCGAGGGCTGCCGCGGGACTCGGCCGGGCCCTTGTCGAGGGAGCACCCCGCTCCGACGGGGCAGGGCCGTGAGGCGGCCGCGCTCGGGCCCGGCTGGCGGGAGCGGGCAGCGGGCGGGGCGCGGGCAGTGCGGCGGGGAGCAGCGGCAGGGCTGAGGCCGCGTCTCTGGAGCGGCTCCTACGGCGCGGGGACCGGAGGGATGGGGTCTGGGAGGCTGCAGCGCTTGTTCTTAGGTGCTTATCTCTTGAAAACAGCGGTAACGGGAGAAAAATGCGAAATACGGTAATGGATTGTGGGTAGAGTTAGTCATCAATTGGAAAGTAATGCATTGCAGTGACGTGACTGCTGCTAAGGGAGAAAAACTTCACTGCGTGTGCTCTAGGGATTGTAAATCTCTTCCTGCAAAGGTGGCTTATTTCTGGAGACGTTAGAAAGAGAAACGAACTGAAATTTTTACCTGTTTTGTACCTGGTTTGTGAGCAGGATGAGTGTACCCCAGCCCGTGTGGGGTGTGGAACTCGGGGCGCTGTCAGGGAGCGCTGTGTGTCCGAGCTTTCAGCCTGACCATGCCTTCTGTCTTTCCAGGTCATCGATACTGAGTGAGGTTTCCACCCGGTCGAGATCTAAACTGCCCTCTGGCAAAAATATCCTCGTTTTTGGTAAGTAGCAGATGCAGGAACGTGGTCCGTCTGCTTTCTGTAGAGGCAAAGCACATTGAGAACAATGATGTGAACACACTGACGCATCAGTAGGATAAAATTAGCTCCTGTAACATGATCTGTGGTGTTCTTTTCTCTAGGCTGGCAGTTTTACTTTCTTTTTGGTTTATGCTGTTAACTTATAATGTATAATTAGATAAATGGGAGGTAGTGATAGACAGTGGAGTGCTTTTTTCTTATTGTCGTAGTATAAACCATTGGATTCAGCTGGCTTACTTGGAAAAAAACCCAGCAGGTATTGGCCAGAAATACACAAGAAGACTTTTTGTTTCCAGGTGTGTTTTGAAATTCTGTTCAAGTTAATTCTGAAACTGTCTTTTTCTTTCCTGTAAAAACTTACTGGCAGGTGATGATGGCTCAGGTAAAACCACGCTTATGGCTAAAATACAGGGAGCGGAATATGGCAAAAAAGGAAGAGGACTGGAATACTTATATCTAAATATTCACGATGAAGACAGAGATGGTAAGGTCATCTTATATATAATTTGTTTATTTAATTAAGTAGCTGACGTGTTTTTAGGTAACTCTGGCTTCAACTTTGGGTTACACTCAAGTAGCTGGTTCCAGTGTTGTTGTATGTGTTCTGTAAGGTATATTGATTTCTTAAGTGAAGGGCATTTTATGTTCAGATTTGGTCTATTTCTTGCCTGTTCTATAGCTTCACCTGTGAATGAGGTAGAAGTGCACTTGACCTGTGGGTGTAGCTCAGGATTCAATTAATTTCAAGGTAGATAAGTCTGCTTGTGTTGAGTTGCAAGGAGATTATTTTCATTTGGTAGAACTGCCTTACAGTTATAGAAAGGTGGTGATACGTCATCAAAATGTAATATGGATATCAGATCAAAATTTATTATGAATTTTGGGGTTTAAGGTTTTCTTGGTTTCTTGAGCAGTGTGTGGAATTTTGGTGAACTGTAGCTGAGCCATTTTGTTAGAGTTGAATGAGTAAAGAACAGAACATGAAGTCAGAATTAGTATTTCTCAAATTGCAGCTTTTCTCACTGTCTCTTTTTGTTGCTGTTTGTGATGATGATGATAGCTCTTCTTTTTAGGGTTTGGGAAGTGAGAGATTGGTCTAAAGGTGAGAATATTACTAATCTCGTTTCATCTATTTTGCTGAAGGTTAGAGACAGGAAGAGATGAAGAGAGAGCTTGTTATTCTTGCTCCTAAATCTGTGTCATCTAGGCAAACTACTGAACCTCTTTGTGTTAGTTTTCCTCCCCCAAAACTGGGAATGGTGGTCTTCCTGTTCATGACCTTCTGAGTTTACAGTTGGGAAGATGGAAGCAACGATGGTGGTTTAACTATGTTCCTGAAAAAAAGATGAACTGGGAAGATCCTATCGTGGCATTTTGGGAATGGAAATGTACTGAAGGTTTGCATGAGTTATTAAGTACTGTGTGCGTCTGGTTGTTATGGAGATTGGTCTTGTGCTCATATGGTAATAAACTGTCTTTAGATACTAGATTTGCCACAGTTCATGTATGAACGCATTGCCTGTGTCATCAGTGGGTGCCTGATCTTACTGTGTGGTATAAGTTTCAGCATTGAGGCCATTCCTTACTGCTTGAGATTCTTCACATGTATGCTTCCTCATTGTGTATCATCTTCTTCAGTACTGTGTAAATAGATCAGAGTGAAGAAACCCTAGGGCTGCAAAGATACTGTGTGATACTGAGCTTAGGGCAGCTACAAAGGGGTGGTATTATAAGCAGATGTAACATAACATAAGTTAGGTGTGATGTTCTTAATGATGCTATTAAGCCTCAAGTATGTCCCTACTCTGGAAATATTTGGGGGCTGTTCCTGAAAGTGGTAAGTATTTGTGGTGGTTAGGAGAGGCTTGTTGTAAGAACTCCGGCAGTGTGTAGCAGGAAAAAATCAGATCTTTTTGACTAGCTGACTCAGCTGGATAATTCAGGTCTTCATGAATCCCTTTAGTAGATGTGTTAGGATCTAATAATATCTGCATCTTTCCTTTTTGTCTTGTTAGCGTCATCACTAAGCTAAATAAATAGCAAAGTGGGTCAAGACCTCCTAGCAGATGAAGTTAACACTCTGATTTCTCCAGTACATGCTCTGTTTTATTTTTTTTAACTCTTCACATGCTTTAGGTGTGTATGTATTTGGATACAGTTTTGGGAACAAAACCTCTATAACTGTCTCACGGTTCTTGGAAGCCATGAGGAAACGAGATAGGGGGTCGGAAGCTTACTGCCATATATTCATTTTTTAGGGTATCTGCTTTTTACTGTACTCTACTTGAGACCAGCAAACCACAAGGATTTATTTCCAGAGGTATCAAATCAACACTGATAACTGAACCTCTGCATCAGGGTGAAGAAGGTCTTGTCAACTTCTCTCCCAAATGCTGGGAGATGACCTTCCTGTAAGCCCTTTTTTTCTTTTTGGAAGAGTTTATTATTTCCATGAAAAATATTTTCATCATAGTGCCGAGTCATTATCTGCTTCCTACTTCACTTTGCAAATCTTAAGGAAATCTTCTGTGTTGCTTCTTGTTTCCACCTCCTGCTCCCTTTCCTGCCTTTACTTCTTAAAGGATGTTTGTATCTGACTCCTCTGACGTTTGAAGGAGAGTCGCTTTGCTTCATGTTGGGTGACCCTGGGTGCATGATTTAGTTTACTGTTGTCTATTCACCTAAGAAAAGTTACACAGATGCATATAAATTTTTTGAACACCTCAGTGCTTAATATAGGTGCCCACTGACTTGTTTGTTTTCATTGACAGTGGTGGATACCTAGCTTGGGTGTCAAAATGCATGTCGCCACTGGTTCGGTTCTGTTTCTGTCAGGCATTAGATGGTTGCTGTAACACATGCTGCTTTGATCTTTAGGCCTCAGGATAACTTAGAGTTTCAATACTGGACCTCTTCTACCTGAAAAATCTTCTCCTTAAGTACTATCCCAAATTCTGCCTAGGCTAAGGCATTTGTTCATGTAGAGACTCAGGGACACCTAACCTGCAGTACTAAGAGAGAGAGAGGATTCTCCTAAGATACTCTATCCTTTGAGCATATGGCTTCTATGTATATGGCACCTCAGTTCACCTGGATGAAAGTACTTACAGCACTAGCTGTACAGTTATCTCAGAATATTTAATGGCCTTGGAGCTCAGGCCCCAGAATGATCTGTTACTGGCATTTCCCAAGGATGTAAGTTAGGATTTTTTGCCTTTGTGTTGAGCAGGTGTCTTTGTGTCTGCTCTAGTCTGTTTGCTTTTGAGAGCTGTCTAAATTGGTAGGGTGTAGATGGGGGGATCTGCATAGTTTTATTACAGAATTTATTTCTGGAGTAGCTTTTGGACTCTCATAGGATGATAGGTCGCAGTTAAAGAGAGGGTGTGCAGCAGGTCAGTGAAATAAACTACATCAGCTATTCAGGTGGCTAGCTTTGTAGCATTGCCCGTATGGGTTAGCAGGCAATTATAAATACCATAGAGATCTTTCAGTTGGTCTTCAGATTACCCCTGCAATACAGTTGGCTTTGGCTGTGCCAAATATGCAGATGAGATACAGTCATTCATACTTGTAAGAAAATCAAGTAGTCTTTTTTTTTGCCTCAGGTTTGGACTGGCCTCTGTCATATCATGTACATATTCCAGTTGAACTGGTTATTCCAGCATGAGCCAAGGGCTGCTGGCTTCTAATGGGAAATTTTTTTGTCAACATCTTTAAACTAGTTCTACTGAAAGTGATTTTCTCCTGTTTTTTTTCCACTTATGGCTTGGATAAGGCATATCTAATTACCATTGATACATTTTGAATAAAGGACATGTCATTGCACTTCACAGAATCAAACTTGTAAAGTAAAATTCATCAAAGATGGAAAACCCTTTTCGGAGCTTAAGGATAAAGTATTGACAGGATTTGGAGATGTAGTCTTAGCTGTGATTGTAATAGTCTTTAGTTAGCAACACCTGTTACTCCAGCAGGATCTAGTAATTATTTGCTCTGTGTTGGCATCTTGTGTCGTAGCCATGATGAAAGGTCCAGTTAACATTCACATCGTATGACTAATAGGGAGTTTGACGTGGTGCTGACAATGTTGAATTTGCCTTCTAGTCCTTGCCAAACTGTAAACAAGCAGTGCTGTAGCTTTCGTTGTTTTATATTCGTAGCAATTGAAAATCCCAAATTACACCTGATGGTTGTATTTTTACTGTAAGAAAGGGAAACCTTTCACTTTTTATTTTCATATGGTGTTATCTTAAAAAAAAAAAAAAAAAAAAAAAAAAAAAGGCAAGAAAACAACGGCACAATTACGTTATTTTAATGTTAGAGTTGGGCTTCCAGTCTTCTTGGCAGGTTGATTTCATCTAAGTGACAGTTCCACTTGCATTCTAGATTCAGTACACATTCTAGACGTTAAGTACTTAAACCCTTAAGTAAGACAAAGGTGTTTAGTAAACAAAATCTTTCCAACCTTTAGTTATTGGCTTAAAAAAATCAGCTGCAAATCAGTGAATTAAGTTGTTCATTGAATTTTGTTACCTGCTAGGATGTGGAAGTCCTTTCTGTGATTGAAACAGTCACCACAGGAGAAACTGTCAAAGTGCAAATGAGAGTTGTAACTTTTTGTAGCTTATAAGCAGACTTCAGTTAGTTTTCTAAAAGTTTCATGATTGCTTGGAGAAGGTACTGTGCTATTAACTGTCTCTTAAGAACCTCTGATTATAGAAACCCCCTGGGGTTGTTATGTACTGGTAGATTTCTACCTCTGGGAATGTGCAAAGGGATACATGGGATAAGAGAATTCTGTGCAGAGGATTTGTGTACTGTTGTATCTGTGATCACATTATTTGCCAAACTTCTACTGGACTTTCCCTCAGTCCTTAGAGGCCTTCTTTTGATTCATCTTCCAATACTGTGATAGTCCTTTGTGATATCAGGGAGTATGGGGAGGAGGGAAGGGACAAATAATTGATGAATGGTGTATTTCTTAAATATGCAATAATTATTTTAACTGCTCACTGCAAAAGATAGTTCTGAAGTGCCCAATTGGCAGTAAGATATGTAATTAATTGGGAAGTGTAAATGTTGGCTTTTGTGATGACTGATGATTGAATACCCTGTGATACCCTAGCAGTACCTGACTAGGAGGATAACAGAGATGCAGAAGAAGACTGCCTGTGTACAGCATCTTGATGTAGTCTGTCTGTAATTTGGACTGTTCTGTAATGTTATTCGAGACCTAATTAGCAAGAGATATATGTATATCTCTGCGCTCTTTTCTCCTTCCAATTTCTTCAGTCAAATTTTTGTCTTTTTCTGGGGCCAACTTTTTTTTATACTGATGGATTTTTTTTCTTGAAGTTCTTACAGCCACAGAGACTGGATTTATTTTGTGTAGCTGAAAGATTTGGAACACATGTCAAGGAAATGCAGGGACAACTCATCATAAAGCTCAGTAGCAATTTTGAAAATCTGTGCTCTACAGGGATTGCTTTACAGTCTGAGTGCATGTATTTCATAATTCACCTCTCATCTCTACTGCTTGTGGAGACCCACTGTTCCATCTGGACATCTGAAATAGAATGGAGAACACTTTGAAAGAGATACTACAAAGGGTCTCCTAGATAAACAAAGGGACTTGCATCTTTTCCAATGGAAGGTTCTGAGGATAATGTAATTTGGTTGGACTTGGTTGTCCAGAGTGCCTGATGCATCACTCCTGGATGATGCTGCATTTTCAGTTTCTTCTGTACTTGGCAAATGTTGGTTCATGCTTGCTGCCTGTCCCAGGGGATTATTTCCCCGTGCATTTCAACAAAAATTGTTTGATCACTATCCAGATGCTATGGGGAGAAACACAAAAACTAAAATACCAAGTCTTTTGTCCTATACTTATTCTATGAAGAGACTGTAAGTAGAAGCCAGTGTTAAGTCACTGTGAATTAAGGGCAGATAGCTTTAAAGTTTGGTAGGTTTTACGTTTATCCTGTGTTTGGCTCCTCCTACTCCTGTGCTAGAGACCTAAGCTGCTTACTTCTTGTATCTTGTTTGCAGCTTAGTTCTGTTGTGAGATGTCTTGGGTTTGTTAAAGCAGTGTCTGAGGGACACTTAAGGCTTTCTGATCAAATGCAGCTGTGCCCATCCTCTTTGGAACTTGGCATTTCACATGTGTTAGATGGGCACTTGATGTACTCAACATATACTTACCTCAAATTGAGAAAGGCCATCTGATGTCTAAAAGCTGTTGTGTCATTTGTCAATAATAAAAGCCAAGGAACTGAAATTACATGTTAAACAAGAAGATCCTCAATCAAGAACAGTCCTGTTTAAATGGAGGCATCTACCAATTAACATAGGCATTTTTATGTGCACCTGTGTGAAAGTGACAAGATCTGCTGGTAGCTGGGCTCTGCTCTTTCCTTTGACACTGAAGAAGTCCTCTGTTTACTCCTGTGCTAGCAAAGCAGCAGGCTGACATCCTTTGAGCTACAACTGTGCTTTTTCTTTTCAGATCATACTCGCTGTAATGTTTGGATTCTGGATGGAGACTTATACAATAAAGGGCTGCTGAAGTTTGCCGTTTCTGCAGAATCCCTGCAAGACACCATTGTGGTCTTTGTTGCGGATATGTCTAGACCTTGGACTGTTATGGAGTCTTTACAGAAATGGGCCAGTGTCTTGCAAGAACATATTGATAAGCTGAAAATTCCTCCAGAAGAAATGAGAGACATGGAACAGAAGTGTAAGTCTTTGTGCATCTCTACGTAATTGCTTTTTTTCTAGCCTGTCTCTTGCCACTTTCTTTGGTAATGATTAATATCTTCTGGTTACTGTTTTGAGAATGCATTGAATAACAATTGCTTTGAAATTATGAACATAACACTGATTCAAATAGACTGTTAGGCTTTAAGAGAACTCTTGCAGTTCTGTTGTGCTAGCAATTCAGGTGAATTGTCTGAATTCCTTGCAATCGTTAGATTTTTTTATATATATATATATATATTTAATATATATATATGTTTTTTAAACCATTTCTTAAAAAGTCGACTATACAGAATCATGTTTTTAAAAACAGTGTCAGAATTCAGTAGCAAAGCGAGCTGTCTGCTTTCCTGTGGTATCCAAGGCAGGTTCCATTCCCTACTATGTATGTTCCCAATATATTTCTTTGCCCTTGGTTTTCATGAGCCTCAGACCATGGTCCTGGTACGTCTCACTGTGGCTGTTCTTACCGTGTGACTTTAGGAATGTTGTATAAATTTAGTTTCTTCCCTGGCATAACTGTGGCAGAAAGGAATCTGGCACAGGCAAGCAGTCACTGCTGCAGTACTGCTTCCTGCGGCTTTTCTTCTGAAATAATTTGGAGAGTTCTTGCAGACTCCTTTTCTGTATTCAAATTGAATTACTCCAAAAATAATTTCCTTCAGTGGAAAAGATCTTAGCAACGTGCTCCTTTGCAGCTCAAGTACAGATGGATACTGATCCTGGGTGGGCGCTGCTTTCTGTTGTTGGTGGTTTGTTTTTTGCAGGACTGGTTGCTGTGTTTACACCTTGGCAAATTCTGTCTCGTAGCTTCCTTAAGTTCACTTTAGGGAGCAGTGTAATCTGTTTGGCATGTGGGCATTCAGATGTATTTCTATAGCTGATCTCCTTTCTAAATGCTCAGTACTGCTTTCCCAAAAGGCTTGTGCCTACACCGTACTGGTTCAAGTATATGCTTGCTGGTTGAAGCTATCTGTGGTTTGATCATCAGATTATATTAAATAAAAAATAAAAAAGGGAAAAAGCATTATTTTTGAGGAGTAGTAGGTGGCAAAGCAGTTTGATTTCAAAATACTGCCGTTAGCCTGATTTGCGTTTTTGGAAGTGCACCGAATTTTATGGCAACTAAAATAAAGATGGAGTTCTTTGCTCTTCTAAAGCTGACTTTCGAACAGAGAGAAGTGTGTTCAGCCTTCACTAAGAATGCACTGTGTGAAGGAGGCAGTTACAGTCACAGCTTTAGCGCTGCGCGTCAGGAACTAAGAAGACGTTCCAGGAGTACTGCCATGGACAGTTACAAAGGGAGTACCTTCGAAATTCCTGGCGTATCTTGATTCTTGATAGAGGCGGGGGAAAGGAAAACGTGCGAGCTGCCTGTTTGACACGCTTGTAGGGCTCTGCTGCCATCGTGTGGGTGAGCGCTGAACTTCAGTCCGTTACGGACATGCAGGTAAAACTGGGCCTTCGTCTTGGCTGCAGAGCATCCCTCCTGCTGCTTCTCTCAGTCGCTGTGTAGGACACTTGTCTGCTCTCATACGTGACTTTTAAGCTTCTGTAGACTGTCCCTAAGGCCAAATTACTACTTAAAGCTTTGGCTGCCATAACAGTCAAGTATGCCCAAGAAATGGATGCTACGGTTCTGGCCATATTTTGCAGCACACCTTCTTTGAAAATAAAAAGCACGCATGCCTGAAGTGTGCTTTGTGACTGTGATCCCACAAAAGGCCATGCCTGCAAAGTTCTCCCTGCTGAAGTTCTGTACGTGCCTCCTGAGGTAAGCTGCTGCTCAGAAAGTGGAGAACTCCATGCAGCAATAGCAATTGTGAAGAAAACCTGGATGATAAAGCACATATGTAAAGCAGGCAATCAAAACATGGAAAAGGTGCAGAGCTGTTAAATTCATGCCAGTAAAGCCCCACTGCGGCGTTCTGCCTCACGGAGATATGTGCTTCCTGATTTCAGCTTATATAACCATGTGCCCTTCTGCTTGCTTCTAGACTTAAGGTGGGGTACATGGATAAAGCTTTCAGTAGCTGTCAGTTTGGCAGCTCTGGTTCTTGTTGGCTCTGGAGAAATGTTTTCTAGTATCCATTTAAACTGTTGCTAGGTTGTTATTTCTCTATTACTGAGATCTTACTGGTAGTTTCCAGAAAAAAATGTTGTTAGCTCACCGTTTTTGAATGAAATTGAATTTTGGACTGCCTGCCTTTGCTTTCAAGGTTTTTGTGGCCTTTCTCCACCCCGCCTCTGGTGTTTGCTGTTTGAGATACTGACTCCAGGCTCTGCTAGGTGGATAACGCACGGCTCCATCTGGCACATAGGAGGCCTTCCCTTTGTGTTCAAGAGCTTCTATGATGGGAGGCAGGATGCACGTAAGGAAGCAACAGGCTGCCTTGTAAAAAGCTGAAAAATTCAGAATATACCAAGAATGTAATTTTGTCTGTGTTCAGTCCTCTTACTGAGCTGCTCTTGCTCGCTCTGGATTCAAATAAACCTTCAGTTCATGTGTTTTAACTTCATATTTAAACAGTGATTTATCAGAATTAGTACAGTAAGAGAAAGTCTGAATTATGCCTCCATATTTAATGCAAAAGAAAAAAAAACAACAAACAGAAATCAGTAAGTGCAGAAATGCAGTATGCTTGTAAAATGGCTGTTATATTATGGAACATTTAGAACTGAATACATGAAAGACTGAACGTACCAGAAAATTAAGTTGGTTCCTGTTGAAGCTGACGTGGTTTTAGGTTCTCTGCCTTTTCTGCATCAAACATACAGCTGTAAGAATTTTTAAAGTAAAAGACGCATACTTCTTCTGGACATCTCTTCAGCAGTTTCTCACGCAGACCAACATTTTTGAATGACCACAGTGCACAAAAAAAGCCAAATGCTGCCTGAGTTGTTGGTGAAGTGGAGTGGAGTGGTAGCAAGGAGTGATGGGCTCTGAATGCTTTTTGATATTTTTCTTGTTCTGCTACTCATTGCTTCTGTGTTCTGTCCACTTACTGAAGCTGGTGTGTTTTGTCTGTAAAATCTGCTAGTTGCTTTCTAGGTGCTGCTTCCCAACAGCTGCTCCTGTGCCAGGAGCAGTGCCTGCCCTTACAGGTAACTTCCAGTGATTCTTTGTAAATAATCAGTATAAGAACAGAATTGTTCCATTAATTGGAAACTTGAATTCGCTTACTGTGTCAAATGCAAAAATACCCATATAATCCATTAAATACAAATGAAGATCTTACCTGGATAAGCCACAGGTTTGATAGACAAATGAGCACACTGTAGTGGATGCTTGATTTTTTTATGTTTATTTTTTAATTGCATATTATCATCTAGTGATGCTTTTCAAGTCTGCTAGGCAACTCACTGTACTCTCATTCTTACTGGTACGTAGCAGCAGTCATTTTTCTGCCTTTTATTGAATGTGCACTTTTTTATAGAAATAAGTTGAAGCAAAAATATTTTTTCATGGATCATTAAAACAAAAAACGGTGAATTAATGGCTATACCTTACATAATGTCATTCCTTAATGTGGATTGTATGGCAGAGAACATACTAATAGCTTGCTTTAAGGAGGAGAGGAAATGTAGGTTCCTGTAAGCTGTTTCGGTGCTTGATGAACTGCAGGTCCACTAGAAATCTGAGAGCAGAGATCTAGTGGGAAAGCAATGGATAAGCGTGACGTTGCTGTATGACAAAGAAACACCTGAATGGAAATGAGCGTACACTTCTGCTAGCAGTTGTTGACAAGAGGTTGTTTGTTGCACTTGTGATGCAAGTCTACTCCGACTGAAATTCTGCATGGAACTTGGAGTTGAAGGGGAGTCTTGACAAAACTGCTCCAGCACCCACCACTCCCTGGTGTTTAAATGGCTCGAAGCACGCTTGAAGCAGGTGCTTCTGTGCTCAAGATCCAATTGTTGGAGTTTCTCAGTACAACTTTCAGCTGCTTTTATCCGTAATTACCAATTCAGCAATACCTTTGCTAACTGAAACTGTGTCTTCTGTAGCAATTCTCAATGCTAGCCTGGCTTAATAGCAGGCTGTGTGCAGGACTGACAGTGGACAGCAGCAGTGTGTTGTGCAGTTTGCTCTGTGGTGAAGGTTTCCTCCCTGGCACACAGATCAGCCAGGGTGAGATGCAGCTCTCTATGTGCAGGGTACAATGGAATTTCCGTCTCCAGCTGCTGAACGTGAGGCAGTACTGACAGAGGGCATCTCCCTGAAAACATTTTGGTTTCTTCTCCACCAGAAGGCACTGCCTCCCCAGGTTTAAAACTCACTGGATTCTTTTTTATTAATAAAAAAAAGAAATTCCTTGCTTCTTGTGAGATTCTGAATTGATGACTGAAACTCTGTAGTCATCCATGTTTATGTATTTATGTTTATAACTTTGTATTTATATTTTATAACAAGAGCTTAGAGCTCTTTCATGAGAATGACACATGTTTGTTTGTTTCTAATGAACGCTGCCATTTGTGCAGCTTTGGGCAGAATTGTTTTTCTGATTTGTCCTTTCTTCCACATCTTATTCTGCCAGAGAAGTATTTCCTATTTAGAAAAGGTACAGTGACTTCATTTTGCAGACTTTGTATTACAGACTTTGCTGAGTTTTTACCACTTCCTAAACCTCAGAAGTATCAGATGGCCCTGTCACGTGGCTGCATGTACTGAACAACAGGCTCTTTGTGAATGTGCTGGCGGCTCAGCCTTGTGGAAGAGCTTTCCTTACTGTATGTATGGTCTGCTCTCACCGTGGATCTGAGGACTGTGTGTATAATAAGGATGCCTTCATGAGAGCACGTGGTGGAGCTGTGGGGTGGTTGGCCTGGGGTGGGCAAAGGGCTGTGGCACACAAGGAGTTGCCACCCAGCTTGGTGAAGGAATGTGTGGGTCCCACTTTGCTTCCCAAATGGTGCTAATACTATTTTCAGATGCTTCGGTGTTTGATAGTGTTCAGTATCAGTGGAACACTCAGCACTGCCATAAGATGGAAAGACAGAACACATCTCGCTTTCTCCAGGCTGTGCTGTAATTTTGCAGAATGTAGCTGAGTCTCTTTTGCTAACATTTAGATGTCCTCGAGTCTGTATTTTTGCAGGGTACGTTTTATGTTTCTGGCATTTGACTCCTATAAGAGAAATTTAGAGTAACAGAAACTTAAATTATGGTCTATAAGGTTAGTATTGTAAGAGTGGCTGTTTCCAAATAGTATTTTTGGTGTCCGTTTACATTCTTACCATGTTTTTGTTGCAAGACCAGATAGAAATTGCACTGTGTGTGGACTAGGCTGTGAAACTAAATTTACGTTTTCTTTTGGCAGCTCCACTGTAATGAAACGGGTTGCACGAGAAATGTACATTTGTGTAACCAGTGTTGCTGGTTTGTAATAACTGCAAACTGTACTTGATTTAGCTTGCTGTACATTTTGGGAGAGTTGTGTTTGAAGAGACAACAAGGCTTAAAGTTGCATTGTGTTCTTGTGGAATGCTCATTTTAAAGAAAAAGAAGAAAAAAAAGGAGATTTCGAGTTAGCGATTGATAAAAATATTTAGCTCACATTACTTCTGATCTAAAAAGAACAGCTAATTCCTTTGTTTTGTCTCACAAATCTCTCTCTTTTCGTAGTTATAAAGGAGTTTCAAGAGTATGTAGAACCTGAAGAAGGCTACCAAGGATCACCCCAGAGAAGGGGCCCTTCTTCAGGCCAAGAGGATGAAAGTGTTTCTTTGCCACTTGGAGAAAATGTGCTGACACACAACCTTGGTATTCCTGTGCTGGTAGTTTGTACAAAAGTGAGTTTCTAGTTGTGTTTGCTCCTGTGGAAGCACCTAATTACTTTACTGTTAGAATGTTGCATTATACAGCCACGCACAATTTATTTTGGATTAATAATAAAGATATTTATTTTAAAAGTAAGCTTCGTCATCAGTGTCAATTTTTAATTTTGCAGAAGGGCAGTAACATGCTAATCACTTAATCTTTTGACGTAGTGGTGGCATTTCAAAACTAGAGGCTTAGAGTAAATGTGGTGTTTGTAATAGTAAGGAAAAGGTAGAGATGTGCTGGGATTAAATGACTGATTTTTTTCTGATATTGTTTTTCTCCTATTCTTCCAGTGTGATGCAGTGAGCGTACTAGAGAAGGAGCATGATTACAGAGAGGAGCACTTTGATTTCATTCAGTCACACATTCGTAGATTCTGCTTACAGTGTATCCTTTCCTGCTCTGAAGAGACTTTCTGAAATCTGGAAGCAAGAAAATAGTGTTTTAATTTTGGATTACACGTACAGTTTATCTGAGGAATTGCACTTCAAAGTTGTATTTAGCTGTTTATTACGTAGCATTTCTTGCTGTGAAGGTGTTTAAAAATGCATACAACGTGCAGTTTTTCAAAGTTAAGTGACTAGGAGGCACCTAACTTTTGTATGTCAGTAAAAATATCATGTCTTCTCTTTCCTTTCTCTCCCCAAATGCTGAGTGGTGACAGTTTTTGTCTTCAATTACTTTTTCAAACATGGATCTAATAGATATGTGACCGTTACACTCCTGTTTTGAAATTACTAATATAATTTTAAAACTATATCCTACGTATTTTTCCTTAAATAAGTAATCAGATGGAGCTGCCTTGATTTATACATCAGTTAAGGAGGAAAAGAACCTTGATCTGTTGTATAAGTACATTGTACATAAAACGTATGGTTTTCAGTTTACCACTCCTGCCTTAGTGGTAGAAAAGGATGCAGTTTTTATGTAAGTCAATTGTACAAAGCGATCTGGGAGCGTATTGCTTCTATTAAATGCAACACATACAGACATAGATGAAGGACTTGCATCAATTATTTTATTGTATTATATTCTTAAGTTGGAAATGAAATGTAAAATACTATAATAAATTTAACTTAGGAAAAAAGGAAATGACGCTATCTTTAAATAAATACTTTAAGCAAGTATCTTTTTCTTCTAATGAAAAAGATGTCATATTGCAAAACTAGTCTTTGAAAATATTTAAAGAAATAAGGGAGACTCGAGGAGTTGCTGTCTTTCGTCATTTTTCGTATATATGAAATACTTTTAGACATGTCTTCTAATTCTCAGTCTTGTTTTTAAACAAAAATGACTCTAATTAAAGGGTCTGTGCTGGGTCTGGTCTTGATCAACATCTTCATCAATGGCCTTGATGAGGGGATAGTGGCCACCCTCAGCAAGTTTGCTGATGATACGAAGTTGGGAGGATTGGCTGACACGCCTGAAGGCTGTGCTGCCATTCAGCGAGACCTGGACAGGCTGGAGAGCTGGGCAGTAAGAAACCAGATGAGGTTCAACACAAGCAAGTGTAGGGTCTTACACCTAGGGAGGAATAATTGTATGCACCAATACAGGCTGGGGGATGAGCTGCTGGAGAGGAGCTCTGCAGAGAGGGACCTGGGCGTCCTGGTGGACGACAGGTTGGCCATGAGCCAGCAGTGTGCCCTCGTGGCCAAAAAGGCCAATGGCATTCTGGGGTGCATTAAGAAGAGCGTGCCCAGCAGGTCGAGGGAGGTGATCCTCCCCCTCTACTCTGCCCTGGTAAGGCCTCATCTGGAGTACTGTGTCCAGTTCTGGGCTCCCCAGTACAAAAAAAACAGGGATCTCTTGGAAAGAGTCCAGCGGAGGGCCACAAAGATGGTGAAGGGCCTGGAGCATCTCCCCTATGAAGAAAGGCTAAGTGAACTGGGTCTGTTTAGCCTTGAGAAAAGAAGACTGAGAGGGGACCTGATCCAGGTTTATAAACATCTGCGGTGTGGCGGCCATAGCGGTGAGGCCAGTCTCTTTTCAGTGGTACGTGGAGACAGGACGAGGGGAAACGGACATAAGCTGCAGCATAGGAAGTTTCGCACGAATGTGCGTAAGAACTTCTTCACGGTGAGGGTGACGGAGCACTGGAACAGGCTGCCCAGGGAGGTTGTGGAGTCTCCTTCTCTGGAGATATTCAAGTCTCGCCTGGACGCCTACCTGTGTGACCTGGTGTAGGGAACCTGCTTTGGCAGGGGGTTTGGTCTCGATGATCTCTAGAGGTCCCTTCCAATCCCTACAATTCTGTGATTCTTTGTGATTCCTTCTGAGGAACTTTGGCACATACCTGTTGTGCTTCCAGCAAATTGGAAACATCTTTTAAAAGTGCCACTTTTAAAATGTTTTGGTGTTTGTTACTTCAGATAAACAATATCTGAAGCATACTGGCTGGTTCTGAAAAGAGTAATATGTAAACTTGAATGGTTTGTGTCTTTTTTTCAGAACAAGTGATCTTTGTATCTGTAATTTCTGTGGCTCAAAAGACAAAACTTTCCTTCAATTCTTTTCACAGACCTGCTGGTTGGGACAATGAAAAGAAAATTGCCATTTTACATGAAAACTTCACAACAGTGAAACCAGATGATGCATATGAGGACTTCATTGCAAAACCTCCTGTACGAAAGGTAAGAAGAGGTAAACTCTTTTCTGTCTGATAAATAAGTACAGTTTGCTTGAATGGTTGCTAACAGCAATGTTGAAAATCTTCAAGTCTGAATACTTTTTTTCTGTATCCAAATGCATAAACTATCAGGCATTTATTTTCCACTAATTTAAGATACTAAAACAAAGAAATCATTCACCCTAGTGAATCAAAGGCAGTCCAAAATCATCCATTTCACATGAACCTTTTAGGAAGTGTAGTGCAGAAATGCCTTTTGTAAACTGAGTATGCTATTCTAAGAGTTCAACAATTTCACAAGTGCTTTTGAGGCTATTGTAAAAAAGAAACCTTGGTAAGGAAGAAAGTGTATTACTGTATCACTGACATTAGTGCTAAGCCTTCTTGTGATTGCATCAGCTGTCAAAATTGATTAAGGATCAGTGTAATGGTTTTGGAAGCTGTGGGATTGAATCTGAGGTTTTACAGAGTAAGGTAATAAAACAGGTATTTGAAAGATGCTGATGAGATTGAAAACTAAACTTAAAAAGGCAAATATGACTGCTTATCAGGTACTCTTCTTCTGAGGGGAATTTCCACAAGCTTGCTTCCTTGCTAGGCTACTTCATTCACATTAAATACTTTTTAATCACAGCTTCTTCCGTATTTCTTCTCTCTAATGTGTGAAAGAAGTTAAATTATTTTAAGTAACAGTGCTAAACTTTTGTCTCCTTTTCTTTGCGACTGTCCACCAAGCCAAAAAAAAAAGTTGAAGTCAATTTCTATTTTTAATCAAGTATTTTTTTTCAACAGTTAGTCCATGATAAAGAGCTGGCAGCAGAAGATGAGCAAGTATTTCTTATGAAACAGCAGGTAAAAAACCAAAGCCTTACTATGTAAGACTTCACTTTAAGCTCTCCATTATTATTTGCCTCCAGTTTTCCATTCCTCATTCGCTTTACAAGTTAATGATTTCTCAGCTTTGCAACTTCAAATGTAATTTGCTAAGACTTGCATGTATTTTTATGCATACGAGTAGAGAATATGGCCACCTGTCTTGGTAAATTGAAAGGAAAATATGCTGAAAACAAAACCAAAAAAAACATTGTAAGGGAGAAGAATAAGATCATTTGGAGTTTCACAACATGCACAGGTCGATGTGTAAAACTATAAGTACGTTGCCGTTTTCTTAGAGCTAGAGGCTTGAAAGACTTCAAGGTGTCAAATTTAGCCATGCTGTGTCTTATTCTCCTTTGTTTATAAGACAACTACTCTGTTAGTTAAAAGAAAACTAATAATAGTTTTCTGTGTAGTTGATTGTAAGTATCATAAAAGTTATAGAGTTGTCAGTGTCTGTGGTTCTGATTTGTGGTTCTGAAATGTTTGTGTAAGACAAAGGGCTGAAGGAAATGTATTTGTTTTAGCTGTCTCCTAGTGGTAAAGTTTGGAAGTATATCAATACTGAGGAGGCATGCTATAAATAGCAGAAAAGTGAATGATTAAATAAACTAATAGTTAGTGAGCTTCACTGTATTTTATTCCTTTGTAGTTCCTGGAATATATTTAACATTCTTAATATGCTGTTTTTGCAGTCATTCCTTGCCAAACAGCCAGCAACGCCTACAAGAGCATCAGTAAGTAGATCCAAGAGAAGAGTAGGAGGTGTTTTGTTTCTTTCTAGGGAAAAGAGCAAGAGAGTCTAAACTGTAGAGATTCATGTTATAAACATGAAATAGATAATCTTTTCAAACTTCAAAAAATTACAAAATATCTGATAATATTTTTACATTACTAAAAAATGAATTTATTCTAACTAGCTGTGGAAACAGAAATATCTGATGATTATTGAACTGAAAATTTCATACACTGATTCATTCTTTCTCTTAGTGGAGGCACAGACCCAAAATAACCTGTGTTGACTTTGTTTATTTATTCTCTCTGGTGTATAGAGTATAGTGGCAATATGAAAGTGTTGTTTTTTTTTAATATTGCATTTAGTTTATGTAATCAGTTCATTCAATTTATTCTCTGATTTGTGTGATACTGATTTTTTTTTTTCCTTTTTTTAAGGAATCTCCTGCAAGAGGACCTGCAGGATCCCCAAGAACTCAAGGCAGAGCCGGTCCTGCCAATGTACCCAGTGCCTCACCAATAACATCAGTTAAGAAACCAGATCCAAATATCAAAAGTATGAATTAGCATCTTACTATTTTTTTACGTGTTGTTTCCCTTAGAAAAAACCATTCCTAAAAAAGAAAGGTCTTGGAATTTATTCACTATTAGTATGGTGTTAGTTTAATAACACAAATCAATTTATGGCATCATTCCAGTTTTTTTGGTTTGATTTTGTCATGCATGTGACTTGGAGTTCTGTTACTGCCAAGCAGTTAGGTAGAGTTGAAATACATTAATTCTTCACATTGCTTAAGTACATTTGTTATGCATTGGTTGGATTATTAGAGTGGAGACTGGTTTAAAGTTCACATTTTTATACTTTTCAGCCTGAAGAAGAGAAGGCAGTGAGGTGACCTGATAGCGGCCTTTCAGTACCTAAAGGGGAGCTACAGGAAAGAAGGGGAAAAGACTCTTTAGCAGGGTCTGTGGTGATAAAACAAGGGGAAATGGTTTCGAGCTAAGGGAAGGAAGGTAGGTAGGTTTAGGTTAGATATAAGGAAAAAATTCTTTACGGTGAGGTTGGTGAGGCATTGGAACAGGTTACCTAGTGATGTGATTGATAACCTGTCCCTGGAGACTTTCAGAGTAGGGCTGCATAAGGCCCTGGGCAACCTGATCGAGCTGTGGTCTACATTGCAGGGGAGTTGGATTAGATGGCCTTCAGAGGTCCCTTCCAACTCTAAGGACTCTATGATTCTATTCTATGATTGTATTCTATATTTGAGGTTTATTTCCTTGGTTTGTAAATGTTATCTCTATATGGGAAAAAAGAAATTCACTAATAGTAACTATTGTATAAATATATAAATATGTTTTGTCTTGTTTGTTTGTTTGTGTGTTTGTTTTGTTCAGATAATGCTGCAAGTGAAGGTGTCTTGGCTAGTTTCTTTAACAGTCTCTTGAGCAAAAAGACTGGCTCTCCTGGGAGTCCTGGTGCTGGAGGAGTGCAAAGTACAGCCAAGAAATCAGGTATTGGAGTTGTTATTTGAAATATTTTATTTGACCCGTGTTGGCCTAAATGTTTGTATCTTTTAAGCTGATGAGTGAAGTAGCAGATCTTGACAGATGATGCAGTGCCAAAATGTGCACATAAAGTTCTCTTAAGAAACTATTATTGCAACTTTGTGACTCAGGGTTTCTATTAAAGTTGTTATAACTCAGTTCTCTGAGTGAAATGTAAACTAACTGTATTCAGAAGGTGCTAATCTTTTACATTAGAGTTCCTTGTCTTCTAGATGCTTAACTACTACTTAACAGAAGATCATTTCATTGGGTTTAGAATGTAGTTTCCAGTTAACTACTGAAATCTCTCATCATTCAAATTTAAATGAATTATATTATACAACAGCTTGAAGTTATCTCCTAATTATTTTACTATTTTATTATGATTCAGCACATCAAGTGGATTTGTTCTGTGTATATACCTATGCCTGCGTTGTATGAGGTATTTACTAGTAAGCAATTACAGTATTTTAGATGAAAATAAACCAAACAAGTAGAATAGTATCTATACAAAATTAAGCATTATCAAGTGCATGGTTGTTCCAGCCAATCATAGAAATTCACTTCTTTGCTGATTGCTTTACTGTTCATTTTCAATATTGGCATTCCCATCATGCTGTACACTCAAGAGCCTTCCTTATCTCCAGAATTATTTCACTACTGAATTATTGCTAGATACTCTACTTCTAATCCTAGATATGTGAATTCATGTGTAATTTAATGATTAAAACCAGTTTCTGATAATGCTTAGAGGATGGGCTGGGGGATGGGCTTCAGGCTGGGGGATGAGCTGCTGGAGAGGAGCTCTGCAGAGATGGACCTGGGCATCCTGGTGGACGACAGGTTGGCCATGAGCCAGCAGTGTGCCCTCGTGGCCAAAAAGGCCAATGGCATTCTGAGGTGCATTAAGAAGAGCGTGTCCAGCAGGTCGAGGGAGGTGATCCTCCCCCTCTACTCTGCCCTGGTAAGGCCTCATCTGGAGTACTGTGTGCAGTTCTGGGCTCCCCAGTACAAAAAAGACAGGGATCTCTTGGAAAGAGTCCAGCGGAGGGCCACAAAGATGGTGAAGGGCCTGGAGCATCTCCCCTATGAAGAAAGGCTAAGTGAACTGGGTCTGTTTAGCCTTGAGAAAAGAAGACTGAGAGGGGACCTGATCCAGGTTTATAAACATCTGCGGTGTGGCGGCCATAGCGGTGAGGCCAGTCTCTTTTCAGTGGTACGTGGAGACAGGACGAGGGGAAACGGACATAAGCTGCAGCATAGGAAGTTTTGCACAAATGTGCGTAAGAACTTCTTCACGGTGAGGGTGACGGAGCACTGGAACAGGCTGCCCAGGGAGGTTGTGGAGTCTCCTTCTCTGGAGATATTCAAGTCTTGCCTGGACGCCTACCTGTGCGACCTGGTGTGGGGAACCTGCTTTGGCAGGGGGGTTGGTCTCGATGATCTCTAGAGGTCCCTTCCAACCCCTACAATTCTGTGATGCTGTGATTAGTGTAAGACACAAGCATTCTGAACTGGAGTTAAAAAAAGAGGTTTGATGCCAGACAGTGATGATATCGCAATTGAAAGAACAAGAGGAATAGTTGGAACATGTGTATTTGAACTGAAAACTATTTCTAGAGAATTAAAATAAAGTGTGTATGTTTAATTATTTACTTATTGGAAAGTGTTTTACATAACACTTCATAAACTAATCTCCAAAATAGCTAGAATGTGACTTCTGGAAAGTCAGTATTTTGTGGGTCTCATTATTTATGTTTTTTTCTCCACCATTTGCTATGAATTCTGCAAATCTCCTAATTAGATCTCTTTATTGAATTTATTTATTATTTAAGTAAAAATAAAAGGGTTTTTGTATTGTATGTCCCCATTTCATTCATAATTTTATCTACATTACAAAATATTAAATTCTGCCCTAAAATAGAGTGCCCTGTCTCATTAAACATTGCTTCATCCATTTCAGCGTTGTGTGATTACTGCAATGTCATCTTACCTGTTTTTATAGAAATAAGACTAGAAATAATTTTTAGAGGCTATTTAATTCCTGTTCTTTATCAAAGTAGAATCGGTTTTGGAGTCCCTGAGTGATATTTGAAAAACAGCAAAAACCAGAACAAAAAATAAACGAAAACCAACCGAATAAAAAACCTCTGAGATAGATCCAGTGTCATCTCTCTGGGCGGTCTGTTCCAGAACTTAATTTATTAATTATTTTTTTCTAATATACAATCAGTATATCACTATTCCCGTACTATTCATCTTTTACTGGAGAGATGGAGTATATCCTGTCTTTCTTCAGAGCAGTCTTCCGCATATTGGAATACTACTGGCCATTTTCCTGTGATTTTTGTCCAGACTGCAGAAATACACTTGTCAGCCTTTCCTCATAGGGTGTATCAATGGCTCTGATAATTCTGACTGTTATGCTATGTACTTTTGACTGTCTGTTTTTTGGTGCTCAGATGTGAATGCAGTACTTCAGACAAGGCTTTGTCAGCCTTAACTAGAAATTACTTAATCTGTGTTACCTGTGTTCCTGTTTAGCCATCACAGCATGACTCATGCCAGGGTTGTATATTTTTGGCTGTATGATATTGGTCAAGCTTTGGCGGAGCAATACAGACAATTTAATACAATTTCCGCATCCGAACAGGATGTTTTCTAGTCTTGATTAAATTACCTGAATATTTACAAAGGCAGTATTTTATTTCTTTTGCTTTCTGTTTTTTGACAATTTATATAAAAAACTTTTTTACTTCTAATTCTCTTGTTCAAAATCCTTTGTAGTTTCTTTGAGAATGCTAGCCTGCAAATCTGGTAACGGTTGTGCAGTGTAGATTGCTGTTCTTAAATATTGACTAGTAGTATGGATAATTAATGGGTAATTTTTTGAATTACAGTTCATTCTTTTTTTTTTTTTTTTTAAGAGACTTTTTTTTCTAGTTTATATGAAGGTTATGTGAGATGTGATATCGACCGCTTCTCCCTTCTCCACAGGACCTGTTATCCTATCATAGAAAGAAATTTGGTTGGCTTGACACAGCTTATTGGTAACAGATCCATGCAATCGTACTGCTAGGCTGTTCGTAAACATCTAAACCATCATTGCATTTTATGGACAAATACTACAGTAAAAACTAACTAGTTTTTAATGAGCTTTACTCTTTCCTCTGTCAGTCTTCTAGAACATCATGTGCCTTTAGGAGTTCTCAAAGATGACTAATGGCTAGTTTTTTTTGTTGTTGTTTTTTGGTCAGCATTAACTTCTAATTTAAATAGATTATTTCTCTCATGAAACATCTAGAGACAGCAGTCATACACCCTTTCTTAACTCTTTGTTTTATTAGACTAAATTAGATGAGTTCTTTTCTAGCCTTCTGATAAAAGTTGAGCTCTATTTTCTCTGCTAGTTTCTTCTTGTTACTTGCCATCGCTGGCTTATCTTTTCTTGAACATGAGTGATTAGAATTGTGTGCAGCACTCCAGATACGTCTCATTGTAGTGCCTGCAACAGCATTTGTCTTTCTTTGGTGGAAGTCCCTCTCCTGAGCGATCACAAGATTGCAGTTGGCTTTTGTTGGCTGTATCAAGTTGGTAGCTCACACTCGTCCCCTCACTTTTGGAACAGAACTGTCGGCTTTCAGTCACAAGAGAATATGCCTGTTCCTTGTCAGATGGTGTTCTCACATCTTATGCTCAACCAATATATGATTAAACTTTCCTGAGAAGGTAAGAAGGACTCTTAACACTGATGTCTGAAAAGCTCTTGTTGAGTTTATAAAGGCAGCTGTTTACTTGTTCTTTTGTGGAAGGGTTGAGGAGAGTATCTTAAAATGACTTAAAATGAATTAAAGCAGCCTCTTTCATGTGAACAAATGTACTAAAATAATATTTGTAAGGATTTTAAGTATCTAATCTAAACTGTTTTAAGAGCCCTAAGTTTTCAGAAGATTGCCACTAAAAACATTTATCTTTTAAGAGATTGCCTGTTTCTCCTGCAGTTGTAAATATGCTGTGGTTGAAACTGAGATACTGTTATAGGTTGAGAGAGACATTATGGATTTCAAGTAATGATCAGCCTGATCGATTGGTTTGCCCCATGTTTTATTTGAGAGGATATTGTAATCTGGGTAGAAAGCCATCTTATTCGTTTCTATGCTGTGCAGTTTTTCACCCACTCTATTTGCTTTGATGTTGCTGGGCTGTCTTTTTCCAGTTGTAGAACTTGACTCTTCAGAAAGCTTCAAATGATGGATTCTGAGGTGAACATCTTATTTCCTTACGTATCTACAGATACAAAAGATTTATTTCATTTCTGTTCAGAAGATAGTTCAACTTTGTAAGGTTTGACTTCACCCTTCCAGATGAAGAACTGGAGTTCCCAGCTCTCATTACTCTGGAAAGAAGGTTTATAATTGTGTAGCACACACTGAATTGGCTAAGGCTGCTACCATTCTTGATGATATTCTTGTAGGGAAACTGAAAGCAAATATCAATTTAGTTTACAATGGAGGGGAATTTTAAATTTTCTTAATAAGAGCTCTTTTGTTTCTTCTCATTTGAAAGGTGATCATCTCTGACAGTGGTAATGGGGAGAGTATAAAACTACGTATCGTTCAGTGGTTTGGCAATGTTTTTCACATGTGATGTGCAGTAGTGGCAGGAGACAACTGTAATGATACAGTTCATTTGTTATATATAAAAAAAGCCATGGTTGGTGTTTAGACCTACTTTTGCTCAAGTGGTTTGAATTTATTTAAATCAGAGTGCCCTATTATACAAGTGAAGTTTTTTGTATTGTAATTTGTAAATTTATTACATTTTTTAATAAAAAAATTGTTTAAATATTGATGCTTTGAATAGATGCTTTTAAGAATACTGTGGCTTATGATCAGCATTTAAATCTAAAACCAATGCAGTGATTGAAAGTAGCCTTTTAACTTAGTCTTTGTACTTTGGAAAAAAACACTTAAATCTTCAGCAGTCAAATCTTGCCTTCCTAATGTTTTCAGCATGTACCCTGGAAGAAATCCACCTAATATTTCACACACATTTGAACTGGAAAACAGATGCTTGTTAAATTCTTTGGCTGTGTAAGGAAGCTGTACATGGTTATATAATCTATTTTTTTGTCTAAAAATATAGGTTTTTAATCTTAAATGCTTGTATGCTGTGGGCTTTAGAATATATTGTTCCAATTTTAATGATTAATTCATCTGTGGGTTTATAATTTTCAGAATGAGGGAATTAAACTGTAGTTTAGTGAGAGAATTGTTAAAAAGTTTTGAGTCTAATATAAAAATGTATGATATGCTGTTCCATGGAATACTTCAGTGTGTCTGTTTTCAATTGAAGAAGTCCTTTGAAATGATGGCTCTGAGATATTAAAGGAGTACGCAGTTCATGTCCCCTTTTTTAAGGGAAGCATTGTCTGCAGACATGAAAGAGTTGTTTAATATTAAAATGCATCAGGAATAAGTGCGACCAAACAAATGTGATTTTTCTAGCAGGTGTCCTATGTAGTTGGGAGAGCTTGTGGTTAAAATCTTTGTTGAAAAGACTCCTTGCTATATGTACTAATAATAGAATTGTGTACAGTTAATTTTTTTAGAAAATTCTCAGTGTGATTGTTTTTAAGATACTGGTTGCTTTGGTGTATGTTGCAGATATTTTCATGCTTTGTATTTTGTATAATTCAGCATTTTGATTTTTATTGTTGAATCAAATCTTATATCAGTCTTTATGTAGATATTACCTTGTATTTAGTCAGGCCCAATGTTCTTGGGTAGGTGGTGAAATAAGAAGCAATTAAATAATATGTTGACGTAAAAAATGATCCTATGAATGCATGTACTCATCGGTTAAAATATTTTCTGGAAGGTAGATTGGTTTAACCTTGTTCTTTTTCTTTTTAGGACAAAAAACAGTTTTGACAAATGTTCAAGAGGAATTGGATAGGATGACTCGCAAGCCAGACTCTATGGTAACAACAAGCTCTCCTCCGACAGAGAACGAAGCTTGATAGCGCTTAAAAATGCATAAGTAAATGACCAAATAACTATGTATATTGATCTGATAAGACCAGGAATTTTCTGCTATGGCAGATGCTATCAGTTTTTTGGGGGGCAGGGGAAATGAGCTTACTATGTCATTGCCTTGTCCCAGTAAAAAGTGCACATTCAGGAAGTTTGCATATAAAATCCCTCTGTATAAGATAACCATTTAGAGTTTATATAGGGCAATTCTTTTGGTTTTCGAGGTAAGCAGGTGCAGCTGCATTTCCTGTTGTGAAGAGCACAGAGAAGCAAGATGCAGAATTATTACTAAAATACTACTTATGACTGCACATAAGGCAAGAAAGAAATGGAATCCTCTACCAGAATTATTGGAATTGGCTACTTGTATGTTTACAAATGAACTAAATACTTGGAAAGATGGTGGTGATGTAACAGAACATTAATTGGGTTGAAAGAAGCCTAGGTAGGAGATGGAGCCCTAAAAGGGGAAGCAGATTTGAGTCAGTAAGAAACAGGAATGTTGGATTGACTGGAGAGGAGCAATGTTGTTAAATCCTGTGTTTCGCATAGGGTAAATAATCCCTGTTTTAAAAAAGACTACTTTATATTGGAGAATTCCAGGCCTAACACTAAGCATCATGGGAATTTATTCTTGTTATAAATCTTGTTTTAGTTTAGAAGAAAAAAAATGTCTAAGAGTGTGGATGCCCTTTCTGGTGTAGCTGACAAAGGGAGAAACTTAAACTTGTTTAGATCCAAGTGCCTGGCACAGCGTGTGATGTGTCTTTAGAAGGTGCTTGAATTTATTGTGCACTGTAGTACAAACAGTCACTGTTTGGTTTTATTTTAAAATGCGTAGTTTGGCAATTTGTATTTAATTTTAAGTCCTGTTTTCTGATAGCTTCTGCCTTTTTTTATGCCAAGAGGCTAGCCTATGAAGAATGGTCGGTGACGTATCATTTTCCCATAATGAAATGTGCTACAGAACACTCGGTATTTTTTTCTTACTTTTTGTAACAAAATATTAGCTACCCAGCTAAAACTGTTTCCTGCCTTATACCTGTGGAAGTTTTTAAAAAACTTTCAAGGCCCTTTTTCCAACCACATCTGCTGCAGGTGCAGCCAACTCCAATTCTGGAGGTAACCTAAAAAGTACGAATGTGTACATGATGAATATAGTCAATAACTTGTTTTGTATTTTTTTTTTTAATGTAGCATTTCATTTGGAAAGATGGGTTGTGGTTGTCCCCGTTGCTGTGACGGAGCTCTGTCCATGGTCACAGAAAACCATCCTTCTGTAAAAACAAAACTGCTATGGTTACTGAAATGGCACTTTTGATTTTATATATGGTATGCTTGTTTTACATGTACACACTACCCTAAATTAAAAAATGCCAAGCATATTCTGTGCTCTTAATGCTGAAGGGAAAAACCACAATTTGAATTACGCAGAGTTTACTTTCTGTTGATATAAACTTGTTGTACTAAATCCGATGTCTGGATATAACTTCCCTAATATATACTGTTACTTAAATATACAGAATTAGATCGACCACTAACACAGTACTGGATGTTAACTTCAAATCCTAATGTAACATCAAGAGGCTGTTCTTCATGTAAGTCTGTCTAAACATTATCTAGGAAGCTAAGAGTATTTACTTGCCTCTTTGACAACCGTTAACGTGAGCATGTTATTTGTGCCAGTTTTGTTGAAATGTTTTTTTTTTTTTTAACTTTTTTTTTTTTAACTTTTTTAAATAAAGGGTATGACCTAAAGTTATACAGTTGTCTAGATAACAGACTAAAACTGTGGATGGCTGATGGGAATGTGGATGTACTTCCTGGTGTAATGGGTGCCAGTTGCAAGTTGCCACACCAGAAGTAATTACACTCTGTCCTTCTGACACTGAGAATTGAGACTGGAGACTGAAACATCAAAGGCATGACAAGAAAATTGGAAAAGTGTGTGTGATTGTAATGGGATAGAGTTTGAAAACCTCAGTCCAAAATTATGTTTTTGCCATCTAGCCTGATAAGCACTTTCTCTAGCAATACAGCTAAAACTTACAATTGAAGTACTTCCCAGTTTTATAAAAGTGTTAAATATACTAAAATTGATCAAAACTGATAACTGTAACTTAATAGCTTTGCAGAAAGATGCTTCTGACAAAACAGAAACAGATTTCCAGTTTCTAATTGCAAGTGAATGCTCCTAGTTTATCAAAAGAGTTGTAAGTAATGTAGCATCCTGTGGCTGCCGAAGTCTGCCAGCTTTGGTGAGCTGCACAGTTGTTCTTCTGGTGTCTTCAAGCATTGGAACCAAAGGCCAATTGCAAACAGCCTTTATGTTTTCAAGTGAAACTTCATTTTATTTGCAGATACACTTGTATGGTAGACTGTTTAAACTATTATGACTGTATTTATATGCATTACGGTGACTGCATCTACTATTCATGTTTAAGAAAACAAAAAAAGAAATTGTTCAACTTGAAGCAAATATAAAAGTTTAAAGATTGGCCCTCCATAAAAATGCTGTGGTTATGCTGCTTGATTTTAAGTTTGCACTTTTTTTATTGGCATTTAAAAAAAACTGTTTAAACTGAATTTCGTATTTTATTTAATTTAACTGCGTTGAAAGTGACTGCTTTGTACATCATGAACTTAACAATATACATGCTGTAAATGAAAGTTCACTGTCCTGTATACGAAGGGTATTTTTTGTTTGTTTTTTTTGGGGGGGGAGGGAAGAAAGGTGGAGCAGGGTGGGGTGGCGGTTGTTTATTTTGTTTGTTTTTTTTTCCAACTTACAATTAGGACTGCAAATGTATGAGACAAACCTTAGACCATTGTATGGCTTTAACCAGATGCAGTATGCAGTCATGTGGGATCTTGCTTTCTAGTGCTGGCAAAATAAGGACATCTTTAATTACTGGCTTCAATAAACATGAATCCAGACTGCTCTATGCTGTGATTTTTTACAATTTTTATTTTCATTTTTAAGATCATCCTTCTAGAGCTGTGTCTGTGGGAGCAGAACATCAGTGAGTTCAGTGAACAGGAGAGTTAAGTCGGCTCATACTGTTGTGTACAGGGTGGAAAGCTAGCCACTTGGATGGTGTAAATAATGGACTGCTAATAACAGAACTAAGGGTTTTTTTCCTCTTTGGTAAGTGCAACAAGTTTTTCTTAGTGAGCGTAGAAAGAACAGACCAATTTATGTAGAATTTTTCTGTTTACTTGTTACTTGAGCTGGATGCCTTTCTGTTCTCCTACGTAGCTGGAAGTTCTACTTCATTAATGTTTGTAGTCATTTCTGTTACAGAAGCCAACTGAGCTTTTGATTGCTAAAATACATAGTTTGTGTAGAAGTGAAGCTTTATGAAGCCATGAAGCAATTATTTCTGAGGAGTTACCATAATGCTTCTTCTTTAAATGAGTTCATTAATATACAGTAAAGTATTACTTTTGGTCCATTTAAAATGCAAAACATTCAAGATGGGATTTAGAAAATAATTTCTGAATATATGATGAGAAATATATTTGGAGGGGAACTAAATGAAAGTTTCATCTTCAGACATGTTAAAGCTGGAAATGACTTTATGAAGAAAGACCGTAATGGTGGATAGAAATGAAGGAACTCCCCTGTAACTCTTGTGTGTACTCCACTGTTGTTTGTCAGTAGGGTTGCTGTGGGTTGTTAGTGATTTTCTTTTTCTCTTTTTTTTTTTTTTTTTTTTTTTTGAGGGCAAATGCCTCAATAAAACAAGCAGACATGAGGTAGCGTGGTTTTTATTACACGTTATTAAACATCTTGCTGGAGGCTCTAAGCTACTTGCTCAAAGTAAATCTTCCCCTGACTGCTGTTCCAGAAGGTGGCATTAAACCTTCTGGCTTTTCAGCCATGGCAGGCTTTTGTTAGTGTATGAAGTTCTCAGATAAGAAACTTTGCATGAATAAAGTCAGTCAGTTTCTGAGTCTTTGTAGTTCAAATACACATGAGGGAAGGGCGGTTAATGACCAGGATGTTGCTAACAACCTAAAAGAGCCTCTAGTTGTCCAGAACAGTATTGTAGAAGTACATGGAATATCTAAAGTTACTGTTCAGTACCGAAAGTAAAACTTGTGTGTTGCTCGATCTTTTAATTAAAACAAACAAATTGTATATTCAGAGGATACAGGCAGTTTAATTCCAGAAGCACTCTTCAGGTGGAGCTCAGCTTTCCCTTTGATGTAAATCGTCTAGCCCTTCTGGTACAACTTTCGTAGTAATGAATTATTTGTTCTCTGATCCACTCAGATTTTGCAGAGAAGTTGATGTAAACCCAAGTAATTAAGAAAGTCAACAGTCTGAACAAGTGCTTTGGGTCACTGCGTGGCTCTGGTTTCACAGCAGAGATGTCTGCAGTGAAATGTTACTGTGCCTTATAATTAGCCATTCCAAGTAGTGGGTGTTGCAGTAGTGTAGGTGAGAACACAATCTGATCTAACATGCTTTCTTCTTTCTAGAAAAGTGGAATGAAGCAAGTGCTGATATGTGCATGTATATCAGTGCTTCTGTATCGCTTGGAATTGAAATACATTTAAAAGAAAATAAATGCTTTTCAAGTGGTAATGTGCTACAGTGCTTCAAAACCATGGATGGCTATAAATTGAAGTGTGGGTGGGGCATCTAAGTCTGCCTTAAGCTGGCTTAAAAAAACAATTAGTTGTATTGGTGTGTTGCACATTTCTTGTGCCAAATACAGCAGTGCACCTAAGAGCATAGTGCTCACACTGTTTAGAAATATTACTCTTGTAAAAGATTTGAATTATCCATACTGGCTGGCATGTACATCATATTAATAAATACATACTTGAAAAGTGTCTGTAGGATAATGCTGTAGACGTGGAAGCAATTAATTTTCTCTACTGCCATTGTTTGCATTGTGGAGCTTTCTGTGTGGTAGATTGAACATTACTAGTTGTAAATTTTATTTGAAGAAAAAGATCTTTGACTCCTCTCTCCTTGATAATTAATTATTAACTATGTTTGACTGAAGCTTTCTGTAGATGCAGTGTTCCAGATGGTGGTGGACTGAGGATCAGTGCCTTTAAGCAATGCTGCTTCATACACCATTTTAAGATGGTATATTTTTTTCTTGTGATGAGCCCTTAATAATTCTTGTGTAGCAGATTTTTTAGGCCAAATGCCTTTCAAAGAGCAAATAGCAAAGAAAAATACTAGATGAAAGCCAGTTTCAATTAATTTCAGTAAAATTACTATTCTAAGAATTTCCCCAATATGGGTTAAACTTTTTTTTCCTGATTCTTAACTAAGACACTCTGATTCTTTGCTTTCAGAACAAAAGCTTAAATTGCAATGTTCAACCTGAAGAAAAACAGTTGTTTTGACCATACACACAAGAGAGCTGAATTTGGGTGCAGAAGCTGATGGAATCATGCACAAGCTACCTTTTTTCTCTATGAATGTAGGTTTAAAGAAGTTGTTAATGCTTGCTCATATGTTCCTTTATGGTCATGTAAAAAATGTCATCCTTGTAGAAGTGGTTTAGAACAATTTCAGAAACTATTCAAAATATAGGATTTTTGCAACATTAAGGTTCTAGGAATAGTCTTACACAAACATAGGAAGAATTTGTAGTAAAATAGTGAAGTTTTATAGGAAAGGAGATAAGCAATCCTAAATCTCTGACACTCAGTTTATCAGATTGACAGCATTCAAAAGAACAAGGACTTCCCTTTGAGAGAGGGATTGAAGTGGCAGGATTAGAGTGAAATAAATGGCAGGAAAAGAGGGAATATGATTACTGAAAAGATAATGGATTCAGATGGCTACTGAGGCTCGGACCAGAACATGTAATTGTTTGCTGGACTTTGAGCCAGAGTGCAGAGTGCCCTCTAACTTGCGCAGATTGCTCCAAGTGATTGGCTGCAATCTTTGTCTTGCCTTGTGTTGTGCTTGTTTCCACTTGGAAGCCAGGTTTTTGTTCTGACAATGGCCATTTGACTGCAGTACAAAGTAAAGGCCTATCTGAGCCAGGAACAGGGAAGTCAAATCGTGGTCCAAGAGTGCATAAGAATGGTGGGTAGGTGTTAGGGAGGTGTTGGGGAGGATAATACATGGCTAGGCTGAGTCTCAGTAATTAATGTCTGTTTTTTGAACACAGGACTTAACACCCATTTTGGTTGCAGAGAAGATTTGGATGTTGCACTCAAGTTTACTTGAATTTATTGATCATGTTGTAAGTGGTAGGACAGAGGTGGAGATCAATGTTATTTGCGGTGGTTGGTTAATGAAATCTGTTTGATGTGGATGATAAATGACTATCAAGTTAAAACCTCTCTTTTCCAGAGGAATCAAGTGTTTATTTGTGAAATACTGACTGTATTTTGGAGATCGTTGGAAGGCTAATGAGATAAAAATCTTCATCTGCTCTGAAAGATGAGGCTACTATGGGAAGAAGGAAGAACTTCAATTTTATTTAAGGATCAGTCACTGACTCCAGAGAAAATTACTTAAAACCAAAGCAAAGGCAAAAGGCTTAGGGTGAGCACTTGGTACTTGTGGCCAAACCCAGGACTGGATTTGTGTAGCTTAGGCGTGGAGGTCAGTAAGAAGTGATACAGAATCTCACTGTGACTTGAATGACAAAACTTGACAGCTACCAGTATCTTTTGGTAATAATTGTTGGCTCCTGTTGTCAGGAGCTAATTTTGAAAGAAACAAGTGGTGTATTAATCATTGATATATGTAAGAGTATTAGATTGCTGAATTAATACCAACATTCATGTATGTTATAAACCTGAGTTATTTTATGCGGGTTTATTTTCCTGGTAAAGCAACACGTGACCCAGAAAAACACTGGATTGCCAGAAGGCAGCTATAACTAGCAGCTGTTCAACTGGCTGCGTTAGGATGTTTTGATTTAAAAACAAGCAACGCCTTGCAATGCTGTTGTAAAGGGCTGGGAGATTGCCAGTGGAAATGGCAGGATCTGAAATATTTAAAACTTAGCCTGTCAGAATCTCTCTGGATCACCTTTTAGCTTAGCAGAAGTACAGCACAGCTATTAACAGAATGCTGTCATACTTAAAATATTTTACTTTGACCACAGTTTTCCTCTTGCTTTTGCATTTGTGCTCTGTCCTATTCTAGCCCCTTATTATAAGCAACTTGAGTCTTTTGGGCCAGTTCAGTTGAGAAGGATCTCAGAGCTCACTGAGCTAATACCAGTTGCATGAAAATTAGTGGCTCAGTAGAGAAGATAGATCCAAGACTTCCTGTGCTTAGGGAAGCGTTGCCAAGGAAGTTTGGCCAGTCAGCAGGCGAGACAGGCCAAGCGCAGATCTGTCAGTCTGCACACATGGAACCTGGCAGAGCACTTGCTTTCTTTTGCTCAAGCAGTAGTTAGGGACATAAATAGGAGTTAAGCCTACTGCGTGTGAAAGGGGACCCTTGGGGGGGTGCTGGGTCACTGGGCTCAGTGGGAGGGGTGAGTGGGAAGGTGGGAAGAGAAGACTGAAGTCTGCGGGGAATTGGGATTTATTAGTTCCGCTTATACAGCCTTGTAAGTTTGGGGCAATGTGCCTGCCTCGAGTTTATAGCTAGAGATGGAAGACTTAAAATTATTTTTCCTGTTTAAAAAAAAAAAAAAGAAAGCCTAAACCTTCCATTGCATGTAGAAGACCAAATAACTAAAGAAAGAAATGCTCTGAAGGGAAAGAGCCAAATTTGCTGAATGTCAAATTTTGTTGCATGTAGGAATTAAGTGCTGTTGAGTGGATTAAGTTCTTTGAACTGCTGTCACATTAGCTGATGTAAGCAATAAGTGTAGGTAAAACAAATTCCAAAGAATAACTAAAAAATGAACTTTTAAAACCTTTGCAATTCTCCACCAGAGGCAGAAGGAGCTGCTTGGTTTGGTTACGTAACAGCAAACAGTATTAAAACAGTTGAGGTCAGTTGTTTTCGCTGGCCCGTTTCATCCATGGAAAGAAAGAATGCAGTGAGTGTACTTCATCTTCATATTTATTTATACATTTTATTTAAAGCCTGCTGAGAGACCTTTAAAACTTTGTTTGTAAAACATGGTTTATACAATTTTTCTTCCACCTTTTCAAAAAATAAAAATGATCTTTTTCCCTCCAAAGGGCTGCTGTATCCTCCACACTCCCATCTCTTGCCAAAAAACTGTAGATGCCACAGGGCAGCATGGCAATGGCCATGCAGTCAGAGGGGAACAGCAGTTCCCTGACCTTCTGTTCTGGACTTGTGTGTTTTTATGGTATTATTGGAAGAAGACTACCTTTTTTCCCAGTTGAGATTTTTTTCCCCTCTGTTTCCTGAATAAATGTAGTGCCATGAATAAAGTAAACATTGCTGTCAGTCTCTCTGCATATTTTTCAGTGTGCTTCATTATACAGAATTCTTTCAAAAGAAATACAACCCACGGCCTTGGCTGGTTCCCAGCATCATTAAAAGTCCACTGGCACTTTTCTTAAGAACATGAGGCTTTGCTTCTGTTTTTTATAGAAATTAATTTCACCTCCCTCCTGTAGAAAGTCTGCTGCCCTTCATCCCAGATGTGGCTGCGGTGTAATCCCTGTCTGGCACTGCAGGTTGCAGATGTCCGTGAAGGCTTTTGGAGGTGAAAAGAATCAGTGAATGCTTCATCAGTGAGGAAGGCGAGGGGAGAGAACGGGCCAGTAGATGCTATTGAAGGAGATGTCAATTTTAATCCAGGAGAAAAAAAATTTCTCTCTGACTGGTTCATTGTTCATAGCATGTAAAATGTTCATCAGTCTGCAAAGACTGATTTGATTGCCAGTAGTGTCTTTATTTTTAAGGGGAATTTCTGCTTACTGATGGTGAAATTCCAGGAGTGATATTACCCCTTTTCCCATTCAGAGGGTGAAACCAACCCTACAGAGCTGCCTGGGACAGGTCTTGTGATGACTTCCAGCCACCAGTGTCCTCTGGTTGCCTTTGTCAGCTCTTACAGCTGCCCCATGGTGCACATGCTGGGGGAATTGGTCACACAAATATACAGGGGCTGTAAAGCCCTCCAGGGCTACTCTGGTTGTTTTGCCGAGTGCTGGAATACAGGTGAAGGTGTTGAAGTATGCATGGGATGATGTGATAGTAAAACAATGTAGATGTGAGCAGGGCTCACAGACACTGTGTTGCTACATCTGTAGTTTCTTAACCAGACAAGCTGTGTTGCTGTGGAGTCGCCTGTTTACAGTACCCTAACCAAAATGTCGGGATTGAGAAGCAGGCACTGACTTCTCAGTACATATATTACTATGTTTTGAGAATGTTCAGTGGGAGAAGCAGTAGAAGCATTTATACATTGCCCTTTAAATTAGGTTCGTTCTGTTCTCCTGTCTGCTTCTCTTACTACTTCCCTCTATATGACTGCTTTGACCCCTAGCTAAGGAATGCAGCTCTTGGGGTGGCTTTGTGTTGAGCGTTCTTAGCCTGTGAGGCTGTGCAGTACTCTTCAGCTGTGCTTGGCTGAGGTCAGGTGGGTATCCCTGCCCCACTCAACAGTGGCCATCCTCTGCCAGTTAGAGGTTACTGACTGCCTGACTCCCTGCCATTGCATCCAGTTGTCTTTCTGCTGAAAGCCCGTCTCAGAACTTGTGTCTTATCCGTGCTGTATGTTGCATTATTTTATAACTGACTCAGAGCAGTTATTTGCCTGCTTCCTATGCTGCCAGTGGCCACAGAATTGATGTGTGCATGCCGCACTCAGGCTGTGAAAATGGAGAATTTGCTGAAATAAGGCACTTAAAACTACCAGATGTTTTCCTAAAGCAAGTTCTTTATTACGTTTTTAGATTTTTTTTTTTTTACTGTAAAGTTGAGAGTGCTTCAGAATTTTTTACATTGAGAAATTCAAGTAAAAAAATCCTCTTGATTCCTGAGTTAAACTCTAATCACTGCTCAGCTCTCCTGGAATTTGGCAGCATACCAGTGCTCCTTCCCTTTGGTAGGTCATGTGGAAATACTGGAGCATTTTCTTAAAGAACCTCTCTGCTCTGTGCAGGTACTTGCATAGATGTAGCTTTCCTGTTAGGATTTTAATTCCTTTCACGCTTTAACTACATTTTCCTCACAATAAACACTGTTCAGATCAACAAAATTTTATGTATCAGCTTTAGAATACTTTGTGCATTAAAACTATACCAGTGCAACTTCTAAAGTCTGGTTTTAAGTTGTAGTCACTTGCAATAGAACCATATGTTAATTTTGAAAATGAAATTTAGACATGTTTAATGAAATGAACCCACAAGAAGTTCACAGGTTTATTAAAAGGTGTATTGAAGGCTGAAGTTTATTAAAGGCTGTATGAATAGCTGAGATGTGAGCTCAGTCTGATCAGCGATAATGTTTAAAATCATTTTTTTCCTCATTTTTAACACCTAGATTATCACTTAGTTAAGTTTATCACCACGGTCCTGGAGATTCTTTCTGATGCGGAATTTTTAATTCTGCCAAAGCTGGCTTACCCGTTCTGTAGAAATACAGATCTTTAATTACAGCGCCGATGAACAGCGTCCAGGTTCTTGCTTGTTTCCACTCTTCACTCAATTTGTAGAAAGATGCGAAGTCTCCTCTGACAAACATGATGACCTGGCTATTAGCTCTATGCACTGATGTTATCCTGAGTGCTGATCACTGACTCGTTCCCCATTTTCCAACTTGTGTTCAGGCACACAGTGAAATAGCAGGCTTTGTTTGAAGAGCTCATGAACTTGTGAAAACAAAGTTATCTGAAAGCAATGTGATTTGCCTTGGATGAATGCAATGACCTTTTTACTGGATCAATACTAGTATTTACATATTAAACGTAGACATTTTTTTCCTTCAAGTGCTATGGAGCAGAGTGAAAAGGTGCCGCAACAGGCAAGAATGTGTGTAAAGGATTCCTTTGTTAAATGTTGGCAGAAACCTCACAAGCCCTTGCCAAGTCTGTCCAGCCCACCCACCCATCCAAGAGGACGCCAGAAAACCCCTCAGTATGGCTTGGTATTGGCTTTGTGCCACTTACAGCATGGGGAAGCTCACTGCATGCTTCACAGTGCCGAAAGGGGCAGCGTGGCCGCGGCTGGTGATGCCAGTACTGCTGCCCTGCACACAGCAGCACGGTAGAACGTCTGAAACCACCGTCTGTGACGGTGTCAACATGCTTGCTGAAAGCACGGCCCGTAATTGTGTTCAAATAACGTTGCAGAGACTTGCAACAAAGAGAATGCTTACCGTGCTTTCACGACTCAGGCAATTAGCTCCCTGAAGAACGGAGCATTTTCAGTGGTTTCGTACTTTGCGGCATTCTCTGAGTGCTTTGATGATTTTAAATGCATTTAGACCTTGTGTCCTCCATTTTAGATGGAAAACGAAGGTCTTTGAAAGCTTGCAGAAGGCTTCACAGAAGACAAAAAGGTGGAATTGAAATGGAATTGAGGCCTCTATCTTGCTTTTTTCCTAAATCTGTCAGCAATCTCTCCCCTTGACCTTCAGTTGCCTTCTGCAGTACCACCTTTTTTCTCCTTTACTGCTGTTTAGATTGGAAGTGCAGGAGATAAATCCAAATACTGGTTGCTGGATGTTTAGAAATGTTACACTGCTCAAGAGCTTTCTCAAAGCAGCGTGCTATCTCCTGCAGATAAATGCTAAATGTATGGGCACAGGTGGAGAACTGATAAAGAAGCAGAACCTAATGGGAACGGGAAAAAATATTGCAAGGTTTATAGTCCTGTGTCACTGGGGGACAGCAATACTGCGATGGTAAAACACTCGGGCAAGAGAAAAGCACTAGAGGAATTAACATATATGTGAAAATCCTGTGACAGAAATGAGGGATGTCAGGAATAAGGGCTGCAGTTCTCTTTTCTGCGAACGCAAAGGCCACCTTGAATAACCCAGAACGATAGCAACGCTATTTTCGATACGTGCGGGTTCAGCGATGGGAACTTCTACCGCGAATACAAAACAGGCAAGGACCAGGCGAAGCGCCGCGCCCCGGACCGCCCGGAGCCACGGGGAGGCAGCGGGAGGCACCGCGCCGGCGGGACACGGAGCGGCCCCGGGCAGGTGCTGCCCCTCCCGAGCCGGGAGGCTCCGGGCGGGGCGGGCAGACCCGGCCCCGGGGGCAGGTGCCGGGCAGGGCCGGGGGGCGGAGCGGGCTCTCTCCGCCATTTCCGCTGAGCGCAGGGGGGCGGAGCGGCGGCAACGGCAACGGCAACGTCCCCGGCCGGAGCTGTTGCGCCGAGACGGGAGCGGCGGGAGTGGAGCGGGGCGGCGAGAGCCCGGGCCGGGAGACGCGCGCGGGCACGGCGACTCCGCGCGGCCCTCGGCGGGGCGAGGGCGCCCCCCCGCGGCGGGGCGGAGAGGGGCGGGCTTCTGCCGCGCGGGGCAGCGGCCGAGGCGGCCGGACCGGGCCGGGGCGCGGCGCCATGCGGCGTTCGCGCGTCCCGCGCCCCTCCGCCTGACGGAGCCCCCGCGGCCGGCACGGCCATGCGGCCGGCGCTCCGCTAGCAGCTCAGCTCAGCCACCCCTTCGGCGGCGCGGCGGCGCCGAGCCCGGCACCATGAGGAACGGCGAGGACCTAGAGGGCTTCGACGGCGAGGCGTCCAGCACCTCCATGATCTCGGGGGCCAGCAGCCCCTACCAGCCCACCACCGAGCCCGTCAGCCAGCGCCGCGGGCTGGGTGGCCTCCGCTGCGACCTGGACTACCTGCGGGGCACCTTCGGCAGGATCAAGCTGGCCGAGGTGGTGAGTACCGCGCCGCGGGGCGGCCGGGCGCCTACCTGTGGGCGGGCGGCGCCTGGCGGCCTCTCGGGCGTCCTCCTCGGGAGCGGACGGGCGGGAGCGGCTCTCGGGCCGGGGCTGCGGGCGCGCCGAGGACCACGGCGGCGGGGGGGCGTCTTGTCTCGGCCCGAGGCGGCCGCGGAGCGAACAGCGTGACCTCCGTCGTCCGTCACCTGCTGGGCCGCTCCCCGCGCCCGCGGGATGCCGCCCGGCCTCCTGCCCCGTGAGGAGAGCGGTGCCGGGCGCGCGCGGTGCCGGAGCGATGAGCCGCTCCTGGGAGGCGAAGGGAGAGCGGCGCGGGGCAGGAGCTGCTCTGTGCCGGCGCTCCGCTCTCTGCGTGCGTCCCGGGCCGAGTTCCCTCGGTGCCCGAAGTGAGGAGAAACCCTGAAAACAAACAATACAAGAAACAAAACCAACCCAATTCAGGTAGCGTTCCTTCATCCGGCGCTGCCCAGCTCCGTCGCTTGTCTGGGAGCCCTCGGGGGGCTGCGAGCACCGCTGCGGTCGTGTGTGATGGCTCCCGGCTCCTCAGGTGCTGCTGACGGTGGGCTCCATGCGGGCCGCACTTTGCAGTTGCACGCTGTTCACGTTCTTGAAATTAACAAATGGATTTTAAACAATGTTTTAAAATAGATACGAAAACGGCAGTAATTTGGAAACAGGTTTCTATGTAGTTTCTTATGGGGTGCTGCAAATGGTTTCTGTAAAATAAATAAGTTCTTTGAGAGCTGTAGCATTTAAAAAGAAAAAAAAGTAAAACTCATGCATTACTTCAGCATTCAAAACCATTGCTGTTTGTGCAAGGCAGAGCTTACACGTGCAGGTTTCAAGTAAGGTGCAGTCGAAGTACCCCAGGTCCAGCAGCGAGTGCGGGGTCACAGCAGGTTGTGCTGTCACCACGTCTACAGAAACCCAATGGAACTCAGCAGTTGGAAGTGCCTTTTGTGTTCTTGTCCCTGTGCCATATAGCAAAATGTGGGAATGTTATGTGAGTGCCCTGAGCAGGCAGTAGCAGTGTGTGCATTGCATGTTTTCAGGAGTGAGGCCGGAGGACCTGCTGTTGCTGTGCAGTGCCGACCTGTTGCTGTGCTGCTGAAACTGGCCCTGCAGTACCAGCTGTGCAGTAGGGCTGCCCAGTAGGTGAAAGCCATCTGCCCTCGGGATCCTTGTTTCTGACCCCACGCTGATCTCTTCTGTAGTACACTGGTAACTCCAGCAAGTCACCTTTGAAGCCTGCCATTAAGCGAGTGATCATTGATGATAAGTAAATAAATCCATTGTTAAGATAGTGTTTTAAAACATTGTTATGAAAACATATGGATTTATATGGAACTAATTTCAAAGGTTTGCGGAACATGTCCCACTGGAGACACGTTGTAGCTCACGTGTGGAGCGTGCGATTGCAGTGGTTGGAAGCTGACAAACTGCATTAGTTGGTGTAGACTGGAGGCCTATGCAGCACCTCAGCAAGCTCAGGCTCTGTATGGTTGAGTTCCAGAGGAGCTGTGTGGCTTGTGGTAATGACCGGTGGGGCAAGATGCTGAGTTCTGCATGCTGACTGGAAGCAGAGCGGTCCTGGAGAAGGAGAAGGAAGAACTCATTCCATGATGCACTGAATTCACTTATTTGCCAAATGTAATTAGTTGTTATTATGCTTAATAATGCCTTTAATGTACTGTGGGAACTGAAATGTGTCAAAGCATTGTGTAGTGCTGACTTGTTTTTAAAAATGAGGAGGAACTCCTTTATTGCACAGATAGGAACCTTCCCTTCCCCCATCCTTCCCCCCCCCCAAAAAAAAGTGTGAGATTAACAGTGTCTCTGAATATTGGTTTAAGAAAGAAATGCAGCAGGAAAGATGACAGTGCAATGCTTCATTTAGCATCAGAGTTTGTGTTAGGTTGGCAGGCAGAACTATCAGTTCAGGACAAGCACTGCCACTTGCATTAATCTCTCACTGAAGGACTCCCACAGCACAGCTCTCGTGCTGTGTGTGGGGTAGGGCTCTGGGTGCTGCCATGGTGCAATCCACGTGTCCCATTCTGGTCCTCAAAAGAAGGAACCAGGAATGGGGAAAAGGCAAAAGCCTGAAAGGGCCTGCAGAGCTCTACGTTGCTGTAGGTTTGTCTTCATCCGTTTGAAATGCTGCTGCAGGAGTTGCTGCAAGATGGAAAGCGGTGTGAGGGGGAGGCCTGTGGAGTAATTGAAGTGCTGCTAGATGGGAGGACAGTTTTAGCTCGTTATCCATATCTCAAGAGAATATGCCATAAACTGCCCTTTAGAGGGGCCCTGCTGCATTGTGAACATATGATAACATTGATGGTTCATGTCATGATCAGCACTTTCCAGGTCTTCACTTGGCTTTCATTTCCTCAGCTCCCAGATAAGGGTGAGCAGCATTGCATGTGGTTGTTAATGATAAAATGATACGCGAACCAAGAAAACTATTCTGATATTTGGAATTTTCATTAGTGAAGGCTAAGTTTAGTGACCTTGTGGTACATATGGCTGACTGCTATGGCTGTTAGCATGTAATATGAAGACTGGTGAGAAAGTAATAGGAACAAATAGCCTTGTAGAAGAGCTAAGCGTTGAGCAGGTATTATCTTTTTTTTTTTTTGAATACTTTGTTGTTAGGTGAGCTTTCCAAAACAGCTCTTTAGCTACACCTTGCCATTGCAGTGGGATAGCTTTATGTGTGTGTTTGGATGTGTGAGGAAGCTCCTGGATTAATGGAGGTTGGGTAGAGCCATGAGCCTCTTTGGGAGGAAACAAGGGAGGTGCTGAGCAGTGGGTCACATTGGGACAGGAGAAGGCAAGAGAAGCTAGAGCCCTTATGTGCTGCGAGTGGTGTGATGGCTGCCCTTGGAGATGAGAGCAGGAAAGCTCTGTAGTTTATTTTCATTTCTCTGGCGTGATTTTATGTTTCTCATACTTTGGGGGGCTTTAATACTTCCCATGGAGACTATTGTACGATGATGCAGATACAAGTGCAAAGCTTTCCTATGGACATCCTCAACTGATTTGTTGTGTTTCAAATCTTTTTCCGCCTTCCCTTGACTTTTGCTAACAGAATCTCTCTCTCCTTTCCTGAGAATGTTTTTTTGGCATATGAGGAACTTCTTCGTGGGGAGTTGCTTGACTTTAGATAAAATTGAAGGTGTGAGAGAAAGGGAGCAGCTCTTCTAAATGTGTTACTGTCTTTTCTTCACTGTTATAACTCTGCAAGATGCAGAATCTTACCATTATTATTGGAGTTGGGTGTCAGAATATATTTACTGAAATAATTTTTCCTGTGGAAAATCATGCCTGCCTGTTGTCTGCTTCTCCATCTCTCTGGGAACTGCAGCTCCTAGTGGGCTTCTCATCAGGAAACCAGCTGAGCGATGAGGAAACAAGTCAGAATCCTGATGGGAGTCCCACTGTTCTTGTTGGAATCCTGCTAGGTTTTCACAAGCAGTTGATTTAGGATCAAGTAGCTGGAGCACTTATCTACAAAGCAATCCTGAGCCAGTTCTTGTGATGTTGGTGGTAGTTTGGAATGGTTCATCTGGAGCAGCAAGATTGCAGAGCAACCTTCTGGTGGAAGCAGTGTCATAAACCCTTATGGTGTGCTGCTGTGGGGAAGCTGGGTGTTCCCTGTAGGTAGTGGTGGCCCCTGTGGCTCAGACAGCACTAGACATGTTCTTAATGTGCCAGTTCCAAAAATCCATCAGATTCCTCTTCAAGGAGATGATACTTCTGCTTGGGAGGTCTCTGGGCTGCAAGTCACTGATGAGCGTACTGGGAAGTATCACTGCGTGCTTCTCTGCTCTGGTTCCTGTTCTGTATGCTGTTGCTCGTTGGTGGAGGGAAGATTTTGGGCTAGACAAAATCTGGTGGGAATAGCAGTTCATATGTTCACAATTTTCTGAGTTAAAAGTTCCATCTTCATTGCTGGAGAGTAGCTGAAGGTTAGAAAAAGGGTGGGTTTTTTTCTTTGTTTTTTTTTGTGTGTGGCTTACTATCATTGTATGTTCCCAGATCCAGACATTGGTTAAGGCCAGGACTACACTAAAGGTTTTTGCTATTGGAGTCTATTACAGTGAAGAAATGAAAGTGCAAAAAGCCCGTTATATTTATGATACCCTCATGTACCGACAATAATTCTATGGAGAGTTCTCATTGTTTATAATAGAAAAAAAATAGAAGCAGTATTTACTGTTCCAAGCAGTAAGATAACTGCCAGCTATTTGAACTAGTGCAAGGTGTAACCAGCCATCTTGTTTAAATATCACAGCTCTCCTGTGCCTTCAGCTCAGAATCCCCCCACCCAGAAGTGATGAGAGTGGGATGACTTGCGTGCCCCACTGCTCAGTGTGATCCAGTGCTCAGCATCTCAGGGCTTGAACAACTCTTCTCCGCTTCGTTGTCCCGTGATCTGCCTGCACTACTCTGTGCACCTCTCCTGGTATTTCTGAGGGTTACGTTGATAGTTTATAGCCATTCTGCAATTAACTCTGGCTCCCAGGTTGTGTTCTGTTGTAGTTTCCAAACAGCAAATTTGTGTTTGTGTAAAAAGTCCCGGTGACTTTGTGCATCATACGTTGCGCTTGGGTTCTTGGTGCTGTTTGTAGCTTCCTGTGCACAAGGGAGTTTGACATTGGATACTGCTGGTCTTTGGCATCTGGCACTAGAAAAAGGACTCGCAGTATCATGTTAAAGGGATAATATTTTTAATACACAAATATGCTTAGAAATCCGGTTTAGGTAGGCCATGTCTTTTGGGTGTCTCTGAGGTGCTTCATTTCTCTTTGAAAAGTTTTTCTTTAAATGTTGTATTTCTGTGTGCTGTGCGACGATATTTTTGTACTGACATTGACCATAGAAGGACAGATGATGAGATAACACCAGCTAGCTTTGCTTTTTGTTGTTTCTGTGTGCGCGTAAAGAAGAAGTGATGGCTTTCATCCACAGGAAAAGCCATTTTCATGGCTCTTTCATGGGGTCTCTTAAGTACCATCTAGACGTGGGCTGTTGTCCTACTGCTGCTAAACTCCTAAATCCAGTTAGAAATTTCTCTTTAAGATGCTGGATAGCTTTAAATTCTGCCTTCAGGAAAAAAGTTCAGTAATCTCTGTAATTTATATGCTCTATTTTTTCCCTACTATTGTGAGGGTAAGTGGTACTAGATACATAGTACTCATTGTAGATGCTGCAGTGAGAACTGTAATTGTAAAGGGGTTATGGTTTGGAATGCAGCTTCTTTTCATCTTTCTGGTGATCTGCCTGAGGCTGGGAGATCTGGCACATCAGCTGGATGGGGCCAGGCTTTTTTCAACAGTGCCCACTGACAGAACAGAGGGCAGTGAGTGCATACTGGAACATGGGAAATTCCACAGAAAGGCAACAAAAAATTTCTTGACAGAGTACTGCAGGGAGGTGGTGGAGCTCCTTCTGTGGGGATATTGGAGACCTGCATGGACGCTTTCCTGTGCGGCCTGCTGCAGGGAGCCGCTTGGCAGGGGTTGGACTCCATGACCTTCAGAGGGCCGTCCCAACCCCTGCACTTCTGTGATGAGCCTCCCCAGAGATTTAATTATCACTTTAAGGTAAGACAAGGAGAAGGACTAGAAATTTAAGAGGTTGTGGTTTTCCTGAAACGTAAGCGGTACAGGAGGAATCAGTTACTTCTGTTGCTGGTTAATGCAGTTTGCCAGTTTATCTTCATACTGGTTGATAGTCATCCCCCTCTGCTCAGGGGTGTGTGTGAGAAGTACCTGCTTTGCTTCCTGCAACCAGCAATTCAGTACTGAAATTTTCCATGGGGTAATTTGAATAGAAGTCTTAACAGGGGGTCATCTGCTGTCAGTGGTAGCGGTCATGATTTCTAAATCAGAGCTGAATAAATACATTCTGAATTAAAAAAAAAAAAAAAGAAAAAAAAAGTCACCTAATTAATTCTCAGGTGATTGATGTAGTCAGCTGCTTCCAAAACATGGAAGTCATGTTCAGGTTTCTCCAGAGCTTGTACTGTCACATCTTCAGAATAACGGGAGGAGGAAAGCGGAAGCTTACTGTGCAGACCTTATGTGGAACAGATGTAGGAATGTACAGTCATGGCTGAAAATGTGTCAGCAGTGTTGCTGGCTGTGGGCAGAGAGGTCTCGGAGCTGGCACGGCACTCAGCACAACTGAGAAGTCAGCGTGGTGCAGGGCAGCATGGATTGAGCCGTGCTCGATCTCAACGTGTAGGAGATGTCCAGGGTGAAGTGTGTGGTCACACTGCAGTTTGTTCAGATAGCATCATGGCTGACGTGTGGCTTTGGGTAATTGAGTCGTCTGTAATTAAACACAAGCATTTCCATTGTAGTAGTTTTCTGTACTTTCGTACAATTTAAACTGAAATGTTCATGCAAGAAGGTAGCAATCACAGCTGTAATAAATATTATGGAACACTTATGTGCTGTAAGTAATAACATTAGTTCACCTTCATCTCATGAAATAATTTTGATTGTAATAATATTATGACTTGAATGTGATGAATAAGTTAATTAGAAATTTAATCATATGCTGTTCTAAAAGAAACTAAGAGTTGCACCTAATGCTTGGAAATGTCTTGACTAACTTAGATGAATCCTTGTAGTGAATATTAGGATCTTTCAGTTCAATATTGCTTTAATATTGCTTGGTAGCATCTTCAAAGCACTTAGGAAAAAAGTGTTTGTGAGCTAGAGGAATGTTCCCTAAGCGCTGGCTGTATTTGGCTCACGGTGCTGGGATGGTCGCAGTGACAGCCCACAGGTCAAGATGATGTTGGCAGAGCCTGAAGGCTTTTGTGCTGTTAACAATGTTTTATAGTTCTTGGGCTGCAGTGTGTGAGTTGGTTTCATTCCTGGGGCGGATCTGTTCCTGAGTTGTAAAATTCCAACTAGGTGAATTTGCCATTGTGCAGTGAGAGCTGTGGGTTCCTTTCTGTTTGGGTCTGCTGCAGTGCAGTCTGAACAGCCGGACGGGCTGAGGGCTTCACGCATTCCCCGGTGCAGCTGGCAGTGCTCTTTAATGTTCTGGCCTACATCTATTTTTTTCATGTTCTGTTTTACCAGTATGTCTAGACTCTTTTTGCCTTTTAAGGCATGGCATCTAAGGGAGCTTTCAGATTGCAATCTTGGGAACGCTGGGATCGCAAGGACATTTTGCACCATTTCCTTTAAATAAAAACAAACCCAAAAACTTTAATGGATTCCTTAGGACTACTCGAAGTTCTTGATTGTTTTCTCATTAAAATTCCTTTCTAGTTTTAGTAGTTGTGGGATGTTTGATGTTTTCTCATAATTTGGATTAAATCGAGCTTTAAAGGATACGGACTGAATACGATGGTCTTAAAAGAGAGCTTTTACTTACTCTGAAGTACCCAAGCAGCCTAGTGAAACGTGAGGCCGTACACATCAAATACCTTGACAGTTGAAGTATACCTTTAGCTTTTAAAACCAATTAATTTATCCTTCTGTTTGTTACAGAGTTTATGGTGCTGTGTTTTAGTGTTGTTTGAACTAGTGTGGTTTCCAGCGCAGGTTGGCTTATGAATGAGCAAAGCAGACCAGAAATGCTGATATTTTTTTTTTTTAGGAGCTGAGTTAGGAATTCTCATAACTGCAGCAGTAGCCCACATCTTTATACTTGATTTAGGAATCACGCAAGTGCCATGTCAAGAACATGTTTTGTTCCGGCAGAGAGCGTGTGTGCTCAGCATACAGAACATTGTGCAGCCCAAAGACAAAAATAGGGCAGCTGTATAGAGCTGATTTTTTTTTTTGATGGCAAAGGTATGATAAGTTATGAGTTCTTGTGGCTTGACGTAATAGAAAACATGTTATCGTTCTTAAGCTAGTAAGTGCTGAAACAAGACCAGGGCCTTTCAGTGCAACTAACAATTATGATAGTCATTAAGTCAAACCGTTCACCTTGAGGAAGCTCTGATGCATCTTCCTCTTTCTTGGTGTCAACAGGGAGAGGGTTACTAAACTTTTCTTGAACTCAGCTGTTAAGAAAATTTTTCCCCATTCTGTTTCCTTTAGTCAGTTTTTACTGTGTTACTATTTTAATGCTGCTTCATGAGTATGACTAGCAGTAAATGGGACTTCTGGAAAAGCATTTTATTCTTCCTCCTTTTTCTGCCTCTGTAAGTGCAGCTGCCAGCGATTGAGGAGGATGCAAAGGATTCAGAGCGTACAGAATTAAATTTAGTGTGGCACTGAAGAAATGTGTGATGTTTTTCTGACCTATCCTTACCCAGCATGTCTAAGAACATGATATGCGAATGCCAGTCAAATTGTGATAAAATTAGACTTGAAGAAACTGAACTGAGTAGCTTCACACTTACAGTATTTCTGCTTTTCTGTTACGCATTTGATTTAATTGCACTTCTTACCCACCCTGAAGCCTGAGGTGCTGCCTGCAGTGGTTGTTCTACATGGATTTGTGCCCTTGGCGTGTCTGTCTGTCCCTTGGCATTGGGGTGGCTGGGTGAGGCTTGTAGGGCTGCTCACAGGGTTTTAGACTAGATATTAGAAAGAAATTCTTTACTGTGAGGGTGGTGAACAGGTTGCCCAGTCAGGCTGTAAATGCCCAATCCCTGGAGGCTTTCAAGGCCAGACTGGGTGGGTCTGTGAGCAACCTGGTCAAGAGGGAGGTGTCCCTGCCTATAGCAGGGGGTTGAAACTAGGTGACCTTAAGGGCCCTTTCCAACCCAAATCATTCTATGATTCTGTGATTCACCACGTTTGCTGTCTTGCAGCAGGCAGTGTTGTTGCAGAGTCTGCCTTGTAAAGCTTGGGAGTGAGAGAGAGAGAGATGTGGCTGTAAAAGGTTGTGCTGACAAATATCTGTCAGAATGAGTATGAGGCAATGAAGAGGAAAACAAAATCTCAAATATCAGGAGACTGTGAAGAGAGAGGGGGGAAACTGACCTGCTGTAATGGAGTATTTATGTTTACTCACTGAAGCCATTGGCCCAATGCAGTGTACTGTGGATCTAGAATAAGCCTGTACATTTATGAGCATGGCTGTAAGAGGTAGATGTGTCATATGTAAGGGTGAGCAAGGTAGGGATGTACAACTTGCTGTGCTGGGCTTCTGGTCCTTACTATCTTGCAGTTCCTGTCATTATGAACGTACATGGAATTGCAGTATGCAGCAATTGTAGTTCCTGGGGATCAGGGACTTAAGTTTGTAATGAAAGGAATCAGTGGGAGAAGCTGCTTACAGTTTGCGTGGTTTGTTTGCCTTCCTCGTGTGTGATCTTCAGATGGGTGCCTTGTGGGATGGGGTTCCTATGGAACTGCTGATAGGCGTTTTTCTTACGGGACGGGTGATGTTACATCTCTTTTTTGTCTAACCTAGAAGAGGTGTATTGCTGTGCAGGCAGCAGCGCCTCTTGCATGGAGGAAGGAGACGGAGGTGGGCAGGGCTGTGGTAGGGTCTGGGTCTGGTGCTGCAGCATTGCCCTGCACAGAGCAGTGTGGGTTTGCTGTGGCTGCTCATCGGGGCTGTGCCGCTCGGTACAAGGAAGCCTTTGCTAAGGTGGGCTCGTCTGCCTGCTCTCACTTGTGTGGAGAAGTGCGGTTGCTCTTGCTGCTCTGAGCCATTCCTGGGGAATTAGGATTAGAGAATTTTAGGTGTAAATGGCACCAAGTAGAGGGTGGCACTGGGGTGGTGGCAGCTCTTGGGATTCCTTGACAAGAGCCCTGCAGGCCTGGGCTCTGCTGCTTTTGGCATCATAGCCATCTGCCCATGGATGTATTACTTGTAATGCTACAGTGGATTTTCTTTAAGAACAGTGTTATTGTAATTTGAAAAAAAACCAAATTATTTGGCAGACTAGTAACAGGAAGAGCTATATTTATTTTTCTTTAAAAACAAACAAACAAAAAACCCAAACAACAAACAAACAAACAAAAAACCACCCGACCTCAAACTGCTAAACATACTGTGTTTTACAGCATCTGAGCTGCAGTTGGTTTTGCATACACGTAGCAGATAACAATGTTTGTTGTCTAGGCGTGTCCAGGCAATAAGCAAAACGGTACCAATGCATATAGAGCAGGAAATAAGTCATTATTTGTAGATTTCTTCCGTTCTAGATGCCACGATTAATTTCACTTGTAGAACTTATGCATTTCTGTTCGAGTCAATTGAGGATCTCTTCTGTTTTTAGTTCAGTCTGGGTTTATTTTCTGGAGTGTAAGTTTTTACATACTTAGTGTTTCAAAGCAAGTATCTTTCTGTTGTTAACTTTGAGCCTTAAGAAGTTTGCTCATTCTTAAGTATGACTCCTAAAATGCGCCAGCAAAATGTTTCTGGCCTCAGAAATATGTTCTGTATTTAGAATTGGTCTTCTGCCTAAGTAGAGGAAAGGAAGTCAGCAGTGGATGAATCTTTGGAAGGTTACAGAAAATGGATGGTGGTGGCAAACTGTCAGCTGATTTAGTAAAGATTCCTCAATATTTAATGTGCTGAAAGCTTGCTGTGTTACACCCAAAAAGGAAGGAAGGAACAATGGAAACTCGATTGCAGCTACATGCAACCTTAGAGGTGCAGTGAGGTCCGAAGTTTAAATAATTCTGGTATTGTTTCTATCATCACTAGCAATCCCAAATCCAAGTTGAATTCCGGAGGTCTTGTTGAGTTTTTCTGAATTTGTTCTATGTTATATTTTTGTGCCATTTGAGCACAGCTTATGCAGGGTGCTGAGTTACTTGTGCTTGCTTAAGCTTCCTTCTCTGGTAAGCATCGTTTTCCTAAATTTGCCTTTAAGAAAAGCTTAATGCTCATTTGTGATTTAAAGCTCCTTGCAGTCCAATTACTGGAGTTAATAACACATTTCTTTTGGTCTTAAGGATACAGACAAAGAGCAGGCGGGAGGGAAATCAACCATTCTTCTGCTTCGGGTAAAAGATGGTTTCCTGCTGGAGGAGCAGTACTGCATTTCAGCCATATGATCCCGAATATTCATCTCTGTGCCAGCTGTTTTAGATGTGGGAAATGCATGTGCTTTGCAAGGAATGAGACCCGTTTGGTTTCATACATTAAGTTAGAACTGCTGGGCCAAGTAAATGAGAACAATAAATCTAGATTTTAATTCAAGAAAGTTAAATGTCTTCAGATACTTTAAGTGGCGCAAAAGCAATTTATTTCTTCTCGATTTTGTGCATGTGTGTTTTACTGTACCGTTAATTTAAACAGTCTGGATGTAGAAATGTCTTGGTAGTGTGACATTCTTACTGATATTCTGTGGGTATTTTTCAGGCAGAAAAAATGCTGACCATTTAGTGGGTTTTTGGAAATGATGCATAATCATGTCATTGAACCACACAGTATGGCTTTCTGTGGTAACCTCATAGATAAACAGGAAAACTCTCATTTCTTAACTTTGTTTTCCTTGCAGAGCTGTCTTCATTTTTAGTGTGAAGCTGTTGGATTATTTTTTAAATTATTTATTTTCCAAAAATAAAGCACGGCGTGTTTTATCTTTGACAGGAGAGATGGAGCGTTAGCAAGCTCCTGAAAGCTTGCTTTCGGCGTCGGTGCCTGTCGTAACACATTTCTCCATTTGGGGAAATACAGTGCTTTACGTCTGATGCGCCTGCATTGCCAAGAAGATGATGTAAATATAAGCCATTCACATAGCCCTAAGGCAGATGATTTCTTCATTAAGGTCTCTTCTCCAGGGGAATTTGCAGGAAAATTGAGACAATTACAATAATGGTATGAAGCTGATGTGCCTGAATCAAAGAACGTTGAATCCAAGTGTGGAGGCTCTGTTAGAATAATTAAAAGGCTCTTAATTGTAGTAGCTTCATCCCTTTCCAGCAAGGGGCTTCTGAATCGAGCTGTTAGGCAGGCTTTCCTACTCTTGAATAGAATAGCCTCAGATTGTACGTGAGTTCCCTTGGCAGTCCTAGATGTTCCAAACAGTGATATTGGCTAATAGATTGCCGGTTAATTAAAATAAAAAAGCTCCCAATATCATTACTGGAAAATAATACTTGTACTTGATGCTGTCGTGGGAGATTTCTCCTGTGTGCTTTTGCACTGGGCAGTAGTGGGCAGTGAGGAATGAGGCAACTGGGAAGTTTCTTCCATCACAGAGCTCAGAGATGCACTGTCCCTGCTGGGCTGTAAGTCGGCACACCCTGAGCTGTTCTCAGCTCCCTATGAAGCTCGTTTTTCTTGATCCTGCTTTTGTAGACCTGGCTTTTGCATCTCCTTTGCTTGGGGGAAGTGTGTTTTTGCCAGTGGCTTCGGGTGCCTTTGCGTAGACCTGTGTGCCTAGTAGAATTAAGCAGAAGTGTTTGTAGGGATGGAGTTTCACATTGATGCAGTACCTACTTTGTTCCTTTCAGGAAGGGTGGAAGTAGAAGAGAAACCAAAACTAAACCTCAAAAAAGAGGAAAAAGAGAGAAGACGTTATAAATCTTACCTAATTGAACTAATTAGGATGGAATAGAAAATTCCCCCAAAGTACTCACTGCAGAGGAAAACAGCTGAAAAGTTTCATTTCATCATTCAGAGGGAACTTTACTGACTCTATCCAAGAAAGCTGCACTGCGTTGTTTGTGGGAGAGAGCAGTTATTCCTGTAAGAGGAGATCTGTACCACATTCAACTTCTCATTTTTCCTCAGTGAACCAACCTTGGAACTTCTGCTTCTGGAGAACTTCTGGTTGGTGCTCATCACCCTTGTGTACTAAAAGAGGTGTGACTCCAAAGTAGTTATTGCCTCCTTTGTCAGGAAGATGTTTTCATTGCAGTTAAGGAGCTCTATGGGAAAAGTGGACAAAATGATCAGCTCTAAACCTTTTCTGAAACTGAGCTCTGTCTGAAAACAAGCTGAGATGAAGACTTTTAGCCTGCCAGATTTGCTGTGCAGCTCTCCTGGGCTAATACTTACTTATGATCAGATCTGTGTACTTTACCGACACATCAACCAAGTGATGTTCTGTGTGCCAAAATTGCATGTATTCACTGCCTAATTTACACACCCCATCTGAAATGATCTATATGTTTCAGAATGCAGTGAAAATGAGTTGTTTTTCTTGCAATGTTAACATGTTGCATGTTTTGTTTGTTTTTAAAATGAACTTGATCACTGGAAGAACCATAGCTTTTGGCAAGCTACTTTGGCTCATGTTGCAGAATGTACACAACATTAAGTAATGTAATTATTTGGAGGATGCTCCTGGCAAATTTATGAATGTGTAGTCATCCTAGTGTTTCAAAGAAAAAAAAAATATTGATAAACACTTTTTTTTTTTTTTAGTGTTTGCAGAAAGGGAAATTTGTGTGGGAGGGTAGTTTTTTAATGTGGTAATTAATTTTATTTTAATTTTTTTTGTCATAGCATTTGTTGTGAGACAAATAACTGATGGCTAAGAGGAAAGTGTTATCTGTAGCCCTAATAGGGAGGGTAGTCTTTAGTCTTTTCTTTAGAAAAATAGTAGCATGTCTAGTTGGAGTCTTGATGTACTGAAGCTTGGGACTGAATTGTTTGCATGGAAATACTCATTTAGGTGGCCACATCCACTCGTGATGATAACCCTCATGTTAGTATTGAGTTACTCTGTCCATGTTTTCAAAATCCAGCTTCAGCTTTGCTGTCAGAATTTCCATCATAAGCTGAAGCGGTTGAAGTTTTCTCCCAGATGTATTAACGAGGCATGCCAGTAGGCTCAGGCTGCCGCAGCCCAGAACGCTGCACGCTCCTGGGGGTGCTTACACTGGTGACACGTCTCCATCTTTGTTGATAGTTGGAATGGTTTGGGTTAGCTCCAACTGAAGTGTATACAACTAGAGCTTTTCTTAGGAGGCTGCATCTCACCCGTAAGTGTTTCCTGTGATTTCTTAAGGGATAAAAGGAAATCTTAGTACATTTCAGAGCAATTCCACTTAAATTCATATTCTTCTGAGTTTGGGAGCATACGATTAATACCTAATGACTTCTCCCCTCTCCCCCCCCCAAAAAAAGTATCTCTTCAGCATCTAATTTAATTCTATTTCTGAAAGTGAGAAGCACTTCAGCTTTTTTTTTTTTTTTTTTTTTTTTTTTTTCCCAAGCTTTGACTACTACATCCATTTCCTCGTAGAAAGCGTTCCGTCTGTGTGGAGAGAAGCCAGCATGAGATTCTGTCAGCAGCACGACCAAAGCTCTGCCAAGTAGCCGCTGCACAGCGCAATGACCGACGTGCCCTGGGTTTTGGCTCCTTGGGCCTGACATTGCTGGCATTGCTCAGGGATGTTCATATTTTTAGAAAAGGAACCTAATATTGTTTGAGCTCGTGCTATAGTATTTCGAGAGAATATTGCAAAACCATTTCCTTTAAAACAGTAAAATTTTTATTAGGGTTATAATACATCAAAAGTGGTGGCAAGGACACTGGAGATTTTATTATATTGGAATATGTCATAGAATCATAGAATGGCCTGGGTTGAAAAGGACCACAATGATCATCTAGTTTCAACCCCCCTGCCATGTGCAGGGTCGCCAACCATCAGAGCAGGCTGCCCAGAGCCACATCCAGCCTGGCCTTGAATGCCTCCAGGGATGGGGCATCCACAGCCTCTTTGAGCAACCTGTTCCAGTGAACAGTGAATATTTAAAAGTTTCAGTGTTGCCAATTGACTGTGACTTCTAGCATTAATCCTGAATTTTGATCCCACTTGAGACATTTAAGATTTTTCTTTTTTAAGATCTCTGTGTTTCTTAAAATTGTGTTCCTCAGTTCTGAGACTTGTGTTCACGGAAAACATGAACTTCATTGCATGCTCTATTGTAAGATGAAGCTGCTTTCTGGACAGTTTCTTAATTTTTTGGTCATTGTTAAACTCATAGTTGGGTTCTAATTTTCAATGCATATTGTTGTTTTTTTCCAGCCTTCCATAGCTATTCAATGCCAAGGGTAAAAACCAACTTCAAGTGTTCAGTCACTGGGTATCTGTTCAGAATTTGTTTCAGAATCAGCCTGCTCAGTTAGCTAGCAAAAATTAGTATAGCATGTGCTGTTGTAAAGACCTCAGGCTAAATGAGCTGTGAGAGACTTCCTAGCCAAGCGTGATTTTTTTATTAAAACTCTTTTTGTCTTAGTCTATTTTTAAACTTAAATTAGCTACTGTATTCTGAAGTATGTGGCTAAGCAACGCATGGGAGTGATGTCCAAAACGTGATATTACTGCTGATGTCAGAGACAAAAATTGTAACTATTCTTTCAGAATCTTCTTTTCTTCATAATGCCATTTTAGCTGATAGGAGACAGACACAAATTAGCATATGAAGTACAGAAAGTGCTGGAAGAGAAGGTATTTGCAAAAATATGATTGAAATTTGCAAAGAGCAGTTTAGAAGAAACCGATTGGTATTGTGGCTTCTGCTAGCTTTGGTTTTTGCAAGGCATTCCATTTGGGACATTTAGCTTTGGAGAGGCAACTCTGTATGTTCTTCACCCTCAAATTGAAGTGACTTAACTGAGGTCTCAGCAGAATTTTGTGGTGGAGCAAAAAAGTGAGTTCTTTCTGAGAAATGTGAGTGGGTTGGTGGGTGGGTGTTGTCTTGAAAACAAAGCAAAACATTCTTAAAGGCCTTCCTCACTTGCTGTGGAAAATGTAGGGGAAGCATCCCTGGCATTGGTTTTCTTTTACCATTTGTTTTTAAAGAGGAATCAGTTTGAAACTTGCACTTAAGTATGTAAGCTTTGTACTTTCTGTAGGTGTTAATGGTAGCTAATGTTGCTGCTTGTCATCTTCTGTATTTTAGCTTTGTGTATGAAGCAGGTAGTGAGTTTTACTGTTCTATCCTAATCAGTGAATTGCACTGTAGCAGAAGTCTCTGCTCTGCCAAGATCACTTTTGAATTGGCTGTGACATACATCTAACTTGGGTAATAATTAGCTTATAGTGCCAGGAGTTCAGTTGTTTTCTGCTCAGTATGTTAGCTACTGGTTTTATTTTCTCATCACTGAAGGAACGAAGTATGCGTTTTCGTAGAAAATAGAGTGCATTGATGGTGATGAACATGAAAACAGGCAGATGCTTTTGGAAGCTGGTAGAGATCCTGAATCTGTGCTACTTAGTTTTCAAGCTGATATTGAATTCAACAAAATAGATTTATTGAAATGTCTTCAACAATCATGCTATGATAATAATACATAAGTGAGATTGATTCTGGCCCAAAAGACAAATGCATTTGATCTTTAAATTTTGGAATAGCATATAATGAAATAAAATGTGTGAGGTACCATTTCACAAGTTAAGCCAAAGTCCGGGAGGGGTTTCATGTATTACTGGGTGTCTCCATCCATTTGATGTTGGATTCCTTGTAATTCTCCTGAAACAGACTTTCTTGAACAGGAGATACCCAGAAAGTCTTGCATTAATCTGCTTTTGCTTTTGCTCTTAGGCAGTGCCGTGTTACAAACTGAAATCACACATTCCTGAGTGTAAACTGATCATGTTCCCAATGGAAATTTCAGGAATACTTGTGGCTATTTTCAAAATGTGGAAATCTATTTATATTTTTTCCACTTGTTTTTCTTCCTAGGTTTTGGCACTGATTGCATTCATCTGCATAGAGACCATCATGGAATGCTCCCCTTGCGAAGGCCTTTATTTCTTCGAGTTTGTGAGCTGTAGTGCATTGGTGGTTACTGGAGTTCTGTTGCTTATGTTCAGTCTAAATCTTCACACAAGAATACCACAGATCAACTGGAATCTCACTGTAAGTTTGTACAAATCCTTGCTGCTAAAAAACGTCTGCAGAACTGTTTTTAAGTTTGGTCTTTGAACTTTACTTTCTACTGCTAATGTTTAAGAGTCTGTATGTGTATTCTATGCTGACTGAAGTGTACAGTTTATATTACTTTGAATATTAACAGCAGAATGAGCTTTGCAGTATAGCAAGATTAAACTATGTTAAATAGAGCTAAAATTCTTTTCTGGTAGATTCTGTTTGGAAGGAAGGACTTACTGCTACTGCCAGCAATTACTGTTTGTTGATGAAGTGGATAAAAATGCAGTCTGTATTTATTTAACTTTGACAGATGTGATATTTACAGTAGCCTGTTGTTCTTTCATAAACTGTTTTTATATTAGAATTCTGGTGCTACACGTATTTTCTTACACAGATTAATGTAATCGTTGGGCAAAAAGATTGTAAGCTTTCTCTGAAAGTTAAGCATTGAATTATTTACACCCCTAACTGTTAAACATCGACTGGCAATGCTTGATATGTTCTCAAATACAAGGAGCTTTGGAAAAAAACTGCTGGCAATGCACATTCCTTTTGTACAAGTCTCCATTTCCATGCTATTATGAGTTAAATGTTCAGATTGAGCTGCATAAACATAGATCACAAAATCAACATGAGTCACTCTACCAAAAGATCTGTCATCTTAAGAACAGTGTTTGTATCAATTCTTTTGCACAGTACAGATAATACATATACACATGTACGTATGTTCTAATGTATTTTTGTAAGTGGTGTTTTAGACTGCTCACAGTAGTTTCTAAGCTTCTGTTGTGATATTTTTTTTTAATGTCAGTTGTTACTGTTGCAACTTGTGTATTTACCATAGCTGTTTGTAAGCCTAAATGACCTCTCTAAAATGAGAGAGGAATGTGGAAATAGATGATTCTTTGTACCCTGGGGATTCATGTTTTGTTGAGAGTATTCTTCCTGGGAGTACTTGTTAAGATTGGATAGATTGAGGAATGTGAGTGGTAACTGGAGGTGAGGTAGATACAGGTGGCTTGCAAACAAAACCAGTGGAGCCACTGGAATTTTAATGGGTTGTCTGGCCTTTTCTCCTTCCTTCTCTTTTGCTGTCATTTTCGCTGTTTATCTGTGTGGCAAGTTGCAGAGAGAAGGTGATTTCTTTCTTTTACTGGCCTGTTTATTAGTTGTTGCAGCAACAGCCTTTATAAATGACACAGCTCCAAAATGTGCTGGTAGGACGTACGAGGGCAGGATTATTGCATCGGTGTCACAGAAAATGGTTTTCCTGGTGTGATAAGAGTGAATACTAGACCCAGCTTATGATGAAAGTAAGCTTGACCAAGATAATTTTTATCAGACTGCTTAGTGGTTTGCCAAGTGACCATGACTGAGCCGGATCAGTGGAAAAGTCAAGTTAATGACTTTGCATGCCCTTGCTCCTTTGTGCTGGTAGCTTTTGTTCTGTTGAGCCCTCTGGCATATTTTTACTGCCTACAAGAACATTGTGACAGTATGCTGAATGTATGTAAGTACGAAGGGTGACTTTTACTGCCTTTCCTTCCGTAATGCAGGAGATAATCAGTGGTATAGCCAGGTGGGTCTTTTCAGCCATTGACTTCTTACAGATTTGAGCAACGCCTTTCTGGTAATGGAGCGATAAGAATTGCTGCTTTGAGTGCAGCATTGTGCATCTCTACATAGCACTCAGTGTTGGAGATCTTTAGAGAAAAGAGTGCTTAAAAATCCAACTAGTTAAAAAAAAATAAAATTGTTTTGAGCCCTTTATTTAGGGGGATTATCACACCCTCCACCCAGCACTTCTACAGCTTGGAGCAGTGTGACATGATCAGGCTTCAATCTGAAGGGCAGATGGAATACTCTGCAGATGTTCTGGCTTTTTTTTTGTTTAATCTTATTAACAGAGGTTAAAATAAATTGTTATTATCTTACAAGTCTCTTCTTTTGATTACATATTCCAGAGATCTCTAATAGAGATGAGAACTGGAAGCTTGTGATGTCCATTAACTGCTGAGACCAACCTTCCTCCTTGGGTTATTTACTTACTTTAATAATGAGTAGTCTGATGGGACCTTCACTAGTACAGACTTGTAGAAGTATCTTCATTATTCTGATAGCTGTAGTCTGTAACTTAGTGGAAGTTAGTAGAGAATTTAAGAATGGAGGGTTGTGTGCTTTCTGCCTCATTTTTTCTCTGCTTATTTTGTCATTTTGTTCTTTACAGTATAGACATATACTCACACATTATTTTCTTCTTTCCGTATTTCATACTTTCCTGTGTTTTGACAATTATTTTGATAATTTTCCTGCTGCTCTGAGATGGTTATCACAAGAATTGCTTTCTGAACTACATTTTCACGCTCCTCAATTCTGTAGGAAAAAATTGTTCCTTATGTAGAAATTTATGTAGTGCTTTTATGATTTTATAATGAGTGTTTCCCCTGTGAAAAGTCCTAAGCCTTGCTTTTGGAAGCTGTTTGAAATGAAGAGGCTTGAAAGAATTTTATAGTGTTAAGTGTAGTCAGTAGTTTTCCTTTAAACTCAGCATGCTCACAAACTTTCTAGGAAGACCATTTGTTTTTCAAACAGTCCCTCATGTTGGAAAATTAGTCCATCAACTGCTTTTGTCCAATACAGGATTGTTTCCTGTGGTACTGCAGTAAGATTAGACTTTTATAATGCATTATGAATATTGTCTGCTGTCTGTAGTTAGGAGAAAAATAAGAATCTGTATCTAGCAGAGCTATATATATATACACACACACACACACACACACACACACACACACATACACATATATATGTATATGTATATATGTATATGTATACACATGTATACCAGATACTTTCTATTTTCTTCATTTTTAGTCATTTGAGGAAAAGAGCTTTGCTTTCATCCTAATTAGAGACTTGCCAGCCGCTTTTTACATTTTCCTGAGATAAACATGAAAGAAGCTTGGAGAAGGATAGAACCTTGCTTGGGTGCATTGGAAAGATGAGTTTGTTGCAGTGAGATGAAAGAACAGTCACTTGTCTGTTGCACAGCACTATCAATGTTATGCAGAATCTGGGAACCTGTCAGTGGAAATTTCCATTTCCTTTATGCTTCATAACTGAAAGGGAGCCTATTCTGCAAGGAGACTTTGTAAGTGGCATGGGGGAATGTAGTGCACACTACAGTAGAGATTTCTGTTAAGCTGATGAGCTGTTGCTTTGAAGTATTGTATTCAGTGTAGATTAATAACCTGATCTTCCCTTCATTTTGTGTTTGGCTATATTTATATATTTTAATTTCATTATTTGAATCTTACGTTATCTACAAGGTGAGCTTGAGATCTTGCATCCAAATGGTGTGGGTGCTGTGACCCTCTCGTAAGGCTGCAGTGAAAAATGTAATGGAGGTGTCTGCAGTAACTTTTTTCTTCTGATGAATTGCTGTCTGTCCGGGGGGATCCACAGTAACACTGCTGCACTGCTGCAGATGGCATGGGGAGGGAAGGAAATGATGGCAGAGAACTGGAGTTTGACAGTATTTCTTTGAGAGTTTGAATGATGAAATAAGTGCAAGTCATTAGACATGTTGTTCTATAATTAGCCAGTGGAATGGACTAGTTATGCCTTTGTACACAAAAAGAATTTCAGTAGATGTTGAGCGTTTTTTGTTTTTTTAAATATTTTTAATATTCACTGGAACTGTGGAAGCATCTTTTAGTCTATGTAGTTCTGAATATGAGTTTTTCAATGTAGGGCAGCCTCAGAAATGAGGCACAGGATGGAGCACAGTGCAAACTAATTGCAGTCCTACTGGGCTTATTAGTTTGGACTGGATTCCTGGGAAACACTGCTCCAGCATCAGGTATGTGCATCTCTGAACACACACATACTGGTGCTGGTGTTGGTGTGCTGCCTGCAAATATTTCATCTTTAAAGGTTTTTTGTTATTGTTTTCAGTTGTTAGGGAGAGAGAGCCTCATGGGTAAGTAACTGACAATGGTAATTGACAGGAACCTTGATGTGGTGCCAGACTGACAAAGGTCCTTGCCAGCCTTGGTTTGAGGAGTATAATTACAAAGATGTACTTCAAAGGCCTTCCCAGGGCAAACTTGATTATTTTTATTTCCCCTCCTCCCTTTCTTTTTTATTTCTTTTGAAAATATCTTGCTTTTTTTTTGGCTTGTTTAGCTGTCGAATTGAGCAAGTCCTTCCTCACTTTTATTTTTTTATTGTCAAAATAGTGATGCCTTCTAAGGATGAAAGTGAATAATGACAGATTTAAAAAGATGGTCAGAATTTATTTCCTCCAGGTTTGTTCTTCGGGCAGTTATTTTGTGCAGCCTGATATAAACAGTAGCGTGTTATTACTTAAGTAAAACAAACAGAAGTTTGAATACCCCAGAGTATTACCTGGCCTGGTATTTGTTGCTAGTGAGGTCTGTTGCATAGTGAGGAAAAGTGGTCCCATCTGTGCACAGGATGGCTTCTCAGAAAACTGGGAAGCAGTAAGGTGTGGTGAGCAGGAGCCAGGACACTTCTGCACAGCTGGAGCGGCCCTGCACATCTCTGGGGTGTTTCTGGAACTGTAGGGCACAGTTTGTGAGAGGGAGGTGAAATTTGTGTGTCTTGAATAGCAGAAGCTGGTTTGTTTAGCTAGGTGAAATGCTTCTTTATCTGTATAAGCTCAAATATATAAGAGATAGGGATTAATGCTCATGCAGTTAGTTTGGTTCATTCTACCTATAACTTATTTTTGCTTGAGAAACCATTATTTCCATTAGTAATTCTGATGGAAAAAGTTACAGTGTGTAATAGTGTGATTAGAGAATAAAATTGTGAGGTTGAGTAGGGATGCTTGAATTAGAGAATTGACGGGTACATTTGTGAACTTCAGATTGGTAATTTCATATAGGAACAAGGGGAAGAAGTTCCTCAACCTTGTGAAGTACCGATTGGAGAAGAGTGAATGGCATTGCCTCCTCCTGGCAATGTACCAGGTTGGAGTGCTAATCAGAAGCTGTTGAAGCTAATGTCCCTTGCAGTGTCCAGGAGCTACTGCAAGTTTTAAGGTCTCTTATCAGACCTCATTCTTAGCACTGCTTCAGGCTTTCCATCCTTGTTAACCCAGGAACTGTACCTACTCAGCCCCTTCAACCTAAAGACTAAAGAATACTGTCTAATTGCCTATCTAGATAGAGGTGCCCACTTTATAGCAGAATAAGCAGAAGAAAACCTCACATTTTCAGTATAAATGCTATCTTGGCAGAAACACATCTACATCTGGAAGTTAAGGTGCCTGTTCTGCCCTGTGCTCCTTCTGAGCAGCACACATAGGTAGTGAAGGCAGTTATGTGTCCTTGGATGCTCTCCTTTTGATTAATACCTCTATTAGGACTGTTGGTGACTGAACAGAATGACTTGCAAGTAATAGCAATGGGTCAGAGGTCCACCTTTAATTTTAGATCATTTCGCAAAGGAGAAATGGAACGGCAGCTGTCTAGAGTGGATTTGGTTCAGCTCATAGATTTTATTCTCTGTCATGGATGGCAGCTTTGCACAGTGTTTTGTGGCACAGCATACTGTCTCATGAGGTTGCTGCAATTTCAGCAGAAATTCTTTTATCTGTGTGATGTGGTTTTTACTTTGTCTATAAATATAATAGTAAGAACTTCAGCTATATCATGGCCAGATTTGAAAGGACTCATCTTTTTTCAATTACCTTATTCTTTTTATTGTCAAGATTTTTCGTTTTCTCGTATTTGGAGAAAAGCTACGTTGCTTTAGGGAGTGTCCTCTGCTTCTTGAATTTCTGATGTAGTTCATTCTCCTTTGTTTCTGCCCTGACTTCTTCCAAAACCATTGTAGATTATTTTCTTGTCTAAGTAGTATGTACCAAATCTGGGATTAAATGCCTGCACTGATGCATGCATCTGTGATTTTACTATTATGTACTTGTATGACAGTGTTACTGATGTCATTGCTCGTTAAATTCCAAACAGTCTGACTTGTGGACATGAAAGATTATGATAGTTTTAGCTTTTTGAGAGATGAACCGATTAATAATTAATTCTATTAGAGGATTTTAACCTAACCAATGAAGATGAAAATGTAGAAATGAATGTATCAGAACATAAGACGGAATGAAATCTTTAGATTAGAACTGTTAAGTCATTTGTAAACACAAATCTGAGCGTGTGGAAATAAAAAATGTGTCTGGAAAAAAAAAATGCAATCTTGGATTATAAGAAATAAGAAGGGGCACAACTTTGATTTGTTTATTCTGATGTTACCTAACTTACAGATAAAATTAAATTTGAATATGTCTTCGTTCTTAAATGTTCATCTGCTGATTTTGTTATTCTGTTATCTTTGGTGTGGTTTTCCATGCTGAAATTTCTGAACAGCTATTGTTTTGTGATTATCTAAACTCAGGAGTCTTCATGCATGCAGCTCGATCTTTTTTTGTGTTCAGTACAGCTTAGGTTCTGTGATTTGTACTGTGAGAAATGTTATCCTCCTTTCAAGTAGCTTCTGTGGCTCTTTTCTTCACCGTGTTCAATTTTCAACATACATTTAAAAATGTGGATACCAGATCAGAATGCAGCATTCCAGTGTCCCTTACAAGGATAACGTAACCACCTTGCACCTATTGTATCCATATGTTCAGTGGAATGTTGAAGTGCTTTTTCATCTTTTTTGGTTGTGGCATTACATGTCAAGATTACCTACTGTAATTCTGAAATTCTTAGTTGTTTCTCCCAGGATATTGTCTCTGTTCTGTAGGTCATGCCTGTTGGTTGTAAAATACTCTTAATTAAAGGGCATCATCAGTGTGGATGCCCTTTCGTCAGTATTTACTTTCAGCATCCTTGGTGGTATAGACATTTACTCTGGAGACTTGATGAAAATATTTAATGCTATTTGTTAGCCATATATTGAGAAAAGGTTTGTGTGGTGAGAACCAAAGCTCTTTTTGGAGACTTCAGGAGTACAGGTAGATCTGGTAAACTCCAAGTTGGTGAGGTGAATACTTGGAGAAATTGAAGATAGTAATTTCTTTTCTAATATCTCTTAAATTTCTTAAATTTTATTTTCTGTTTTACAAGAAATTGTATCGTTAGAACTGCAGTAGCTATTAAGTGAAATACCAATTTTGTTTGTTTTATATGCATGATAGTATTTATCTCACTGAGGTTGAACAGAGATATAAAGTATCTGCCTTTAGTTGTACACTGGCAGGTGAAAAAATGGTAATTGTTTCTTAGGGACTCACAACTTCCTTATGTTTCCTTCCTGCTAGGACAGGCTCACTGGGCTTATGAAATCTGAATACATGTTTAGAAATAGTGAGGAGCAGTAGAAGTCTCCCAGAAATGCCAAGTTTTAGATGAGGATTGGTCCTCAGTGCTATTTTGCACAGTTCATCCTCAGGTATGGTTAATTTTGACAGCCAGCTGTCACTGAGTCAATGCCCTCAAGTGGATCATTTTCCGTGTGAACAGCACAGCACCAGATTCTGTTTTCACAATTACTTACTAAAACGTTCTCAAATGATGTCTACAGAAACAGATGTTGGGCTTAACCACTTTTCTTCCCTGTACTTTTTTTAGGGTGGCTGGATGGCAGTGGTCGGTCTGGAGTCTTTGTGTTACATATCCAGAACCTAGTTATAGGACAAATATTATATTTGTCTTCAATTTTCTAAGCATAACTCGTTACAGTACTTTAAGATGTGCTTCTAATAATGAAATAATAATTCTCTGGCAAATGGATCAGAAATGGGAAGTGAACTGGTTTACATGTAAGAGTCATGTGGAGTAAATTTGCCTTTTAGTTTTAATTAAAGAGTAGCAATGAGTTTTGTTTTTTTTTTTTAAACATTGGGGTTGGCATGTTCAGTCTTTTACATTTTTCCTTTTCTGTGTCTCAGTGTAAGTTGCACAGCAAATTTGAATACAGGTTTTCTTTCCATTCCTTTTAGCTGTGACAGTGTTCACCTCTCACTGATTTCAGGTTCCTTCAGGATATTTCTGTTGAGCTGCCATTCTCTGCTTCCTGCACAGACCTACCTGAACCCTGACTTCCTCCATTCTTTCAGTTACCATGGTAGTCTGTTATTTCCTATGACTGTGTAGTGTACAAAAATAGTGTCGTGTAAATAAGTATCAAATATTTATTTAAAAAATTGCAAAAAAAAAAAAAGCGCAGAATAACATACTAAACAGCTATTCCCTAACAAACCTAGTACTTTGTTTCTTCTGTTATCTTGAAGTCCATGCTTCTAATTTGTCTTATATTGATGTAATCATTTTTGTGCTAATAGCTCGCCATTTGGAATTTACTTATCATCATATCACTCTCCCAGTGATATGTTAATGACCTTTGATTTTTGTAAGGCCTAATTATCTGAATTCCAAGTGACGTGTGCAGCATATGAATATCTGAGCTGCATGCTTCTTAGCATTTTTTGGTGCTTAAAACAAAGCAAGAATTTTCCGTGAACACCTCAGAGCTCCTAGGTTGTTGTGCATGTGTTTTAGTGTGTCTACTTGAAACATCAATCCTATGCGATAGATATGCATAAACCTGCGTGTTCATACAATGCAGGCAGCTGTTCTTCATAGAGAAGCTGCAGGGTGTGTACTGTTGTACAGATAAGGCCTCAAAGAACTTGCAGTAAAACTCATGAGTGTTATGTGGGCAGCGCATGGAGAGTTGTAATGTGAAAGAGAGCAGGGGAGTGTTAATGCTGGAGATTCAAATTACTTCAGTGTCAGCTGAGATGGAACAGCTTTACCCATTGCTTATGCTGACAGTCGATTCTTAATAATCCCAGCAGACATTGAGATAAAACATCCAGAACTTATACTGGTGCCTTATTTATACTTAGTATGTGAATAGAATTCAAATAGTATGTGCACACATACTACGTTTCCTGTGTAATAATCTGTCATCTTTTACATGTGATAAACTACATAGGAAGTGGGAAAGTATTACTATAACTTTTGTTCTAACCTTTTCCTGTTTCATCAGTCATAATAAAAACAAATGGACTGTTATCATTTAATAATGCTGAAGGATTGTTATTGGTTTTTTTTTCTTTTCTTTTTTTTTTTTTTTAGGATCTGGTCAACACTGGACTCAGCACTTTCTTCTTCTTCATTGCCTCTGTAGTGCTTGCTGCTTTAAACCATAAAACTGGAGCAGAAATTGCTGCTGTGGTAAGAATTTGAAGTTCTTTTTATGAGTTGCTTAAGTGGCTATTAAAACCAAGAATAATCTTGTAGCTGTGTTCTTGTGATATTTCTGTTACCTTAGCCTTCCCAATTTGCTTCTTATTTTACAGTTAGGTATGCAGTAATTTTGGTTTTAAGAATGTTGATTTCATTTGAATTTAGTCTCAAGTCTTGGGGCATGACCAAACAGGAAAACAGCTTTGCTGAGAATGCTTTACCAGTTTTATTAGTATTGCTTCTTTCTCTATACCTAGCTTAGGTAATATAACTGTATATTGTGAGTTTACAGAAAAGGTATAGTCAAAAATTCTTACCAAATTAGAGCTTTTTATTCATAATCTTCCTGAATTCTTCTTGCTCACAGAAGATCAATTTTTGTGGATGGAGTGTAGTGGTACTTAAAGATTTTAGAATCTAAAACAATAAAGTCAAGCACATTAACTTTGTCCTTGAGCTGGCAAGCTTGTTTTTTTTTAAACCTAGACATTGAAAATTGCACAACTTCTGCAGAAACACCTACACTTGCAAATCAAATCCTCTAGGCTGATAGCCTAGACTGGCCATCTCTTCTCTTGTTGTTTGTTCACTGTCAGGTGCATCCTGAGGAATGAATGAACTGTTTGGATGAAAAGCCATATTATTACAAGAGGTTCTTCCAGTGAAGTTGCACTGCAAGGTGGTGTGTTTATAGACAAAGAAATTAGTTTTCTTGGATCATTGATCTTAGTAGCTTTCACAAATTCTCTAGTTCGTTGAAGAACAACATCAGTTTCATAGGCCGTGCAAGTAAAGCAGAAAACTAAACTTCTCAGAAATTTGTTACGAAACTACAATTATTGTTTTCAAAAATCGTCTTTCTACTTCTTGTAGATATTTGGTTTCTTGGCAATGGCAGTGTACGCTGTGAACACATATTTAGCTATTAAGAAGTGGCGAATGAACAGCAGACAACAAAGCAGTCGGCAGACCAGTGATTACATACGTGCTCGGACAGAATCCAGAGAAGTAGATCATCGCCCGGAGATTCAGCGTCTGGATGCATGAGAGCAACATATAGATGGGACTGCAAAGGGAAGAGAGAAGTGCTGAACTTGCTCATGGAATAAAGTGTTTTTTCTTTATTTAAGAAAGAAAAGGAAAATCAGATAGTGGCAAAGAATGCCCGGCCCAGATATGTGCAGAGAAGCATCGAGTCAGAAGCTGTTTTCATGAAAGCAGTAGATGCTGACCATTCAAAAGCAAAATCTTTTCAAGACATCCACATATATATACATATATTGTATATTTATGTATAATATATTATATATATGTTCTGAAGTATGTTAATGTTTTGGATTAACTACACAGAACTTCTCTTCCCTTTTCTAAGAGCAAGCTCTGAATATACATGTTCTGCCACTGTTTCTTCATCTGTCATAAAAACTAAGACCAGAGCTATCTTTTTTGTTTAATATAAGAAAGAAATCCACCAGGAGCAAATTTAATCCACATGAAAAGGAAGTGAGGGGCAAGTAGCAATAACTTTAGCTATGTATCGTGTCCAGCAACGGTCTGTATCCTTTCTTCTGTAGCCTTGGCAGTGCAGTTCAGTTCTCACCTGCAAGATTGCACGCCGTTTCATTGTTGTTTCATTCACCTAGCTGCCACATGAAAGTCTTTTCTGTCTTCTGGTTGTTGATTTAATGCTGAGGCAGTTTTCCTTTGGATTATTCGCAAATCGTCACGTGCAGTTGGTGCCTGACTTTGCTTGTATCAGAACTTGTGCAAGATTAGTATATTTTATTGAATGGTCACCACAATGCATCCAGTGCAAGTATGTGAACTTTCTGCTGATGTTGGATACGTGCTGTTTTTCATTTCAAAATGGTGGAGGGTGGAGGAAACTTGGAAGCCAGGGTGGAGAAAGAGAATGCTGAGGGGCACAGTGCTAAAGGAGAGAGGATGAATTGTCATCTGGTAAACCTGCGTTCCAGTCATGCCTTTTTTTTTTTTTCTTTTAAGGTTCAACCTTTCTGAGAAGCCTAGGGTAAGCAGAAACTAGCAAAAATTTATGATATAAAGTGTTTCTAAGATTGCAATACTGTGATTCATCTGAGATGCTTCTTGTTTAGAGGATTACTTGTTTTTTCTAAAGTTAAACTGTTGGTAGTAGGTAAAATTTGTTTTTTGAATTGGATATATCTGCAAACATTTTTTCTAATATTTCTTTGTTGAGGAATGGTTTCACCTAATCGAAGTTTTCTTGTTTTAATTTTACTTGCAATTAAGTTAAGGGTATTTTTTCTAATCAAAACTTGAATTCTGCAGTAATCAGTTAAATATTTCAATACCTTTTTAGTGATTGGTGTTTTTTAATCTGCGTAATCCATTATTTGACACCGGAGTTGAACACTTTGTATTAATCTTGTTTAGCTGTATTCTTAAGTGATTTAGCACAGTTAACTTCTGAACAAAAGGCAATACGTTGCAGACAGGTGATTTTTAAATACATAAAACTATGTTATACCAAACAGAAAGTCAGTACAAGTGCCTGGGCTTCTTTAATACTAGAAGCAACAGAGGGTGTTCCAGATTTGAACCTTACATTGCAATTCTTGGATCAAGTGATGCAATTACACTGACATGTGGAAAACTGGTAACAAAACCAATGTCTTTTCATTTTTCATGGTTTTTTTTTTGTCTATGGTGCATTTTCACTTAAGAGTTATTAATGAGGTTATAGAGAACTTGCCTTTCTAGACCAATAATGGTTTTCCAGTTACTTTGCTAACGTTTTATTGTAGTTTGTTGAAAGTTAGCACCAAAGGTAATGTTAGTTTAAAAAAAAGATTAGAACATAGAAGCTTACCTCTGTTATTGAGCTGAGAGCATCAACTCCATGGTGGAGTCTCACCAGGATTATTGAGTGTTTTATGAAATGTAAATGACAGTTCCACGTTCAATGTGGCATGAAATCAGTATCTTGAAGGTCAGTATAGTTGCTTTAGCCCTTCTGTTTTTCAGCACTCCACTTTGAAAGTAGCACAGACATATGTAGACTGGAGTTGTAAACAGACATTAAGTCAGTTTGCATAAACATTATTAAAAAAAAAAAAAAAATGAAAAAGCCTTATTAAAATACAGAATCTTATTCTGCAGAAGATGGATACTTCTGGAATGGTACCTGCATCTGAAGTCAAGAAACAGAAATTAGGTGTCAGGAAAGAGGTTAGGGTAAGCATAGGCTTTTCATTATGAGTATGTCCTGATGCTGGTTAATGAGAGGACTGCAATAGCACGTATGAAGGAGAATGTCCTGTTCCTCTTCTGTAGTCCCTGTGATGATTCTGGTTCTCTGATTTCTCAGAAGTATGTATGGGAGATTTCGTGCATCTGCAAGTTTGTGAATTTGGTATCTTTCAAATCCATACACCTTTCCTTACCTGGACAAAAGATAACTTTGCAGGGCCTGTTCTGGAGTGAGATCGCAGAAAGCTTATTATCTTTAGCTGGAATGACAAATGCTTACTTAGTATGAACGATAGTTATATTTCTAATATTGCATAATACTTCATCTTATAGTGTAGTATACCTATATGACTTTGAGTGCTATTACATAGTAAATAAGTTTTCCTGAGTTGAGAACAGTATTTATTACTTACAGCACTCATGACTTGAGCTTCGCACAGCTTTCAGGGTAGAATTCAAAGAGAATATGATTTTTAAAAAATTTTTTAAAAGAACTACTATCTGATACACTTTGTAAACAGGAAGACAAATGTAAATTTGTAATTTCCTGATTTTGGGGACCAAAGATGATTTTAGTATTGTACAGTATATACTTTCTTAAAATCTAAGTTAAGCATTTATTACTCTACAGAGACATTATTTGCTATCTGGATTATAGAAAAGGGAAATAAAGTAGCTATGAGGCAACTAAAATTGAAACACTGAGTTCATTTAACATAAGCATTCTTAATTCCACCCCCTCTACAATTACAGTTTCATGTGGTGTATTGAAGAAGCGGTAATCTTTTGTTAAGATTGTTATCAAACCTGCAGCCATTAAAGGAGTAGAATTAAAGAAAAAAAAAAAACCTTTACGGAAGAAAATGAGTCAGAAAGGTTTTTTGATTTGCTTTTTTGAAATTTGCTTAGAAAAGTGGCACTAAGTTATTTCTTCCAGCCAACTAGTCTTGCTGGCTTTCCTTAGTTTCAAGTGTGCTGTTTAGCTCTACAAAGGGATCCAAAAACCACTGTAAACAAAAAAAAAAAAGAAAACTAAACAGATGAATCTCGTGGGAATAGGATGCTTGAAATGGTAATAGCGTTCTGATTAATCCTCTTAAGTCAAAACTGAGCCCTCAGATTTGCCATCATCATGTATTTGTGTGTAAAAATGAGGGTAAATGTTGCATGCTATGCACAGGCATTGAAAGATCAGTTAATGTGAAATGATTGGAGCAACAGCGTAACTGTTGTATGATGATGTAAGAATAGGTATTTTCCTGTTAATACTCTGTTCAGTTTGGGCAGCCTTAGTTCATGTTTCTCATACATTCACTTGATGATATGCAAACTGCCAGCTATAGAAGTAGGTTTCTTAAATGATAATTAAGAATGATTTGGCAGCTTAATTGCTTCTTAGTGAAGTTGATTCCTTCTTACACTCTGCTTGCTCCTTTCATTTTGTAAATTCATGCCTCATCTGTCTTGTTTTATATCTAGTTTTTGTTAACCGTTCTGCCTTGATATGTATAGTGACTGCTTCAATCTGAGGAAGATAAGAATAGTGTGTTCCATGTCCTGCTTAAGTGCGGTGCTCTTCCCATCTGTGATAGCTTATGATGTTTGGGGATGGATCTGCTGGGGGATTTTTTTATTATTATTATTTTTTTCCTTTTCCCCTGTGGACTTTGGAAGCCATCTGGCATAATACTGCTTGTGTTTATTCCTAAGTTTCCTGTAAGGAGCCATATGCTCAGAGGTTATTATTAGCATCATCTGCCATCTACCTCTGCCTTTTCTGAGAGACAAGGTGCTGACCTTTGAGATTTGATGCCTGTATCTCAGTCTGTACTGTCCATCACTGGCTTTATATTCAGAAGTATGGTATCAGCAGTGAGCTGTGCCTTGGAAACAACTCGTCATCTTCTGTTGTGTCTCTTAGGTGTGGATTTAAATAAAATCATTAACATGGGATGCTTCTTTATAGGCTTCATCATGTGATTCGTTGTGCATTTTGTGATATTATGTAAATTGTTTTAATGTATTTGTTTATATTTCACTATTAAGTCTAGAAAGAGGAGGGAAGAAGTGAGGAAAAAATCCAATTTGTTAATTGTGTATTTCGTTTCCCCCCATGAATTACATCGTATGATGATTGCCCCTTCTTAGTACAGCAGACTTGCTGTTTCTTAAAGTGCTCTGAACCACACCAGGAGAATTGATGTGCTGTAGCCTGCGTGTGGACTGTTAATAATTCAGTAAACCTTCAATTTTCCATAAACTTCTGGGACCGTAAACAAATCTGACATTTGCCATCTTTGTGCTATTTTGGGAACATGCAGGTACAGGAAATGCTTATTTAATATGTGGCTTTATAATGCAGCTCCCCCCCTTCTTCAGTCTGTGTTCTAAATCTGTTGTTTTCTTGTCCTGTGATGTACTTGTAAGCATTCCTACTTGTGTATGTTCCTTTTTTCTTTTCTTTTCTTTTCTTTTTTTTTTTTTTTTTTTGGACCAGGGAGTGTTTGTGGGGCATAAACCTCTCCATCTTAATAGCAATTCAAATTGGGTAGAAAATAAGGTGCTCTCTCCTGCTTCAATGAGAAACCGAACAGTTTTATACGTGAAAATCAGTACAGTCTGGAGCCAAACATCCTGAGTTAGAATAGATGAAAAATTAGGCACAACTATGAATTTGAGATGTAGTAAAGGGTCAGAAGAAGAGAGAAAACTAGACTTGATGTTCAGTAATGTGGCATTTTGAAAATGATGTGTGAACTTGAATAATCTCCTACTGCAGAAGGAAAAATATCTTCCTCACATCTTAGTAGAGATGGAGATATTTGGACTTGGTTTAAAAAGAAAAAAAAAAAAAAAAATAGTAGGCTTAGAAGTGTTCTTATCTCCCAAATCCCAGGGCCATGCTGGCCATACAAAATGGTAGGAGAAATTTGACACCAACATTGTCAATGGTGTGCCTTAAAACTTGAGGTACGTTGGCAAATAATGTGATTATCTAATGACTTCTACTCAGCTGAAGTGTAGCACTTGGTTCACAGTGGCCTGCAGGACCCCTAGGAGCTTACATCAGGAGGACTCTCTGTACCTGGAGGAAGACATTCTTTCAGGCTGGGATTTCTGCCTAGTCCCACTGAGACGAGTAAAGCTGTCATGTAGCATTCCTGAAGCTGGGACTTTGATTTTGTTGTTTATAAGATAAAATATTATGGTTTGTTTGGAGGGCCTGTTAACCAACAAAGATCAAAAGAACGTGTAGATATAAATATGAATTTTAATCTTAATGGCAATGAAAGTAATCGTTTTCTACGAAACTGAGATGGGTACAAAACCCAGCAGAATGTTCTGCTTTTTGCCTTTAACACTTTTTGGAAAAAAAAAATCTAGCTTTATTTTAATAGAAGGAGTTGATTAAAAATGAATTTGTATAGATATTCAGGAAATCTGAGTTTTTCCTGATATTTTCCATTTTAGCCACTTCCTTAAATCGATGTTTGATAGAACCAGAGGAGTACTGCCCAGCCTCAGAAGGTTCCTTTGTTGTTTTGGTCTTATTTTTGCATTGTATTTTTAAAATCTACCCATAATTTAACCATTTGTATTCTATAAATAATCTTTCTTGAAATCTGCTTACACTGTGATTTATAGAAGCCTTTAATTTAGAATATACAACACAATCAAATTTTCTTTTGGGAATATTCAGCTTTAAGAATTGTTCTAATGTATGCCCAGAAGTAAAGGTTGTCTGTTTATCACAAGAATGTGGTTAGGTGAAGTTCCCTATCCAAACTCCCAGTACAACTCTTTCAAAAATGTGCTGGGTGGATGACTTAGTGAAATTGCCTTTTAATCTCTGTGGGTTAATAAATATTTTTTTTTATAACTAGCCACAGATATTCCTTTTTAAATTATGCTTGGCAAACAGAAGATATTTAATTTTATATACAATATACATAGTTACCTTGATTGATGTATTTATAACAGAGCTTTGAGTTTACTATTAAGGTTTTATCTGTATGCTGTGGTCTTCATGGGTAGAAGTTATAAAAAGCCAGTTAGCCTATATGGAAGGATATGGAAACTATCTTCATAAATTCAGAAGGAGGACATCAGAGCATTTCAAAAAGCAATAGCCAGACCTTACTAAGAGAGTATCTGTTTTTTCTTGTTTTTCACTGGGGCTGGTCCCTGCAGCTATTTTAGTAACATCTGGATGTGAGTAACAGAATGAAATATGACTGTCTGCCTTTTCTGACTGTCAAGGACTATTGTCTAGAATATGGGAAATTTCAGGGTATTGTGTTTGTTTTGCTTCAGACAAATGTCTCGATAGACATATTTAGTTAAAACCTTCATGTGTTTGAAAGAATACCTTCTATTAACTAGGCTGATTTATCACTTTTGGTAACCTTTTAATCCCAAAGGATTACAATCAAAGTACTTTTAGCAATGTTACATTTATCCAGATGTCTACAGGTTACAGTGGTTCTAGCTAGCACCCTTTTATTACAATTGCTACCTTTATTTTCTACTGTTTATACTTTAATCTCAAATGTTTACCAGTTTCTCCTTGTTGGATTATTGCAGAGGGAGGGTGTATCTTAGCACTACAACTCATCCAGCTTTAACTCATGTCACAGTTCTAGAGTAAGAAGATATTGTGACTTGTATATTGTGGCCAATTAATTGCATTTTAAATGATGTCTGTACTTAAGATATAACAGTTTTGACATAACAAATGACTTAGCTAATCATTTTATCTGTCTAGGCTTCTGTGTTACTGTCATTTTGAAACTATTTGTATATGTTGAAGTTTGTAAGGGTTCAGGAACCCACACTAAAATAGTAAACTATGTATTTATTTCTCAATCTTCAATTTATTTGCTCAGTTATGATTTGAAAGTTGACACTTTGTACGTCTTTTCACAGAATTGTAAACAAATACTGAAATACTGCTTCACCTAGGGTGCCTTCCATGTGTGGTATAACACCTGTCATCCACAGCAACTGAGATGTAAATTTATTAAACCAGTAAACACTATTTTTGTAATGTGAGTCCCTATTATATCTCTGGTTTTGTTGTGCTTTGTTTCTGCTAAAGTAGTTTTATTGCTACTAGTTGTTGTCTTACCTCTGCGTGTTGTGTAGCGAATTTCTTCTCAGAATGTGAATCAGAAGATTGGCTCATTTTTTTTGCCCTGCTCTGCCTTTGAGTGCTACCTGAAAGATGAAGTTGAAGCACATTGCTGAAGTGAAGGTATTTCAGCTCTGTTTCCTTGACATCTGTATAAAGAAGTGCTCAGTGTGGGATCTCTGTATCCTTGGTGCTAATTTGGGCTCCTCTAGAGAAACACAGTAGATGCAGTTTAAGCATCCCTAAGTGTAGCTATATGTATGCTTAATGGTGTCTGAGGAAGAAACATCTGGGCCTGGATGTAAGACTTGTCCCTTGGGTATAGTTCCTATACTGACAGATTTGTAGTTGTGAACAGCTCAGAAATGTCAGTCAAAGACAGTGGGTTAGAGTTCCATCTTCGGGCTGAGCAAAGGGGGTGCATTTTTTCTTCTGACTTATGAGTATGCTTCTGCTATGTAATACCCTTGGTGTTTTGCTTTTGAAGTACAAAAAATTGTAATATATTGCCAAGGAAAATCTCTTAAGTGGTCTGTATATGCTGCTGCAAATGCAGAAACTAGCTCTGTTGTCCTTACTCAGGCAAAGTTCCCCACTGACTTAGGAGACTGCAGGATCAGGCATCCATTTATCACCAAAAGCATGTTCTGATTCAAGGATTTGAAGAATCTCCCAAGCTAACAAATGTTTGTATAGAGCCCATGTACAGCCTTGAAGCAATCTCACGGTATTTGGTAAGTATTTTTAGTGTTTTGAATTAGATTGCACACAGACCAGCTGATAAAATCAGTGCTGTCTGTAGAAGTACCAACTGGCTGTGATCACTGTCTTGTCATTATTAACAGCAGTAGCTTACATGTGTAGGGATAGCATCTCCCAGCTCTGTTTGTGAATGTCATGCTGTTAATGTGTGAACAATTTCAAAGGCAACTGTACAAGAAAACACAACCTCTAACTTGTTTTTTTTATACCAGTAATGGGTTTTCAATATGTTGTGCCCTTGTTTTCTGTTGGTTTAAAGCTAAACAAAAACACACGTTTGAAGAACCATCTTGGAATACAGCAGTCCTTATTTTAAAAATCCATACAATTCTTGTGTAATTTAAATGGTGTGTTTATCAGTTTAAAATGTCATTTTACTTTTCCAGTCTTTTGTATATGGGCACATTACTTTTTGTAAATTTTTAATTTAGATGTCTTTGTCGTTTTTTTCCTTCTGATATTTGAAGATTTGAGCTCTGTGGATTTTCATGATACTCTTCTGATAATGTCTTCATAGTGTTTAAAGTCTGTATTTTTGTATGTAGGGAAAATTGTAGTTTTCTAACACTTACTTTGATCAATATAGTATGAAATCATTTGTGAAGGACTTCCTGTTTAATAAATGGATGTATTAAAGTACTAAAAGATTGTCTTCATCTGTAAAGGCAATATATAAACTCAGTGTTATAGTTGATTAGTTGATTATCCAGCAAGTGTGGTTGCTAAATGCATTTTCTATGCAAGACAAAGTTTAAAAAACAAACAAACAAAAAAACAAACAAAAAAAAAAAACACCAAAAAACCAAACAGCTGAACAAAAGACTTCTGCCTGAGGTTTCTGTGACTCTGGAAGTTTCTGTGGCACATTTAGAACAACAAAACACCGTATTTTGGGTTTGCAGCATCGTGCTCTGGACTGAGAAGGGATTTGAGGACTGAAATGTGCAGTGAGTGGGAAGTGCTCTGCCATCTCCTGGGCTAAAGGTCACATATCTTACCTTGATGCGACCTGTATTTGGGGTATTCAGATGGCTTTGGTGCATAGGTGGCTGAGTGAGTGTTGTGGGAATGTGGATTGCATGCTTGAAAGTCTGCAAAGGAGGATAACGAGTGTGGGGAGGGGGGTGTGACATTAGTTGAGGTGTAGGCAGTGAACTTTTGTGGGAGGATTCACTATAGACAGACATTTGCTTGTGCATCTCTTCACCAAGATAGACTGGTTCATTTTGCCCGTGTAGAGTGGTCAGCAGTGGTAGGTTTTAACAAGTTGTGATGTTGCATCTGTTGGATTCACCTAGAGATGATGCTGTTCAAGAAACCAAATGGTTAGTGCTGGATGTAATGGCATGTTGCTGCTGGCATGGTGTTCCCTGGTCAAGAAAAGCTTTATCGGCTGTGGAATAGAACAAATCATGTTTATTTTGTTTGTCTTTTAGACACCAAAGACTGACTTTATTCTCGTGGGAAGACTGTGATTGATCTCTTATTTAATGAATGTCGTGGATTGGGCTAACAAAATGTGATGGACAACATCCAAAATACATAAAAGCACAAGTATTGCCTGATTCAGAATGAATGTTGGTATCACTGTTCTCTTTTTCAAGGTAATAGGTGGAAAAATCAAGTTTTCAGAGTGTATGTAATCTTTTTGTTTTACCTTCTAAGTTTTACGCAGCATTCAGAGTACTGCGACATCTTCCAGTAAAAGAGATGCAGTGGAGGTGAGTGTGCTTTATTTTTCTAAACAGTTCTATTTATTTAGAAAAAGCAAGAGTTGTTTGCATCCTAGTACTCCTCCTAAAAAGGAGTCCCAGATACCTTGTAAGAAGACTCATATTCTCAGTGCTTATATAAATTTCTTGTGCTTCCTTGACATAAGCTCAGAAAGAGTTCCAAGGCTTGCTAGGTGAATCATATGTAAAAATATAAGATGGTATGTAACTTGTCTTTGCTTTTAGGAGACAATTTGTATCCTGATTGTTGAAGTCACTTTTTTAATCTCTCAAAAGTCAAAGTTACAAGCTACCTGTTAGAAGGTTTATCTGAGCCTATGAGCAATACGTATGCATTGTTTTATTTACACGTTTTAGAAGTGTAGGTGTCAAGAACATGCATTACTAGTACCTGGCTGCAAGTATGTACTCACTTCCTGATGCGGACCACTGTTTTCCTAGCAGGGGAAGATGCAGCTGTAAAATACAGGCTTAGAAAATTGTACAGTGAACAAAAGCGTAATGAATTAAAAACATCTGCTTGCTATGCCAAGCATTAAATAGTCATCTGCTTTTAAGCACACCAGACTGGTGAAAGCATGCTTCTCAAATACCACGTGGGCTGAGATGGATCGCTTAGTAGTACCTTGGAAATTATTTTGTTAATTGGAAATGTAAGGCTTTCAGGACTTTGAAGAGCATAGGTGAAAAGCAGACTGAAGTGGAGTAATGTACAGTGTGTGCGAAGGACAGTGGAGCCTGAATTGAAAGAGTGTTGGGAAAGGTCTTCTGAATTCCCAGGTTTCACTATTGCTGAGCGCTGTTCAGCATGCACAGAAATTCAAAATGGAAATTGTTGAGTTCTAGTTGTAATGAAGGCATACATCAACCTGTACGCTTTTTTGAACAGCTCCTGTTTGGAAGGAGTGTTGTCACTGAAGAGATATGTTCAGTTATGATACTGCTGGCACACCAAAAACAAATAAGACTACACACCACAGACGTAACATTTGGCTTGTGTGAAGAGTGTGGAGAAACCAGTGCTCCCACTCCTTTTGATCTCTACAGTCTAGAAAACAAGCCAAACAAAAACCAGGCAGACTACTTCTGCCATCCACCGGACTTTAAAGTATTGGCTTTAAAGGAATTATTTTTAATTGGATTTTCTTTTCTGAAATGCTGTTCATAAATACCCAAATGCATTTTATTTCAATCGTGGGAATAGATCTTTTTTAAAAGGCGGGAATCAAGCAACCACTTGACCCTGGGAGCTAACTGCTTAGAAATAAATGAAATCATCAAATGCTTGAATTGTCTGAACAGGCAATTCAGCACATGCCTAATGAAGTCCTGAAGCAACTAGTGAGCAAGCTTGCTTTTTCTGTTGATTTTGAGTATTCTGATGTGTAAATTTAACAAGCTTTTCTAGTGATTGTGTGTCTATAAAGGGTATACTCAAAGGGGAATCTTATTTTACAATGTTGTTATTTGCCAAATAAAGTCACTATATATCTGATGCCTACTAAATATGCTAAAACAAATGCTTATTTATTATTTTATTTATTATTTGCTTAAGTAAGGATGAAGATTCTCCCTGCAAAATATGTAATCACATGTGATTGGCTGCCAGTGCTGTCCTCTGCATCTCCACAACACAGTGTTCTTTGTGTCAGAGTTGCCTGAAATAGTTATTCCCACTGTTCAGAGGCAAGGATGAGATGTTTAAGAAAAGACACCCCGTGTTTCTATTAAAAGAGATTTAATCCAGCATGGTTTCTAAATATTAATCATGTACTAGTTTCTGGCTGTGGCATGCAGTACACTTAAAAAACAAAACAAAACAAAAAAATACAAATCAGTTGAATATAAAAAGCCCAGATCCCCTGATGTCACAGTGAGTGTCAGTAAAACATGACAACAGAGTGGAAAGAAATAGAGGATTTCAAACAAGAAAAGGTCCAACGAGCTCTTTTCAGAAAAGCAAAGATTGTTTATCACATCTAGAAGCAAACATCTGGTTTGCTTTTATTCCTTCAGTGGTCTGAGAACAGGAGTTGTAGAAGCTGCCTGGTAGACATCTCCAAATCTGGCCAGCACCTTCCCAAGCACCAGCTCACTGCCAGGTACCGTGCTTTTGCCTGTTAGCAGCCAGCTGCCAGCAGGGAATTGGAACCCAAGCATCACTTTGTTCCAAATGAAATCTGCTTTTGCTGTTTTAGCTCTGTTTTCATTTATTGTTAGTACCATCTGCTCTCACCTTATTTTTTTTAAGCAACATGTTCTGCTATATTAATTATTTTAATGTATACAGAATATAATGTATTCTTTGAAACAGACCCGATGCCATATATAAGAAGCATGCCATGCTGTTTCCAAGTGATATGTGATTACATGTGGGCACACAATTTGCAAGTTAGATTGTGCTATCCATGAAAGCATGTTCTTGTAAATTCAGGTTTTTCCCCAAAATATTAAAGTAATTCTTGTCCTTTCACAAGGGTGAAGGCTGAGGAAATGGATTTTGTGCAGACGTTCTTTAGTTTGGAGGTTGGCTTTTTTACCTCTTCACAGTGGGAAGGAAATTGCCCTCTGGAGGTCCAGGTATCCTGAGTTTTTTTCCAATACAATCATCTGTTCTGTGGACCCAGCAGAGCAACTACAGCGCTATTTCTCATTGGAAGACCAATGTTGGCAAGACAGAACATGAGATCAGACAGTGATACCTTGCATGCAAACATGTGCAAGCTCACATAGGCACACAGTGTGGCTGGGTGGTATTTGGCAAGCCTTCCTTACCTGCATGCAAGCGCATATGTACAAGGGCTTCCACAAAAATGGTAGGAAGAGGCTGGTAAGATTCCACTTCTGTTCTACCACATATCTGTGGTGAAACTGCAGAAGATGAGAGCGTGACCCCATCCAGGCAGCTTAAAAAGTGATAATGTCTGATGAGGCACCGTTACACTTTGAGATTTATGCTTGCTGCTCATTTCCAGTTGTCACTTGTTATCAACGTTTAGGCAGTAGATATTGATGTACTGAAACCAAATGTAATTTATGCCTTGATGTGGTTGAGATAGTGGAATGCTCAGACATGAGATGAATGTTGTTAGTTAATCAAGAAAAATATAAGTGAAATAGAGGCATTCTGGGCCTCTTTTCTTTGGCACAGCAAGAAGTATTAAAGCTATAAGTAAGTGTTAAAGACTTGGAATTAAGGAAGCATGTTAAAAGCTCTGCTATAAGTTTAAAATACTGTGTTCCCATTTACTCAGCACATTGCATGCTGAACAACAAAGAGTTGTTTGGATGCAGACCTCTAGGAGGTTGAAATCTGTAGAAACCTTAGTTCTGTATTGTAAATCCTTATTTCTGAAAGTGTTTAATGGTATTGGGAATGGTCTCCTTCACCACATCACTGCCTTATGCTTTGGTGATTCCATAAACATTGAAGTGGAAAGAGGATATTGAGGCTGAAGTAAGAGAGATGTTTCAATTGGCAGTGCGTTCAGCAGAGAGGAAAGTGCTTGATTATCTTCCCTTCACACTCGGCTGGTGTTTGTTTTTTCAGTCTGAGTCAGAATTGGAGTCTTCATCTGAAATTTAAAACAAACCAAATAAAACACAATAATGAGAACAAATTGGAAATTGGAGCAGCTTTAGCTCTTGCTGAGAGAGACCTGCTGCTCCTCTGTGGGTGCCTGCTTGGAAGGATGTGGCGTAGTTGGGGAGGAGTTTGTAATGTGCCAGTTCTGACTATCCTGCTAATACAGCTTTAAATGACATTTCAAAGGACTTGTTGGCAAAAATGCCACAACAGCAACATAGACAACAGTTCAAATGAAAGAAGTTGCAAAGATACTTCTGTTAGTGTGACCACTGAGAGGAAGCCTACTTACAGTATGCTTCCTGTACTGAAGTATTGCTGTTTGATGCGGGTCATGGTTACGCACTGCCAGTTAAACAGATCTGAAAGCCAGAAGCTCTGGGGCATTAAGAAATCCCCGTGGGCATACAGAGATGCATCTTGCCCAAGTATGAGACTCAGCTTGCAAGAAGCAATAGAATTCTGTCCCCTGTAGTTGAGAACCACGGTATGAACGTGGCTTTGTGCTGGAGGAGCAGTGCTGCAGGGCAGGGGTTCTTCAGTCTCATCCCCACCACAGCTGCGTGACTACATGTATGCAAGTTCAAAAGTTTCTCTCTCCATCTCCAGGCCAATAAGACTCTAACTTTACTCTAATTTTATACCCTAATCACCTGATCTTGTCCTGAGACGATTTCAGATTGTGGGGCTGAATGGTTTTTAATCTCTTTAACAGTCCGTTTCCTATGATCTGTTCCTTTAAGTCATCTTTCACAAAAATCTGTGCTGCACAATTACTTCTATAATTGGATTTAGGAGGTTTTCAAAGTTAGATGGCACAAACTCTGAGAAACTAAATCTCAAATTCTTGGCTTGTGAGGATCCTAATAAATTGTGAAAATTCCAGTTCTTCTGGTTTAATACTAAGGACCTTCATAATTTGGCTTAGTCGAATATTTAGTTGAAAACTTAGTACCAAATGATGGTAGCTGAGAATAGAAACTCTTGCTGTTTGAGAGCTCGTGCTGACAAACGGAGGGTGAAATAGAGAAGAATCACATTTCATGCTTGCATGACCAAAAGGATTTTACCTACCTTCTGACTTGCGCCTTTCAGGGGACTCAGAACTGCCTTGCTTGAGAAAAGTTACCAGGTCATTGAATGTTATGTAGAAATCGATAGCATACACTATTGTGGCTATAAATCCAAACACCTAAAATGGCAAAATTGACAACATCCTTAACACATGTCTATCAATGACAAACCAAAACAACCGAGTGACAAATGACAATAAGATCTTAGTTTTAAAATTGTGTATGATTTGGGATTGCTTGGTAAAGGTCAGTAGCTTACAGTACTGGGTGTAGTTCTTCCCTAGCTTGTCATGTCTTTATGCAATTTTTATGATGCGTAAATTATCGATGCCTATAGTCAAGTTGCAACTGCAGAAGCTGTATCTTATTTCTGAACGTGCTGATGCTGATAGCAAAGGCTCTCTCCTGGACAGCCCACATACAAGAGGGTAAAGCGATGACTGCTCTTGTTTCAGTTTATTCAAGCAAAATTATGCATTTGAAGCACAAAGGTGAAATTACTTATTTTGGACCATCCTTAGTAGTTATATGTATTATTATTGCTGGTTTTGCTACATTTGTTTTTTGGCAGAGCTAGTGAAACTGCAAATCAGAGTAAGTGTTTTCCTGAAGTCATGCCATTAACCTTGAGCAGCAGTATTAGGATGAAAACAGCTATTTGTTGATTCAGAACCTGTTTTTCTAAATAAGTGACCATTTCTTCCCTGCTTTTTAGGCAAATTCTTCACTTTTTAATTCAAGTGTTTACTACTTGCAGCAGGGTCAAAATTTGTTTCTGATGCGTGTTCATACACAGTTTGTTAAACTATTTAAGAGGAAAGCTGACATCTACTTACTCCTGCTGCTTTGGATGCTCCATCACTGTATTTTGAGACAGCAGCGATTGAAATGGCAAAGTAAATAACAGCAGCAGTGACACAGCGCAGGAAATCCTGTAAAATAAGCAGTGTGACAACATCAGGTCAGTCACATAATTCCAACACACACAATCCTCTGAGAATCACTTGAGAAGTTGTAAGCCTTTGGCGCTATGTCTGACTTGCCTGATGCTGGAACATGACTATAGCATGGTACCTTGTAGTAAATGAACTGTTCATCTGGGAAATATTTCTGTATGAAATATGACTGAAATCTTGGCATCAGCTCCTGAGAGGGCAGCTCTGCTGGGCAGGAGCCATGCCCTGTAATACAAGCAGTGATGTGCTGGAGCAGCCTTATCTGTGAACAGTTCAGTAAAGGAAGTACTGTGATTCGTAGGACATGTGTAAATCGTGTGAGCTGAAAAATGGTATCTCAATCTGTTCACAATCAGATCTGCATTTTCAGGCCAGGTGGACAGGTAAGATACTGTCTCAGAAGACAAATCTACGAGGACCTTGGAGTCAGAGCGAGGTCAGTTACCTCTGTTCTGCGGCTGGAGTACATTGTGGTAATGGATATAATAAATAAACATACAAGTGCTTTTTGTCTTAGTTCTGTATGATGAAATTGAGATTACTGTCTGAAAAGCAGACAAACTTTTACAGTCACTTCTATTGTTTTATCCACCAAAGGCCTTTCTAATGCTATTTTTATTCACTGAGAGCACTAATTCAAATCTCACTAGGGTAAACTCTTGCAAAGCTGTATGTATGTATGTGAATGTGTACTGCTAGATTAATGCTTCCTTTGTATTGCATTTTTGAAGCAGCAGAGACATCCAGTGGTCACTGAGCGGTAATTACCTGCAACTGCAAATGGAAAAATGTCCTGAAGAGCAGCCAGTGATTGCGTGAGTGAGCATCCCTCTGCCAGCAAGAGCAGCAGGACATCCCCACTTAACACAATTAGTTGTCCGTCAGCATGTGAGTATCTAAATGCATGTGGATATCTGCATCTAAACAGCTTTTACCTGAGATTTTTAAAACAGTCAAGTGTATGCCTCACTTTCACTATGTGTAAGAGGAGCAGTATCACTGAGACCTCAGCACTGGAAAGGCTCAGACTGATGTTGGCTGCTTCTGAAAACCATTTGCCAAGAAGCAGGCATGAATCCTGTGATCTAACAAAGCAGTGCTATGTGTCAATACCTTGAAAGCTATAGTATGTCGTAGAACATAGTTTAAAGGGTGCTTTGGGACCTTTTGAATCAAAGGTAAAATGGACAAACTTCTCATCAGGAGTAAAACTATTAGCAGCCAGCCTGAACTCCAGTATAGTCCTTTTTCTGAAGTTATACTGTACAATTAAATCTGTGGTTATAGTTCATATTTCACTTACTGTCAAAGGCCAGTAGAGTCCTTTAAACTTCTCATTAAGTTTAGAGGCATAGGCAAAAAAAAGAAACAGTGCCAGCAGAAATTCTAGGAGTGGTGCCATCATGAATGCGGAAGCTGAAGATGCAATATAGCAGATAAAGATGATAAATGACAGCACCTAGAGTAAAAGGAAAATACTCATTATTTGCATGGAATGGCAGAGCCTTAGGCAGCTGAGCAGCTTAGAAATGTTACTGGGCTGATGATGGCATATCTTGCTTCCTACATTTTTTTTTTTTTTTTTTTGCACAAAATGAATTTTTTTGTTCACCGAGGAATAAATCTGAAGTCATGTCATTTATTTCAGTGTGTGTACAATTGGCTTTCCAGAGAGCTTGGTAGATTTTCACCTATCTGAGCCAAAAATTTGTTCTGCATTGTAAACAACTCTTGACAACATAATTCTGAAAATGCAGTGGAACTTTGCCAAGCAAACAGCTTTGAGCTTTCAGCCATGACAGTTGTCATTTGAAATGCAAATCATTGCTCGGATACCAAAAGTAACTCAGCATTTCTAATCTTCCTTGAGTTGAAAGAAATTACGCCTACTGTTAATGGATAAAAAAGACAGGATTTAGTTATCCTACAACTTCTCTGTCTCTGGTTCCAGTTTCTCAGTGTAGACAACTGTTTTAGAGTTATAGCTACCCCCTGTAGATCTATTTATTTCCATAATTTTTTAAATATCTCTACAAAATAACAAAAAAGCGTGTTTTCTCATTCAATTTAAATACTATCACTATGTGACTTATGGTTCAAGGTATTTCTACAGTGGGAAAAATGACCAAGGAAAATGTACTTTCACCTAAACCAGACAGTACCAGAGTCCTGTGCTGCCATTCTGGACATCTCCAGCTTCTGTACTTGTATGTTAAGATGGGAGGTGAGGGAACTGGGGCAAAACTGAACAGTTTTTCAGTCCTGTACTTTGAGCTGGTCACTTCCAAGAGGCTCCAGTTCTACTGTCTCATGGTAGGTACCATATTAGACAACACTTTCTAGGGCTGTAGTTATGTGCTGACTTACACCTGGACTGCTGCATCCAGCCTTTCCTTTTGGAGGCACGTTTTGGCCTTAGATGCTCAGAGATGGTTTTGGTTGCATAACGGAAGGCACTGTCTGAGGAATAGATTAGGAGGATTTTAATTCTAAATTGGGATGCTTCTCACATTCTTGCTCGTCTGATTTTAAAAATAGACATACTTTTCCCCCAGATGGCACCTTAGAAGGCAGATAAGGCTTTCTGAATAGTGTAAATGTTCCAATTGAGATGATCAGTATATTTGCTTCATTGAATTTCAGAACTATGGCTTTTTTTTCATTGCTGCTGCTCTGTGTTCCTGTGAGAGCATCACCTGTACCTCAAGGAATACCCATATTTCCCTTGAAAGGTAGGACACTAATTACTCTATGAGAGTCATTCAGCCCTCAAATATATGTATGAAAAGAGCCTGTTCATGTGTAGGGGGCAAATAAGCAGTTGAGTCCTGCTGAAGTGATTTGTTAATGTAAGGAATTAACAAGCTTTTGTTCTAAATTCCAAAAGAATTGACCAGGATGACACTGACTGGAGTGTATTGTTTTGATTCCTTAGGACTGGGTGGTGAAACTTGAGAGGATGTGACATTTTTAGTATGAAACTATATTTATCTTAGAAGCTTATACACTGTTCCTGTTTCATTAGGTTGTAAGAAACTGGTCTGCATCAGGGCGGTGTTTTGTCACTACTTATCCTGTTATTTGCCTGTTGCTTGCATACTCTTTGCAGCCTTAGCAGAGTTCTCATACAGCAGAGGAAACTCATTTGATGTATTTTACGTAGGGAGGATGTGATGTTTTATCAGCTGTATTAATTGAAGTGTATTCACACTGTGGGTTTTCTTTTGCCCCGGGGCTGCAGCCTTTGAGAGCAGTTCAGAAGTCTGAGTTGTTCCTGCTGCTGACGTCAGTGTGGTTGTGGCTGCCTTTGCCATGGAGCAATATTTGGATGCAGGGAGTTCCAGTTCAGCAAACAGCAAAATAGGAGCCACTCGCAATGGTGTCATGAAAAGTCCCATGAAAATGAGGCCTGATCTTTTGATCTTTTTAATTTTTTTTATTTTTTACTCCTGAGCACCTCTTTTTTTGAGAAGATGGGAACGTATATCATGGAAACAAAACAAAAACATTAAAAAATAGTTCTTTGTAAAGGAACTTTTCTGGTATTGCATTTCAAAAATTAAGTTTTCTCCCATGTAACAATTACTTGATATTGTGCTCCTTGGCTTTTTATGCTGGCTGGGGGCTGGGAAGGCAACACTTCATCATATAACCAGCCTCCAATTTAAAGTATAAAATACAGTTAGTTCCAACAATTAAAGCAGTGTGCTCTGTAAGGGAGGACTGCTGCAGTGCTGAGGTCACAGGCAGGATATGTGAAGGCGTTTGCCTCCCCTGTGCACAAAGAACAGACCCAGTGCAGCCCATGGGGAAGACATGGATGCCAGGAAACAGCTGACATCATTATGCACAGCTACACACACCCTGCGGGGCTCCTCTCACTGCTCATGGCTAAATGTGCACTGCTCGGAGAACAACAGGTTGGCTTAAATATTTTAAAAGTGGCTAATGGTGATCTCTTCTGGACAGCAGTGTATTTTGTTATTGTTTGCTGGCAGAGAGAAATGCCTCAGTGGTCTCTGCTGTTCAGTTACTTCTCCATTGTGCTCCTGGTGCAGACGAAGCTCTTGGTGCCCCTGATGTAGCAGCAGGGCCGGCTGGCTGCAGCCCAGGGGGCACGGGGATCTTCAAGGAGGCAGTGCGAAGAGCAGGGAGGTTTCAGTCATGAAGTGCAGTTCAGAGAAGACTGAAATGAGAAAAGACAGGAAAAGAAGAAAAGAACAGGCACAATGATTTCTACATTGTGCTACACAGGACAACCTTGTATGTTCATACCATATTTTATTAGGAACTGCAAAAGTGTTTCAGGGAAGGAAAAGAGCACGGATGGTATGTTGACCTTGAAAACAGCAGCTTGATGTTTTTAGGGAAAACTAACAGCTGAAGGCAAGGGTTTTAAAATACATGGGAGAAATAGTGACACGAGAAAAGAATAGAAAAGGAAGGGTAAAAAGAAGGGGGAAAAAAGGAACCTTGTCGGGGGGGGCAATGATTAGAAAGCAGAGGAGCCAGACGGGAAGAGTAAACAGCAGAAGGAGAGATGGCAAAGCTTATGGTGTGTTTGATGTTACTGCTGCTTGGTGGCGGCCTGGCTCTCCCAGATGGAATAAAAAATTCATAGGAAGATCAGAACAACTTCCTTCTCTGAATAAAATTTGAGAATATAATTAAGCTTCTAGCAGCAATCAGCTTCATCAGCAGCACAACTTGTTCCAGAGGAAGAGCCAGAATGCCCAGCGCTGGTGGCCCACAGGGCTGTGTACATGCTGACATGAAGAACCACACCCCAACACTGTGAGCACCCACTTTCATTTCATAGCAAAATGTACCTTGCTGTTACATTTTTAAAAAGCTGCCTTCAACCTGAGCGTACCAGTCCTGAGCTACTGGAGTTTCTTTAAGTTTCTTTATCAGTATTCTACCAAGGCTGAAGGCTTTCCTTCCCAAAGTAAGTCCAGATTGTCCTCTCTGTTTATCAGGACCTCGAATAGGGCAAGATAAGGGAATAGGAATGGTTGAGTAGCCGTTGTCTTAAATGATAGCAGACTGACTGAGGTGTGGTGAATTATGACAGCTGAATTGATCTTATGCTGGCCCTTGTGCTGCACAAAACAAAGCAGTGTAATGAGGTGACTCCTATTAAGCACACTGCCACTGAGGTCACTGGGCTGAAGGAATTTGCCAACTTTTGTTCCCTTTTAGCCACAGATTGAAAAGGAGAAGTAGAACCCTCCACCCCAGCCAAGATATATTTGCAAGTTGTTTTCTTTGCTTTGGTGGGAGACGTTTTTCAGAATATGGTGGTTCTTTTTTTGATGTTGAAGAAAAACAACTGACTTGGTATTTGTTTAGCTGCACAGAGAATCTCTGATCTACCATTAGGGAGGGGATGCTGATAGTTGCATGACTTCAAAAGGCTGACAGATGAAGTGCACTTCTTGTGACTTGCCAAGATGCTGGATAATAATGATGTATTCAGTAACAGTAATGAGAAGCCCCGAATAAAAGACACTGTTCAAAATCTGCACTTAGAACCCCACCCAACATTAGCACTGTGTCAAAGAGGAATCAGATATTCAAGTTAAAAAATACACAGTTAAAGCTGAGACGCATTTAAAGTTGGTAGATTTAACAAGGACTCATCTTTAAATATTTGGCCCCATATTTCATTAATTGTATGCAGGCTGGATTTATTCTGGGGTCTGTGGTTTTCAGGGATTTCTCCTGGCCAAGCTGACACTTGGAGAGAAACTACTGCTGCCTCTGTGCTGCCCAGAGGTGATGTGCTGTCTGTAGCGCTGTGACCGGCTCAGGGTGGGCTCAGGCTGCAGCTTTGGGATGGGTCAGAGCTGCATCCAGCCTGTCTAGCCCTCGGGAAGCCCTGCTAGAGGATAAATCCCCTTGTGCTAGGGCAGAGCGGTTCATATCACTATGAGGAAGCATAACCAACCAGCACTTCCCTGAGGCAATGGAAGGGTGACTGATGCCGTGACCACAACGGTATTCCTCAAATATATCATCGTTGGAGATGTTACAAAGCCAGGCTGTGTGGAAGTTGTCACTTACTGGCTGTGAGGTTGTATAGGGACCTCCAGTAAAAGTTATAGTACGTAACAAAAGTACGTGCCAACAAGCAAAGAGGAATTAATTGGGCTCTGCCGTCTTCCAAGTGTGATTCTGTCAGCCACGGGTGCTGCAGAAATGGGGCAGTGGGACCTGCAGCGGTCAGGGCGCTCCGTGAGGAGCCGATGGCTGCGCCATGAGACGCACAGCATCCCGAATTCCGGTTTGATTCATGGATACCCACTGCCCAGGCGGGGATTCTCCTTCCCTCCCACACCGTGCTGGTGCACGGGTCGGGCTTTCTGGTTAAAGTACGCGCAACGAAACCAGACGTTTTCAACCAAGAAGGGGTTCGCGGGCGGTGGAAACGTAACCCGGCCCGCGTTTTGGCTTCCGAACGGGCCGTGCCCGGCCGCCATCCCCGCCCTTCCAGCTCCGCCGATCCGCAGCGCCGTCGCCGCTCTCCGCCCCGTCCCGACCCCCGCTCAGCCGCCCGCCCGCGGCCCTTACCGCCTCGGCGAGCAGCAGCCGCCCCTTTCGGGAGCACAGGAATTCCCGCGGCGGCAGCAACGAGCGCAGCCCGGGCGGCGGCTCCGCGTTGGCCCCCGGCTCCTCCATGGCTGCGGGGCGCACGGCTGTGGGCTGCTTTTCTCTTTTTTTTGAAGGAGGGAAGCGGAAATCATGACACTGCGGAAACGTGAAAAAAAAAAACACCCCACAACCTTTCAGCATCTCCAAACGTGCGGCGGCTGCTCCCGGAGGGGCGGGGCGGCCCCGCGCCATTCCGAACAGCCGTGACAACGCCGGGACGGGAAGGGCTCTGCCATGGCACCTCGGCACGGCCCCAGCTGCTGCTCGGCACGGGGGGCTGGCAGGAACGCAGCGCGGGTGACTAAGTGCTAACACGCGAGTCATTTTCACTTCAAGTACACCAAGAACGTTAAATAATGGACTTCTTTATTAAAGACAATTGTGAAATCAGTTTTCTGACACACGGGACAATTTTCTGAAGTTTAAAATGGTGAGATTGTAACAGTGAAACTGCATCTATAAATGTGAGAATGCTTAGGAATTATATTTGAAAAACACACAGGAGCTGAAAGGTGAACATATGAAAATTTGTATTCTTTAACAAGTGAGCAGTAAATCAATCAAGGAACTCTCCTTTCGCTACAATGGAAATCCTATTTTGCAGGAGTATTCCTTTCCCTTGGTCTACTGATGCTAATCTTCATGAAAAGAACAACGGCATCAACAACACAGAGAACAAGCAACACAAGACCAAGCACCTGCAAAAGTAACAGTCATGCTGTTAGTTTCCTCTACCTTGTACTGCAGTGACCAGCAGCAATTACATCTCCCTGAGCTGGCTCTGGCTTAGATGTGTGATCCCAGAGGGCTGATAAATAACATCCATATTTAAATCCCATCAAACTGTCAGAGAGAAGTCCATGGCCTGGCTTTGCCTGATGTTTGTCTGAGGAGCTGAAAAGGAGGTTCCTTCTTGAAAGTGAAGCCAAACCTACATTATGCAAGGCAGCACTTTTATACAAAATGAAAACCCTGCTGTCTCTGTAACTACTGCCTTACTTACTTTTGGCCCAAAGTAAAGTCAGCATTTGCAGAAACAAGCCTAGAAGGAAAACAACAGAAGCTTCTTCTCAGAAGCTTTGAACTGAAAACATATTTGAGTTTGAAGAAAATGTACATAAGTATTTAAAAACACAACTTCAGGCAGGCAGCTGGGAACAACACCAGCTCAACGACTGCACAGGTGACTTCCCCAGCTCTTGCCTCTCAGTGTGATCTCACACATGGTTTTTTTTATTCAAGCATGTCTTAAAACTGTAATATCTGATCAGCAATAGTAGGGCCAAGGCAAGCCTTTTGTGGACTGCGGATATCAGGTCAGATGTGCCCTAGGAACACAAGCCTAAGGGCAACTGTCTTTCTTTCAACACTGGAGATGCCATACGTTCTGCCCAAACCTGTTCTCCAAGCTTTCTACTTGCCTCCTGCTTTCAGCTTTAACTGCTATTGATCTCACACCTGAGAAGTGATTTCCCAGCAGTCACTTCACCACACAGTACCCTTCTTGCTTGCTTGCGGTACCAACTAAAATACCAGCTGTGCAGCTGACTCTCAAGCTGATTTGAAAACCTCATGGGGCAAGTTCTCTGGGTGGTTTGTCTTCTTTATTTTTTTGGTCCCTCATCACATTTTAGCTTTGTTTGTATTTCAGGAAACTGAAGTTTCAAAACTTTCTAAACTGAGTTTTCTCCTTTGTGTGTGCTAGTCACATTAGCTTTTCTTTTAAGTAATACCAATTGCTTAAGCTAGTGAACTGGTTTGATCACAAGCATATGAAAATCTTCATAGTGTGCAAAGACCATTTTCTCAGTCTGTCAAAGAAAATAACACATGCTTCACAAAGGAAATACCAGCACATATCTGTTGAAGAGCTTCCATAATGTCAGTAAGAGAGCAGCGTTTCCTCTTACATCCTGTAACTAAGCAGGACAGTTCTTAAAGAATGTTATTTTCTCCCACCCAGAATTTCAAGCTGCGGAGGTTACTCAGAAGGTTTTGTAAATGAGGTAAACTAAATGTGCATCAGGTTTGTTGGTGACTTCTTGGTGTTTTCTTCCATAACAGAATTATTTTCACATTCTTAAAAAAATGTAACCAAATTATATCTGTCATATCTGCTTTAAGAATCAAATTAACACGTTCCTACTTACTCCTCCGGCCAGCGTCCCGTGGTTGGTTTTGATGATCACTGCAAACAAGCTCACAATCAGCAGGAACAGAGCTGCAACCACCGAGTTGAAAATATCCTGGAAAAAGGGAGCAGGGGCAAAATGCTCACTGCGGGGTGCACAGCTGGGGAGAACGCGAGCAGCTGCCACTGCGGGACGGCAGGAAACCGCCGTTCTGCTGCGACAACAGCATTGAACTGCGAGAACCTCGTAAGAGCAGCGGTGCCACCCGGCGGTTCCGTGCTGAAAGTGCGACTGAACTTCCTCATCGCACCTCCATTCGCTTTTTTTTTTTTTTTTAGTCGAATTTACAGAAATCGGCTATATGACATGGACTAAAACAGCAGGTACGTTAATATGAAAAAGAAGAGAGGTAAAAGGTAAGAGGAGACCTCACTAACATCGGAGCGAAGCGCCCGCCCGTCCGCTCCCCCAGGCAGAAGAGCAGCCGCCCCGCCCCGCCCCGCCGCGCCCCACTCACGGCCAGAGGCCAGAAGAGCCAGGTGAGCTTCACGTCCAGCTTCAGCAGGTACAGCAGGAAGAACAGCAGCGTGACGAGAGCTTCCATCACCGCCAGTGCCGTGTAGGCTTCGTGGGAGCGGGAGGCAACGAAACAGATGAAGGCTACGACCGCCACCACCTGCAAGAGCACAAGGGACCGCTAGCCCCCTGCCGGGCCGCAGAAGAGGGCGCGGGGCGGGCGGGGCCGCGCCTACCAGGCGGGCGAGCTTCAGGGCGCCGCGCGCGGAGCGCGGGAACGCCGCGTCCACCGCCACCATGGCACCGCCGCGGCCGTTAGCGCGCCTCGGCCGGCGGGCGGTGTCCCGACCGCCCCGCCCAGCCCCGCGACCGGAAACGGCGCGCTGGAGCCCGGAAGCGGGAGGCGGCCGTGGGCCAAGAGCAGCGGCGGCGGCGGGGATGGGCGATGTGGCGGCTGGGCGCGGCCTGGGCGCGGCCCGCGGCGCTGCGCGGTGCCCGGCGCAGCCTCAGGAGCGGCGCGGCGGCGGGGAACTGCTCGGCAGGCGGCCTGGCGCTGCGGGGCCGACCTGGGCCGGGCGGGAACGGCGGCTGTAAGTGTGCGAGTGGAGCCGGGCCTAGCCTGCCCCGGCCTGCCCTGCCTCGCGCTGCGCTGAAGCGGTGCCTGGGGGTGTGGAGGAGTTCGCGTTAAGAGGTACGGAATAGATACGGTACGAAGATCTCTTTCCTGGTTGTAACTCCCGCTTTTTCTTTTCCCCCCCATTTTAGATAAGCATCTGATAAAAGAAGATGATAAAAAGACCGTTGTAAGTATTTGCGTCTCGTTCTGAAGCGTGTGTGAGGCGCCCAGCTGGGCTCTCACAGGCGCTGCCGGTGGCCGTTGCGGAACGGTGTCAGCGATGTCCCCGCCTGCCTGCCGCGTCTGCATGCGCTGCTCACTTCTTTGCAGTAGCACGGTTTTTAAAAGCTGTGTTGTTTCTTCCTTTGTCAGATATGCATCGAGGGGAATATTGCAAGCGGAAAGACAACGTGCCTGGATTATTTTGCACAGACTACCAGCATCGAGGTACTGGGTTTCTGTTCTTTATTTACATCGTGCAGTGGCTGCTTAGAGCAGTTGTCCTTCCTCAGGTACTGAGCCGGGACAGCAGGCTGTGTGCCAGTGCTGGTACTGCTGCTGCACGTGCTTAGCTGTGCGCTGCCTCCCCTGGTTATTAATAGGCAAACTGGAAGAGATTTGTGGACCGTATGTAATGTTGTACTTGATACTAAAATATCAATAAAATCTGCAAATAGATTAAAAATATCCAACTATGTCATTGTTCCTAATAATTGCTTAGACCAGTATGGTATTCGATTTCATATTCCTTAAAACAAGATTAGGGGTAGGGCAGGATTGATGTGTTTTAAACAACACAGGGATTGAGCCTCAGTGAACAGTTGCTGTTGTGTGCTTCAGATGTTAATAATTCTTCTAACAGACCTGGGAACAAATTTGATAAAAGATCTTACAACTTCATGTAGAAATGCTGGGTTTGCAGATGTTATTTGCTAATGATCCTTTTGGAATAAATAATTATTAACCCAAAGGATAGCAAATGATGATTTGCATTTAATGCAACTTTATTTTAAAAGCCCAGTTAACTGACCTGATGGGATGGTGCTGCTGGAGTTTTAGACCCTCACCAAACCAGATGGGGCTTTTGTGCTAGATAGAAGCTTTTCTGATTGATTTTAAACATGAATTGTTGGGATTGATTTTTAGATCGTGAAAATAAAACAAAAGCAATCCAATGGCATTCTGACTGTCTGTTCCTTAGCCAATAAAAGTTATCCTGCATGAAATGATTTCATGAATAAATGAGCTGGATGTTGAAATGAAGATCTTCAGCTAGCCAGTCTTCCTACATCATATTGATAAATGGCTTGAAAAGTGAAATTAAATACAGGATTATGTAATCAATCCAGTCTTGTTTAGATGATGAGAAAGTAATAGTATGGAAATGATTCTATTTTTTAACGGTTTGTCATTACATTTTGTATTTCAGGGCTCCTTACTGTTAATTAAAGGGGGATGAGCTTTTCAGTACATGTCCTGAATATTCTCACTAAACAACTATTTATGAATAGTTGTTGCTGTGTAGTAAGGCCCAGTATTTCAAATCTAAGGTATGTCTAACACAGAGTATTTTTTTTAATAAGGTCTTGACAGAACCAGTGAGTAAATGGAGGAATGTTCGTGGTCATAATATCCTGGTAAGCAACAGAAACAAGTTCAACAATTACAATCTGTTCATTTAGAAATACATTAAGGAGGACTTCTTATGAGTCACTAAAACTGTTAAGAAGGGTGTGGACATGATCTCATACTGCAAGAAATAATGCTTTGTGATGCAGAATAATTTTATTTTTTTTTACCGTGGTAAAGACATGCATATAATGGACACATTTTTAAATAAAATTTGGTTTCAGCAAGATTGCTGATTGATCTTCACGTGGCTCAGTGCTGAGGGGCAGTGTGCCTGCCTGCTTTCCAAACACTGGAACTCTGCTAAGGCAGCATGGCCTGGCTGTACAAAAGGATTGTAGGAGGTGGTGCAGACCTAGTACTGGATTATGCAGGGTCATTTGCTAAAGGATTCACAGAAAGCTAAGCCCTGATTGTGGCTGTTGTTTTGAAGTCAACTGATAGCTATTTCAAAGGAGAGAAGAATGTCTTTCCTATTAGGATATCTCAGATAATGAGAGGTGTATCCACTTATATCGTTCATCTGCTAAAGATAAGGAAGGTTCAGTTCTGGTCACTGAAATCTTTTGTCTTTTGGGTAGTTGCTACTTTTTGTAGCCATTCTTTGCAGGTTGGTCACTGTCACATCTGTGCTGTGAGATGATAAATCTGAGTGCTCTGACCATATCTGCGGGTAACTGCTTTGCTTGAATAGTTTGAATGGTTTGTGATGTCAGTCTTCCCTGCTTGGGTGATCACCTCGATTGTCGAAATCATGTTGTTAGCTGAGATGTGTATCTGTACTCAAACTCGCATGGAATTTGCTGTCATACACAGCACTGTAGATACAGCCCAACCCACATGTACCTGAACACGTACTGGATGACGTTACTGCTAGCATAGGTCCTGTAGAAAAGTCAGCTTTCCCTTCTAGGAGTTGCTGATGCTTTCTTTTTCTTTGTTATTGGGAAAAGGGGAAGTGTGCTGGGCTGTGTCATGTCTAATCAGGCAGTCTGTCTTCAGATTAGTTTTTTGATTTGATTGTGGACAGGGGGAAAAGGAGGTCAGAATTATACCTGCACTGTAGGACAGACTTATGCTTGTCAATACTGGAGGAGTTGAATCAATGAGGAGACTCTGAGAAGTTGTAGAAAGCAATTGAGAAATGCTTTGAGGGTCTCCTGGGGAGAAGCAGTCGTAATGGTCTGTGTTAAAAGACCTTTTCTGGGGCCCAGACTGTGCTTACTGGAGCCATATCAGCATTTCTGGTACTGGGTACTGAGTCTGTCACTGCACAGAAAGATATCAGCAGATGTGATTTTTAATCAGTAAACATATTTGAACTGTTTTAAATGAACTGTGCCTTGGTCCTGGCTGTTCCAAATGCAGAGAAACAAATTCCCGTTGGCTTCAGTGGCTGTTCCACCTGCCCAATGTCATGAGGGCCACGACTGTGGTTCTTAGCTGTGCATTGTGGAGTGCTAATGACTGCTTAATGCAAAATATACTGACAGCTGCTTTCTGGTATTTTCTAGCAATTCTGATAAAGTTTATGAAGTACACAGCTTCCTTTTTTTTTTCTTTTTTTTTTTTTCTGCTCAACCTTAGAAAAAAGCAAACCACAGAACAAAACAAAAGCCACAAAACCTTGTCTTGCTTCCATCCCAAACCCTAGGGTTTAATGTACCAGGATGCTTCGAGATGGGGGATAACCTTACAGACTTACATACAGCTTACCATGTTGGAGCAGCATACCAAACCAATGGTAAATATGTACATTTCTCTTTTAACTTAAAATGTTACTGTTGATAAGATGTGGTTGTGAGTAAGAATTTTATCTTGCATCCAAAAATTAGAGTTCTCTGTGCATTCTTACTTTGTTCCTGCAGTGAGTATACATTTATGGTGCATAGGTACTGTTGATACACTCAGATCGTGGCTCCAGAGAGTGAAACATCTGCTTTTTACTACCTCAAAACCTTGCCTTCACAAAAGTAGCATTGCTTCTTTTGCAGCACCCTTAAGGGTTAGATTTGCAGCAGCATCTTCGTCACACAAACCTTTGGCATGCATTAGTTAATTTTGAAGATATTCCACACAGTTTAGCACAGATATAGCTATTGCTTCTTGTATTTCTCCGAAATGCTTCCACTTAAATTCTCTATTGCTTCATTTCAGGTGGTTTACACTCTTTTTTTTTTTTTTTTTTTTCCTTGTATCTTTTTCTTTCTCTGTCTTAATTCACACGTTTGTTCTTCTGATCAAGATTTGTTCATTTCCCTTCCCTTTGAACACCTTTTGATAGATTCTGTGCTGTATTTTCCATTCCCTGATTGTAGGATATGATCTTAAGGAGCACACTCAGACCCTAATGATTGTTCATGTTTTTTGAGTTAGAATCAGGATATTTCTTTGACTTCTGTGGAGATGAATAAACCTTAGGGCAGATTTAAAGTCCTGTTTTCTTGCTATAATTTTTCTGCTGTGAGGTCTGCACCATTGACATGGTAATAGACCTGAAGATGGCAACTTCAGGTAGCAGCAGCTCCTGCTGCTTTGTAAATCCTAAGTTGATTGCTGCTTATTTTGTGCCCCAGTTAACTTCATCTTCTGAATTGAGTGCTGCTGTGGTTACCTCAAAACTTACGTATGTGTAACAATTCGGCTACAGAGATGTTTAATAAAGTAGTGACCACACATGAGATTATTAACTCATGTGTGTTAATAATGTGTTTTTGTGTTCACCTTCCCCAATGATTTTTTTATATCAACATTTAGAAGAAATGATAATGTTATGTATTTCATAATGTACAGACATGGTGAGCTTTAAGAGACACAGATGCTGAAAAAATGTAAACTGATTGGTGACTGTTGAGTTTTATTTTGCAGATTTCCCCAGTAAGAATGATGGAGAGATCAATTCACAGTGCAAAATACATTTTTGTAGAAAATTTGTATAGAAGGTATGGTATTTTGTTTTCTACTTTATTTTCTTTGCTTAATTGCTCAAAAAAAAAAGAAATAACCAATGATTTCTGTGGTAGTTTGCATCTGAGTTCTTTGGTAGTTTGCATCTGAGGAGTCTGTGCTTTTAGTCAGCTCTTTGCTGGAGTGGCAGTGCTTTGTAGAGGGCATGCTGTCCACTGGTAGAATGAAGCCCATAGGATGTGGGCCAGATATGAGCATTCTTCAGAAATGCTGATGAGTTTAAACACTAAAACATTCTATAAAACCATTTATTGCATTTATCTGCTCTCCAGCTGAATAAATCAAAGCAAACATACTGAATAGATGAAAAAAAGTGGGGTTATAAAGAAAAATACTGTAGGAAAGAGAGAACTAGATGGTATTATCAAACCTACATCCAGGACTATTGTGCTTTGCAAGCAGGAACTCGAGCAACAAGCCTTCCAGCCCTCACATGCTATGGCTTAGAGTTGGGATTCATAGGATCAACACAGACTGAAAACTCTTTGGTCTCATTTCTGAGTAAAGAGTGAGAACTGTTGATCTGTAAATGGCAATTTCTGAACTGGGCCCCACCTCCCAGCCCTGCAGTGTGCTTGGGCAGTCGAGTCTAACTGAGGTTATTTTGTTCTGGAGAATAATTCTGTGGCCTCAGATAGAAAAAAGCACGTATGACTGAGTCTCACCAAGCCCATACAAAATAAAATAGTGCAGTAATCAGAACTGGTATTTTTTTTTTTTTATAATACCAACCTTGTATTCAAAATATGTAATACTGTTCTAATGGCTTTTTCAGTGGTCTTGAGGGACAAAACCAGTTCTTAGCCTTGTCTTCAGTGAGAAGAGCTGCATGCCACAAGATGGCATCTGTGCTTCATAGCCTTCTGGTCAGCTACAGAACTGGTTTGAAAGTTACTGAGGGACAGTTGGATGTGAGGCACACAGGAATAGGAAGAGACATTATTTACCCTGTCTGTGTGCAGTGGAAATGTAAATGGAATGTCTTTCTTGTTTATAATTAGTGATGTTTTTTTCACTGTAGACTGTAGCTTTTGTCCCAAAAGAAACTGAGAGGCTAAGTATGCATGTGCCAGCTCTGTGTATTAATTTCACTACAAAAATTTGAAGGGCATTGAAGAAGTTTAATGGTGTTAGTGTTCTTCAGTGTTGGAGGAAAGCACTTGCTTTGTTGTGTTAAAGCTGATGAGAAGTCAGCCAGTGGTACGAATAGCAAACCAAAATACAAGTGTGTGTAAAAGGATTATACATAAAACAAGAAGAATCCCTTGCTATCAATGCAAGTCTATACAAGTCCTGTAGGTGAATGTTTAGCTTAAGTAAGGGATGGAGAGTAGTGGAATGTCAGGGATCCCAGCTCTTCTTTGATCCAGTGTCACTCAGGATTTGTGTTTTGGCTTTGCAGGCTTTTTCCCAGAGAGAGAAATAGAGTAAGATTTACGGTGGTGATGAAAGGCTTAAATTGTGAGCAATTGCTGAGAGCTTCTCTGGCATGCACAGACACACGAGTGTCCGAGTTCTTGTGATTGCAGGTCTGAGGTTAGCACTGAAAGCCACGCTCATGTTAGGTGTAAAACTGTAGAAGAATTTTGAATGCATGCATGTGAGTATATATGATATTTTACAGGGGAAGCCCGAACAATTCAGTTTGTCCCTTATGAGTTTCTGAGTATTTTTGGTGTATAGCTATTTCCATTTGTTTTATTTTGCAATAGAACTTTTACTTGGTAGGAGTGAAATGTCAGCAAACTTTTCAGAGATACAGCAAAACTTGTGTCTTTATTGACCAGGATTGGTCATGATTATCCAGGGGACTGAGACAGAGAAGGCAAAGCTGTGTTGTCTGCAGGGGAGATTAATGGAGCATTGAGGGTGTATCCTTTAGGGTAGGAATAGTGGAGCTTTCTCTTATTTCTAATTCCTTTTGAGCTTCCTGTTTTTCAGAGAAAAGTTGCAGAGTTGGAATTTAGTTTATTTAGATCCCTGTTATCCAGAATTGTACACTTGTTGATACATCAGAAGAACTGTGTTAACCAGTTTCTTGGGTGCTTTGGAAAGGAGGATATTCAGCTGCATGGTAATTAAAGAAGGGAGGTTGCTGAGAGAAATGGCTAAGAAATCTGTGGAATCTTCAGCACCATTTAAAATATTGCAATTGGTCTTAATCATTCAGCTGAGGAGATCAGGATTCTCTCAATGTGATCTTTTTCTTCCCCTCAATTTCTGTTACAGAGACACTTAAGGAAGAGTGTGGAGTGTGGCTTACTGTAATTTATTTTGAAGACAAAATAATATGAAATTAATACTACTTGAGTATTTAGGAATATGGCAATATGTAAAGACTCTAATACCAGTAAAAATATAATATGTGATTCTTTATAAGGAATTTTATGTATTTCCATTGTTGTTATTTTTTTCACTGCTCTTTACTTTGGTTTCTGTAATGAATTGTCAGTGCTGCTTACTCAGTCAAGCCTTTCTGGTGTCATGCAGTTCAGATGCATTTGAAATGATTCTGACATAAAGAACTTGAGCAATAAATACACTTGGCACTCATTTGTTACATAGCACACGTATCAGTGCAATGTTTTTTCTTAGTCACCAAGTAACTATTTCTTAACTGTAGTAGGAAATATTTTTTTTAACTGTTAACGATAGGAACTTCATGCTAGTAGGCATGCTTAGATAAGAAAAAAAATGAACTTTTGTGTAAACAATGCTTTATAGTATTTCTAATGTTGGTTGTATCTTCATTTCCCATGTGCTGGAATAAACACAGACTAGTTCTAGTCAGGTTTAAAAGAAATAAAAGCAGTGCATATGAGTAGTTTAGAACTGATCTTTGTGTGTTTGTTTAATGAATGGTGACCTTTATGTTTGTTCAGTGGGAAGATGCCAGAGGTGGATTATGTTGTCCTGTCTGAATGGTTTGACTGGATCCAGAACAACACCGATGTTTCAGTTGATTTGATTGGTAAAATTTGGATGGGAACTGGAAGGGCACATTTGTGGGTGGGTTCTTTATTGTGATGAGAAAAACTTTTTTTCTTTGGCTGTGAATAATCACATTATTCATTACGATGGTGGCTGTGATGCTTAGCAACAGACAGCATGAATGCATTGATACTCTGTGGACTGATTAGCAGTAACACCAAATGGGGAGGTTCAGTGGTGGTACCTTAATTAGGATCCTTTTCTTCCATAGTTTGTGAAGTTTCCTCTTTGCTTTTAAAACTTATCCTTATATATAGCTACGTAGCTTTTTTTTTTTTTTTTTTAAAAAGTAATTAATTTAATTCAATTTAATTTTATTTTTTCAGTTTACCTGCAGACATCTCCTAAAGTTTGTTATGAGAGATTAAAGAGAAGATGCAGAGAAGAAGAGAAAATCATTCCTCTGGTAAAGAGTTCCTTCAGTCTGTGTGGTAACAGTAAGCATAAAACATAGTAATGCCAATCTAAATACTAAAATCACATCCTGAGTGTATTTCAAAAATCTACTGGAGGATTTGGACTTGGTGATCACTGCGGCTCTTTCCAACCTGAGGTACTCTATTGTAGTTTCCATCGCAAATTAATATTTCAGCATTTAGAACTGCAGAATCATTGAAGTTGGAAAGACTTCTCAGATCATTTAGTCCAACCATCAGCCCATGCCTGTGACTGCTTTAGTCCCTGTCACTCAGTGTGACATCTGCCCTTTTTCTGAAAACCTCCAGGGATGATGGCTGCACCACCTCCCTGGGCAGCCTGTTCCAATACCTCACCATGTAATTTTGTTTTACTGTATAAAAATGATCTGTCATGCATGCCGACTTTCCCAAGTATTGTTTTAGTAATCTGTGTACTGCAGCTGACTGTGGTGGTGGAGTAGTGTGTAATTGAACACCTCTTTTTTAGGAATATTTAGAAGCTATTCATCAGCTCTATGAAGAGTGGCTCATTAAACATACGTTATTTAAAGTTTCCTGCCCAGTGCTTGTGAGTATAATTTTAGTTATAACCAGATAAGCATGTGCGGCATTGTATTCTTTCAATACTAAGAATGTTAATTAGTGGTGAAAGTAAATAAAGCTGCTTTATTAATAACCTGAGAAAACAACATTTGTAGCTGTCCACAGTGTATAGTGGAAGTCTGGTATTTAACTCCGAGGTGGAATTTGTGGGGTGTTCATTTGTGTTGTGTAGCAGGATCAGACACACAGCTTTCCAAATTGTGAGTGCCAAATTCCAAACACAGAACTAATTGGACAGTTTTATTTAGGAGTATTTCAGTTTGGCTTCAGTGATAGGTCTGTTTTGCTCAGAAGCAAATATATATTATGATTTAATTATTTGTAATGTTAATGCTTTTGTTTTGAAGGTTATTGGAGCTGACCACGACATGCAGAAAATGATAGAAAAGTATGAAGAAAACCGGGACCAAATACTAAGCCCATGTAATATGCAACAGCATTTATAGAAGTCTGTTAGGTTGTATTTTTTTTTAATAATTCTGAATATTTGTAATACTTTTGAATTTAATGGTTTCTGCTGTAGAACTACACCTTGTAGGATGTTGTGAATTTCTCACTCCAAAATGTTCAGGAGCAAGTCATAAACAGAATATGACCCAATTCCATTCCAAGTTTTTAGGTTCTCCATTCACTTTACTACATCAGTTCTGTTCTGTTAAAATGTGTCTTTCTCTCATTCCCATTTCACTGCTGTTTCCTATGAAATAACATTTTTCTTTTCCTCCATGACAGTTCTGTTTCTGTAATGTAAAGGAGTAGTTCCGTGCACGGGGTGGGATGTTCTGTTGTGCATTGTGTTCAATAGCTTTGTTAAACTGCTCTGGTTATGTCAAAATAGAGTGTGTAGGGGTTCTTTCTGTAATCCTGCCTCCACTGATGCATTTCACTGAGCTCAGTTTCTACTACTTTACATGACATCACAATATAGCTGTAGTTCTGAAGGTAACTATGCATAGTCCCACAGAATTCAGTAGTGAACAAATAGTTAAATAGTCTTTGTAACTGATTGCACAGTGGTTCTGAGGGTTTTTCTAGGCCAGGTTTTTAAAGGGGCTTATTTCTCTAGATTTCTCTAGTTTTGGTGAAACTCGTAGCTGAGTTGAGGACTAGTGGAAAGTACAGTGCATTTGGTACTCTGCATTTCCTTTCAAATGGTGGTATAAATACTAAAAATAATTGATTTCTTAACTGCTGTGGATTCTTAAAAATATCTGGGTTGATCTGTTTTATTATTTATTATAAAGAAATATGCGAATGGTTCTTTGAGTATACACCTTGATCACTTTAATGTGACTTGGGAAATAGAGAAATGTAATGGGTGTTCAATTTTTGTGGTTATTTGCTTACGTGTTGATGTGCTTTTTATTTCTGCTTTACCCCCTTGATTGTTGTCTTCCATTGCTTACTGCCTAAACATCTGTAACTTATCAACCATAATTTTCAGTTACTTGGCTTTTTCATGTGTTACTTAAATGTGAACACTTCACTTCTTTTATTTTGTGGCTTTATGGTAGCTGTATATACCTGAAGATAGCTGTAGCTGAAATGACTGCAGCTTTTTTCCAAGTCAAGAGATGGAGTTCATTTCTTCTAGTGGGATTTTTATTTATTTATTTTTTAAACCAGCGCAGCTTAGGAATGATCAGTGCATGGAGCATTTCCAAGTGAGTACTACATCAGTATGCTGAAGCTTGTAAACCTGTTCTGTTCTAAAGCTTTAGAATTTTAGCTTAAAAGTAAGGTTTTATGTATTAAATAATTATCTTATAGAAGCTTATTTGTACAGGAATAGTGGTCATTCTGGAGACATTCTGATAAACTTTCAAAGTTCTTTTTGCCTCTTAGAGAATAAAAAAGCTCTCCAGAAATAGCTCTGTAAGTTTCAGCCATCTGCAGATTGTTGTTAATTGCAATCTGATTATGAGTTGTAGAAGCCAATGGTATGTATTCTGCATGCTAGCCTGGCAGTCTAGAGAAGAGGCACTTAATTCTGTTGTACAGAAAATGCAAGTAATGAAGTAATGTAGTACCTCACAAAAATGAATGTGGTGAATCAGTTGTTCTTTGTGGTACTGTTTCCCCTTGCCTTGGGAGCTTGGAATGGTGTGTAAACCATTTAACAAGAAGTGATTCTTTGCCATTTTAAGTTCTTCCAGTTTTTTTCTGTTTTCCTGAGCCATAGGTTTCTCTTCGTGTTTAACAGCCCATGACAGAGCTTTCTTCTGGAAGTTTGTCACTTTCTGAGCATTTAGACATAACATCCTGTCACAATGAGTTCCACATCTAAGCTGCAAGCTGGGTGAGAACTGATTATCTCTCTTCTGTAATGCATACCTAGTCTGGATGGATATCTTCTCCAGACTTCAGTATTTACTTCATTCTGATTGAGGTGTCCTAGAGTCAGTAACATCTGGGAGCAGCACATAAAGTGACTTGAAGAGACAGACTAGCAAAAATTAAAATGTTAAACATTTGCATTTTCTTCATCTGGCCTTCTGTGCGCTCTCTTCTGGCACGGGGAGGATGTTTATATCTTATTTGATTAAGCATTTTGGAGGTGAATCTCCAAAACTGTAGGTCCTAAGAAGCCTAAGCCTAAGAAGATGATAATTATGTTCACTGGTGTAATTAGCATGCAGAACTACTGCCAACACCAGGAACTAATCCAACATCTCTTTTTCAGTGCTCTTCCTCCTGCAGAGTCTGGGTATTCTGCCATCAGTTGCAATTAAAATGTTCAGACCTGAAGCTCTCTGTGCTCTTGCAAATAATGACTCTCGTAGCAAGTTACTGTCCTGTCTGAGGAACTGGAGTATCTAGTCCTTCCTGTAGAGTATGGAGGTTGAAGTAATTACTGTGCATTTCTAAAGCAGGTTAAAGTCAGGTGAGGATTATGGTTTTTTACTTTTTTTTTTTTCCCCCAGCATTTGGTAAATTGCAGCATTTGAGGGGGCTAACAGTTGCAAGTTTTTAAAAAGTTTAGTCTCAGAACAAAAAACTAGTAGCTTAATTCCTACATAAGAGAAATGTAATCTTCTGTCATGTCCAGATGCCATTTATCTGTTTTTTGTTGTTTGTTTTGTAAGAGAAACTGGCTTATCCTAAAATAACACAAAAAATTATTGTAAGGGTTAACTGTTGTGCAAACATATTACTGTAAGAGTGATCTCTGAATGCATACAAAAGGTCAGGCAAGAGTGACACAACACAGGAGCTCTGGTTTTCACTTGTGTACCACACTACTTGATTTTATTTATTCTTATGTCAGGGGGCTTTGAGGTGATCCCTCTGATTAGATTTATTTCTCCCTCACATCTCCCCACGATAAATACTAAGCTGCTAGGACTTCTACTATAAGGAGGCTGCTTTGCTCATGCTGCTGTATTCTGTTCCATTCCTGTCCTTACTGAAGGGAGTTGTAATGTTTAATGCTGTGAAAAGGAAACCTTTAGGATTTATCAACTGTCTCACTTAAGAGAACAGTGCCAATTAACTTTCACTGGATGGAGCTTTTAGTGGTGACGGTGGATTACAGGTTATCACTCTCCCAGTGTTGAGATACAAGTAAAGTTAAATAAATAAATGTGATGTTTTAGAAATTGTGAGTTTTGGTTTTGTTTTCTTTTGCTTGTTTGGAGACCACTCAGGATAGTAGAGACATTTATCTTTGCAAGCCCTTCTCAAGCTCTCTTAGGAATGCTTTTGTTTAGTGGACAAGTTGTATTTTAAGATCTTCATTTATAATTTGAAGCAAATTGTAAATCTTTGTTCATTCAGTGCCTGCATGCTCTCTGTTTTCATGCTGAAAGTTAGCTTACATTATTAGCTTTACAAACAAAAAACCCACAAAAAGTTGACTCTAAAGCCAAACTGTGTTTGTTAAGCACCTTAGCTCTGGACAGAACAAGTTTGTATGTGTGATAGAAATGTTAAGGGGAGGGAAAATGACTATTTAAGTAGACCTGTCAGGGAGAGGTGGTGCAGTTGAATAATATCAGCCAGCTTCTGGGTCTGCTGCCTAAGCTCTGTTTCTGCACTGATCAAAAGAGAATTTCTCTAATCTGAAGCTTGGGAGAGCTGAGCCATTCAGAGTGGTTGTGCGTAGCATATAGATTTGGGAACAGAGCTGGCCTTGTGTCTCTATGATGGAAAGACATAAAAACAGTAAATCCCCATTCAATTCATTGACAATCAACACCAGCTGTAGCACAATTAAAGTTGACAGCTCACGAGGGGATAGGCACACATTTCACAAACACAAATCACCCTCCTCTGAGGCCCAGGCAGCTCTCTTGCAGGCTAACAGTGCTGCTTAAGTGGTTGGTGCTCTTTAAGTTAATTAGCCAAGGAGAGGCGTACTGGTCAATAGCAACAGGGACAGGAGGGCACTGTCAGGATTTATATTCTCCTTTCTGTCTCAGATCTAATTGTATTTACAAGGATTTTAAACCCTATTCGTGGTACCTTGCCCATGTGGAAGCAGTTGTACAGAGGGCTGATGGCAAAGTCATGTTAAATATGACTTGTCTTTTCTTTCAGCTGGTTTTCTAATCCAGTCTCTTCACAGGTATCTAACTGTAAAACTGTTGTCTCTAGAGACAACAGAAATTTGCAAGTGGAAGTACCTTCTAGTACAGGACCTCAGAAGCCTACTGTTCATACAGGAAGAAAAGGTGTCTTTGCAGCAGAAAGAAAATTGGTTGAAAATATCTGTGACTGTTTTAAGGTGACAGCAGCTCTCCCTCCAAATGCAGGCTGAATGCATACTTAGCAGTCCTGGCCAATCTACCACACAGGTTCTGCCTCAATCCAGGTACAAAAGCATTAACAAAAAGTAGAGTCTCAGAACATAGTTGTTTTATGTTCCGTATGTTCTGTGCAGCTTGGCTTTTTATATGAGGTATTTCAAATGGTAGTCCTTAATTTCTTGGGAAACCAACTTTAGCATTGTTTTTTTGATGTATAACTTGCTGTTAAATACTCTTGTGGCTATAGCAAAGGTAAAAATGGCATGTTAGGTACATGAATCTATATAGTACTGGTGGTCAGCTAAATACTTATGAGGCATTTTTATATGTGATGAGAAGAGGATTTTTCAGTTTTTATATTTGACACAACATACTACTTAAAACACAATTTAAATTACCCCACGGGGGGAAAATATGTCTTAAACTAAAATGGTTAGGAAGAACAGATAAATACTTGAAAGAAGAATAAGGAGGTTGTGGTGAGTTCACTTAGTGAGCAGCTAAGCACCTGCACAGCTGGTTTGCTCAACCTCCTGCACAACAGGAGAAACAGAAGAGCAAAAGCAAGAATTTGGTTTGAGATAGAGATTTAATTAGTGAGAGAAGGAGGAGAGGAAGAAAAGAACAAGTGTTGCAAAGGTGGACGAAAAAGAAACCACAAACCAAAAACTTCTGCTACCCCAGTTTTATTGCTGAGCATGACCTTATATGATATGAATATCTTTGGCTAAATCCAGTCAGCTGTTTCAGCTGCCAGGTTTCTGCCCACCACCACTGGAGTGGAGGCCAGAGTGAGGAAGAGAAGGCATTGATGCTGTGCAAGCACTGTTCCGCAACAGCCAGAATGCAAGTGCATTATCAAGAGTTTTAGCAACTAGTCCTAAACACACCACCACATAACTTCTGTTAAAAAAAAAAAAAAAGTTCATCCCAGCCAGACCCAGTGCAGAAATATTTGTCTCTGTATGCATATTTGTAATACTTTTTTCATCCACCCATTAACACCACCCAAAGCTGAAGTCTTGTCATTTGGTGTTTGTTCAGTCAAAGCTGCATTCCTCCTACTGTTCTGGAATCAGGTGATCACAGAACTCCAGCTATTAGTTATTCAGAAAGCATTTTAGCTCCTGAGGCTTTTCTAGTATAATCCACTCGCTCTTCTACACGTTTCAGGAGGATGAAAGTCAGGTATAGACAATGTATACTGATTTAGAGAATGCTAATTTTCTAAGCTTATCTTTAAACTGAAAATAGAAGAAAGATTAGCTCAGAATACAGCTTCACAGGAATGCCACGAGCTAACAGAAGTACACTCCAGCACAGCATTTGTAACACCATAGAGCCTTCCAGTTTAGAAATATTTACCTGTTCCTGTCATTGTACAGCATGCCATGTTCTAAAAATAGGCCTCAAGCATTAATCAGAACCAGATGGAATCTGGTTAATGAATTAAATGGAGTGATTTCATGAGGAAAGAGTTATTTAAGAATTTGCTCAATTACTTCAATGTTTACTGTCCAAAAGTAGTGGTGTTTTTGTTTATTTATGATTAGCTTTGTCAAAGCTAATTATCTCCTTTGAAAAGATGATCAAGGCCACAACTAGGGCAGGGAAACCCCAGGCAAATTACAAATAAAGCACTGCTAGAATAAAGTGTGCTAGCACAACATTCCTTGGTCCGTTTTGTCAATAATAACATAAGGCTCCTGGATTTCATTTACTTTTAAATTATAGTTCTCTGGTTTTACTTCGCTGGATTCACTGTCGGGCTGCAGAAGGTTCCTTCTGCCCTGGGTACTGGTGCTTCTTCTGCTTGGAGACCGAACATCAATACTTCGTGGTGGAATGTAGGTGGGATTAGGAGGCTCTCTGATGTGCCTGAAGCACTCGGAAGCCCTGCGTGCATTCGGAGTACCCGTTAATAGTCCCTTGCCATCAGAGCCACCAGTGGGATCCTCCACGCTCCCAGTAGTACAGCACAGATCTGGAGCTGGCTCAATAAATGCAGCTGCTCTGTTCTGCATTTCAGCATTAATTGAGTATGTGGATTTCATTTTTGAATGATTCAGTTCTCTTACATTCCTGTCACTTGCGTATGATAGTGACTCAGGGTGCCCAGTTTCCTCTATAGGATACATCAGATCTTCCTGAGTGTCCTTGACTTGTAGTTTTGTGAAGGTTAGAGACAGATCACAGACTTCCTCTTCCCTAGGGATGGGGCAATTTTGGACAGATGTGACATCTGTGTATGGCAGAGACTTCAGCTCATTTGGTTTGTCTGCAGGGTCTGGGTCTACGCAGTTTATGGCATCATTAATTTTTGCTTCAATTGACTCTTCAGCGACTTGTTCAGCTTCATACTCTGAAGAGCTTTTACTACCACAGGTGCTGTCAGCAAATATTGCAAAGGCTGGTGGACCGCTTGCTCCTGGCGAGAGTGGCACCGACCAGAGCTCATTTGCAGTTGACTGGGCAGTGGCTGCCAAAACACATTCCTCGCTTAGACTGGCTCTTGGCTTTTTTTCAAAAGCTTCTGGAGAAAGATTCTCACTGAAAATAGGTGTTTGTCTTATGACAATGTCACTATATTTGATCAAGAAGTCTTCGCTGTCTGAGCATTTGCCGGGAAAGTGTACTGTGTTAATGACTTGCTTTTGGTGTTCCTGAAGCCTGTTAGTGGCTTGAGCTACTGCTAAGTGAGGAGTCTTCAGATCCCGAGTGGTTTCAAAGGACGCATTGCTACTAGCTGAAGACTTCTGTTGAGTAGCAAGGCACAAAGACGTTTCACTATTTTCTTTATTTTCTAGATTTTCACAGTCTTCTTTCTGGGGCGTCTGATCCTCTCTGTCCTTATTTTTGTGATGCCAGTGCATTTGTGATCTCTTCTGCAAAGTCTCCAAATTGCCGTGTTTTTCTTCATTTGTCATTTCGAGGATGGTTTCACACTCAATTCTTGCCAGGAATATTTCAAAGGCAGTCTGTTTTGTTTCCTCATTGTTTCTCTTTCTGACAAGTGAAAACTCTGTTGCTGTTGTTGCAATGTAACCTATTTTCTCCAGAACTGTTTTTACTATGTCATCTGGGAGCACAGATTGAACATAGTAGACAAAATTACCGGTGAATGTCTGCAACAGAATGGAACAGTGAAAAACAGATGAACGGTGGGGGTGGGGATGGGGGAAGCGTGAAAGACTCCATAAGAACAAAACTACTTCAAAAATTACTTCAATCTTTTTAAAAACTATTTTGTTGGAAGTTTGAGTTGTGAATTTGAGTGAGGCTTTTCTAACAGCATTATTTTGCCAGCATCTCAAGCACTTGCCGTAGCACGGCAATGTTACGCCATTTTAAAACTGGTAAGGTATCAGCCATCAATATGCAGAAAAGGAGAGAGAAGGAGAATCACTTTAATCAAACTAGAGACATTCGGATGTGAGTCCTGCATTCCACTGAAGAACAAGAAGACCTTTTCAATCACTGAGGTTTAACTTCTCTTAAAGAGATGCACTTGCTATTACTCATATGTCCTAATGGGTGACAGCAGTGTATCGTTTTCTTTCTCAGTGATTCAGAGTGCTGCTCTAACTTTGCTTTCCTGGAACTGGGTCACTTTGAAAGCACCCTTCTGCGCTGTGGCTATTCGGGGGAAATAACAGTGCCAAAACGTGCTCCTGTCGCACGAGCTGCCCTCCCAGCATGACTCGTCTAAAGTGCTGCTGCCTAATAGAGTGGGAAAAAAAGAGAAAAGTTTAACGTGCTGTTTTGGAGCTACCGAAGGCACGAGGCCTAGTTTGGAAAATCGAAGTGCTTTTTGCTTTTGCCATAACCCTCGTGCTGAGATGCTGCCCTGTAAGCTCGGCCAACCCCGGCAGCAGCGCGGGGCCGTCAGACCGAGCGTCCCGCGCGGCTTCTGTCTTCGGACACAATGCCGCCAGCTTCCCAGGGCCGAGCTCCGGGCCGTGGTGTCACGGGTGATGCCCGGGCTCAGAGCCGTTCCGCAGGATCGACGCTAAGCCGAAACGCCCCGCCGCTGCCCCGCGCTGCCGGGGAAAGGCCTGCGGCAGGCCGCGCCGCCTACCTTCAGCGACCTGATCTCCTTCCTCCATGGGGACAGCAGCAAGTTGACGCACAGCAGCTCCAGGACCTCCAGCGCCTTCAGCAGGTCCCGCAGCACGCTGCCGCCCCGCCGCCCGCGGGCCCTGCGGCACCGCTCGGCCACGCCGCGCACGTCCAGCGCGCCCCGCCGCTCTGGCAGCCGCCTCGCCCTCGCCTTCAGGGCGGCCTCGTCGCACGCCGCCAGCCGCCCCTCCGCCCCCCGGGCCGCGTAGTAGGCCAGGTAGTCCCGCAGCACCTGCTCCTCCTCCTCGGCCGCCGGCTCCTCCATGGCGGCACGGGGCCGCCCTCCCGCCGCCCCGCCCGCTGGAGACCCGGCCCGGCCCGTCCGTCCGTCCGCGGGGCGGGAGGCCGCGAACCGAAAGCGAAAGGCGGCGGAGGGCGCCCCCTGGCGGCAGTCGGCATGCGCTGCGGGGCTGGCCGCCCCGCGAGCGGCGGCGCGAGGGCGGGGTTAACCGAGCGCGGGAAGCGCGGCGGCGTCGCGTGAGGGATGAGCGTCGCCAGGCGGCAGCGTGCTCGCGTCGTCGTGTGAGGGCGGCGGCGCAGCGGTCTCCGAGCCCAGGTAAGGCGGCTTCGATTCGCGTTCTGCCGAGCTCGGGCGGCTCTTGTGCAAGTGGCATTGCCGGTCTCGGTTTTCGGGCTCTGCCTTTTGCGCTGTGCGACTCCATAGATGGGTGCGGTGTGGGCTTCCCCCGAGCTCGGCTTTGTTGCAGAGCGGTTTCACCCCAAGCGCAGCGTGCTTTCGTGGTGCTGCAGGGCTCTCGGTACGGACTGCACGCCGTGCACGATAGGTCTTGATGTGGATTCCCCGCTGGGAAGTCCGGCTCTGTGCCCGGCGCACGTCTCAGGCTCGCTGGCCGAAGCCCTTCCCGTCTCACAGGCGGTGGCCGCGCGGTGTTACAAACAGAGCGGCTTTCCCCGAGCCGCCCCGCGGCGCCGCGCCTCTCGCTTCGTGCGGGGCTTTACGGCGCGTGGCCCGAGATCGGCTCGCAGCAGGTCCGCTCCTGCAGCGGCACTGGATGCTTCAGCCTCTGCGGTGCTCTTCGTGTAGAAAAATGGCTGCGTTTTGTTACTTTTTTTTTTTTTTTTTTTTTTTAGCAGAACAATACGAGCATTTTGTTTCGTTGCTGTTTTTTCTGTCTTTCTGTCTTTTTCCCGAGTATTTCACTTTTCAATACGGGGCAGGCTGCTTTATGTTTGTTTGTTTTTCCCTCCATTGCAGTTGGGCTGGTTTTGGCAGAGGAATGTTTTGGAACAATATTGATAGGAGAAAAATGAGGAGGGTCAAGGACCCAAAGCCCAAATGGGCTGCTGTGCGTACCTCTGGGTTCCTTAAAACTTTGTTTGTGTCTCTGCAGTTTTGCTTCTTGGCTTTTCTTGCTTTGGTGGAAGTGAGAATGCTCGTGCATATGGAGCTGTGTGCAATTTACCTCTCAGTTGTGAGTTGAGAAGCCGGTGTTGAAACATGCACTGCTGTGAGCGGAGGAGAAGGGATGAACGCTGTTGTACGGTAACTTAAAGAGTCTGTGGTTGTAATTCTACGTGGAGTCTGTTTCCCCAGGTGGGATTTGTTGTCAGCCCGTTTGAGGAGCGGTTGGAGTTGGATGTGGTCTGTGCTCAGGAAATACAACGTTACTCATCTCGCTGTGCTTGAGAGTTATCTATTTGAAACAGGGAGGAAACATCGGCCTATTGCGGACCTGCTTCTCCCTCCCCTCCTGACCTTAGTCTGAGGTACCTCTGCATGTGTTTGTGGTGGTTTGTAATGCTTCACTGGAGGGCGATACTGGCACAATAAAAGCACGGAAGCTGCACTGAGTATGTGCATGTTCTTTAATAAAAGTTGTATGCAAAGATCCATATACCAAAAATCAAAGCAGAAGAGATGACTACAGCATTGTTGTCTTGTAGGTAAGAAACAGTGTCTCCAAGCAGTCTGTGCTTTCCTGTTAATCATGTAATAAACACGAGGCCTACTTTCAGCTTGGCTTTAGGATTGCTGTTACAACGATACCAGAGTTTAACATCTGATAAGCGGCTGTGAATTTCTTCTGAGTTTAATGGGACTTGTACTCTGGAGGTGCTCTGCCCGTTTTGCTGGGATCTATCAGGGATCCGAAATACGGAGTGCTTTGGTTGGTTGTTGGGTGGTTGAGCCCCGCTGTGCGCTCTGTGCTGTGTGACAGGCGACCGCCCCGCGGTGCAGCACAGTGCAGGAGCACGCAGCTCTCAGTGCTGCTGTGCCTGTCCTCAAATGGGGAAGAACTTTGATCTGTTCTACTGTAATTTCAGTACAGCAGTTCTGTCGTGAGGCGAAATATAAATCTCCCGTTTTCCTCAGAATAAATACATTTATTCTGTAAAATTAAATTATTATTTTCCCCTGATATAAAGGTAATGGCAGGGACTGAAATCCATGTCAGGTTAACAGCCAGACAGAAGCACTGCCCACAGTACACAGAAACTGGATGCATTTGTATGACAGAGCAGACACTTGTGAATGGCTTGTCTTCAGCAGAGCCCCCAGCTTTGCTGTACACGTAGGAAAGACACACATTCGAAAACCAAAATCCCATTTACCTTCTGATACTTGCTAGATTCCCTTTCCAGCCCCCAGCATCAGCTCACAGTTCTGGTCTGTCCCCGTTACATGCCCTGTTCTGTGTAAACCTCTGTGCTTCCCTTCACTTCTTATCTTCCTGCCGATAAGGCTGGCTGCTGAACTTGTGTGTTGGCTTCCTCTTCTGGCCCTGATTGGTAGTGCAGAGTTCTGTCTTATTGCGGGATACTTTGTGTGCCACAGAACTGTCTCCACTGGTACTTCATACAGAAGAATAGCTCTGTCCATTAAAGATACAAGTACTGAATGTAGTTGAAATTCTGCAGTGCCCACCAGCTTATTTTGTAATGCAAAATTGTGAGTTTTTGTTGTTTTGGGTATAACACATTGAGAACTTTGGAGATCTGCTATATATATATATATATATATATTTTTTTTTTAGCAGAATACATATTTACTGTTATCTGCTTAGAAAAAAATGCATACTGATCTGATTCCATCATGTGCTTATGACTCAGTAATGGTATGATTTACAGAGCAGTAAGGACCAAATGATTATTTCCCAACTATATATTAATTATATTTGCATTGATCTTTGGAGCGTTGAGTAATGATTACTGTTGGAAATTATTTACTATTTACAGAAAATTGAAATGTAATTTTAGTATTTTGAGAGATGCTTGCTGTTAAATACAGTTATGTGTTTTCTTATACTCCTTTTACTTACCCTTAGCGGGGGTAATAACCTGAGGTCCATTTTATCAGTGTAAAAATTATACATTTTTTCAGTGAGAACATCTCTAAGAGGTTTAATGCAGATGCACCTCGAAAACTGTGCTGATGAAACCTTGATTGAGGTCCTTAAGTGGAGACTGTATGTAACATGCAACATGAAACTCATTTCTGTGGCTTCCTCCTGCTGCTTCTGTGAGCGCTCAACCCCACCTTTTGGATAGCAAAACGTCAGTGAGGAGGGTCGTGTCTAATATGAGGGGTTTCTGTACACCTTGAGGTTCTCTGTTACTGTGCATACCAAACCAGCATCTACTATTTACCTCGCTGCTCTTCAGTTACTGGAGGTCCTTTCTTAATCCTGCAGGCTTGTAACTGAAGTGCCTGACAGTGTAGGCATGCTGGATGGGGTTCCAGGTACCAGGTGTGCCAGGTGAGGGGTGTGCAGCCCTGGGCCCTCACACAGCTGGCGCAGTGCCCTTGGCATAGCAGCTGGTGTTGGGTCAGCTACTGCTACCCTTCTGCTGCTTGTGCCTGACTTTGTGAGAGATTTACAGCAGGTTTTGGAACTGGCTGGGGTATCTGAGGGACAAGCACGGGTATCAAAAGATTTCTCTTTTTTATTTGGCTTCTGTAGGGTGCTGATAATCATGTTTTTCAGACTGTGTTTCTGTCTGTGGGAATGCATATTTAGAAAAAGAATTTTTAAAAAATGCTTTGTTGCCAAGACACTGGATAAAGTGTACGCTGACACCTACAAAGACAAGAAATGCTCTTCTCCTTCCTTCTGCTCTAAAGCATGCAAATTATCATCAAATCGAGGAGTAAGCTTGACTAGGTAACATATATATAAATACACACTGAGTGGCAATGCCAGTGAGATCTGAGATGCTTCAGGAAGGCCATCGCACTGCTCCTCAGTGCTGCTGTTCTGTGCTACGTGACGCCACGGAACGCTTTGAAGCACAAAGAGGGAAGTTCAGGTAAACTTTCAAAATTCACTGTAAAAAATAAAAAACAATCCCATTACATCCCTTAGTAAAGATATAAAATAGGTAAAACTTTAAGAGGTTTTATTCTTCCATTTAAATGTGTTCTTTTTCTCAGTCTGAGTTCTTCAGAAAGATGGAAGAAGAAAGCCCCTTTTATTCACAGGATTTGGCTCAGAATGGTCTGATAGTCAGAGGGAGAGTTCTTCAGTACTTCCACTGGCACCAGCGGGATGGGGATGTTGTGCTCACACACCACAGCTTCGTACCGGGGAGCAGCCTCTGTGGGGAGCGACGACAGAGAGATGGATGGGATGGGCTGCTGCCAGCCCTGCATCCTGGTGGCGTGGTGTGCTGCCTGCCCTGCAGTCTCTGCCGCTTCTTCCTCCTCCTCCAGGCTGATGTTTATAGATATTTCATTGCTTTGACAGGGGTCCGTAAGGGAATAGGGGGGGGGATCATCTGTGGGAATATATATTTGCGTTGCTCCTGGCCCCACGCATTCATCATAGCTGAAATAAAAACAAATTTTTCATTAGATTTCTGTGAAAAATGCCACAGTACATTATTGTCAGCATAACAGGGGCAGTAAAGTGAGAAGAAAAGGATCATCTAGCAGTTCCTCAGCCCACATCCTTGCTTACCCTGCCACGCAAGGCACTCGAGAGCTTAACACTTAAAAGCACATCTCCAGGCACCTGAGGATAATCCCTGAGGTCTTAGGGAAGCTCAGACCCTGTATGAATCACAGCTGTGGCTGCAGCACTGTGCCTGGCTCTGCATTTTGGTTGTACCCGTGTCTGATGTTGCACTGCTGGGCCCACAGCAGGGTTCAGCCCTCGTCTCAGCTCTTTGTAATGGGCAAACTTATGAAAGGGTGGGGAAAAAGCATTGTTGCCATTTTTACGAAATGAAGGTACAGAGAGCTTTAGATGGAGTAGTGTACCAAATCCTGCCTTCCTGACTCACAGGTCTTTAGGACATCCTTCTGTCTGTGCTCAGTCTGAATCCACAGGTGGGCTGTCTGGATTGCAGATCTGTACTTGCAGGACAGTAGGATTCCTTATGGAGGTGCAGAGCCGTGATGAATAATTTTGACAGACTCATGCTGGCCATTCTGACACTCAGCAGAGTCCCCGCTGTGCTCCTCCTAAATTGGAGTAATGCAAGAAAGACTGGTCTGTGGGATTTCCATGCAGAGCCAGCTCAGGTCTGTCCAGGCTTTGTGCCATTAAGCTAGAGCCAAGGCAGATTGCTGCCTCTTTGCTCCACCTGCACTCAGGCCTTGCTGCCCTGCTGTGAAGACAAATAGGCAGATCAGCCTGCTGGGCTGCCAGCCTGGTGCTGAGCTGGGCTCTGCTGAGCAGTGCTTCTGACCCCTTACCTGGGTGGTCTCCCACCTGGCTGCCCTGGCATCACCCATTTGCCCAGAAAACAGCTGACTCTACTTCTGCTATCAAACCAGCCCAGGTGTAGTGGTTTGAAAGAAGGTTCTGAGCTCACTGGCTATGCAGGCAAATCTGAGGAAGTGGCATAGCATCGTGTTCTTAAGCATTGGACTTGCTTGATTAATGACTGCTTTGTTTAATCATTCCAGGATCATTTTTAATTAGATTGAGGGAAGGAAGAATGGTTCCTGTTTAAAAAAAAAAAAAAAAAAAAAGAGGAAAAAAAAAAGTCAGAAACCTCCTCTACCACCAAAAACTTCCAACTCTTCTCCAGTCAGCTGACCTGAAAAACAATTCTGCTGGAGCCAGACAAATTAAGAACCCATTTCCTCAACTGCAGTAACTGCAAAGCTATTAGGATCTCAGATATTTCCTGAAACATAGGATATTTAGCACATGTCCTCCCAGTAGACTGCAGGCAGTCACTCTGCCCCTGTAATTGCGTTGCTGCCAGGCTAAACCCAAGTTAATAAACCCTGCTTGTAGATTATAAGTGACTTGCAGCAGGGCAGCTCATATCAGTTACAGAGAGCTCAAACCTATTGAAATCAGCCACTGAGGCCCTGCCTTAGAAGTGTACTGGCTCCTGCTGCACGCAAACCTTTCCTTCAGAGGCTGCTGTTGGCTTTGATGCTATTGTTCCGTGGGTGGGTGATAAAAGTAGTTTTGGGGGGAGAGAAATTTTTCAGTAAGGAAATGGTATCTTAGCACAAGGTTAACAAACAACTCAAATATCATAGAGATGTTCGTAGAACAAATGACTCAAATATCCAGAGGTGGTTTTATTTTTATCCTTCTTTATCTTACTTTATATTCATCAGGTCAGTGGTTTTAAATTTAGATTAGAATATCCTGATTTCTCCATCAGAAAGAATTTAAAACCATGGCTATATGCTCTGAAGGTCTTAAGTAAGGCAGCTAGGTGCTTCAGGCACAAACCTCAGCAGATAGGAGATTGAGTTGTTTTTATACAGCACGTGGAAGAGACTGAAGTCCAGTATCTACTAAGCCCACTGCAATTCAAAGTGAACCTGCTGCTCTTTTACAAGATTTTAGACTTCAATCACAAACTGAGAATAAAGGAAGAATCTCTCTTTGCAGGATTACTCCCTCTGAACTGCATCTTTACTTAATTTACATTTTGCTGACCTAAAGCCCAGTGAATGTATTTGAAATCTTTCCACTGGTTTTGACTGATTTAATCAGGCTAGTGAATAGCACCTGCTGGGTCCTGTTACCATAGCAAAAGAGGGAAAAGAGTTCTGGTTTTGGAAAGCCCACAGTAATGTGAGTTTTGAGGTGGAAAACTGTGAATCCGTTTGCTGAGCTGCAAAAAGGAGGAAACCTGTCTGTCTGCTGATTCTGGGCCTGGGCCCAGCGCCCAGAATCTGCCACTGACCTGAAAGAGAATGGGCACAGTGTGAGCCTTCTGCTCACTGCTGTTACCTGATCATCCGCATTTCTTTCCCTTGGATTTAGTTTGATATCTTTTATGGACTGTAGCTTAGCTCCATAAAACTAAAAGGCTTGGTGAGACAAATATTGAAGTGGCCTTTGTGAAGGAGACCTTTATGCATCAAGACACCTGGGTGGCAAATTATGGTATTTAAAACCTGCAATTTTGGTGTTTTGTTCTAAATATCAGTATATACACAAAAACAATCCAAGGGATGAAATGCCTCTCCTATGAGAACAGGCTGATAGACATGGAGAAGAGAAGGCTCTGGGGAAAGCTGACAGCAGCACTTCAGTAGTTAAAGGGGAGCTATGAGAAGGAAGGGGACAAACTCTTGAGCAAACTTCAGGGTCTGTCGTGATAGGACAAGGGGAAATTGTTTCAAACTAGAAGAGAGGAGATTTAGATTGGATATAAGGAAAAAGTTTTTAATAATAAGGGTGGTGAGACACAGGCACAGGTTGCCCAGAAAGGTGATGGAAGCCTCATCCTTGGAGACATTCAAGGTCAGACTGATCCGGGCTCCGAGCACCTGACGGAGCTGTGGGTGTCCCTGCTCACTGCAGGGGAGTTGACTCTTCCAACTCAAAAGATTCTATAATTATATATAGTAATATCTTCTTCCTGTATAGGATGGATAAAAATACATCTCTTTTCAGTTAAAGAACTTTTTAGCTCACTCATGGCAGTACTTTATGGCCAAGAAGGCAACTACAAATCATTAAAATAGCTTGTTTTTAAGATAAACTGTTATATTGCATTAGCAGTTTATGGTGTGGATACTTAGTTTTCCATATTCTCTTCAAAGTGTTGCACCTGTAGTTGCAAAGTTTCACATGGGGGAAGACGTGAATAGATCCTGCCTTCTTCTGCAGCAAGGTGTGCGTCAAGAACTAAGAGGTGCTGCTGAGTTGCTCTGCAATGTACTCCGAGCTTTTGACATAGCTTTGAGCTTTCTTTATTTTTTCTTGCAAACAGAGCAGTCTGGGACAGAATAAATGAGCTGCCTTCTTATCAGCTAGTAAGGGCTCCAGTACCGGGGGGGGCAAGAAGAACACGTTCTGTGTAATGAGGGCTGCCACTGTAAAGAACCACTGTATCGACAGCAGTCAGTAATGATCATTCCTCATATTAAATTTATACTGTTATGTGCAAGTCACTTAAGTATAGTATCTAGTTTTGTTGTTTTCAGCTGAGACGTTGACAGCTGTGAAGCTTGGACTTGCACAAAGCTGTGGCTTCAGCATGAGCCAGTGTCTGTAATGCTAAAGGGAAGTGTTCTCTGCCCTGCTTCATGCTGCCACTCTTTTTCTTTCTGGTTTCACACCGAAATGCTCTTGCATTTTCAGTTGCGTGATTTCGGTGTGAAACCAAAAATGCTTGCTAGCTTCTTGCAAAAAATACATTGGTAGTCATTTTATTCGAGAGATTAGTTCTGAGAAGATGTTGTTTACATAAAAAGTACCTGGTGTTTGATGTTTGTACAGCAGTCACAAGGAAAATCCCTTCAGACGAAAAAAGCAAGTGCTTTCAGAAAGTACTTTGTTACCATAACTTAGTAATGGACTACAGGAACATGTTACACTGCTTCTCTTGAATATCATTTGTCTCTTATTAACTCTTAGAGAGCCCTCCTTGGTTATATCTAGTACTTGTGATGAATTCACTTCAAACCATTTGTTTTATCCAGTTATAGTACCTTAAGGTTTAGGGTGCCTTACAGACAGGCATGAGAAGGTTACTGACACTGAGATGTGCTGCTGTCTACATTTCTTTGCCTCGTTTCTTGTCAAAATGACTTCACTGTCATCATAGATTACACTATGAGGTTTTGAAGAGGTAATGATGCCAGGAAAGGGAAGGAGGACTGATGCCTGATAACTCCGTCATGCTGAATGTAACTGTGACCTGCAAAGAAAAGAATGTTATCCAAATACCGCAGGTCTTCGAGCTGACTTTGTTGAATTGTTTGGGGGGACTGAAAATAACCTCATGAATTTGTTTGGTCTCCTTCCAATAAGCATTAGAATAGCTTTGTTGCTATGGAAACACTAAGGATCTTATTTAACTCGCTGTCATTCATAAATTATGACCTACTCTCTGCGGAAAGAAGAGGTTCTACTTAGAGAATTTTTTAAGTCACAGACAGGAGCAAATGAATAAAAGGCAAATCTGGGGAATGAAACATCCTTCTGTGTGAGATAGATGTCTTTTTGTTTACTTCATCTGTTACATGCGTCTCTACTAAAATTGCTCCTGCATTCTTTCAGTTTTACTGATGACCTGCTGTCTTTTAATGATGGTAATCACTAATTCTTTCCTGGAAAATACATGCACTGATAGGTTTGAGCTATGCTGAAAACACCACAAAGGATATTTATGCAATGTTTTTGCCTAAGAAAGAAACTATGTGTAACTCCCCTGAGAGAAGGTTACCCTTGCTGGCTGAACTGCCAGCACTGAATATACCAGTGGCATATCTCAAGAAACATCATATTTTCTTAGGTTTATTTTTTATTTTAATGTTTTCCATTTGGTATACAGGTCCATTTACCAACTATATTCTAAATTCTGCATGATTAGTAATTTATTAAACATTATTTTCATACAATACCAAATCATTTCATGTTACTTTGTCTTGGTTATTCACTTTGTTTAGTTCTTAAAGTAACAGCTGAAATGTATTTGTTTATTAAAATACCACCTCAAACTGCTGGAGACCCTTAGTATCTTGGAAATAGATAGTTCATACTTGCTGTATTTTGTTTTTATTTTTCCCTTCTACTCCTCATGTAAAATCAACCTGACAGATGCTTATAGAGTTTTGAAATTCATTAGAAAGTCATTAATTACCCCAAAAGGATGTCTGTGGATAGGAGTTGTCAGCACAAATTGACTAAAGTCATTCTTTGTAACTGCCTGCAACTATGGCAGGTTAATGACAGAACTCAGCACATGGTATTCCCCTAAATCTAATGCAAAATGTAATGTAAGGAAACGATCCGTGGAAATGTCTGTAGTGATAATCAAATTGAGCCTCAAGTGCAACTTGCAGTTTAGATATCAAAGCAATAAGATTAATAACATCCCAAGGTACTTTTCTTAAATTCATTCCCCAATGATGGTGCAAATATATAACGTATATAATGCTTAAATTATATATATATATATATATATTATAATGCATATATGCATATTTATTATTGTAATAAATAGTAGATGATATAAATATGTATTTCTGTAATGGACTTTCAGCTGGAAAGTCAAGAGTGGGCAGTGGCACCTTGAATAGCTATAGCTGCACACTGATCACTTTCTTGGCAGCCTGTTTTGTTCCTACAGAAAATGTGCTTTGCTATGTTGATACAGCTTGCACTGAACTATCAGCTGTAGTTTCTCTTTCTTTGATGGAAACCACTGAAATAGAGAGAAGGGTGATCACAGCTGACTAAATGTTGGTCTGCTTTTTGTGCTAAGTCTACTTCTGTGGACTTGAGTTTAGCCATTTGTCTGGCGTGGCAGCACTGCGAGGTTTGAAGCGGTTTCAGGAGCAGCTCTTGTTCAGCTCAATCTTCAGGAAGCTGTGGCAGTGCCCAGATGTGGCTCAGCTGCAGGAGGGAGGACGTGTGGCTGCGCACACCTCTGGCTCTCCAGTGGAAATTCCTATTCTGCTTGCTGCAAGGTTTAAAGCTTCAATATAAATTCCACTGAAAACATTCTAAACTGGTTATTGTACCCCCTTGGCCATCAACCCAGACAGCATGTTTTTAGTAAAATGGTATGTTTGAGAACACTTCTCACTGCAACACGTGGTGTGCAGTGATTTCATGCCGATGTCTCTTGCAGGCCATATTAAGAACACCTAGTTTTCACTCAGTGAAATATGTGTTGAAGGGTATTTGCCAGTGCAGTTTCTTCCGTTGCTGCCTTCATGCCTTGCTCTTGTTAATGCTATCAGTTGCATTATTAGCTTTTGGGTATGCTGTCTTACCTTTCCATTAATTGTACACTGCATGAATGAGAAAGAGGAATTGCATTTCAGTAAACCTACTCTTCAAAATGTTATAATTTGTAATAAGACTGATCCTGGTGATGTTATATTTTGAATGCACAAGGTCAAGCGTGTCTTCTCTATGCTTCAAGGCTGCATCTGACATCACTTAATGCTGTTAGCACCCAGGAGTCCAAATATTCTCTACAGCTTTACTAATGCTCTACTCTCTAGAAAACAAACTCTTTGGTTTTATGGAGGACTGCATAGAGAGAGATGTAGAGAAACTTATTGGGCTCTTGCATAATACAGTGCATTCATGCAGTGCTTCTCAGTCAATGCTTTTCTGAGAAAGTTACAATGGAATATATCCTGTATTAATAGTAAATTTAAATGTCTTTCTGCAGAGCTTTGCTTTCAGCCATCTGCTAAGCTCTACTTTTCCTGAAGTTTTCTCCAAATTGTGTTGCTAAGATGTAAAACTTAATAACACTTCCTTGATTTGCCAAAACATGTTTTCTAAAACATGTAGCTTTCATAGCAGTAAGAAAAAGCTCATTAATAATAAAAACCCTTACTTTTGACACGTTATGGAGAATTGCAGAGTAGTGGGATGAGCAATGATTGCTTGTGTATGTAGTCAGTGTGGGCCCTTGGGTTTCCTCTCGTCTTCCAGGTGAATCTTGAGGAGGTAGCACCCTGAGCACCTGTATGTCCCTCAGGCACAGAATAGTTTTGTAGGGAAAGGAATGAGACAGGGCAGCTTCTGCCAGCCTTGTTACAGAGGAGGAGAACTTGCACGAAAGCAGAGATCATGTAGTGCCATCCTGTACATGCATCCACGCATATACCTCCAAACAGAAAACTCCATAGAGACAGGAAATCCAGCTTTGGGCAGCTTTCAGGTTGGAAATGGAAACTAGTATAGTTTTTTGAGACCTGTGTGCTAAAGAGGTATGTACTGAATGCTTGTTCACAGGAACCTGGGCTTATGGAAACCTGGCCAAGTGCCTGCTCAAGTTGTTGCCTAGGTGTCAGCTCATCTACTTTTATTAGTAAAGGCTTGTGGGTGAGGGTCCAAATCCCAGTGTAAGTTTGTGAGTGGGTTTATATGAAGTTCTACAAGTTTAGATGCCAGACTCAGAACAATTTTTCACAATGTAAGGTTTCTGCTAAAATATTTACACCATCTCTAAAAACCCATTTATTATCTAGTGTGGCTTTGTAGTACATAAAAGGTTGCTTGTAGAACATGCCCAGAATAGGAAAAAAAAAAAAAGATCATGTGTTCACACTGGAGAGCTGCTTCAGAAGAGCTCTTATTAAGGCCTGCCTGATGTACTCCTCACCTGATGCTTGTGGCCTTGCTGCGTGCTTTCACCGGTCTGGAAAATCCAGAAACACTTTGGAAAGTACATAACTGCTTTTTGTTACCATCTTAAAGCAAGAACAGGAAGAGGTTTCTCCACTGTTCTCCCTACTGCTTATGTATACAGGCAGTCAGAAAAGGGCATGGCTTAACTTAAAACACAGTCTGCTTAAAAGAAGAAAACAAATGTTGATCACCCACTCTTTGCTGCTTGTAAGGTACCTTTCTGTAGAAAGCTTGGAGCCTGCTCAGTTTAATGCTCTTTCTCCTATTCTTTGGAGGAAGTAACTGAATTCCTTCACACATCAACTCATGGTGCATGAGGCATACAGAGAGTATACAAATGGTCTGAAGAGCAAATTTGTCACTCATGGGCAGTTGTTGTACCCTCTAGAACTATGTCATACAGCTATGGAAGAAACTGCTGTATCATTTCTGAAATACCTCTCTTTGAAAAGAGTCAGTTGTGGCAATGCTGTTATCCAGGTAACTAGACACTACAAAGTCCTGCAATTACAGCTGCACGGTGCAGGTTCAGTCTAAAGAGCCATACTGGCAGCTGTCCTTCTTTGCAGATACTCATACAGAATGAACAATCCCAGACTGAGAGTAAAGCGTGGTTACTAGGTGTGCCAGAACAGTATGTTTTCTTCAGTTGTGCTTTCTGATAGAATAATGATATTAAGACAATAGAAAAATGAGGTTTGCTGGAAAATACGGAAAGATTTAGAGTGATTTCTTGCACTTTCTTTTTTGCTGTTCAGAGCAGTTGTGAGGTCAGTAGTAAGCGTAACATGGGAATTTAAATATCTGTAAAAACATAGTTTACTAAGAGCTGTTCTTCTTTTGTGTGGCACATCAGGCTACTTAGATTGTCAAATAACATCTGTTAGCTTTGCAGTAAGTGACGGGTAAGAGGGATGATGGAGATTGTATTACATACTAATTTGTGTAAATGTAATTTGTGATGCCTCAGCATATGTTAATATCTGAATTCTGGGTATATTGAAACTTTTATTTCATATGTTTTCCAAACACACTGGGTGGGATCTGCTGTGAGCAGACTGACTCTTTGTTTTATGCTGTCCTACCTTTAACATGTGTGAACAACAGTGGTTAAAACCATAAAGTCAATTTCATGTTGGTTGCTTATTTCACAATAATTTCTGCAAGCATTAAAGTGTGGGGAGTTGCTCGTGGTATTTGAAAGAGAAGAAAAATTAAAGGGCTTTAGAATCCTTGCAAACAGTGAAATAAAGCTGGTGAGAGGAAAATTCCTTGCAACTACAGTAACAAATGTGCTTTAATTGGAAACTTGGCTAAATGGTTTAACTTGTTGAAGTCTGTCATGGTTCTGAGGGATTATAAATCTGAAGTCTCTTTTAATCTAATGATAATAAAACACTGTTGGGCAGGACTCTGATGGGCACCCACTGAGGCATGGTTCGTTTCCTCAGCCAGTAACAGTACAGTCGAAAACCAAAGGTAGGGATTTCTTCTTGGAAAAAAAAAAATCCCTCCAAAAGTGAAACTTAAAAAATAATTTCTTCCAAAAAAAGATTTTCATAGATGACTTTGTGTATTTCATTCATATGCCATCAAAGTTATTGATATTAATATGAATATTAGTAGATGATAAATGCCTGTACAATTGCTTTTACTTAGTAAAGACATTCTACTGTGGAAAACTGGAGTTTAAATTAAAGAATGTGTTTGTAGGCAGGGTCTTTTGACCTGCATTTTTGGAGTGGACGTTGGTCTAGCAATTTTATCTTCCTCTTTAGTAGGCTTTGCAAGTGCAGGACTATAATATTTAGAATGTTAAAGAAGTGCTTACCGTGGAGGTGAATCGGGATACATGATGTTGACCTGAGAAAGTGTATCCAGATAGGAACCAAAATCAAAAGCTGGGGGAAACTCCTCCATGCAGGTGGATCTCAGCTCTCCAAAAGAGCCGCCGTAAGAGAAGCCATCTGGAGCTGGAAAACAAGCAGTTACTGTTTGCTCTTCTTTCTCACTGAGACAATAAAACTGTTTATAACACTGCCGTAAATCAGAAAACAAAACCTATCTGAGGCAGAATTGCTGTTACTTAGAGCAATCAGGTTTCACAGGACATTTCTGTTCTTTTACGAGCCAGCCCGTGTCAGTGTGGATGAGCTGCAGTGTTTGCACAAGGACTATATATTTAGTGCTGTCGTACAAAGTGCAAGTGTCTTCTGCCTCAAAGGCTGAACGTGTGTCAGTCGTGCTGCATACAACTTCAAAGCACAAGCAGGACTGCTGATGTGCCCGGGAAGTGCGCGCATCAAAACCTTGCCAGTTCTGCAAAGGTTTTTAAAAGCAGGCTTAGGTGTGATTGTAAGTGTGTGTGTTCAGAATAAGCTGTGCTTCTTAAAAAAGCTCACAGAAAAAAAAAGAAAAATGGGAAAACACTAGAAAAAAATATCCTGCTAGCTGTTCCAGGAGTTCCCTAATGCTTTCACGCAAGTTTCACAGCTCTAGAAATACCCAGGAGTTGATGCTATTTTGTATCTTTGATGATGGTTAGCTCTCAGCATTCTGGTTGAAAGTTCCTTAAGAATGTCCTGAATTGTGGAAATGCAGCAACTCCCTGGACTTTCCTATTCTTCCATATGAAGTGATCTTTACTTTTCACTCAGAGCTTTAAAATGGTTCCTGGAGGCAGGGGTCAGCTTTTAAGGTGACATCAAAGCAGCGTTTCCCTGAACAGGGAGTAAAGGGCAGGACTCACTTGTGCAGCTCTTAAACTGCGTGTCCATCCTGCTGGTAAGGCTCACCTCTGCCAATCTGTGCTCGAGGAATTCTACCAGCACTAATGGAGTCTATAAGGCGCTGTACTTTCCTTCTGCTCAGCACTGAAGGCAACCAGCTTCACCGTGACTCCTGCCCATCTCTTTCTGGCTGGGGGACACATGCTGAGATAGCAGGATGGCTTCTGCTAATGTACAATTTTCACTTAGGCAGACTGACACAATTCAGTTTAAGATAGTTCTTTTGAATTTCTCTGAAAATGTCACCATGCTTGATGCTTCTTTCTCCCATTTTTTTAGTATTGTTATTTGTAAGAAACAGTTTGAAAATTGTCCTTTATGCCTTGGCCTGACTTCAGGGACTTTAAAGGAACTGAAATTTACATAGCACCTCATGAATCTATTTACCGTTTCATTTTTTACTAGCTGGATACTTACAAAGTAGCTTTTTGTAATTGTTTTTCTCTAAATATATGAAGAATCAAACCACGTGGCTTTTGACTTCTGATCAGCAAACGCCAAATTGGCCAAAAATGTAATTCTAAAACTACACCTTCGTACTTCCAAGTCCTTTTAAAGAATGGGGGAAAAAAAGAAGTCTTTTTTGATAGTAAACCAGTGTATTTAATGATGTTGACAGTTGTCTGTGTAATGGCATTTGGATGCCCTATTTTCTTTTTTTAACTTCTGTGCTACGAGAAGAGTTAATTGCCAAGTCAGCTGTTGTAGCTCAGTGCACACTGCAGAACTGAAAGATTCCTGGCTGTCCAACAAAAAGAAATCACAACATGTACTATACACAAGGGCTGCAAGAGGATATGAAAATAAATTACCAGTAGTCTGGTGACTCATGCATTGTGTCAGGGAAAATACGCCATTCAAGAGATGCTGTAGGCCTTGTTCACGTCGGCCCCCAGCTGTGGGGATGTGCTTTGTGAAGATGCTATTGAACTGCAGAGCTGCCTCTCATCAACGCCTCTAAGTTTTTACTCATTTTGTTTTTATATCCCTTGCACAGCGTCCCAACTCTTTGTTGCCCTCAGCAGCAGCTATTAACAACGCCAAGAACTGTTTCATTTTAGCTAGCTTCTTACCATAAGCAGTGTCTCTCCTCTGGTGCGGGTGTCTCAGCCGCCCGTCCTTCCGCAGGCTGCCAACAATGATGGTGACACAGGACAGAAACAGCACAAGTCCGATCACTACTCCAGCCACCAGGAGGGGAGAAACAAGTAAACTGGCATCACTGCCATTCTCACTGTAGCTGGGGAGCTCGCTGGTCGGGCTGCTTTGGTTCAGGTGAACTTCTGCACGGCAGAGACAGGGAGAACGTGCCAGTGAGGAACAGGGATGCACAAAGTGTGATCAGACAGATGCTAAAGCTAGAGATTTTCCCAAGTGCTGTGAGACAGCCTGAGACTGATCCATTGTATAAAATCATGCTTTAAGGGATAGACCATTTAACAGACCAATTTCTGGAGCTGTTAATTAACTGACTCTGGGGGATTCACTGAGCAATCGTTTCCCTGCTTGGGAAATATCCTGTTGGAATCAATGATGTATCTTGCACAATGGTCACTTCACTTATTTCTGGAAAGACCCTTTATATCATGAACTGATTGAAGCTGAAAAAACTGTGCTGAATGGCACAGGGAAGAATGCTGAAACTCAAAAATGTCACTCCCAAGCAGAACAAAGGATTTGGGTGTTGTCACTAGGTATGAAAAGGCTCCAGGGTTTTTAGAGGAAGTTCTGGGTAGGAGTGAAGCAGGGGAACATACTTTTGCAGAAGAGGGTATCCTATAGCTTGGGGGATGAGTCTGCATCCCAAAACATTGATGTGGGGCAGAGGAGTGAACAGAGTTGTGGGTGAGAGAAAGAGGAGTCTTGCCAGATTCTGTTAACTCCAAGTCTTCTCTCTGGGCATTTCTCTGTGAAAAAGGGGTGAAGATATTGAGGCAGAGAGAGACATAAGTATGTTGTTTATCTATCTTTTTAAAGTTGTGTATGTTTTAACATAATCTAAGTAAAGAGTAACTGTATTTAGCCTACATATCTGATAAATTTGCGTTAGCATGTGTTCTTTAAAGAGATAAAAATGAGTTTTCACAGCTGGAAATCTGTCTGTTTGCCTAAGGCAGCAGAGCTTTGGAAACAAAGTTTGTACTTGGGAAGAGAAGAAATTATGCAAAGAATTTACAGAGTCTGTCCCACTTGGAGAGTGTATATGATGATGATATTGTTTGTTTCTACCTTACAGTTAAAAAAACAAAACAAACAACAACAACAACAACAAACCAAAAAACTTGCAAGATTTCTGGTCCCACCCAGTACCACAGCAGTTCTGTGTAGGGATGCAAGCGTTCAGCCCGAATATTGGAAACCATCTGTCTCTGTTGATTGTTTCAATATCTTTACAAGACTATATTTACTTTTTTTCCATCTAAACTGTTTCTGTGTCTCCTAAAGATAGATTTTAGTGAGACTGCAAAATAAAGATAAGAAATATAGTGATCTTTACAATGATTCTGAAGATAATCATCCATCCGGAACACCTGACTAGAAAGTTTTTCAGTGCTGGCCATTGGCTCTGACCCTCCTGAAGTTAGGAGGTGACCAGTATTTGGAAGTGGCCAAGTGGTGGTCATGACACAGTGTTAAATATCCAGGTGATCAATGAAATCAGTCTGCTAACTGTGATAATTAATAATAACCTATAAAATAATGTAAGCCTGAAGAAATGTGTACCTTAGTAAATGATGTGAGCAAGTGAGTATTTAGTCATTTGACATTTCAGTTTACAAACAGAAAAAAGCTGTTTCTATGGCTCCCATTTTATTCATTCCCTGACATGGGGCACACAATATGGAGAGAGAGATGATGTAGAAGACTGATCCAATTAAATGGACGAAAGAAGTTTCAGATCAGTTAAAATTTAGGCAATACTGTAACTTTAATTAAAAAAAAAAAAAAAAAAGCTATGAGTATGTAAGCCTGTGAACAACATAAGAAGCAACATGGATGCTTAAAGTGCCTTTGGTCTTTGTGGAAGTTTCAGAAATCTTGTTGGCCAGAGGTCATCTGAGAAGTAAACCGCTGTGGAAACGTATGCGTTCTTCTTTGTGTCTTTGACTTTCTTTGGAAAGTCCCCCCCTCCCATTAGCTGTATATGAGTAAAACAAAATTTTATGGATGCAAGAAATTATTGGAGATGCTATTTCTATATACCAAGAGCAGCTTTCAAATATGGCACGTTTATATTTTTATATCTGACTATCTGCCTGTTGAACAGATAAATAGTTTGTTTCCTACAGAAACTAAAACTAACAAATTTTTGCTATCTTGAATGTTCTGTGAAATAAATGTATGCTTGTAGAAGTGCAAGTGCATTCTACATAGATTTCAGAAAACATCCATGTTTTCCCAGCTCTTTCCCTTTGGGATGTGCTACTTGGTGTCTTGCAGCCGCAATACACTTAAGATGATGGCTTCAAGCCAGTGTATATTCTCATTGGCTAACACCTGACATCGAGAAAACTGACTAGAAATATTAAGCCAGACTGGAAAATTAGCATGTAGTAGCTTTGTTTTTTTTCTTTTTTTTTTCTTTTTTTTTTTTTTTAATTTTTCAGAAGCACTTGACTGTTGGCTGAGAATCGTTATGAGCAATTAAGACAGACAGCCAAGAAATGTGCTGAGCTTTTACAAAACATCATGTGCCAAAAGGAAAGGCTGAATTTTCTGAAAAGTGATCCTGTAGTGTTAAATGTGAGGCAGTGGGATATGCGGTTGAGGGGCAGATCCTATGGCCATTGTGCCAGAACTAAACTTTCTCAGTGTTTACGAGATTCCGAAATTTCCGGAAAAGAAGAGAGGCTGTGTGTGTGCTGTGAGATCTTATGAAGCTGGGACAGCAGGTTAACAACTTGGCTAAGGGGAAGGGAAAGAAAAAAGACAGTTGAGCAGAGTTTTTTAGTAGATTTTTAAAAGTTTAGCTATGAAAGTCAGCCTGTGTCTGAGCACGTTGACTCTTCCTGTGGTAACACTCAGTGTGTGCACTAATATTTGGTCCTGTTTTGCTTAATAGGAATTTAATGGGCTATTGGTGATGTCAGATAGAAAGTACTCACTTATACTCTCCCTTTGTACTTGAGGAGCGATCTTTTTATGACAAGACAGCCCATTTATCTAGAACGTTCTCAGAGCTCCCTTAGTTGTTCCAAGTCATGTCTGTTTTATCTGCTGTTTCTCACTCTCATGAATCCTTCTCTTTTTATGCTCTTAATCTAATTGAACCAAGTCTCTGGCAGAGACACGATATATTGCAATATTGCTCTTATTAGAGGAATGAATCACTCCCCTTAGCCCAGCTCCTAAAACAATATATGGCTGATAAACTTCTCTGGTGGTATTATTTTCAATTTGTCGTTGTGAGTCCAGTCCTGCAGGCTGTGTGAGTAGCTGCAGCGACTTACTGCAGGGGAACAGCTGAGGTGACTGATGACTACAGACCCTGCATTCACATAAGCATTTCTGGTTTTGAATTTTTGGGGGAGGCGAAAGATTTTACTTCTGGCAAAGAATGTTGAATAAATTTTTCTTACCCAAATACGTATTCTTTTGATAAACTGTGTACTTCTGTACGTAAAAATGTTTCATTTTTTCATTCAGAATAGAAGTATCTGTATACTTACCTAAAGTCCATAAAAATATCAGCAGTAGCAGTGTGCTAACCTCTTCCTTGAGGTGGGGTTTATTTTTTCAATGAAATTTCAAATTGTGAACAGTGCAAACATAAATACTCGAGTTCTAGTTCTCTAAATATGGATGGCACCGTATGCACCAGGCATTGCTTTTATCCAGCGATGTGAGCTGTGTAACCCAGTGCAAAACAAATGGAACATTCTGGCAAGTGCAGCTGGGAATACAGCGCCCATATGGCTGCTCTGTGAATACAGGGAGCCCATACGGCTGAGCAAACACTTAATTTAGAATTAACTAATCTACTAACTAGTAGAAAATTGCCCACACTATTCGTTTGCTGTTAGACAATAAATGATTCATCTGCAACATCCCTTGAATATGACATTATTTTATTATAACCAGCCATCCTTCTATCTTAGCTGACCAACTTGTAGAGTAACTCCATGTAGCTGAAGGAGATGTAGTACAGCTGGACTTCTGGGGTGTACCTAGGGCTATTTCTCCTCCTCATTAACTTCTCTTTGAAGAGAAGCTCCTGTGTCCAATCTAAGTTGGTGGTAAGTGATGTTGTAGATGCAGTTGAGTTAGGTTATGTCAGAAAGCAATGTCTCAATATGCAGATGTGTCACTGAACGTGGGTCATTCCAGATACAGTTGTGGTTTTGTTTCCTAGGCTGACATTTACTGAACTAGAGCTGAAGCACACTGACAGAGCAGTTGCATTAATTGATCACTCTGGGTTAGTACAATTATTTGGGGTTGACCTAGCTCCTCCTGTTATCTTTAACAAATCAAATTAACAGAAGCATGTGGGACTGGAAGCAAGAGGGAGGAAGCTGAGTATAGGATAATGCATAGCATGCTTTGATTTTAAATGATCGCAGTAAAATATCTCAAACATTGAAACAATTTAAAGTGTGTTTCTGATTGCCTCATTTTTTTTCCTGTTTGGGACAGTTTTGGAATATGTAGCCTCTTTATCAAGGGAGGAGATTGACAGATGGCAAGAAGGAGTTGAGAGATCCCAGTGAGGCCCAAGCCCACAGATGAACTAAATTAGTGCAAGTGGTAAAGATTTTGTTGATTCTTCATTCTTGAACAGTTCCTGTTCAAAGTTGATTATGAGTCTGACCAAGGGTGGCCAGCTGGATTATGCACTGCTGCTGTACTGTGAAATAGGCCTCTGGCTGCAGCTGCTTTCACACAGCTTATTTCTACAGCTCCCAGACAGGAGCTCGCAAAGTGAGTGAAGTAGGTGTGTTACAGAAACAAACTGGAAAAGGTTCTGGATTTCAGACACTGATTTTGTACAGAGCATCACTGTAGCAAGGGGAGGAGGGAGAGAGCGTTCAAGTCATTGAATGCAAATGCCCCATAAGAATTAAATTCCTCCCCCCAAAACTTCTACTGGATTCAAAGCTCTTCCTTGTGCATTATAAGGAAGGTTGCAAACTCTTGCTTATGCTCGATAAACACCAGGATACCATCTGCTTATGGGGTTTACTGTGGTTATCCCAAGTATAAATCAGGAGCAGCTCCAGGTCAAAATCCAATCTGCATTTGATTTATATTTATACTCAGCTCTACTCTTTTATTTTTGTGCAAGCAACCTGCTATTTTTAAATGGAATGGAAACTTAACCAGCTTTTATTTTTATTTTTGTTTAACCTCTCCAATCTCTGGCTAGTGAAGGATTTCAAAAATTTCAGTTATTCCATAGAACTGAGTTGTTCTCATAAGCGTTTACTTTTGTCAGGCACGACACATCTCTGGCACGTTTTCCATGAAACACGTCTGACAGATCTGTGCTTTCTTCTGATTCCTTGTCTGAGAGTCTCACTTAATGATAAAACTGAAGCCTAGTTCCTCTCCCTCCATTGCCTCCTCATCCTTAGTAAGAAGAGGAAAACACTGTGCTTTCACTGCTGTAGAACCTAAAGTAGATTGCAAGAAGCTGTGATGGCAAACTTACTCAGATAGGAATAACCAAGGCCTGGAAAGTCAGAAACCAAGAAAGTACAGGAAGCTTGCAGCTGTCAGTAAAAACTGGAAGGTGATGAATTGATGAGTGATTATAAGGAAGGGTTTTGTAGCTCTGGCTGTGGCAATGGCTTGTGTCATTACAGCATGCGTTACAGCATGCAGTAGCTGTCTCTGCCTTAATGCCATACATCACATTCTTCCTATGCTATAGAGAAGGTGCAGGTAACAACTGCTTCCTTACAATGTTCAATGTTTGAATGGTATTTAATAGGAACTGATGATGATGTGAAGAACAGTTAAGGCCGTTGTTGGTCCTTCTGCATCTCTCTTATTATCTTGCAGCAGAGTTGAGCAAGGGAATGGAAGACCAGAATAATCTGGAAACTGTTCTCTCTATAAATCAGATTTATGAGAGTCGTGTAAGTAGTATTGGGGAAAAAAAGAATTCTCAGTTCAGGAGGCCCAATAGCATATTTAATTCTCTCTCCTGCTGCTTGCTGCTGCTGTGTGCAGCCCAGGGGTGACTCACGTGCTCTGGTCTGTATGTTTTTCTGCTCTGTATACTCAAAACTAAACTGCCTCTTAAGGTACAATTGATATTCAGTAATAACCTCTTAGGGACTGCCTCAAATTTTTATCTTACGTGGCATCATATGGTGTACATGCTCATTGATTAAAGACTCCTGGTATAATTTTTAGCTCATGTATATTGTAGCTCATGCTATTTCATTCTTTTACTGCTTGAGAATCCATTAATTAGAGCTTAATGGCAGCTTATCTTCTAGAATGTAATGGTTATTTTTCAAAGTCAAAGAATAAATACATTCTTGCTGTTAGTTGCTGCAACTTTGATACTTATTATTTTAAAATTTGCAGTAAATGTCATTGTATACAAAGGGTTACCTTGTCTCACCTGGTTATTGCTACTTTGGGAGTGTAACCCAAGGCCATGTTTATTCTATTAACCAGGCAGAACCCATAAATTTAGATTGTTTCGTTGCAACTAACATAGTCTCTTTGATCTTTCTCATCATGTACATGTGTTCTAATAGGAATTAAAGCTTTACACTGATTGATATATTAAAAAAAAAAAAAAAAGAAGAGAAAAACATCAAAACCTTATTTTGAACATCAGACTGTGTGGTAGAAGCATTTCAGAGTTATCTGATGCACTCAGCTTAAAGTGAATTAGGAGCATATTTACAGGTACAAAAGCTGCCAGTGACCTTGAGAAGCTCATCCAAAGCAGAAAGGGTGGCCTTTTCTCTGAGATATCTAACTCTGCCTTTTTATCATGTCTACTGGCTATCAGATAATGACTTTTCTCTTCTTGCATTGACATCCTTATTATAGAGCCAGAATGAATAAGATTGGATCACGAGCACCCTGCAAATTGGGTATGTCAGAGGAAAAGAGAATGGGGCTGCATAAGGGCTCAGAAAATAAATCTTCTCAGATGCTGTGGCTTTAGGGTATTATGTTGATGTCACAGCAGCATGTATAGGTGCTCTTTCAAATTAACAGGAAAAATCTTCCAATTTTCAGATCCATGGTCTATTTTATCAACATGATAAATTCCATTGCAGTGAAACAAATCACGCTGGAGCCCACTTTGTGATCTACATTATTTTTCTTCCCCTATTTTCTCATACACAAATAACTTTGAACTAATACAATTGTAAAAGCAGGACCTGAAGCTATTATGTTTTTTCAGAAACTCCATGTTAGGGTTTAGAAATAAGTATGATGAGAATCCTACTTTGTCCTTTATGGTAAAGTTACTTGCATAAGCTCAAGTCCAGCCTAGGATGGCAGTAACTTGAATGGGGCAATTTTTGTATTACGAGAATTTCTGGTATTTCATCAAATAAATGTATTAATTTGAGTTTTGGGGAAAAAAGTAGCAATGTAATAATTTTTCTTTTTATTTTGACATGGATGGTTTTTGAAGAACTGTAGCTGGAAAATAATTTTTTGTTCTACCCATCAGTGTGTCTGCTTGAAGTGGGATCTGGATGTCCCACATCTTCTCTTTAGGAGGTTTATGTCTAAACTGTACTGTGACCTAAAGAGACACCTATAGGGCAGACAGTAACTTATGGAACTGCTGGCAACGTACTGCTTCTTATTCATAGACATGATCCTATTTCTTATTCCATACTCACCTCCAGTCTTCAACAGTAGTGACATACTAGACAAAAACGGAGGGCAATGATTGACATTCATTACGTATAAAATAATGGCAACAGAAATACTGAACTGGCTGGTTATGTAGGACATGGAGAAATCAGTTAACAAACACTGGCTTGTTTTAAGATGTGTTACCATATGTAATGTATCTTATTGTATATAATGCCTTCCTTTTAAGATGACTTGAATTTTCTGAAATAATTAAAATGGCTTTGTAGTGTTGTTATGCAGTCCATACCAATAATGGTGTTGATGTCCCAGAACTTACAATGCCTACAGTATGACTTAGATTACCATTTGTATCTGTAAAAGCTATAGCAGCATCTGCCTGCATAAACACAGGCTTTTTCTCATACCATTAAGAAGCTGTTTCGCTCAGATTTTGTCTGAATAGGGCTTCTGCCGAGACAGCTGCAGGAATGTCGATAATGGCAAAAGAGATATTGATTCATGGGATGGCTGCACTCGCTGTCTTTACTGCTAAAGGAGCCATGAAAATTCAAGGGCAGTAGCAGAACTACAGTAACTAAATTACTCAGACATTACTATTGTAAACTTAGGGGGTAAAATCCCCTTTAAAGCTCAGTTGCTTACTGTAGAAGATTTGTTTAGTTAGTAGGTTGGTAAATCAGTACAGGACTTGTCATACAGCCCACATGTGTCCTGTGCAGTGTTTAGGGGCCACCTGGTCCACATCAGATATTCTGCCCTCTTCCACATTTGAGTTGAATCAGTACAAACAAGAGAGAAAACCTGCGCCACTGAATGGCTGCAAAAAGCGACTTTTCCCCAGGTGAAAGGCAGGAGTGTATTTCTTGGAGTCACATAACACTGCTGCCTTCTGTATACAGCTTGCTTTATAGGTTCCACATGGTGCTTAAATAAATATGAGATTGCTCTTTGAGCTGGTGGAGAAAGGATGTGAAAAAAGTTTGGCCCTTAGGGAAGTGTATTTATATATTTATTCACCTTTCTATATAAACTGCAGTATGCTTGGGTGCATATTTTAAACATAAAATGGAGCTAGCTTCAGCATAGGGTAAGTGCTGACAGCTGCTAGAGCAGATACTGCACCTTCCTGTCTGCTGAGAAGTCCTGGGTTTTCCCCTAACTTATAACAAGACTTATCCTAAGGGCTGACATTTACAAATGCCCTCAAATGTCTGTGTATGCTGCACCAATTGCTTTCAAAGCAATGAGAAAGGTAGACTGTGGCAATTTCTCCCTGTTCTTAAAACTAACCTATTATTTTCAAAGAGGTTTTTAAAAACTTATCTGTACAGAAAGCAGAAATTACAGTGAGTGCTGCTCTGTGTGCCGCTGAATGAAACTGGGTGAGAAAATAATGGAAAGGCACAGAGTAAGGCTGGAACGTGAACTTTGCCTTTTTCCGAGAGCATACTTTCTTAGATGAGTCTCTGTTTAAATAATTCTATGTTACAGGCAGGTTGATTAAATTTTGATGTACAGGGGTTCTGTGGATGTTTGTAATAAGCAGTGCTGTAAGTTAGATCCTCCGTAATGCCCACTGAGAGCACCTGACAAAGTCTTAACTGCAACGCAGGCTGTTTGTAAGCCCAGCTCATTTCTGTAGCATTTTGAACAAAGAAAATGTCTCAGTCCCAGACAATGAGTGTGTCCTGCAGGGGTGGTTCAAAATAAATGTAGGTGGACTACGTCAATAAATGCTGTTTTACGGATACTGCTTGAAACAGCACGGAGAAATACCAAGCAGCTCCCACCTCACAGCTGCAGAGTTCACATCAAAGGGATGTGCTTTGTATGTTCAGTCTGGTGTTAAAGGTCATGAACTGTTCTTCCTACAGTTCATCAAATAACTGTGATTTCATCTCTGGACACAATTTTCTTTTTCAGGTGAGGCGAAATGATCTTTTTTTGGCTATTAGTCTTTTGTGGCAGCACAGACTGACCCTGATTGTTTTGTGAGCTCTGCTGCTACCTCTCAGCTCACCTTCATACAAGCCATTCTGTAGCTTTTACTCTCGTTAATATTAATGGAGGAAAGCTCTCTGTTAAATTGTCCCCGTTTACCTACAAAAAAATAATTTTTGAGAAAGCGCTGTAGGATTCTTAGTGGGGAAAAATGGGTATCTAGGGTGATGGAAGATCCTCTTCTACTCCCTTTCAAGTGCACAAGCAAATATATGGAGAAACATATATACAATTTTATAATAGAAAACAAAGTTATTTCTATTCCTGGTTATCCTGATTGCACGGGATTTTCATCAACGTATGTGTTAACAGCAAAGACTTTCACAGTTGCCTAAAGCAAATTAAAATGGAATCACATCAGAAATCCAGTCCTCTTCTTTAGTCTCCTCTTATCTGCCTGAATTATTCTTATCTACAGATTAACTGTTACAGTTATACTCATAAGGAGGCCAAGAATCTTCACACTGTGAAGTGAGATGCTTTTTTTCCCCAACAAAAAGGTACATATTATATTATAGTCCTGTAATATAGGGGAACTCAGAATGTGATTTAATACAAGGGCAATGCAAAAAGCTCGCATCAGAACAATTTGTAACATTCTCAAAGAGGTCATTAGACTTAGATATTTTAATTGCGTGAAACTGGCCTTACGTGGGCAGGATTTGCATGGGGTAGCTGGATGTGCTGCTACATTGATTCTGGTGTGAATGTATGAACCAATTCAGTGTCATATGCATGAACAATGAGATGTAAAAGACAATCAGATGTTAAAACACGTTGAAATCTTATATTCTTTGCATTAACAGGCAACAGTCCTTTTGTGAATGAGCTGACAGCATGAAAATACCTCCTATTTTATGTGACGCAGTGAAAATAGTGTGAGCTGTAGAAAAGTGAACACTGTTCTGAAAAAAGCTTTTTTGTGAAAATCATGTAGCACTGGAAGTAATGAAAAAGAAAATACAGTGAGCCGGGTTACTAGAGAAACATGAAATCCTATCAGAACACAGTGGGATATGTCTGTGTTGTACTGGACAGCATCTTCACAGTGACCATGCAATTAAACACCTGGGGAAAGTGGCCTGAGCATGCTGTCATGTCTGTTCTAACGGCCATACTGAGTATTACATAGTGCAGGAACTTTCACTTCAGATCCTATCTCTGATCTCCCTTGTGCTGACAGCGTAGGATACAAGAAAAATCATACTGTTTGCATTATTAAAATAATTGCTGTATTGATATTTACTGTCTCACTCATTAATACCATCCCTTCTGGAGATGAGATCACAGGTTTTTCTAAATAGCAGCTGCTGCATAGTTAGCTGAAATACCAGATTTAAGGGACAGGCGAAGAAGATTTGATAAAACCAGATGGCCTTGTTGCTAACAATATACCTGAGCTTGCTAGCACTGACTGCTTGTGAAGGTGTGGGCAACCTTGTTGATTCAAGAAGTGCTAGGACTGTTCAGTGAGGTTTTTGGTTCTGAAAGGAAAGTTACTGCTGCAGTTCCTCTCTGGTGTTACTTGGACTTAAATCCTGTCTACGAAGAAGAGAAATTGGAGCTATACAAGTACTCTGTGTAGTTATTCCTTCTGTTCAGTTTATCAGTTTGATTACCCAAAAACTCTGCAAAGAGAAACATACCTATCAGCCTTATAAAATTACAGAGAAACAGAAGTAATGAATAATGTGAAGCACATTAATTGATAGTATTTGTCATTATGATTATTGACTGTATGAATTACGGTTGTGCTTCCTGTGAAGAATTTAGCACCAGTTGTTTTTTTGTACTATCTCATTGCCTATGGGGTAGGTATCAGTGATAAAGCGTGGCACCCTCTAATGTCTTTTTGCACTACTTCTCTATCTGAACAAGCTTTCATTATCACCAGCTCCCGAGTCATTAAATGAGCAATCAAGTCAAATTATCTTGTACACTGACTCAGTTATCTGCTCATCTTTCAATTATTTACAAACACGAAATTACCAAGAAGCAGGCACTTAACTGGGCTAGGATTCAAAATGAGCAGGACACTAACAGGATGTGCTGGGGGAATGCTGTTATTTTCTGTTTTGTTTTTCAGAACTGCATTCATGCTTTCCTGCTAGTTTTACAGGTGCAGCTTTGGTATACGTGCATATGTACGCACAGTGATCGTGATATGATATCAGATTAATTGTTCTTCTATACAAGCATCTATAAGTTAGGACCGTAACTATAATCCTTATTTGCTAGTTTATTGAATTGGATTTAAAATGTACTTTTTAGTAATGCTTTTATTATTTCAGTGACTTTTTTTCTCCACTGGAAGTTCTAAGATTCTTCCTTACTCTGTAAACGCTGTTCTTTGTGTTCTTACTTGAGGTAATTTAATATGAAAAGCCATCAAACCCATGTCTGTCTCCTACAAATGGGTATATGCATGTATTTTTACAAATAGTCACTGTGTTGTGATCCCAAATCAAGATTAATATGAAATTGGTTTGCCTAATGTCAGCCTTAATCTGAACTTTCATTTGTCATCCTTTAATAAAGAGCTCTTCTCAGTCTGGCTGGCAATCCCACTGATAAAATTAGGCTTTATTCACTGCAGTTTAGCAGACCGAAACAAGGTTTTCATGTCTCTATAGTGTGGTGGGAGAGATTTTTAGGCATGCTTTAGTCCTTGGTGAATGCCACTCCACCCGTCCTTCGTAACGGTGGAGAAGACAGAGGGAGGCTTCCTAACTGATCCATTCCCTTCTGGCTTGGGTGAAGTAACCAGCAAAGGGAGCGGATTGCCCGCAGAATGATCCCAGTATCACTGATGCTGCAGGTGTGCTGCTGCTGTAAGTAACATGTGGTAGGGCACTGTGTTTCTCTGTGTAGCAGGGCTCAGGGAACTGCAGCTTGGCCTCCAAATCTAAATGCATGGTCCCTTTTCAAAGGGAGGGTATGGTATTACTGTTTAGAGGTTTTCAATACGGTCAGCCTGCAAGCCATGAGGATGCCAGTATCTCTCATGAGACAAAGAAGGCAATTTTTCAAGCACCAAACAATAAACTGAAAACTGCACAGCGTCAGCATATCCAGACTGTGCCTGCACTCCCCCATATTCCCAGTCTTCAGAATTGGGATTCCTGAAGCAACGTGTGAAAGGCAGCTAGCTGACAAGCATGGGGATACACATTTTATTCTTTTACTTTTAAAGCTGCAAGGAAAAGAAACGCATCTCTGCACTGCTGACACCAAGCCAAGAGTCTCAGTCTGAGAGAACAATGATATTTGTAATCCCCTGCTAAATGCAAATACGTTCTGTGTCTCTGTCTGCTGGAGACTGCTTTCCTGAGTCAGTGGAGTTCATTTACATTTTGGTGACATCTACAAGAATTTTGCCAACACAGCTTATTGCTGCAAACATTGTGTCAGTTCTGACATGTTTCTCTCCTGGGAGAATCCCCAGCACGGCTGTTCTGTTAGAGCAGAGGCACGTGGCTGCTGTGCCAGCCCAACCCGCTCCTGTTGTCACCTGGCACAGCACATTCCCTGAGTTTCCACCACTGCTTTTTGTATACGTAAATTCATATACTTTTACAAATTCAAGTTCAAATTAATCTAGCAGTCCTGGGGGCAGACAACTGGATCCACAGAAAACAAAAGTAATCCTTGCAGTTTTTTTTGCCCTGAGGTTTGTCATAAAAGCATGCTGAGCTCCCAGCAAAGCACACGTAACTTCCTCGACAGGTGCAGTGTTAAAAAGCTGGTGAAGAACTTCCCAGCACCTTAAGACAGAACATGACCTAAGTTAGACCCTGAATTCCTCAGTCTTCCTTTCTCACGCCATCAGCACATACGTTTCTTTGGCCCTCAGCAGCAAACTGCAGCACAACTTCTGCTTCTCTCCTCACAGAAAGGACATCAGCAGCATTTAGTTCCTTAATAAACAGCATTTATCAGTGCTGGGAATTTCTGTTGTTTATGAGAGTCTGACAGTGCAGACTAAGACAGATAAAAAGAATATCTTGTTTACCATTCCATATTTTTATTTCTGCTCTGCTTATGTATTTGTATACAATGTGCATGTATTTGCCACTGTGATCTCTGAAAGAAAGTCTGGCAGGTATAAAAAGTATTGCAATGTAATGATCTGAACAAATATCTTCTGTTAGGCACTCATATGAAACTAATCAAATTATGTGTCATGACTTAAGGCATATCTGAGTTGAAGGTTTTTAGAAGGTTTCATGTCCCCTGGCCCAGACTTTTTCTACTTGCTCTCTATTCTTCATCTTATTTTCACTTCCACTGCATGTTGTGTTTCACACTTAACTAACGTTTTGTAAACTGCTGTGCCAAAAAGCTGGGTCCTGCTATTTCCTGAGAAAGAGCTTGTGGACAAAGGGGTCTGGTCTCCATTCAGGATAGTGTTTGTGTGCATACTTCATGCACTTTAAATACCGCGATTTTGTTCATACTAAACTCTCCAATTCAGACACTGCTGAAACATGCATTCAAAAACCGTGTCACCATTTTATGTATTTGTGCTATGGGAATGGTGTTTGTCTAGCTGATGGGCTCTTTTTCTGGTCTGGTCTTTTTGAAAGCTTGTGTTATGGACAAATTATAGTAGAATTTACCTACAGGATTTAAAGCAGTCTATTTTGAAATTCATATAGTCTTTTCAAAAGAAAAGGTGCGTTGAGACGCCTCTGTAACTAGATGAGTTCCTCGCCTGTTTGCAGGTTCACAGAGCAGCTTTGGCTGCTGACCTTGACAAAAACTCTTCTGTTAAACCTCAGCTTCTCTTCCAGTAACAATGCCACCAGGAAAATATTTCAATATATTTCACAATATAACAATATTACTGATAATTTCTCACTGTGAAACTGAACCAGCAAGTCTTTATATCCTATCAAATAATTCAGTATTATTATCTCTACCTGGATACAGATTTGTAAGGAGGTAGTGAAACAACACATTTCTTAGATGGAATGAGTTTACAAGGACATCTAATGGAATTAACTTGGAATGAATAAAAACAAAAGGATATTTTCATTATGTTATAATTTAATATTTTCAGTGACTGTTGTCACTGCTCTTTGAAGACCTGCCTGTAAGAGTTGTTTAAAGAGTACCACGCCTCTCCTGACATCTGCTTTTTCAACACGAGCTGTCCAAACTCAAAGACTGGATAGTATTAAAACATACTTTCTCCAGTAATCTCAGCAGTAAATTGTTAACTGCTTTAGCCGACTCCAAGCAGGGTTTTCTATAGGCAGGCTTACCCACGTCATATTATATAAAGCTTCAATTAAAGCAATTTAGATTAATTGTGTTGCTTAATGAGAAGACAATCTGTGGAATTATCTGGGTAGATGAAGCTTTTAAAACAAACTTAGATCTGGCTCCTGTTAATATAATAATATTAAATTCTTAATTTTTAATTAAAATTAATAATTTAAAATTAATAATTTAATTAAAATAAAAATTTAATTAAAATTATATAATAAAATTATTTTATAAAAATAATAATTAATAATATTATCCTGTTAATAATAAAAGTAAAGTCGTTGTGAGAGACAGTTTCTGTAAGTTTTGCAAAGTAATAAAGAAGTATCAACTACAGCACAGGTTATGACTGTCTTTAGCTTCAGTGGGACAGATCCCTTCGTTCCAGTGAAAATGTTTGTTTAGATCTGAAACAGAATTTTAGCCTTTAATACTGCTTTCTCATGAGTTCATGAAATCCTCTAGGAATTCAGCCTTAAAAAATACATATAGGTAATATGAGACACAAAAAGACAGCTAAAAAGTTAGTATGTGTGTGAGCTTCTATTCTAAGCAGCTGGCTGAGGATTGGAAGCAGAGAGCAGGTGAGGCAAGTACATCTTAAGTGCCACAGATCAGCAATATTTTGGTGACTGTATTTTCTGAAGAAATATATGGTTAGCCTTTGAGCAAAGATTATACATTTGATTTCCTCTTACGGCAAGGCAAATGTTAGCTTGTTTTCTCAACTGGAACAAATCTATGCATTGCTTCTCAGGGCTGCTTCACTTTAGTTCCTGCAGTACAATGCTTTCGTTATGACAGCTGTGGCTCTACCTCTGATTCAAGGGGATTTAATGGCAAAAAATCACTGTCAATCAGTTTCAGAGAAGGAAGCATGAGAAAGAGAAAGGGGAGAAAGAGAATAAAGAAGCAAGAATCCAGTTGATTCTGGCTCGCTGGTACAGGAAGGATAGTCAAATATATTTGTACTTCTAATGCACTTGAAATAATTCATGCTCTTTCCCATTAGGCTGAATTTCATGGTAACTGCACATTAAATAAAATACTTCTGTGTTAGTGTTTGGACTCTTAAATACTAAAATTAAGCTCCCAGAGTATGCTATGAAAAGAACTACTTTGTCTCTGTGAGGTAAGAAATTATGGTGGGTAGAAATCTACCTTAAGGTGGGAAAAACCACCGGAGCTCCCATTTCTGAGGTTCTGTTTACCTGCATAGCTTTTCTCTTATTCATCTGCTGATGCCCCTGACACAGGAAGTCCCTGTTACAGACACTGCTGTATCTGATTTTATAAATGCTATTTTATTCCAACTGAATGCCTATGTAAGTGAATTCAGGATATTAAGTTAGGTGTTAATGGCACAGTTAATAGGAATCATTTCCCTTTTCTCTGTCATTAGTTTGCATCAGTGATTGATGCGCTGCCAATGTTTAAAAAACAGATCTCATACTCTCTTTTGATTCTGATAAGCCTCCAGATCTCCTGGAGTAAATGCACATCTCTTTGCCAGTGCTCACAGTGTGGGGCAATCCATCAGCCCTCCCTTTTTTCCTGCTCCCACTGCCCTGCCCCTCAGCACCAGGCAGCAGGGGCCTGAAGCGGCCGCCCCAGATCTAACCGTGTATTTTTCCATACAGGTTTCCTGTTGGTGCTGATTTTCTAACAGGCCCTGCTATCGTTCAGCAGAATCTGCACACGATATAGGTGCTTTGGCACCTGCCTTGCCTGAAACATTCCTTTGTCTGTAGGGTACAGATGAAGTGACAGATGTTAGTGCCTTGCTGGATGACACTGCTCTCAAGTTCAGCTGTGAACTGAAAATCAGCCTTTACATTGAAAAATAATGAATTTCTCCTGTAGGCAGTTTGTGATTTTGAGCACTTCTGTAACCACTGCAAATCATCTGTTGGCTTTGTGGTTTTGAGGTCTTAAATCTGTACTGTGTTCAGAGCAAGCCTGTGACTGTTTGACTCTGTTCTGTCAACTCTCACTGTCATAGCTTATTAGTGCTGAACTGACAGCTTTGCATTTAGAAAAATATGTTTTTGCATGTATTAGAAAGTGCTGGTTGCCACTTATTTCTTACACCATGCACACTCCTATGGAAGGGCAGAAAATAATGCATACTTCTGTCAGATAGAAGTTGCTGAAAGGTTTTCACGTGATCCAGGCAAGATACAAAACCATCAGAACTGTTGTGTTCCCACAGATCTTCCACCACCATTCCCCAACATGTTGCTGCAGAAAATCCCATGACTAGCTCTAATCTCTGCTGGTAGTGTTAACAACTACAGCATGAGAAGCTGAGGTCTTGCCTACATTCAGGCCTTGTGTCTTCCTGCACACGCTAACTGCAGTCCTTCTGTATGCTCAATCATAAGCTCATTATCTCTCCATGCTTCATGGACCTGAAGCCTGCTCTGTTTAATGACTGTGATCAGTTCTATAGAGTGCCTGTGTTGTATTAATGTTTGATCTCCACTGCAAAGCCAGCTCGTGTGGCAAGCACAGATACACAGGCTGAGCAGTCGGAGCTGAGGACCTCCTGCCTGCACTTTGCCTTCACTTCAGTTCTGTCGTGGCCCCACACTCTGAATACCACTGGAGGATGCCATGTGCCAGGCTCACCCCTGGAACTCAGGTTTCTGTTCACTTTCCTGTGCCCAGCGCTGTCTGTCTGCTTTCTCTGTTTTAACTTCTGGTATTTCTGCAGAGCTGTGGCTATGTTCTTCTGTGTACAGTATTAACTTAAAAACCAAATTCAGCACATATTTCTGGCAGGTAATTAGTGACAGCAGTATGTGATCAGTCCCACTTTTAACATGTAAAACAGTGATCTAAAAGTATTTGTGCTCCTAGATGTTGCTAGATACAAAATGGATATGTTAAAAAAAAAAAAATCAGTTAAAGCTGTAGCTTGAAATTACCAAGTGGACATAACAAGAGAAAGTAGGAACAGAAAAGGCTTAGAAGTTTGTAAATGGCTACTGCTGGGCTTACTGCACTTCTGTTCATCAGAAATCCTCCAATTCATCTTTCAACTTTTGTGACAAATCTGTGCTCCAGAACAAATGGCTGAACCTCTCTGCAGCACTTGCAGCAGTCACCCTGTGGCTGGTAACTGCACTGGGCACTGCTGACCTGAGCGCTTCCCTCTCCTCCGCTGCCCGGTGTTGCTCTGATCGGCTGCTGTGGATTTATTCACGCTGCCATCTTGGAGCGCAGGGTGCCCAGCCAACCTGCTCTGCAGAGCTGCCAGTGCCTAATTGGTTCTGGCAATGACGCCCGCCCTTTTTTAGGCTTTTTAATTTTATTTTCCCAACTGGCATTTCAGAGCAGCATCCTTCACAATACATTAGCTTAATGCATTTTGATCTGGACCAAATATTCTATTCCCACTACCGCTGATATTTGTTTACTATTCCACTTGCAATCAGCATGTAGCATAAATGATTCAGACGTAAGTAAATAAACCTATAAATATCCATATCCTTGCAACAGCAAAACTAAACCAAATCTCCTGTGTACAGCAGTGTACTGCTACAAACAGATTCAGTGAAAAAATGGATTCACATTTGCAGGAGCGTGCCCTGCTTTGGAGGGCAGGTGACTCACTGGAGCACGTCAGCTGGATGGACATGTAGTCCCGGCCGCAGTCCTTCCTGTAGCGGCAGCGCAGCCAGTTGGAGAGGCAGAGCCCGGTGCCACACTGCAGTTCTTCCTTCTTACATGGCAGAATGCTCTGCTCATCTGCAAGGGGGAGAGACGACTGGTGACTTTGTGTAACAGCTCCTTCCTGAGTAACACAGCTTTGTGGCCACTGAAAGTCAGTGCACCTGCTTTTTCAAGTCCTGTGGGGGGTGGAAATGCTCTCTTCACTGTTAGATGTGAGAAGGGTCTGAGACCAAACCAAATACCTCCTACGTTGTTGTTGCAGATCATTTAAATAGTGCTGGAGACAGCTGAGCTCTAGGTGAAATACAACAAAGAAATTATGAGGGCACTGTGTTCCAGAGCCTCCTGCATTACTTACATGCCCTAACATCCAAAACAAAACAATCCATCTTTGCCCCAGCTTAATACACACAGATGGAAAAAAAAAAAAAAAAAGTTTTGCTATCTTGCGTGTCTGAATTATGGCTTCCTAGCTGTAGATATAACTTTTTCACAACCCCCTACCAGTTTGATAGTTGTCCAGGACAAAAGAGGAAAGAAAGTATATTTTTCAAAGAAGATTTTCATGTTTCTTGGTGTTTTTTTTTTTTTTTTAGTATGTTTTAATAGTGGTGCAATTGAACTTGGACTTTTTTAATGGTGGATAAAAGGGAGTTATTTTCTGACAAGTGCATCTGTGTGTGTAAGTGAAAGTGCTGACATCATATCATCATTTCGTTGTACAGTTTTGTTGGACCTTCAAATAATGAGGAACAGAAGTAGAGCAGAAAGAAAACTTCATTAATGACAGAATAAAAAGTATTGGAAGTTTGGCAAGGAAGACCCTCTGGGCAGAAAAACTCCTCACCTTTAAATCACCCTAAGTACTACAGCTTTATTCAGGTTACTTTGAATGAGCAATCTAAAACATTCCAAATGCAGGCTAGTAAACGTTCAAACCCAACCTGAACAACACCAGCTCCTGAGAGCAAACCACACAGGGCCGGTGTTGCAAACTGGTACCCGACAGAACCATCAGTTCCTCTAAATCAGGTTTTTGTAGCTCTCCGGTGTTTTTAATTCAGAGCTTGTTTTGTTAGCCTTCATAGCTGCAAAATCCTGCAGCTAGGCGTAATTGGTCATGATTTCCATTTCTCCACACAGCTGCTCCAGTGGAAAATGTCAGTACCCCAAGTGCATTTATAAATATTGCCAGCACTGACAACATACTGTTACAGTAAATCTTTGATTGTATGCTTGTACCTGGCAGCTCTGCAATCTAGAGGCCAGCAATCAGATCGTAGTGTTCTGTGCTTTTGGAAAATCTTGCAGTACGTTTCCCAAACGGCTGCTGTACTGGGGGTGGCCATCTCAAGCAATCTTTGGGTGACATAGAATACAGTTCCCTGCAGTGAAGGCTGTGGAGATTCCTGTCTGTGTTTCTCAAGGAGTTAAAATAATAAAGAAGCAGCAGCTATGCAATCATTATTTTGTGGTACCAAACATTGTAGAAATGGTACAACTTTAGACTGTTTATGTTGTCATTGCAAATATTAAGAAGGCATTCATCTGCAAGAAAATGATGCCAATGAAAAAATATTAACAAATTTGTTAAAGCACTTGGTCCCAGAATGCATCTCATGAACACAGTCATGTTTTCCATAGAGTCCATTTAGTTCATCAGCTAGTTTGAAGTTGCCTTGATGATCGTAATCCTCTAAGAACTTGCTCCAGTCTATACTCTTTTGTATCTCTCTTGTTCAGTTAGCTGGACAAAATTCTCCTACACTAATGCTTACACTTTCATCCCTTTTTGATGTAAGAAATTTTTCTGCAGTTCAGTTCACGTGGCATCAAATGCCTGTTCTACTTTTAACCAGTTTACTGGTACTTTAAAGTGACTTACAAATAAACAACTCATCCAGAAAGCAGTTCTTGAATTTTGTAGGCCACTTTGGTGTGCACGCCTCATGAAAACCGCCACAACATTTTATTATCTTCAGGGAGAACTACCAGGATTGTAAACTATAAGAAGCTTTATGGTAGATACAATTCTTTGAGCTAAAAAGTAGTGCAGGACAATAACAGTAAAGGAGTGTGTATATGTGTGTGCAAGCCCGTTCCCAAAAGCTACATGTCCTAGGTATAGCAAGAGTAAATTATGTCTTTTGTGAACCCAGGTGATGCAAATATTCCAACTATTCCCAAGGGAAGCTGCAAAATCCCCACCCAAACTTGGGGACAAAAAATACGCAAATAGTTTTTTTTAGGAATAAATGGAAGTCCAGGCCTCATGGAGCAGTCGTGGACAGAGGAAGGCAAAAATTCACCCTTAGCACTGACTGAACAAATAGTAATGTTCAAATTCTAGGTAATCAAGTTTCTTTTGCAGAGTACAGACAAAAACATCATCTTGGAAAGTAATGCCTTTTCTCACAGACGAAGCTGTCTTGGTAGAAGCCAGAGCACGGTATTTTGTCTTTAAGGTACGTTTTGCCTTGAGAAAGATTTGAAAACAGTTTTTCCTGCGGATGACAGAGAGCTAACAAAGTCTCCTCCAGAGAAACACATCCCAATTCCAATCCCTGTTCCAACCAGGTGTGATGGCAGTTTCCAGAGGCTGTATTCAAATCAGTACACATTTGAATGAATTTGTGAACTTAACATTTGTAATTTAAGAATGTGAAAATGATCATATCAAATTTAGGTTAAGGTACAGTCCTTTTAGAAAGTGTCTTTGTGTGCACTTTTTAATTGTGTATTTTCCTTCAAACTGACTGGCAAAACTGAAAAAATAAAAAATCATCATATGTACCATAAGGGACAGTGCAATATGGAAAAAAAACCAATTTTTGTTCTCAATGTATCTGATTTGTGCTCTTCCTATATGTTGTGATGGTTTCCAATTGGGGCTGAGGTGGGGTACTGTACAGCATGTACCCCAGCACACAGTGGTCACGAATACATCATTAATTGTTTTGTCAATCTGCTATTGAATGACCTATATTCTTTTGAACGTCTGACTTTACAAGCTTATTTAGTATGAGGAGCTTGATTATTGGTGTATACCTTTCAAATTATACTTAAAAGTCAGTCACCCCAAATAGCTGCTCTTTGTTTCTGTCTTTGCAACGTGTGTATGCCAAGTAATGGGCAGGTACCAGTTGGGGAGCTTGGAGAGCCTGCCCTTCTCCTTGGACTGCTATGAAATCCAAAGCAATTAATGTCTCTGTCACTGTTTTTCTCTTCCAACCTTTTGTCTTATCTAGGCACCTGCAATCTGTACAGACAAGGCCAATTGCTCTGTTCAGGACATGGCATGATAAAGCTTTAGTTTTAGTTGGGTCTTCTACATGTCCATTGCACTGATAGAAGTAATCCTTCCATGTTTGCAGGTAAATCAGCATAAAGTGAGCATGATGAAAACCTTTATAGATCATATGCTTGGAGAGCTGTTTCTGTGAAAAACCGTGTTTTTCATGTTAAAGCCTGAACTACAAAAGATTAATTGCCAAGAGGAGAGATTTCAAAAGCAAAAATGGATGAAATTGCATGTATTGAACTATTTATTTATATATCTCTTTGAATACAGTAAAACAATCCTGAAAGAGAGATCCTCATTGTAATGATAGAAGTAGAGGGATTAACATACCTGCAACTGAACAACATCTATTAAAGATAAGAAACTTATAGAGACCCAGGAAAGAATGTGTGGTACAAGCAAGAATAGAAGGTGATCAAGTGGCTTTGGCTGGAATGTCTTCCAGCGAAGTATTTTCACACAGGCTGTTGGAGACTGTAGGTTTCTTCATGTCATAATATCATCAATTAAAACAAAAAGTCTGAGGGGGTGCAGGAAGTTGTAGCAAAATATGTAATAAGTTCTAGAGCTAAATCAACTATTTGCATATATGGAATTGCTTGCTTCTGCCAGCTTTCAGTTTGAAGCCAAAGTTCCAAAGCATCTGAAGACAGTTACTTTTAAGAAGATCACAAAAACTCGTAATCTGTCTGTCTTCCAGTGTCATACAAGAGGTGTCTGGGCATCTACTGCATTGAGCATCTAGCTCAAGTCCAGTCATTACACAGTAACAAAATGATGGACTGCCTGAGCTAATAGTGCTCAGCACCTCCAGAACATCTCCCCCTGCTCTTGTCTGAGATGCTTCTCAGCCTTACTCCTAGTGATTTCATTGGGTCTCTTTCAAAAACTAAGGCTTTACTACCATTTATTCAGTAGGAGCATAGTTGAACTCTGTGTACTTCTGCATAGGAATGAATGCTAGTTTGTTGTTCTCCCCACGAAAAGATTAAATCAGACATGGGAGGTAGGGTGGGAAGAAGCTGCTGAAACCAGGGTATTTGGTCAGCAGTTACAGGGAAATGGATGATTTGGCATTGTCAGCCTACATCCTCATAAACAAGGCTGGGGAACCGTCAGCTTGGTGAGAAACAGCTACCTTCCTAGCGTGGAATCTGATCGAATAAATTAAAACCATTCTTGATGTGAGTAACTGAGATGATACCAAGCCATCATAAAATAAATTGATAGAAGACAGATACTGAGCAGGATGTGTCTTACTTGGGGAGAAGAATGAATCCAAAGTGTAGTTTTGGAGGCATTTGAACACCTTTTACTCCTCCACATTTGAAGTCATTAAAGCCTGAGGTGGAAAACTGTGAGGAGATACGGGCTGCGCGTTTAAGTGAGGGGATAAGGGACCTCTGTGCTGCCTTCAGAAGACATCTGTACGTTGAGGAAGAATCACTGGAAGGAAATTAAGAGTAGATCATTGTAGGGATTGAGCTTTGTTGGGTGTTTGGGGAAGAGGGGCAGCTGCAGCATGTGTCAGCCTGCATCGCAGGCTCCTGGCAGTGCTGCTGGAGAACAGATAGGCTGGGAGGGAGGGCAGAGGTTGGTGCTTTCGTCCCCAACATTCTCAAGGCATCATGCAGTGGGATCCACTGCCTCCCTGGAACCATGGCTCACCACAAAGCTGCGTTCTTAAGGCACATTCCTGGGCCTGGCTGTGGGTGCTCGTGTACAGAAAGCTACAGCGTGAGCCTGTTTGTTCCTTCTTGGCTTGGTGAGATAATGCTGCTCAGGAGCAGCACAGGTTTGAACATGGGAGTCTTAAGGCTGAATGTTAAACGCTCTGCTGTGTAAGAAGTACTTCGTACTTCTGTTTGTCTCGATTCAGACATCCAAATGAACACTTTACAAACCTCTGGGCATTCCTTGTGCTCTGAGATGTAACAGATGAGGCATTCTCATCCAATATGGTTATCAGAAAGACCCACAAATCTTTAAATACGTAATTATATAATCACTTTCTAGCCATAAAGGAGCCATGTTCTTCAAATAGCTGATATGTATGTGTTGAATCGCTGAAAATCTGACTGAAAACCAGGTGGTTTGCTTTCTTTTACCTGCCCTTAAAGTACGTTTCTTTCCCCTGTAAGAAACTCCAGGACCTCCTGGGGAGGAGGAGGGGGAGCAGCACGTGCAGTACAGAGGAGCCCAGCTTGTCCCTGCTCTGCTGCCTGTGGCCCTGCAGCACGGGGTCCTTCACTGACGCACTGCAAACGGTGGCTGCCAGTAATAACAATTAATACTTACAACCATCAGTACTTTTTCATTTTTCATTCTTATATCAGAGGGCTTGGAGGTGTTTGTGTGGTTCCTTTCACACACGCAGCTTTCTGCTGAAGGATAGGGAGTGCCACGGGCACAGCTGGCTCTTACTATGTTCTATTTCAGAAAACTTCCACAGAATAAATACCAAAGTTGGTCATAAAGAGAAGAGTGGGAGGAAGGCAAATTTCTGCGTTTTATTTCAGTGATTGGAAGTGATTTTTTAACCACGTTACATTAGTGAGTGCCAAAATGATATCAGTTTTGACTGATGTGCTCAATCTGTAGATCAGTTGCAGCAGCTCTGTTAATTTGTTGTGGGAGAAAATGCTGAGCGTTAAAAAAAATTATTGAAGTAGCTGTGCCTGAGGCCACGTTGTGTGGCTCTGTTTCAGGCAGTTCTTTCTCCCATCTCTGCGTTTTGTCTGTGTGAAGATCCCAGTTTCTGTTAACTCTGTTGTTTCCTTGGTCAGGAAGAGATTTGCTTGTGCGCAGATTGATGTTTATCTGCCAGAGGACTTCAGCTACACTATTCCTACAGCTGTACACAGGTGCAAGGCATGCGTTAGTGCATTAAGACATAAGGAGAAACTACTTACAGAGGCTGGAGTTGCTGCCTATCCCAATGCGGATGGAGCTCCCAGAGATGAGAGGGAGATGGAAGAAAAGAACTGTGGAGAGAAAGAAAAAGTCCTTAACAGCCGCTGGGTTTTGCTCTGGCAGCAGCTGTCGGAGGAGACACGCTGCGTGTCTGCGGGCAGCGCTCTGCAGGGCAGCATCGCACAGCTCGGCTGTGGATGTGCGCTCAGATCGCGCTTCAGTGGGGGCAGAAGAAACAAACAAAGCGTTGCTTCCCACTTCCAGGAATCCCCCCGGTTCGGGAAATGTTGCGATGTAGGGCACGAACGCCTCTTAGGTTCAAAGCCCCGTGTATAAACAGCAGTGCGTTATGTAAATATGGTAATTGTTGTTGGAAGTCATTCCCAGCCACCGAGGCGGGCAGTGCCGCTGTCAGACGGAGCCGCCGCTTCCCGCTTTGTTTGAGCGCACCTTGAACGCACGTGCGTGTGGCAGAGCGGCTCGGAATGAATGTACCGTACACCATAATGCACGCTCTGCCCCTGTGCATGTAAGCGTTAATATTTATAACTCGCGCTTCAAAGATTTACGCTCGGCCTCAACAAAATGCATGCGGTTCGACGCGCCCTAGATCACAGCCGCTCCGTCCCCGCCGTTACCCGGAGGTGCCCGCGGGCAGCGGCACTCGCAGCGCCTTCTCCCTCCGGTGCGCCTCCGCGGGCGCTTCTTTCGGGGTTTCCCGCAGCTCCAAGTTCCCGCGGCCGCCCCCGCCCCGGGCCCCGCCGCCCCCAGCCGCGGGGAGACTCCCGGCACGGCCCCGCCGCCCTCCGCCTTACCCCAGCCCGCGGCGGCGGCCGCCGTCTCCATGCGCCTCGGCCGCGGCTCCCCGGCGGCGGGCGGGCGGCGGGGCGGGCGCAGCCGCCTCCTCCTGCGCGCGGGGCCGGGGCCGGCGGCCGCGGGCGGGGGGCGGGCGGAGGCGGCCGACCTCCTCCCCTGAGGGCCGGCCGCCGCCGCCGCCGCTCCCCCTGCCCGGCCCTGCCTGCCGCCGGGGCGCGGGGCCGCGCATCCGGGAGGGCCCGGCCCGGCCGCGGGGGTGCCGACGCGGCGGGCTCGGGGCGGCCCGGCTCCTTCCCCGCCCCTCCGGCGGCGGGAGGCAGGGAGGGAGGGCGCCGGGGGCGGTTGCGGGGGGTCGGGGGGAGTACAGCCAACCTCAGGGCTCAGAGCCCCTTGGGACGAGAGGAAATGGCCTCGAGTTATGCCAGGGGAGATCCAAGTTGAGTTTTAGGGGAAATTTCTACTCTGAGAGAGAGGGAATGCGTTGGCACAGGCTGCCCGGGAGGTGGTGGAGTCGCTGATCCTGGAGGTGTTCAGGAAACGTGGAGATGTGGCACTGAGGGTCGTGGTTTAGTGGGCTTGGTCTTAGAGATCATTTCCAACCTTAGTTATTCTATGAGAGCCGTCTGCAATAGTGAGATCCAGTTAGTGCCGAGATCCCCAGTGGTGTTCCTTATTACACGTGCTGAGTGCCCCAGTGTGGAACCACAGACAGCGGAACCACAGTGGTACCGGTGTACGTGAACTTTCACAATGGGTAAGAAAAAATTAAAAAAAAAAAAGAAACAAAGGCACATTATTAGCTGCTTAGGTAAAGAGTGTGAGAAATACATCCTCTTGGTGTTTTCTTTCAGCAGCACTTCAGATTGTTCTAGGAACTGCATTATACTGGCAGTGTCTTTTTCTCATCCACGTGAAGCAGACATGAAGCACACGTTGCATTCTCCCATATACGCTGCCCTGAGGGGCAATGCAGCACACAGCCGTGGGGCAGCTCCATGCCGGCTGGGACTTTGTGGCCTCTGAGCAGTTCCCTCCTGTTGCAGCAGCTGTGCCATCCACGCTCAGGCTGTTTAATTTCCCCGTGGGTCAGAAGTGATGGCTGCAAAGGTGTAATGAAGTTTGAGGTCGATAAAAAGCTTGTGAACTCTCAGATCTTCCTGTAAGAAGTTTGATGCTCTTATCGATCACTTCTTTCTTTCTTTTAATTAGCATTATTTTTTATTCCAGGCAGGCACTTTACGTGTATCTCAGGTGGTTGAAGAGTTTACTGGAAATTTATCAGTAGGTTTCATTGTGGCTCAGCGATTCCTGTGCTTTTTGCCAAAATCTTTGGAACCTGGATGTAATTAACTCACTCTCCACTATTAATTTTATGATTAGTAAACCATCAGATTATGCGACTCCTTGAAAGACTCCTTCTGTACCACTTCAGTAAGAGGAAGCCACGTGATTTCCTCGTGGGCCCTTGGTCATCTGGTTGGGCAGACAGAGGTTCTCCCTGACAGCTCAGACAGGCACATTGGCTGCCTGCTGGTGCGTTGGATTCCCTTGTGAAGAGTCAGTTGCATACGTAACATTGTGCTTAAGGATATTAAGATACTTTTTCCACCTTAAATTTCAAAATTTCCATTGTTTAGCACTTCTGCAGATTTTGGTGATGGCATCTTTCCCAAATGGTGCCTTACATTTAGGCAGTGTCCACATTCACCTTGATTCAGCAGGCTGCGAGCCGCGTGTTTGGCTGCAAAATCTATGCACAGACAGTGAGAAGAGCTGACAAACTGAGAATATACAGCTAGTTGACTTCAAGTTCTGGAGAAGCAGCTTCACATTTGGCAAATAAAAGTCCTGCCTGGGTCTGCCTTTAGGTTCTTTTCTGTGACAGTTGTGTCCTGTGTCCCCAGGAGGAGCTGTGTGGCCCCTGACACAGAGCTATTTGTTTCTGGGCCACTCAGCACTGTGTAATATACGATCCAGCAGAGGCCACAGAAGCCTCACTTCTGGGTATTTAGCAGTGCTCATCCTGGATTTATGCAACTGTTGCAGGTTTTGCTCACTTTACTGATTTCCAAATCTGCAGTAAATGTGTATGGAGATGTGACAGTATTTTTTGAGTCCATGTGTTCTGTCTTTGGGGTTCCTTCTCTTCTGGTTCAGTCATGCACCTGAGCCACACCAGCTGTCGTGCTGAGCTCAGGCCGGGGCCACGCTTGCACAGTTTGGGTAGTACCCCAGCAGCAGTGTCTGTCTGCAGCAGTGGTTCACAGCACTGTGTCTGCTCTGAATGGTGTCTCTTCTTGAGGAAGTTTTCTCCCAAGCTTTTGAAATCAGCAGCCTGCAAGGCAGGAGCTCGGGTACATTTCTGCAAGGTCTGGGATGGCACTCATTGTAGATGGATGTTTAAAAAGCTGTGGTTGTTATCCCACGTACTAGTAAAGGGCAGGTGGTGTGAGAGGCCTCGCTGAAGACAGATCATTTTATTCTTGGATGATTCTGCATTTCCTTTAATCCGGGAATGCTATTGCAAAGCTGCACAGTTAGCAGAGGCTGCGAAGTGCCAGAGTGCAGCCCTGCCTCCTGCTGCCTGTGCCGGCGGCTGGGGCGGGCGGTAGCAGCCCGGTGTGGGGCTGATGCCTGTGAGCAGTGGCTGTGGTGCCACCCACACCAGCACTCTGACACAGCCTGGTTTTGTATGCTGAAAGAAGTTTTACATTTGATTGTTTATGAGGTCTCTTTTTGACTGAAAAATTGTTCGTGTTGGTAATGAGACTTTAGGGGACACTATTCATCACATCTTTTTTTTAAATGGAAAAGGTGGTAATGAAGTAGATGTCTGTTGGATTACACAATTATTGTGTGATAAAATGCCTCGAGATGGAGTTTGGTAGGAAGCACCTCCTGCTCTCACAGCTTGCGCTGCTCTGAAATGTAATGACCATAGCAAGAAGCTTCTGATGGAAAGCTTTTCAAATTACTCTGTTTAAAATGAAGGAATAAACATCATCATTCTGCTTCTAAGAATATTTAAACTATAAAAAAATGCAGTCATTTTGGCATGGAGAATCTGAATGCCTAATTTTTATTTTCAAATTAATTTTTTGAAATGCAGCAATGTTTTGTTTGAAATTGTATTTTCGGAGATTTCTACATAATTTTCCTTTAAAAAAGAGAGTTGTGGTACAAAGTTGATATGTGTGGCATGAATCTATGCAGCCACTGTTTTCTGCTGTCCTCACTCACGCTGTGCCATGGAAGGGCCTTTCCCACTGATGTCAGGGAACTGTGCAGCAGTGAAGGCTGAAAGGGGCTCCTGGAAGGACCCGACTCATGCTCTGCTGACAGTGGCCCCATGGGAGGGGGTGTGCAGAGCCCGGGCCCAACAGGCTGGGGCATCTCCCAGCTGGGAGCCTCTCATCCTCTGGGTGCTATCCCAGTGATAACTGTGCTGGTAGAGAGGTTTTCCCTGCGTCTCATTAGAACTGTCTGTTCGTACTGTTACACGGTGAGTTGGATTCAGGCAGTAAAGATCCTTTGAAATGTCAGTATAATGGCTATCAGCAATATGTATGGTATGTGATGATGTTGCACTATATGTTGGTTGATGTAAACACCATGTGACATTTGATGGGCTTGAAATAGGTCACCTACCCCTGAACTGACGTGGGAGAGGAACAGGTTTGCTGATCTCAGGTTCAAGGTAACTCCTATTTGCCACATGCATGAAATCGTTTCACTGCCTGTGGATCCACTTGCGTGAGTGCAGTGAGTCGGGTTAACCTCGTGGGCATGGATTTCATTTTATTTTTAATGGAAGAGTCTGAGATATTATGCACGTATTGCGGCCTGGATATTAGCACAGCTGCTGTATCCTTCTCTTTGTTCAGGCCGCTGCGTGGGATACTTCTGGATTTCTTGCATCAGTGCCCCCATCTTGCTTTCCTGATTCTGAGTGTTTTTTGCTGTCTTACTGCTGTATTTCAAGCAGGAGTAATAGCAGGCAATGGGCTCAGTTATGTTTTTAAGGTCTGTAGTGAGTGAGATTCCTGCTGGGTGAGAATGGGTAGTTAGATTTTCAAATTCAATTGCTTATTTAATATTTGCTAATTCACATTTCTAACAAATCTTAGGGTGAGAATAGTTTTCAGGTTGGCAATTTTCAAGCAGTGGATTTGAATATGATTAAACCAAAATGAATTCCCAGCAAGATGCTAAGGATTTTCTGAGTTTGGACATACTGTGGAATTACTAACAAAAGGAAATTCTTCTGTACCCAAAGCTATCTTAATGAAAAGGATGGAACTCTGAATATATAACATTTTTCAGCTAGCATTTATAGGACAGGTATATTTATATTAAATATATTTTCTAGAGGTTTGAATCAAGTGATTTAGTTCTTTAGGCATAAAATCTGTCAAGAGGAAAAATCGTTTTAAATTATTAATAGAGATGAAACATACAAATAAAAAATATTTTATAGAAGCACTGAGACCCAAAGGCAGAAGTCATCCTCTGCTACGTGCCCTGTAAAGCAATGAGATCCGGGGTGCTGAGGCTCCTGGTTCTGCGTCTATAGTTGCTACGTCAGGAAGGTATTTTGTGGGAATTTTATGTCATGTCCAAATTCTCAGAGGCTATTTTTCTAATTTTTAGAGCTACCAACTGTCTTTCTCTATGGAATGAAAGGTGCTCTTAGGCACTGGAATGGGGCCAGGTTCAGTTTCTTATTTATTCACCTGCTTGCAGACTTGTGAGGAGGATGGTGAATTATGCTGTCTTTGCCATCTGCATATGTGTATTCTTAATGCCTCTGTGTACACACCAGGAAATAATTAGGTCCAAGATTGTTATTGAAAGCCTATAACATTTTTCCTCTCTGTCTTTTTTTTTCTCAGTCTTCCTGATGCTGAGTTAATGTTTAAGGATGCAAATGGGAAAATTTGATCTCAGTGTTCTTTTCTCTCTCATTCTGTGACTCTTTAATTAAATTTACAGTTAATTATGCAATTTATTTTGTATTGACCTTTCTAGGACCTCAAAGCATCTGACAGTGAAGGCAGACTGTGTTTATTTCCACTAGTCCTTGCCTAGATTTATCATAAATTCAAATTGTATTTTTGGAATGAAAGATAGGCAGTGGATTACTAACAAATCACAACATGTATCCCTGGAGATCCATAAATATAAGCATACACAGAGATATACAAAGAAATACTGAGTTATGTCATACAGAGCACTTGGAATTAGGTAGCACTGCTGCCAGCAGCACTGACAGCAGTCCTCCATAGGAATGCTGCAGGACATTTGCACGCCGTGGGCTCTCTGTAACAGCTGTGTCCTGCTCTGTGCTGGAGTCTCACAGCTCAGCAGGGCCGTACCTGGGCCAGGTCTGTGTGTGTCGGGTACCACCCTGCCCAGCCCCCAGCGGTGTGCCCACTGCATGAGGGAGGGAAGTGAAATGAAGGGAAACTGCCCACCAAAGCTGGTTTTGTTACTGCTGCAAAGCTGGTTGGTCTGTGTAACTTTGTGGAAGGTAGGGCTTCTGTGATTTATTTCTTATTGCATATAGGCAGACCCTGAAATACAACACGTGTCTTTTACTTTCAGCAGGTTTTTTTAGAAAGTATTTCATTGGGAGCTCTTGGGGAGAAGGCTCCAGGCTTCCTTGCATAGGCAGGCATATGAATCCAGCTGGGCATTTGTTAACCTAAAGCAAAAATGAATACAAAAGAGAAACAACCATTGTGGCAGCAAATGAAACATATATTTGGAGTTGATCTTACCTTTCTGAAACCGTTGTGTACGAGCAAGAAATATTTAGCACACCTTGGTGTAGGGCAAGCCTTGTAACTCATTGTCTTTTGTCTTACCAATGAATACACAAACCAACATCTCTAGATTTTATTACTATTCTATTTATGAAGTCTTTCTGAATCTGTAGGATCTCTGAAGGATGGTAGAATTCTTAGGAATGTGGTACTGTGTGAAGTTCCTCATGGGCATCTGAACCTTTCTCATAACAGAAGGAAGAAAGGAAGAGATGGAGACGGGCGGTCAGACACTTGGGGATACACCCTCGAGCTCTTGGAAATCTGGTAGAACTCGCTGTGGGTTTCATTGCATGTGTTGAAATGGGCTGAGGTCAGGCCCTGGTAGTAATGCTGGCTGCGCAGTATTCTTGTGCCTTCTGCAGCTGTGAGGCTCTGCCAGAAGAATTACTGTGAGAGGAACCTCACACAGAGGGTGATCTAGGTGCAGCCAGACTCCATAAGAAACCAGTTCAAAAAAATTCCACGAAACACACGAAACTCCAGAGAGTGTTTCTCTACTGTCCTGACTGATTGGCACCACTTACAAAGACACTTAAAAAAAAAAAAAGAAAAATTAACTATTAGCTAACTAAAATCAGGATGTAACATATTCACTTGTTTAATATGTCTAACCTGTGGAAATAAATCTGTGGTAGGATGAGCAAACTGGCAATTAATTTAGAACCTCAAAACCAGTTCACTTGCTAGGAAGCAGAAGCACGGTGATAAATGGTTTGGGGAGGTGGGCAGCAGGGGCATCTCATGCTAGTGCAATCTATTGTAGAGAAATGTGAAGCTTGGGGATAAAAGGAACAGAGCAAAGCAAAGAAGAAATGGACCCTGAGGGTGATGCTATTCAAGAGGATTGTACAGGAGTTTAGGAGCAGATAAAACTTTGTCTCTGACAGCCTTGGCTTGGTGCTTAATGCAGTGGAAAGAGCAAAGAACAGCGTGGCACGGACTGTAAAAGCATGGTGCCAGAAAGAAATGAGCTGAACTGGGTTGCTGCAGGGCCAGAGGAGCTGCTGAGTGAGACCTCCATTAGGAGATGGGTGGCATCAATGTCTGGTCACCCTTTGTGCATCCTTATGATTAAACAAGACGTCCTCAGCAGTGAGCATAAAATTAAAGAGAAGCTGTGAGTGAGTGCTCTAAGGTACAGGTGTAACTGGCCTCTATTGGGAGCTGGAAATCGTGGTTACCTTTCAGCGCAGAAACAGAAGGGAATGGGAGGAGAAGGAAGGAGCAGGCTGCTTGAGTTCGTGCTTTGTAATCAGGAAGGAAAGGGTAGGTTTGTGTTCCTTAGCAATTAAAAGGACAATTGGCTTTTCTCAAGAGCCCAATGGAAAAGATGAAGTGGTGAAAACGCGCACTGAGTCGTGTCTCTGCTGCTCACTATTTCAGTACAAGTTGTACGGAGCAGCCCCGCATTGTTACACATCCAGATTTGCTCCAGGGTTACCTGAAAATGTACCGATGGCCAAATGGAGACCAAAGAAAGCAAAGGGCACTTGGGCTTTATAGAGTTTTTTGCGCTCTTTTTGATTGTTAGCTTGAAAATTAAGCTTTTCATTCCAATACATGATTTGTTCCTTGTTATTTGGAGTAGGTCAGTATTGTAGGGACCGCTTTATTCAGATTATTGAGAGTTCTTACCAGAAACCCCCTTTTGTGGATGAGTAAATCATGCACAGAAGCAGCGTGCAAATTCCAACCCTAGCATCAATACACTCCAGTGATTTCTTCTACCGTGAAGGAGAGCTGTTGCCTTCTGCCAGTTAGGTTCCCAGAGTTCAGCTACATTGCCTACATTTGTCTGCATCGTGTCCGCCCGTTATTTCTCTGTATCCAGACTCACTAAGCATAATGCAGAGCTGGGGTTTGCACTCCTGCTTAATGTTTAGCTTGTAACGTTTTGTGGTGGCACTCGGGGGAAACCTCGCAGCCCTGGCAGCCAGCAGCGAGCTGCTTGCTGTGCCATCTGCTGTGTGGTGGCTGCAACTGCCTCTGTGTGCAGGGTGAGCTGCTCAGGAGGTAACAGCCGGTTCACCAGTGTCACCACCTCCTGTGATCAGAGTGAGTTATTTACACCGTGGTAGGCTTGGACATTTCTGTGTAATACATTCATTTGTGTGATGTCTCCGGACAAAATGAAGATAACATTTTGTTTTGTGCAAAAATTAAGACTTAAGACCAAAAATAAATAGCTGCTAAACTGTTTAACATGTCTACATCTACAGTGTAAAATAGCGTTGAAAAATGGTTATATATTTATAAATACATGCATGCAATGATTCTGTACGCTTCTGTGCTACAGAACTTTGAGGTAACAGCTTGTTGTGCCACCAGAAAGGCTGCTTGCAAACTCGCAGGGTTTAAGAAGGGCAGATAACTTGGATTGTAAACTTCTCCATATATTTTCTGTCCTGGCAAAATGCATTTATTGCCTTGTAAATGCAGCAACCATCAATAACAGAGCAAGAATAAATACAGACATAGCAATGTCGATTTTTCTAGCCTTCTTCCTGACTATGACCACACTTCAAATGGGAGAACGTCTCCATCCTGCTGTGAAATGTCCCATTAAATTGACCATGATATCCCAGCGATGACTGTCCAGAAAACAGCTGGTATCACTGCTGTGACTGCGGTCTTCTCCTGATTTACTGTTATTTAGTCAGTTGGAGAGGCAGTGCCAGCTGACACACATGTGCATCTGGCATGGAAAATACTGATAAAAAATTTAGTGATGAAACCTGACATTTAAGTCAACCTGAACAAATCTGTGAGTGTGTACATGGGGACTGCCTCTGACAAAGAAGGAAGGAAGGAAGGAAGGAAGGAAGGAAGGAAGGAAGGAAGGGAGTTGGTACACGCTGTAAAAAGATGGGGGAGCCCTCATTTATGTTTTACATACAGTTAGCTAACAATGCCTGCAGTGACAACAATCACACAGTGAGCAGGGAGTTTTGCTTGCTCACTGCTGTGCATCCACCTGAGAAATAAGTGTGCTGTCGGCCACAGAATGGCTCCTGCCTGGAGCCTGGGGGAAACCTCACCAGGTTGTAGTGCTGGGGGGCTGCAGTGCTGGTGTAGCACCGAGGCCTTTGGTCCCTTGGATGCTTCTGCTTTCTTAGGGCTCAGTTCACATCCCAGGCAAAGGAGGGTGCAGCAGAAATATGGTGAGATTCTTATGTATCAGTGGTTGCTTCCCAAGGGTGCAGATGCTTTCTGCTCCACTGAAATTTTCAAATGTGTGTGCATATTGGCTGTGAAGCTGCTAGAATTTCTTATCCAAACAATAATACAGAAAACGATCACATATTCAGTAAAAAGCACTGGGGAAATGCATTATTTAATACACTGCCTCACGATGGCGTTTAGTCTGAAGCTAAATACAGCTTTGGCTGTAATTATATATGCACTTTACCGGTGGGGCTCCCCTAAATGGATCTTAAAGCCATGCTGAGGACAGTGTTATTACACTGATTCTCTATTACTTTCAAGATCATTTTGTTTCTGACAGTGTGAACTGACAACAGAATGAAAATGCATCCCACCCACGTAGGGTGTTTTGTACATGTTCACTTCTCCATTTCCCTTCAGTTACCTTTTGAATGCAGCTGTGCTCCTGTGAGGAGCAATGAAGATGTTGGAGCCAACTAGGAACCAACATTCAGTTGCATTTACATGACTGCAGATGTAAAATTTGTGGGGCAGCAGCTCCAAGATACAGGCGAGTAAAGGAGAGTTCTCCTTTTGTTGATAGAAAGGGATTAGTGCTGCTGTAAAGAGGTTTATTTACAGTCTGCCTACCCTGGAGCAGCTCTTAGGCAGTATGGCTGCACAGGAACACAGGCCTGGGAAATGCATGGTGCTTCCCTACAAGATCTGATAATCTCCATGGAGGAACAGGCACAAGAAATTAGGGAAACCCCGAGAAACTGATCATGTCATCTCCTTTATGCGTATGGGTTTGCATGTGGGTTTAGCAGCTTACATCAGTTACAGTAAAATTATACTTGTGTGTCTGACATTTAATATGTCAAGGTTTATCATGTAAAGACATCCAAGGCAGGTTAATTCACTCACAAATTCTTATCAAAGTGATCAGTTTATCAAAATTACACTCCTGACATTGAATGGAATTAATTACTAATGCAAATAAAAGGATGTTACTAACACAAAACCCAAGACAACAGAAAGTTGTCATGTCAATAATGTATTTGTACTGTATTTTGCTAGGTTAAATAGATGTTAATTGAGGTGACTTCATTTATTGCTTTGAGAAGTAAAGGCTTACAGTCACATACTGTGTTTTAAAATACCTTACTAAACAATTGGACAAGCAAATAATTTACCAATTTTTGGCATGTCATTAGACGGTTACATGGAAAGCAGGACTGCTCTTAAGAAAGTCAGAATCCCTGGCTTGCTAGAGATAGGATTAATCAAAATGACTTAATATTTAAACATGGTAGTTGAGGCTAAGAGTAAATGGCAGACAGTTGATAATAACATTTGTACACAAATTGGCTTAGATCGTGCCATTGAAGATAAGTCAATCTGAACCTTGAAGCTGATTGACACTGAATGGATCTGCTCTTTGCAGAATAAATTTGTGCCATGGTGCCCTGTTCTTTTACACTAGGTACTGTGTGACTGGCATGTAGGAATTTTATACAGACAGAGCTGGTTTGATTTCCCTGTGGGGTTTGTTGCCTTGTCTTTCTTGAGTTGGGTGATGTGAAATAGACTTGTAGAAGAGAAAGGCAGATGAAATTTAATAAATTCTAGTAGGGACCTTGTGGTTTTATCTGTGAATAGGTGGGGAGGTGAACCATTCCTGTTTGGGAAAGGAGGATGGTGAGGACACAAAGAAGCATGAATTCCAGACTAAGTGGTGAGGCCTCCAATTCTTTTCTGGCCTTCCACTATCTGACGTCTGGGATTGGAAAACTCTTATTCAAACAATTTGACCCTCAGTCCTTCCTTCACCTACTTCTGTATTCTCTCAGGCTTCTGCGTAAGGTAAATTCCTAGCAGAAAAGATTACTTGGGTATAGTGCAATCATATGCTCAGCATTTGATAAAAACCCTCAAAAAATGAGATATGTGAAAATGGCTGATTTTAGGTGGAGTGAAACTCCTCTAAGCTGAATCTGAAAATCACAGCTAGTTGCAAGTGGCAGAAAACAGGCAGTGGTGCTCACTAGAGATAAGGACAACTGATAGATGGTGCAGCAGGAAAAAAAATCTATTAAAATAAGTGCATTGGAAAGAATAGAATAAACTGCTGTAATGTTTTCTGCATAGCAAACCTGCTATTGCAGCTTGAACTGTTCCCATTACAGCAGAACATTATTGGAAGGGCTTCAATAGCTTGCCCAACAGAGCAGCAGGCAGCAGTGCCACTGTAATTAAGCTTCTACCAGCATTTCTCTGCTAAATGCTTCTTCAGGGTCCTATAACGCTGCTTTCACATCTTTTTTGGTGCCCACAATATACTGTGGTGTGATTGATTTAACTTTTATGCAAAGATTATCATGTGAACCCAGCTCATCAGAGGAAGATAAGTGTGTTGGGGTCCTCAGGGCAGCGCTGATGCTGTGCAGACAGCCCTGCTATGGGACATAGGCAGCTGATCTGTGGTGAGAGCCTTGTCTCTGTGCCACTGTGCAGCACACATCGTGGTGGGCTGGCAGTCACAGGTACCTCGTTCCTGTTGCACCTTCCCTGCACTGAGGGGATCATGCCCATCCTTTTCTCAATGCATGGTGTTAGAAAATCTCTGTGTTAAGAGAATCCAATAGCCACTAGTTCGGCTCTGCCATCCCCAGTGCTCCATCAGGTAAGGGACTAGAGAAGATGGCTGGTTTATCACAGCGGGGAGATGAAAGAGACTCAGTAAGTTCCATTTTTGTCCACTCGGGGTACCTAGCAGTGCCTCAGGTGCTTTGTCCATGTCATTTTTTGAAAGTGAGAAAGCCTCAGGAAGACTCTAGCTTCTGAAGACACCAACAAAGACCTCTCCTTTCCCAGCATAGTTATTGAAGGCCAATAGAAGGTTTGGAGACAATATGTTTAATACTGCTGGCTGCAAGCAAACTGTGCTTGAGATGAGTGCCCTGTAGCAGTGTCTGTGCTGCTGTGCACTAGGAGTATTCCATAGTGATTCTCCTTTCCAGCTTGTGCAGCTCCAGCTCCTCTCATGTCAGAGACAGCCAGTGATCCTTTTGCAGGGCCGCAAGTCTAGGCACCTTTGTGAAGCATCAAAATAAAAAGCAGTGCATCAAACAGGTTGTGTAAGGCCTTCATTTTGCAAGTTATTTTTAATTCTCTACCCAAATGGAGTATAGTCAGACCCATATATGTATGCCAGCTCCTAAGCTTAAATTCTGTGTGCTGATGCTTCTGATGCTCATCCCTTGGCCATTAGCCCAAACAGCTGCTGTCATCAAAATGAAAGCTTGTTCAACTGTTTGGCTGCTTCTTATGGTTTCCAGAACTATCCTGAGGTGAGCTTTCTGTGGTCAAAAGAATATTGACTAGAGGTGAGTGTTCTTCACGATCCTTCTTCTCTGATGAGAAGGATTTGGACCAGAGGGTGTCTGAACCTGGTGGCTGAAAATATCAGAGATGGGCAGAGATTAAAGAAGCGAATCTCATAGCTATGCAAGCAAAAGCTGAGTTTTCATTATTGGTTGTGGTCTAAAATAGGATAATTTGGGCAGCTGCAACAAAAGTCTGGTGTAAGTAAGACGAATGACTTAAATAAGCACATTTCTGAGAGGCAGAATTAAAGGAATGAAAAGGCACTGAAACTTGAGTCCCCAGTCTAAATGTGAGCTTTATATAAGTCCCATAAAGCATAATCCCCATATGGAGCCGTGTGAGGCGTGTTGGTTGTACATTTAGCATCTCATAAAAACAAAATCTGTGCTGTGTTTCTCAACAGTGTTTCTTCATGTAATAAATACTCTGTGTGGCTACTGCACTTATTTAAAATGCCTAATGTAATTTTAGTTTCTTAGTGTACGTGGCTATCTTGCTCCAACTGTCCCTCACGTTCTCTGCGTACCCATCACTTGCTCACCATGACCTATGAAGTGCAGACACTACTTGTGCCTTGTGCTACGAGTTCTCTGTTAATTGCAGTGGGAATGATGCTATATATCGTGCAGAGCTAGGCATGTGTATGAGTATATATTTCAATTATAGATCTCTTGGGATCTCCTGCAAACATTTCTTGTGCCTGGAAGTTGCTGGAAAATAATGAAAAGTATTAAAGCTTTCGTCCTTAAAATGTGTAAGCATCAGAGAATGTTGCTTACTTAGAATATTTTTGGGTGTATTAACTGCCCCTTGCAGTGATGTGGGGAGGTGTGTATGTCTGGTTGCCAAGGCACGTGGAGGGGAAGTCAGGCCAGACAACCTATCAGAGCAGTGCTTTGAACACTTCATGTTCAAAAGCAAAGCTCCGAGCCTTCATGATCTGAGGTGAAAACTGAAGCCTGTGTCACAGCTCGGCTATATGCCCAGAGCCCTCCTTTTCCAAATATACTCCATGAGTGCGTATTGATGCCCTCAGCTCTGCCCAGGTTTCTTTGGTGAGCACTGTGTGTTCTGCCAGGTATCCTTCCCGTAGCAGCCATGTGTGCTCCCAGCTCCTTCAGAGGGATGCATGAGGCTGCAGATGGATTACCCACAGCTGTGCCTGCAGAATGCCATGCCTGCTTGCCAACTGCTTGCATCGACATCCAAACAAATCTGGATGTTGTGATGAAATGCAGGAAGACCAATTCTGCTTTAGATTGATATCTTATAGAAGGTGTTCACTGTTGCTTTACTGAACTGAAGAGGATCACTTCATCTTTCTAGCTAATTCTTTTTCATTGAAAAACAAGAATATGTCTGTGTTCTAACACTTGTTATGGCTCTTCAGTAAGGATTCAATGCTTTTTGCTTACTCCAAGTGATGCTCCAGCTCAGTAAGTTGTGCCAGGTCCGTGCCGATGCTGAGAGCCAGACCCGAGCCTGTACGTAAGGTAATGAGTGGTAATTGCCAAATCACTGTAATGAGAGCAATGTCGTGTCAGGAGATGCAGCACTGCTGCCCAGTGCTTCCAGCTGCCCCGTGCCTTGCCCTGTGCTCGCTTTGTAGGGCTGTTGCTCGATGCTGCCTTGGTACAGGCTGCTGTCCTGGTGGATCCCTGCTCTCCTTACCTCCTGCTTCTGCTCCCTTGGTGTTGCATACAGGATGGCTGCAGCACCAGCTGTGGGCATATTGTGTTTCTGACCCACTTGGGCCATACTACACACAAATGCTGCTCTGGGTTCTTACCTGGCTGCCGTGGCAGAGCTTATGTTGTACTTAATTTCTGCACTGCTAGGAGGGCAGAGCAAGCTTGTGTCTGCCTGCCTGCTGTGTTTGTGGTGGCAAAATACTCCAAATTTAGGAAGCTGTCAGCCACTCAAAACTCGGGTGGTTGGGGTGTCCTGCATGGAGTTGTTTCTGTGGATACGTCCCAGGTTGTCACTGGAAACTTCTGGTGTCTTTTTTCCTCGGTTTGTTTGTGTGGCTGCTTGGAAAGCTTTGCTGCATGTTTCTGATACACAAATCATGACTGATGTGTTCGTACACTTGTTCGCAGCAAAACCCAACTGTTTTGTAAGAATCACCGATTATAAAAGCGATTTGGAAATGCTTGAGAAAATCCTGGTAAGCAGTTGCAGGGAAGGGAAAAGGTTCCCCAGCGGCAGGGACAGACCCTGCCCAGCAGCAGGGACACGGGGCTCACCCCGTGGACGGCTGGGCAGGGCACGGCGTGCCCCGAGCGGGGTGCCAGGGAGGATGGTGCCTTCCGAAGGAGACATCTGGAGCTCACATCCACTCCCCCGAGCTATTTCCTCGCCCTCTGCGCCCTTCTGTACTCCGCCTCAGTGAGATCACTGCTTTCCCCTTCAGAACCCAGGCTTCGTAGCTTCTCTGGCTTGTGGGAAGGTCAGGGAATTCCGCGAAGTCAGCCGTAAAGCGCGAAGCCGATCGAATGAACCCTCTGGAATTAGTAGCCTTACCGATCGTGCGTAAAGCACTCCGTGAGAGGCCGGCACGAGAGCCCGACGCAGACGCGGCTGCCGCTCGGTGCAGCAGCGCTGGGGCCGGGCGCCACCGCGCGGCGCTGCGGGGCGCCGTTCGCGCTGTGCGGCTGCCGGGGCGCCCTGCCGGCCTCGGCGCTCGTCGTGCTGCGGGTGTCCGATGGACGCCGTCCGCTTCGTTCCGCCCGCTGGGGCTGCCTCGTGCAGAGCCCTGGCTTGAGAGTGCGGTACGGGTGAAATTCGTGATTGATCGTGGAGTTGGTGAAGGGGTTAACGAGAATGAGTAAAGTCGGGCTGGAAAGCAGATGGGAGAGCCCTTGCTGGGGCGAGGGGAGAAGAAAATGCTGCTCTCCCTGAAGCTGAGTGAGCTGTGCTGCAGTGGGTCTGATGGCTCCTGCACGACACGGGTACCGCTCGGTGATTTCTTCTGCTCTGGAGGGCATGACGAGGTACACAGAATCACGGAATCACAGAATGGCCAGGGTTGGAAGGGACCTCAAGGATCACGAATCTCCAACCCCCTGCCACGCGCAGGGCCACCAACCTCTCCATTTAATGCTAGACCAGGCTGCCCAGGGCTCCATCAGAGTTTAACACCCACAAGAGTTTATGTTTTAATCCCCACATTGATATATAAAAAAACAAGGAAGACAAAGTAGGTGTGAAAAATTGACAGTGACTCTTCTGTCCTAGCCCCATCTGAGATAGAATGGAAAACAGTATATTACTCCGGGCCAAATGGGGTGGTGAATCTGCATGTTTACTGCTGCCGTGAGCACCTCCCATGCATGGGACATTTGCACAGGAGTGTCAGGAGTGAAACCATTTAAAACAAATACATTTCTAGCCAGCACTGCTCCATGTGACTTGTTGGCCTTGTGAGCTGTGGCCAATGGTGCAGAGCACAGCTCAGCACAGCCCTCACTGCGGAAAGAAAGGAAGGGAGGCATCCATTCAGTGAAAAAAAGGATCAAGAACTCCAAAACATTCTTTTTCTCTTCCTTTTATAATGAATCTATTTTCACTTTTTGCTGTTTCATTTTTACTGCCTGCATCAGTAATGCTGGTCTGTAATGAGGTAGCACCTGACACAACTCTTTTTCTCTGAACAGCAGAAATTGCTGTCTCGCTGGGCAGCGTGGCCATGCACCTGGTGTTGGCATTCAGGCCACTTCTCATTGCTGCTTTGGTACATATCAAGGATTCCAGTTACAAGTCATTACTTCATAAAAATTTCTGGTGGGGTGGGAGTAAAAAACTTTATGAAATGGCATGAACTTCTCAGTGTGAATGTAATAAAATAATAATTTAAGGGACGTTTTTAGAGATAAGAGTTTAAAATGCATATTAATTAAATTAATAATGAAAATCTTTATGAAAATCTTTGCTATAAGTTGCAAGTAGCTGTTTAATCAAATTCCTTCTTTGGAAAAACGCATTTCATTATAACATAATTAGCACATCCATTTTGTTTTTAGTACAACTTGTGCTAAAGCATGTTTGATGTGGAGTTTCCTCGTGGCAATTAGCAGAGAAGGAATTGAACTTTTTTCCAAGTATTGTAATTTATAAGTGTCATATCTGGGGAAAATCGATGGGATTAGAATAATAATCTTGGCAATTTATTGGGGTAGTGATCACTGGCAGAGAGGGGAAGTGGTGAGGATGGTCACTGTAGCACACAGCACTCCTTCTCTGTGAAACTCACAAATGCAACAAAAATCCAAACATGAGAGTGGCTTTTATGTAGTCAGAGGAACAAAGAAAAAATACAGTACAGCAATATTAAAAGAGAATATCCAGTGCAAATGTCTTTATACAATGGAAATTGATACAGCATTCCTTAAAATAGCTTTATAAAACAAGCTTGAAAACAGCAATTACAGATAATACTATCTGGGTGATGCTTACCAAAGTACTTTATTTACTACACTAAATAGTTTAATAACTAACTTTACCTGTTGATTGCCAATACATTAATTACTGATGAAAACCCTACATGGTAAGTAGTATTAGTTAGAATTCTCTATAATATACTAACATGTGGAACCTCAATAACATACACTGTTGGCTGGATTAAGCGAAACAGTAGAAAATGGACACACATTTATAAATAAAATCAAGGCTGTCATCCTCAGATTCACTTTTTTTTATAGGGGATCTGATCCAAAGGTGATGTGATTGATGGGCTGGATTCTACTTAGCTTTCCTTTTGTTCGTATTTGAAAACGTTCGTGATTTGAATTGTTGATGACAGTTATGTGTTTGTGTCTAGCAGGTGTTGTAGTAGACAACTTCCTTTAGCTGTGCGGACTGATAAGAGACTGTATTATCATGCATTGCTGTCTCCTGCCACGAAAGTACTGTGGAGGAGGGAAAGGACGTGAACAAATGAAAAGGAAACTAATGAGGTTCCACTACATTGTTTTAGGAAGGAAAAGAAAGGAAAAAAAAAAAAAGATTTAGTATTATGTGGTTAGCTCCCAAATTTAAATAATCAAATGGTCTAAACTAATACATACAGCTGTAGCACAGATTCTGCAAAACTGAGTGTTGGTGTAGTAGGGCTCTGTTCCTGCTGAAGATAACAGGGATCTGCGTTGGCAGAAGCCAGAGACAGGCTGTTGTCCTGAGAGACCCACTTCTAACAAGATCCCTTTGGCTGGGTAACATCAGGCATGGGAAATTTCATTCTGTTCACGGTGTGTCTCTTCATCAGACATGAAGCTGAACACGTGCTTACCATGGACAGAACAGCTGCCGCTCCAAAACCTTACTTACATTTGTGTTCTCTTACGCAGACAAACGTGTAGGTGTGCAGTATCCTGGTTTGGAACTCTACAGTATTTTCCTAGGTGGAAAATATTTTTTCACCGTTTTACAGTACCTGCTTAGAAAAAAATTAAAACAGTTTCACAGTAATAAGGCCCGTCCTTTGTTTGTCCCTGAAATAATACATTTCCTTTCATAATGTTGAGTAAAAAACTTACTCAACCTTTTTAGAGATCCAGAGCGACCTATGCTGCTATCCAGAAAGATTTACAGTACTGGAGTCTTGACATTCCCCTGATGTCCACATTTCCTGCCCTGCAGGATATGTTCCATTGAGTGACACTGACGTCCTATTTACAGAAAGAAAAAACAATTTTGCTGCTAGCTAGAGGAAATTCTCGCACTCCAGAAAGGTGCCTGAAATCATCATCAGGCTGTTAAAAATGAGAGATGAAACCAGACTATGCCTCTAAAAATCCTGTCTATTTTTATCTGCAGTAACTCATGTATGTAGTCAAAGACTATAAAGCTAGAATAATTAATAGATCGGAAAGAAGGAAAAATCTTGCCTTTTTTGAAAGTGATGGAATTGTTTCTAATATTAAGTGATAAACCATATGTTCCTTCTTTCCTCTGCTGGGTAAGCATAAGTGTGGAGTATCAATAAAGATGTTACTGCCAGGCCAGGCAGGCTGGAAATGCAGGAGGTTATAAAAACATTCTTTCCCACTGCCACCAAACCTGTTTGTTCCAGCAGGTCATCCTGAGCGCATGCTGATAAAAGCAGCACAGGATGAGAGGAATCAAGGAGAAACCAGGGACAATCAAACTTCGTAAGGAGAAGGATCTATCGAGGCAGGGAGAGGAGTCATGTCCTAGGAGACTCTGGGTCCCCAAGTAGCAATTTTGGGGAAAGAACATAATGTTGGCAAGAAGAGCAGTGCTGGGGAAGCCAGTGCTTTATTTGTATGGTTTGTTTTATCCCTACTGCTATCAGGTTTTCTTGTTTGAAATCCTAGTACTGCCTGGGTGAAGAGCTGTGAATTCTTCTGTGGCCATTGGCAGGCTCTTGATACCTATCTGTAGTGGAAGAGAGAAAATTTTGTGGCTAATGTGAACTTAATACACAAAATCTTCATTTGGTTCTGATCCATACAGCTCAGCTAACATTTTAAACCTGGGTCCCCAGTCATTTAGGAAGTCATAATCAATATCTGAGTCTGAGGAGCCTGATTCCAAAGAACTGAGAGATTCTGCAATGGACTCGGCCCCTTCGTAGCCATAAATGTGAAGTGTGTCATATGGCAGCAGATCCCTGTCATTGTCAGCTTCATCCTTCTTAACCTCGATCATCATTTCCATTTCTCCAGCACCAGAAGTTGTATTTCCAGGAGGCTTTTGGACTTGTGCATATGCAGAAGGCACCACTTCTGGCTTTATTCCATTCTTGCGCACGGAGTTGAGCACAGACACATCATAGCTGGTGGTGTCCATTTCACCACCACCTTCTTCATCGTAAGTGACAAGCTGCTCGTGGATCTCTGCCACATTCCTCCTGAGACCGCTCAGATCCTTCTTGTGTCTCTTCCTTAGAAGAATTAGCATTGCAATCACTGCAAAGGAAATGTATGTGAGCAATTGTAAATAGAGAAATAACAAGGTAAAACAAATTGCATTTTAGACATGTTGCATAACAAACATGCATTTCAGGGCTTTTTCCATTTTTTTTTTTTAGATATTTATTTATTTTTAAAACTTAAAATACTGCTGGTTTGTAGGGTTTGTACATTCTCAAAGCAGCTCTCTGCGAGGATTTCACAACTGTCTTTGGAGCTGGCATCACAGGTGCCAATGCACAGTGTTGCAAGTGCACTGCAGGATTCTATTGATGGCTGCCTCGAGGTGGTACGTACATATTTAGTGCCAGGCATCAAATGCTGCTTGTGTGGTAGCTGCAAAGGAGGCTTCTTCTCAAGCAATACAAGAATTTTGCCCAGTCTATGATAGGTTCCAAATAAAACAAATAGGTACTGTCCTTCTTATTTACATATTTATGTGTATATGTTCACTGTACTGCTTAAAGGGTTTCCAGAGTAGTTCAGCCTTTGGAAACAGGAATACAGTTGTTATTGCCTCAGTACAATTTTCCTTTTTATAGCTGCACGTGAGCCTAGTAACACTAAATCAAGTGCATTATGTATATGTGCAGTGACCTCTCCAATGAGCCAGTCTTTCAATAGAACGAGCGTGCTTGTAGTTGGAACTACACTAACAGGCCAAATAGAGCAAGTGGAATGAATCAAATAGAGTTTTTCTGCTGCCATGACCATTTTATAGCCACAAAGCTTTTTTGGACCTCAATTAAAAAAAAAAAAGGAAATATAAATTCCCACACCTTGAAGAACAGTACCAAAGTCGATAACTTACCAATGATAGTGAAGATACAGATAAAAATTGCGACCAGTGCTTGTATACTAACTCCAACTTGTTTAGCTCTTTCCTCACAAAAAGTGAAGTCGCCTTTTTCATTGCACTTGCAGACACTGATAACAAGTGTGTTTGTGCTGCTGAGGTCGGGATCGCCGTTGTCTGAGATGATGACAGGCAGGTAGTGGATTTTGGCAAGTTCACGATTAAACTGTCCGTACTTGACAGTGATATTAGCTGTGTTATCTGGAAGAAGTAACAATAGCTAATTAAGTGATATTTGCTACCTGATTTTCCTTAAAGATTATAAGTCATTTGATACACCTTTGGCTTTGACAGAGCAAGCCTTTGGGGAGCCCAGTGAAGCTTGGGTGACAACATTTTTTTCAGTAGGTTAAGCCTTTCAAAATATCTGCTTAGCTCTTGTGGCCCAATTGTGGACCTTTGCTACAGCCTCCCCCCCCTTGAGCTGCTGTCTCACTGTGGCTGTCTGAGAAAATGCATTTCAGGGATACACTACCGTAGTTCTCAATCAAGGAGAAGTTGCTATCTTCTGTGGTTAGGGAGTATCTGAAGAAACCTCTAGGTGATATTTCATCCTTGTCAGTAGCTGAAATCCTGATGATTACCTATAAAGGTAAGATGGGAGAGGTCATAAATTCCAGTATACATTGTGTGATAAAAACGCTTGCAGTATATAAGTTAGTGCTGAGCTGTGTATCCAGTATAACCCTTCAGCAAAGGGCAGAGCAAAGATATCTTGAGATGTTTCTCTTCCAGTTCTTACAAGGCAAGTAATTTCCACATAGCTCTCCAAAATGAGTTGTTTTTCTCTTTCAGTCAGAGATAGGAAACGAAAGATGAAATCTTGTGTCATTAAAGCATGAAAAAGTCTTATGCTCAGATGTATGTTATTGAATGTTCATTTAGTTACCAAAATATTCTAGTCACCTAAATGTTTATTTATTTAGTTAAATATCTAGTTACCTAAATAAATACTCTGTCAAGTATTTAACTTATTTAAAAAATGAGGCTCATTCACTGAATGCCATTGAGACTGCCACTCTCAATGATACAATTTTTTGAAAATCTCAATCTGAGATACATTAGATGTACAAAGTATAAAAAACGTGTACGATTATGTCCCAAAGGTAATTTAAAAATTACGTTAAAAGTGAAATAATACCTTGCATGTTCTAACAGATGATTTCATCAGATTCCAGTCTGTGAAAAAATCTCTTAATTAATCTAACATTATATATATAGGCTATGCAAGTATTTACTTGCATCTGAGGTCAAACATCTAAGCCCACAAGTATTATTGCTAGTAGTGCATGCAGGTGCTCTCATCAATAGGTATTACAGTAATGTCACAATTAGTAATGTTTCTCTTACTAACTTTTGGTTTCTTGGAATTACTACCTTTTGCTATGCGAGGTTGCTTTACTTTGCAGTCTAGTTGGTAATGCCCAGAGTACATACTGTACATGCTTTGAAGCCTACATAATGTACCACTTAAAAGCCCATAGGGAGGGGAACTGTGCAGCCAGCCCATATGGACTTAAGGAAGACCCTTCCTCCTGCCTTACCTTCCCCGGTGCAGCATTTTCACACACTCTGGGCTCCTCAGGATAAACGAGTTCTGGAGCATTATCGTTTTCATCAATGACTATGACGTGAACTTGTGCGTGTGATTCTCTGTCAGAAAGACGGCCTGAAATGACAGCAATGGCAACGCACTGGCTGGAGTCTGGGTGCTGTAAAGCCCTTGCCATGGATTGCGCCCACCTCTGTGACTCTCACATGCCAAATGTGAGGAACTCCTAGCTCCATCACTCATTTAAGCTTTTCTTTTGACAGACTCAGATGTTTTTCTCAAAACTCTCATAGTGGGCTAAACCATGAAGAGCTATGAAGAAGAAAATGACAATTCATTATGGCTCCCAGATTCTTCATTTTCTGTGACTGTGGTGTCCCTTGTTCCCTGGCCCTAAGGCCACAGACACAGAGTGCCCAGCATTATTCAATATCCTTCACTTTGCAGAAGAGTCTGACCTCTTCCAATCTAACTGGGAACTGCCCCAGCCCACCCCTCTTCCTAGACCCAGTGGAGCCGTGCATAAATGTTTGGGGAGCTTGGTGGGCACGTTTTGTAGCTCTGTGTGAGTGGGAAAATAGGCTGGGATACTTCTGCTCCAAACACAGGTTCCTGCCTGTTCCCCAAGCTTCTTCCTCTCCCCGTGCCTCTGTCATTCCTTTAGACAAGCTGAAAGCATTTCTGTGATAGCAACGGGCCAAGTCTTAAAAGTGTTTGATCTATTTGTAGGTACTCATCTGATTTGAAGATTGCTGTGCAAACCCTGCAAGCATCCATTTCATCCTTAGCTTAGTGAAAAGAAGCTGTCAGGTTGTGGTTTCCTTCCTGATAAGGTGCAGTCCAGCTGTAAAATCACCCACTGATTTCTTTCAAGTAAGGAAATGATAGCACTTACCATCCTCCAGGATTTCCTGGGCTGCCACAGTGATGTTATACGAGGAGCTGAATTCTCTATCTAGGGGCTTAGGAAGCTGAATAATTCCAGTATCAGACACTCTTACATAGTCTCCATTAGGACTAGCTTTTCGTCGAACAAATCTGTTTTATTTAAAAAGAGACGCATCAATACAAGAGTCACAATATTATGCTTCATTTCTTCATAGGAAAAGGCCAGAGAGTAGTTGTATAAAAAATTACATTGATATCATGACCAGGGAGCCTCAGAACATTTCTCCCTAAACTTATGCAAGCTGTAAGAGCACAACATATCCATCTGCGAGGTTCCCAGATTATTGGCTTTCACTGCTTAAGAAGTCTATTTTCTTTTCCTTACAAAGCACATACTCAAGAAAGTTGTTACAATAAAAAATTTAACAGCAGATAATTATAACCATGTAAAGATCTCCAGGATTGTGTATTTTCCCATAAATGTACAGATGTTTTATTAGTGAGTTTATGTATATAAGTAACGTGTTCATGTTTGTTGGTTGTTGTGTATATCCATAGCTGCAGTGGCTGAAAAATCAGATTGGATTTTTCTTTTGCTTGCAAATGTCTGAAAAATAAGGTCAGTGTCTCAATACTTCGTCAAATTCTTGGAATCATTAGCAAATTCTCTACATAAAAATAGAACCACTAAAGCTGGTGTTGTGTTACCTGATCTTCCGTTTAGCTGCGTCGGGGTCATATGCCCAAACAGAGCCAAGTGTTTTTATTTCAGGATCGTTCTCCCGCACTTTGAATTCATATGGTAGTTTGGTGAAGACAGGAGGCTCATCTATATCGGTAACTTCAATGGTAATTGTTGAAATGCTCTTGGAGCCACCAGGTTTGTAGTAGGCAGGGTTAACGTTGTGATCTGTTGCTTCAATGTCAAACCTGTACTCTGCTACTTTCTCGAAGTCCAGGGGCTAGAAGAAAGACAAACATAGATATTCTTCTGTGGTGATGGCTGGGTAAAATTCGCATTAGCTAACTGCAAATTAAAGCTCTGTGCTGTAATTTTTGTTGGAAAATACTAGCAAATTGCACTAGACTCTGAGGGAAGCTGAACTTCTCTTTCATAAATGGAGTGGCTAGACCTCAAGTTTTGAACAGATTCATGCTATCTGCTATCATGTGTTTCAAAGCTTGGATCCCTGTTCCCTATCACCCAAGGTTATAAACGTGCTGTGAAACATGCTGTAGTTATCATGTAATCATGGTGACTGTATTTTTGTTTGAGTGGACATTGTACATGGAAATGCCAGTGCTTATTTCTCAGTTGAAATTGCACCTCACCTGACTATATATCTAAAACTCCGTTGTACATGCGTGCCTGAAGCGTGTTGCCAGATACTGAGGCAAACTTTGCCCACTGCCTGGTGAAGGCTGGGCTGTCTCTGCCTCAGGCAGTGTGTGTGTGAGATCTCTGCTGCTGCTGCTGCTCTTTGGCACAGGCTGATAGCATCACATGCCTCAGGCCCTGAGGTAAGGAAAGGCTTGTGTTTGGTGATGGAAAGCTGCTGGCACACAGGGTGGCCTTTGCTGAAGGCTTTACAAGTCTCAGGATATTTGTTGCTTTTTTCTATATAGAAATTTCCCTTCTTAATAGTATTTCTAGTACTGATAGCTACACGTAGATGCTTGGAAGTTAAAAAAAACCCCATACATTTGTGTCAATCTGAGTATTACTCACAGTAATTTATAGTCCTTTGTACTTTTTTTTCCACCATAAATCAATGAAATCAATGAACTTTTGGCTTGGAAGTGCTCTGCATAGTGCAGGAATGTTCCTTGGTAAAAATTAAGTAGGTTTGAGAATTAAAAAACAAAGAGCAAACTGTAATAGAGGCTTGGGAGAGGCTGGGTCCTCTTAAGTTAGAGTTACCAGGAAGTACTGGGGTCACCTCAACACTCAGAGGTGAGACAGGGAAGGAGGCTGTGGCTCAAGAGGGAGCAATGCTAGATGGCAAAGTGCATTTCTAGAAGAGAGGTCAGGTGTTTGTGTTCACATTCTTGCTTTGGTTTCTCTTTGGCTGCAGAAGGGAAAGATTCTTTGACTCGGTCAACTCAACTCTTGTATTCACAGACTATTTGAAGCATCCGAACATCTAGAATTTGGGGGGAGCCTGAAGCATGTAGCCTGCTCGTCTGGCATAATCCCCACTGCATTCTGCAGCAATCGCAGGTTTTCCCAGTTTTGGCAGGTGAAATGGGCTGGTAAATCACCTGCTCTCCTCGCAGGGCTTACAGAATGAGGTTTTCAGGTTGAATACCTTTTGTGCTGTGACTTTCATGCATTTCCATTTTTTCCTGCTGCCAGTCCCACACTGAATCAAACACTTGTTAAACATGGCAAGACAAAATTGTATCTTTCTTTGTTACTGGGAAAAGTACCTTCTTTGGTCTAATGATCCCTTCATTGGTGAACGGATTTGCTACAATTTCAAAGGTGTCCCTGTAATCTCCTCTGACAAAACTGTATTTTGTATGTCTGTGTTGTGGTTCATCAATATCTTCAACTTCGACTCGGCCAACTTCTCCTCCTACTGAAACGTTTTCAGGAACTTTAAAATGAAATGATGCTGTTTAAAAAAAAAATCAACAAACAGGTCATAATGACGGTGCACATGGAAGTTAGAACTTACATACAATTTTTTCTTAGTTTATAAACAGACATACATAAAATAATTGAGAATTCAGTGTTATTAATCTCTACAGACAGCACTTCAATGTTTTTTTTTAATTACTTCTTGAAATTGTCAGGTTTCTTCATAAAGTTACCAAAGTTAATACTGATTTTTACTTTCTGCTCTAGATACGCTCCAACCAGGAAATGAAGGTAGTGCTGAAATGCAGACAGCCGTCTGAATATGTAAGATACTTTTGTTCACTTTAAACGACAATTGAATCCTAATGCCTAATGTAAATTTCTTCTTTTCATGTCAATTGTCGATTTCCAAATGATACTTCACTTACGGTGTTTGAAGACTGGGAAGTTGTCATTGATGTCTGTTAACCTGATAATGACTGTAGCTGTGCTTGACTCCCCAGTAAGCCCGAGAGCATCTTTTGCTTTAACAATAATTTCATATGTTGATTGATTCTCTCTGTCCAAATCAGCTCTGGCTGTGGAAATGACACCTTAAAAAAATAATATTGAATATGATTAGATTTTGTAACGTTTCCACATCTCTTAATTTTGAAAGCAAGTTTTTACCTTATGCCACACATTCAGCTTCAAGCAGCAGTTTTACACTTATATTTTTCTAAGGCAAAGACTATTAGAAATCTTTCTATATAATAAAATATTTGGGAGATTTTGTACAGTACATTTCTTTAAACTTATCTTTGCTGCTCAGAAACCAGCTGATAATGTCTAAGCTTGGTCACTACAGCATCTGGAGTGTATGTCTGATCACCTCCTTATCTGCTTTAGTTGCTCCAGAGAACCAGCTTACAAGAGATGATGAGTTTAATTTTATATCTGGACAAACTTTAAACAAAAAAAAAGTTTAGGTAAGCAAAGGTTTGAGTTATTGACTAGAAATCAGAAACAAACTTTCAAAATTAGCCTAATAAAATGCATTGTATGTACTGACTTGCTCCCGATGTATGCTAATTTGAGAAATGGATAACCCGTCCTGCCTGTGCCAAGTCTGGAAAGCTGTAGGTAATTTTCTTGGTTTGTAATCACCATCTACTCTTTGCTATTTAAGAATTTTTGTCAGCTGTTCTTTAGGAATGCTGTTTCTTAATGTATTCCTCTTTTTCTGTTTGGTCAAAGGAATGATATCCATGCTAAACTGAAAACATAGATGTAAATTGGCTCCTACTTGGTCTTTTAATCAGTAGGAACAGCCTGACCTGATCTTGTCATTTTCCTCGTGATACCTAAAATCCTGACTTTATTGGTTCATTTTCAGATGTAGACAGTGACACTGTGTTAATGTGAATGAAAAATCTTTCCAAATTAGAGTCGAAAGTAAATTTTTGGCTTAATATCTCCCTTGTCCTGAAAGAAAATGGTTTAAAATTGGATTTTCTTGTAAGCATAAGGTCAACATTTGACACTTGCATATCTGACCTACCAGAGTCATCAACTGTGAAATATTCAGTTCCTTTAATGATTTGGTAGGTAACCGTGGCATGACCTGCAACTGTTGGGTCATCAGCATCTTCAGCCGTCACTTTGGTGACTGAGGTTCCTAGAAAAGGATTATCGAACAGCACATTTAGTATAAATCTTGCTTTTCAGCCAAGGAAAGGATGAGTTATGGAAGAACCTTACCTAATCGTGACATTTCTGGGACAGATCCATTGAATACCTTTTGTACAAAAATGGGAGCATTGTCATTAATATCAGAAACCTTGATAATAAATTTAGATGGTGGTTCCAGTGATCGGTTGTTTCTTCTGTCAATAATGTGTGCTGTCAGCTCATACTCTGCCTTCTTTTCTCTGTCCAGCCTCTCAAAAGCATATATGTCGCCGTCGTACCCTTGCACTTTAAAGATGGTGTTGGCAGATTCACCTTCAATGATATACATAGCATTCTTGTTCCCTACGCTTGATGTGAGCTAGAAAGTATAATTCAAAGAGAAAAAAGTGAGCTGTGGTTTCTGAATGCAAAACAGTTTCTACCAGAAGATACACACAAAAATGACCTCTTATTTGGACTCAGTTTGAAACCGTTGGGAATCTTGATGGCAGCTGGCATATTACTGGACAAACCAGCAGTGCAGCAAGAGCCATCCAGAGTGATAGGATGAAACTTGCATCCAGACTGAAACCTGCTTGCTTATATATCAGGGAGGTTTTATTTTAAGGTTATGAGTCACATTTCCTGAAGATATAAATTGTTTGTGCAGTTACAGATAAAAATCGTCAGCATCATTGTGTCAGAAATATAGATACCACTACTTTGTTCAAGCTACACTTGTTTGCAAATAATCTTTGGAATTTAGCTGAATTCCAAGTGGAATTTTGCTTGGATTTCACAGAATTACAGAAACAAATCTTTATTTGCAGCTACTGACAAACATTGTTTAGCATTTTTCATCATTGTTTGCCACTTAGCAGAATTCCTGCTGTAGCTGTCAGCTTTCTTGTATTTAGTCACATGCCATTTCTTCATAGTCAGTCTTTAGACTCATGGTTATGACAATGAGATTAAGTTTTCACCCCACAGTTTCAAATTTAAGATTGTATTCTATGAAAAAAGGGTGGGGTAAAAGGAATAAACATGAATCTGTTTTATAGGTAATTTTATCCAATCCCAAATGGTTTTGTACATTATTATTTTTTTTAATCTGGACATAATTTGATGATTCTTACCTATCTGCACTCCTCTAAGAACACTGCTAGAAAGTTTAAACCACAATTTTCTGTGCACTATATCAGCATTCTTGTTTCAGCAAGCTATTTATCAATAATTGTTGGGTTTGACCAAGATTTTCTAGTCTTTTGTTACTGACCTTATCATAAATTGCAGCTGTTTGGTATTCAGGATTTGATTTATCCTGTAGTTGTCATTTACTGTTGAACATTCTTTCATTTATGTTTTCTATTTTGAAATGTGCTATTAAAATTCTCTTTCCTCGTTCCACACACTTAATCATGCTTCTAACTGCTGGTGCTGCTGAACAACAGCTTGTGACTCCGGAGATGTAACAGGAGAAAGAATCTCACCCTTGTCTCAAAGATAGTCCAGCCTGTGCCTCCTTTCTTAATTTTTACTTACTTATTTGGTGTGAAAGGTACAGCTTCCAAGATTGCCTAAAATCTAAGGATGAACTGCAAAAGGAAGCCTCCAAGGTCATGAAAGATAAAATCCAGACTTATCAGCATATTCCTGCAGCTGTCACTCTGTTTGGCCATGCTGATGCTGTGGCCTTTTAAAAGCATTTATCGAGTGTTCAATCCTGTAAATGCAATGCAGTGAACACAGACATCGCAGAAGTAATCAGACGCATTCCACTTTTGAAAGACAACAGAGCACAGTACAGAGTGAATTACTCTTATTTAGGACAGCACCAGGAATAAAAGCGTTCTCCTCAATCCGCTGCTGAATTGGTCTGAAATGAAACAGAGATATCCTGCGCTGGCTGAGTACCCGGTGGCCTCTTTTCTCTCTCTTGTGCTTTCTGCCAGTGAGCAGCACTGATCCAGAAAGGTCTGTTTCACTTTACCATAACAGCCTTGACAGATGCTGATTGTTGTACATGGAAAGAAAATGTAGAACTGCATTTATCTGAGAAGTGTCAAAGTAGTTCAGTTTGAAAGACTAGACTGGGAGAACTTTGTCTGGGTGATGTGCAGTTAATCACAGGATTTTATGAGCACTGCCCTGAAGAAAATGAGTTTGCAGTCAGGTCAATGCTTGTTATTACTTTCAAAAATTGTTTTCCTTCACTTTGTGAAACAAATTTTTTGATTGTGAAGCAGTACTCCTAAACAGCACTTTACTTTTGTGTCCGTGCTGAGGGATGTAAGCTGTAAGTTCTTTAATACGTATCTTTTTATTAGCTGATCTCCCAGGTTTTTGAAAGAGCTACCAGAAAAACACTGACATACATCAGCTGCCAGACCTTCTTCCTAACTCTGCACCTGCATGCAATGCACTTGTTTCTTTGCTGCAGATGCTCCATGGTTGCCATTCTCTAAAATTTATCTATATTCTTCAAAAGAATTAGAATTCCTTTGGTGCTGTTCTTGATTCACTCTGCACCCATTTTAGGATTGTGATGTTAGTACATCAGTCCCATTTCTATTTCCCGTTTTTTCTCCATTAATTCTGTTACGCTGCAAACAAGTAATACTTCTCAGGACACTCATTTCCTGTCTGGATTTGCAATCATTCACTGCTAAGAGACTGCTGTTTACCTTGCCAACGTGATGTGGTAATGGTGAATCAATCTCTTCTCTGATATGCATTCGGTTCCATATCCAGTCTCTCTTAAGTCGTTTATGACTGGTATTGTTTGAAGAAAAGTTTTGTTTTGTTTTCTGATTTTCTTTATAAGAGAACGCTGGAGCCAAGAACAGTGAGAAAAGCAGAATAAGCTTCTTCATCTTCTTCTGAGCCTAGGGAGTAATGCAAAGCACGAGAACCATGTAAATAACAACAGAATCAGATCCATCAGAGAAAGCATGCATGGAAGTGCAAACTGAATTTCCTTCTAGAGGAAAGTTTGATTACTTTCTGTATTTCTTTCAATCTGCCTTAGAATCAGAAATTGAAATATCAGGCACAAAACCTTTCACAACACAAAACAGCTTCAACCAGATGATTCGGCAGCTGTAAAAAGCACTTAAAAAATTGAATCAGTAAAAAATGCAAGTTTTTAAAGCTATCATAAAACTCAGCATCCTCTTGAGCTACCATAGTTCATATGAAGAGAACATTCAGTACAAAGATGACCCTTTGTGCATTTCAGAAAATTTAGTTTGGCTACTGCTCATAGCTCGTGGGGGAGAGCTGCCCTGAGAAGCAACACCAGGGCTGATCCAGATCAAAGTTTATGTTAACTCAACTTGAAATGAAACGTTAGAGTTTGACAAACCGAAATGCAATGTTTTGACATGACCTGACACGAAATATGCTGTAGTCAATATGTTCATATAGAAACTATTGATTTAAAATAAAACTTTTTTTTGTTGACGGAAAAAATGATTCATATGAAAATTTCAATCTATTCCAAGTTCAATGTAGCAAATTATCTTTCTCAGAGAGCTTGTTTATTGCATCAATTCCTTGTGTCTTAAAATGCGTAGAGGCACAAATAAAGCTCATTTATCCCTTATTCTTAGATTTTAGCACATACAAAAGAGTAATTCATAAAATTACTTTCAGGCAAAACCCTTTTTTTTACGTCATAAGTTAATATTAGCAAACTTTAGGCCTGGTTATCAGATTGAGTTCATTTCTTGTAGAAAAGCTGATTCATTTTTCCACTAAATTTTCCCTTTGCAAAATAAAGAACTGACATGGAACTTAAATGCTTCAATAATCAGACATTAACTTACACATAAATGACTTCCCATTAGCTTTTAGGAGCTGTCAGTACATACATCAAAAGTAAAAGTTAATTGTGATAAAGAAGTTGAAATCATGCATGTTGTTAGATATTGGATTAAATTAATATCTTTGGCATGATTTGTTGAGATTGTCAAAATTACACATTGGTAATTAGGTAATCAGTGTTACCCTGTGGTGCAGCATCATTATCAGTAAAAAGATTTTATTTACCATGAAATTTTGCTCTCTTTACAGTTGTGCATGACCTGCGGAATATTCCTTCTTTTATGAATGTGTGGGAAATGACTAAATAGGCTGCCTTTGAAGCCTCTATTTAATAGCTGAGCTGTGGCTTGTGCAGTTTTAGGGATTTATATAAAAGTTTTTGAATCTTTCTCTTCTATGTGTTTACTTTGCCCTTATTTTATTTTTAGAAAAAAATGAGTAAGATTTAGTTGTTTTCCTTTGCTTTATTTATATATCTCAAATATTCTACAACTGGAACTGTCAGGCACTGAATTTGATGCTGCCGTGCTCTGTCTTTTGTTCATAAAGTTACAAAATGTGGTAACCAAAGGAAAACCATTTGGCTAACGTCAGCTGGTACAGTCTGTACTTTAGGAAAAACAGATGGTAGTGTTTCATCTGCCATTTCCTCTTATTGCTGTGGGCCTGTGGGATCTCATGGGTTATTGCTGTGATGAGGTTAGCTCGCGAAACTGAGGACAACACTGCCCACTTGAGCTGCCATTCGTTTCAGTGCAACTGATACATTTACAGACCCGCAGAACACATTTTTAGCTTATATGTCAAATCTCAATTAAAGCATACTGATCTTGAAATGAATCTTCTTTGTAAAGAGCTCTGCTGTACCTTCCTGGTAACTCCTTCCTAGCAATGGCCCTGTTTTCAGTAATGTGAAGTTCGGGGCCTGCTGTGCCCCAAGCCCGACTCGTCAGGATGCTGCCAGCCTGCACTGAGGTTGTCACTGCTAACAGCTTCACAGGCAGGGGCACTGTGTGTTGGCTTTAATCTGTATTGAGGGTACTGGGATGGGTGTAAGAGCTCAGGGGCAGTGGTGTTAGCGTGGCTGTTCATGAGGATCCGTTCTGCAAGCTCTCCCTTGAAGTAAGTGGCCACTGTCTACGTGTTTCGCAGTTCAGACCTTGTTTGAAAGCTTGACCATCAATACAGAAAGCACTTATGAGAAGACTAAGATGTCCATTGGGCATATTTTTAATAATACCTCCTTGCACTAGACTGAGTCTTTGAAATGAATGCATATTTCGGCTGAAGCCTGAGCCAACCCTCCCACTCGGTGGACCTGTCTTCGTGTTAACAGATTTTGAGCTGGTTTCCCTTCCTTTAATCCCTCGTTAGTGCATTGCCGTCAGTACTTTCTAGCCTCCATGGTGAGGTAAATGTTCCTTTATGAGCAGCTTGGTGGAGCTTGGGGCTGCCCTCCGTATGTCAGGCTGAGATAAAGGAACCTCATGCACAGCATGGCTTCAGCTTCATCTGTGGTACCTCTCAGAATTTCTTGTTTTAGTAGGAGTAACACTGCACACTGAGCACTGTGCCCTGTCCTGAGGGCTATTCAGTACACAGGTCTTGATAGGGCAGTCTGTCCCTCTGTGATACTGTGCGAGTTCTCCATTCTGCAGCTCTTGGATCTGTGGCTTAGTTCTTCACAGTATTTCAGAATGCCCTTCTTTGGCAGCATGTACAGACACTTCGGTAGCAGGGCCCTGCTGCACCCTCTTAACAATAATTCAAACTTTTTTTTTTTTTTAATTTAAGCCAGGACTGTACGTGTTCCTTAAAGTTAGCAGGGGAATGGCTTATTGAAATAGTTAAGCTTCTCATTATGCTCTTAAATTTTCTTACAGCGAATGATATTTTTTTCCACCAACGTTATTCATTTTTTGTATTGAGTTATTTCAGCAAATAACTCTTAGTCTGCAGGGTACTATAGACATTTAACTAAGAAATTTTGCTATTCAAACTGATTTATAAGACACCTGATACATATAGTGTAGTTTCTTCTTGCAGATTGGGAATAATTATTAAAAAAAAATCAAGTCAAGATGCAGACAATACTGTAGTGATTAAAAGTTTGCATTTTGCAAGTTGTTTTAGTAAGTAATCAAACAAGTGTGATGAGCAGCAAAAATAAATAGTGTTCATTCAATGAAAATACGTTTGATGGAATATTCTAATGAACATTTGTTGTTTTTCTGTCTTTCTTTCTTTCTTTCTTTCTTTCTTTCTTTCTTTCTTTCTTTCTTTCTTTCTTTCTTTCTTTCTTTCTTTCTCTTTTTTTCTGATATTTCCCTCTTACTTGGCTTAATTCTTGTTCTGAAATTACCCATTCAAGCTTACGTTAGGTTAGGTTAATTAGTTTCAAATCTTGTTCTATGCTTGCATGTTAAATAGAAGTTAGACCAAGCTTCTACATGAAGACTTTGATAAATATGCAGGTATCTATAGCTAAATAGATGTGTTGATCAGATTAAGGTCTTGTACTAATCTTAGAGAGTTTTTGTTTTGTGGCATTTGATTCCAGGCAGGACGGAAGAAGTGATATGGAATATCCTAAGAGGAATTTGCTTAGAAATCACTATTATACACCAGAGAAGAAGTGGGCACTTCTTGATCCCCTGTAATACCTCTTTAAATGTTTTTGTTTATATTGTTCAGATAATTTGCATACCTGATTGTTAGAAAAAGCTGGAAACTAAATGATTATTGACTGTTGAGTTGGAAACTTGATGATTTTCGTTTACAGTATCTTGGTTGGAAACTGAACAACGTAAATTAAAATGAAAAATCCCTTACAAAATTGAGAGTTTCATCAGGGCAGAAAAAAATAACAAAATGACTGATAAGAGAATAATACAAGATAGGTTGTATTCTGTTCCACGGTACTGGAAATGTTGCTGCTTCTGGTTGTCAGTCAAATCCCAGCTGTCCCACCTGCAGCAGTCTAAGTGCAGGGAGCACTAAATATCTGCAGTTCTGCATTCACACAGTTGTGATTAATGCCAAGCTTGAAGGAGAGCATTCGGCTCAGCTGCAGTTTTTGCCCCGGCCCCGCATCCCCTGTTCAGGTGAGTGTTGAGGGGATTTTAGGTGTTGTTCCTCTGGGTCTGGCCCCAGAGGGGGTCTGTATTGTCACAAGTGTTGTCATAAGCCTTTCCCCATCCCCTCCACTGTCTCCTCCCTAGGTAGCTCTGTGCAAAAATTCTGTTGAATTTGCCAACTCTTCAAACTTAGGTGTTGTTCATATGCAAAAATTTTACTTTGATTCGAGATCTGGGCACTTCCTATTCTTAATGAAGCCACATTAGATTTAATGAGGGCAGATTGACTCAGTGTCAGCTAACAAAACAACTCTGCCTTACAGAATCTAGTTTTACTGTACTTTCTCATTTATACAATGCATAAGACCAAAGGTAAATGTGTGAATGCAGTTGGCAGTGAGAAATAGAAAGGTAACCACCAAATGCGAGGAGGATAAATTATCTTTTTCTTTGCAATGCCTGTAGCTTAATGCATGCTTAGCTTGCTTTGCAGAAGGAGCATATTTGGTAAGCAGACAAAACAAGATTAGAAGAAAGTAGCCCTAGCAGTACTTACTGCTACATTTCAGGGACTGCAAATGGCTGTGCTAACATGAATGGATAAAGCCTTCTCAGATCTCTGTGAAAAGTACTGCTGCTAGATGAAAAGCTGTATCTCTTTCAGAGGGTACCTTTGAAGCACAGAGGACTTAAATTTCTTTGCCATCTCCTGTCGATGGACTGAGGTCAGCACTAACAGCAGTCTCAGATTTTTTTCTCCCAATTTTTTTGATCTCCTAATTAGACAACATTGCTCTAACCTGCTCTGACAAACCCGGAGAGACAAGGCAGCAAAGTAATCACACAGATAGAATTGTTACCTGCGCTGCATGTTCTCAGTGGCTTCTAAATTGCAAGAACGCAGTCCTCCTTTGCTCCGGTGAGTTTACAGTGTGAGAATAGTTAAGGGCACATAGTGAGTTCAGTGAGAATGGGAACCACATCTTCGACCTTCAGTGACACGTTGGAAAATTGTGCAACATTCATCTTGGAGCAAGCATTTCTTGTTGCTCTTTCTTTGAGTAAATTATTCCTCTGCATTTCTCTTATTTCTGATTGAAGCTGTCTTGTCACATCCTCTCAACAATGTACAATAATTCATTCTAAAATGGGTCTTTCCTGAGAACATTGTGCTGCTTTCTGGTTTCCAGCTTACTGAGCTGATTTAAATGTGCCCGGTGCCTGGCTGCTTAGTGTTATGGTGTTGATTGTCCTTATGTCGGCTTTATACACCTGAGAAGTGGCTTCCACTGATGACTAAACAGCCAGGAGCACAAATGCCTACCTGAAAACTGATTATGAAATGACTTTTTATGTGCATGATAGTACCTTCAAGTAAATAGCCACTTTGATGACTAAACAATCTGGAGTGCAAATGCCTGCCTGAAAGCTGATTATTAAATGGCATTTTATACTTGTGATAGTAGCTTTGAATGAACAGCCGCTTCAGCAGTATTTTATCCAAATGTGCAACTGCAAAAAAACCCCACGTCACTCTGTGTTGTGTGAGCACTGCTGTGTGCACAGGGTGCAGCTCATTTCTTAGTGCTGGAGCTCTGCAGTGGAGCTGAGGAGATGATTCTGTGTCTGATTTTGGCCCCCAGTTTATCTCCTCATGTTTCTTCTGAAGAAAAAAGACTTTTGATCCTGTGTGTTTTTTTTTTTATTTCAGCTCTAAGTTTCTGGTAAGTCTGGGGAAAATATGTCAATGATTTTTTCCCTGTCTCTTCAGCCTACAAAACAATTCTGTGTTAGATGGTAGAAAATGCAGCTTCATCTGATGGTTGGATGGAGTCCTCAGCCAGGACAGACACCTCTTTCAGAAATGAAAAAAATTGTTTATTTGTTGTTTATTATTGTTTAAAGGGACTATAAACACCATGAATATGGTGTGTATGTTGAAGATTTGTTTCTTTTGATTAGATGGCCCAATACAATGCTCCTGAATGGACAGCAGCCAGCAAAGGTCACCAGACTGATGGCAGGCAGCAAGACAGGGCTCCTGGTCTTTCAGTTGTTTCTGGCACAGAACTAGATAAAAATGGGGGAGGCAAAGACTAGTATTGGCCTTGAAAAAAATACATATATATTTTTTAAGAAACAAAGCTACCTCCACACCGATGAGTGAATAGCCATGCACTAAGGATGGTGAAAAGCAATAGCAAAACTGATGCCCTCCCAGAGCTTCCCAATTGCTTTGCTAGCATTTCAGCAAGTGACCTGCTGACTTGGGGTTTAAGAGCTGCAGGAAGTACTGAGGAAGGCTCTGAACTGAAACTATCAAATGCATGGTTGAAGACGGCATTTCCTGCACAGTTTAGAGAAATGTGTGCAGAAGAAAGTTATAAGAGGTCACAGTGATCTCCTTTGTTGAGTGTATAGATTTGCATTTTATTTGCTACTGGTCACCTCATCACAAACCTGAAAGGGAAACAAGATGTGTCAGCTGCATATCTGATCTTGCATCTGTAAATTCTTCCAACCTCACTGGAGTCTCTTTTACATCAGTGAGTGCCTGATAATGTTAGCTAGGTAGATTAACAAAACCAAGACTGTCAGCATGAGTTGGAGAAGAATAGCCTGTAGGAGGCTCTGCTTGTGTTCTGTGAACAACAGTGCAGTCTTATGGATGCAGTCACCCATTACAGCAGGCAGGAAACTGTGTTTCATGCTTGTCTGTCTTGACTGGGCTTTTCTTTAGGCACAGAAGAGTCTTTTGGAAGAGTTCATGTCTGTCTCTGCCAGCCAGTCACTGCCCAGCAGCTGTACTGAAGGGGTAGCGACCTGCTGCTGAGTAGGGTCACAACTCATTTGGTTTTGCAAGTAGCTCTGGACTGTAACAAGGGAGGAATTATGCCACTGTGGACAAACGAATGATAGCAGACACTGAGGTTAAGTGCTTTTTGTCTTCAGTATCAACAAAGAACAGCAAATCTTAAGGGAATCTTTACAATAAGTTATCTCCTTGAGGTACTTGGGCCATAATTCATGCTGTTTCTAAAGTCCAGAGAAGGTTGATTTTTTTTTTTCCCTTTTAACTTGAAATCCCAAAGCTGTAGGATGAGAGTAGAATGGGAGCTTCAAAAATTGCTTTCACTGCTTTGAATCTGACCCTTATATACAGGCATAACCTCCAGGACAAAAAGAAATGATTTTGTTGGAGGTATTACTTTAACTCAAATAGTGTTCCTTACAGAACTACCTGTTACAGAGATCCTGGTAACTATCAGTAGAGTTGTAACATATACAGCCTGTTAGCAAGACAGAATCACAATCACAGAAATCCTTCACAAATAGAGATTTTTTTGAGAGAGCTCAGAGTCAAGCCTATGGGATGCTCAGGCACCGAGGCCCACAAAAGCAGGAGGGCATTTAACTTCTGTTCATTTTTCTCAGTTTCTAGCATGTTTTTGAAAAACATACAAAAACACGTTTGCAGTTTGGAGAGTGCTGTCTACATTCTTGTATTACTCCCACCTGACAAAGAATAGATTAGTTGTAAAACTATTGACTGTGTGTTGCTAGTGTAGGTTTGGACTTGATTTCCTATTCACAGATAGACACTTGTTTGGCTTAGATCTTGATTTATCTATCTACATTCTATCTGTTCACTGTGAATCAGCTCTGATTTTGACTTCTATAAAACCTCAAACAGTACGCTTTTCTGGAACAGTTTGGAAGATATCATAGAATGAAAGAATCATTTGAATTGGAAGAGACCCTTAAAGGCCATCTGGTCCAACTCCCCTGCAGTGAACAGGGACACCCACAGTCAGAGCCCAGTCCAGTCTGACCTTGAATGTCTTCAGTTACCTGTGCCAGTGCTTTACTAGTCTTATCATAAAAAACGTCATTCTTATATCTGATCTAAATCTCTCCTGTTTTATATAAAATGATTTCCCCCTGTCTTATCACAACAGACCTTGCACAAAAGTCTGTCCCCCAGGCCTGGTTGTTCTGCGTTCTTTAGGGAATGACAGCCTTTGTGGAGCCTTTGTCTTTTTAGATACCTCCAGGGATCTGAAACGTTTCTGCTTGTGGCAGTGAATGCTGTACATGATCTAATAAAGCATATGACTGTATTTCTGTATACCTGTGCAGTATATATGAAATTTTGCAAGTTTCACATTGGCCAGGGGTAGGTTATTTTTTTAAAAATGTGGTATGTCAAAAGTCTTAAATAGTAAAGTTATCAAACCAGGAAGGATTACTTCTGTGATGCATGTGCACCTGCTATGATTTCTGTTCCAATCTTGAAGTAAAACATTTTTCTGTCCATCTGTGGTAATATGGTTTTTATCTGAGTTTCTTACTTGCAAATCTGACAATTGAGAAGCAAATTAAATACATGTTTTAATTTGTGGGCTGGTCTTTTCACAGACTTTGAGGAAGCATTATTTTTGGAGTAAATAAATGAGTCGTTACTGTTGTTGACGTGACAGTGGTGCATTATTCATGCAAAGGTTGTTTGCTGTGGTGAGGATGACATTTGTGATGGACGCAAAACAATAGTTTGATAGCATTAAAATGAGCGAAATGGACACTGACTGGTTTCTGCTATTCTATCCAGATTGCTTTTGCAGTGTAATTGTTGCTTTAATGGATGACTGTTTTCCTTTTATAAATGCATCCAGGTATGTCTAGACAGTAATCCAGCAGCCTTAGTGAAAATGTTGGCCTTCACTTCTCTCAGGAGACAAATTCTCATAAAGGTCTGTTACACCACACTGAATCATTAGGTGAGTTTTAAGAATCTTCCTCATTTCATACAGTCAGCATGCAGATCATGTATCATGCCAGGTGCAGAATCAGTGGCTCTACTCATTTTTCACAATAATGTTATTTGTCACTGTAGAGAGACTAGAGAACTGAAAATTTGAAACTGAGATGGTACTTGAATCACCGAAATGCTTCTGTTTGGTGCTGCTGAGGAGTTCTTATGATGGGCATGGTACTGTAGTCATATAATGCTTTACTACAGATGCTTTCACTAAAGTGACCCCAAATTGATTTAGAGTGTTTTAAATATGCAGTAAGTGGAGTAAGTGCTGTAATCTTTTGAAGCTTGTTTGCGATTCATAAGGAAATTATTAAACCAATTTATGACACTTCTATAGCAAATAAATATGGTATCATAAACAGAAGATATTGGCTTCCTCTTAGATGTTGATAGGATGAACAACACTGAGTTTAAGGCCATAACCAGTTCTCTTATATCTCTGTACAGCTCCTGAGCCTTGGAATCACAGCTATGAGGGTCAAATGACATCTAAGGAGAAGACATATTCTGGGTTTAGTGAGCATGTTCAAGCTTCTAAGTGGAGCCTGCATCTTTGGTACAGAATATTACCATCTCATATAATCATGCCACACATCACACAGATCTCTGTGCTTTGTTGATTTAAAGGGTTCCATTTCCTTAAGCCATCAAGCTCATAGGATCTATGAGTAGTATTATTTCTTTGCTCCCCAGATGTTGCTGGAGTGAAACTAACAATTAAATGACAGAAAATTTGTTCTTGGATACGTCTTTTGGTGGCAGTTGCCAAATGCTGTTGAAATCTGAGCTATTTTGAGGGTTTTCCTTTCTTTAAACATAGCCCTTCTGTTCTGAAATGAGCTAATAAGATGAGTGGAATGAACCCTGTGTGCAGAGTTTGGAAGAGCAAGCATTTTTTTCCCTATGAATTATTTGTCCAAAATAGAAAGTTAAGAGGAAAACATTTTCCATCCAGATAATTACTGATAAGGACAAATGCTGAAAATGGTGATGAAGTACGAGCATTATAGACAGGCAAATAATCTGTTCTCTTCTACACATCCAGAAAGTATGTAGTTTCAGTGATGATTTTGCTGTTTGGTTTACTTGTCTCTGAGAAGGGTCTCACTCATGTTGCAGGAGGACTGAGTCTCCATCAGTCTTGCTGACACTACCTGAAGTGTCTGTGGATGTTTCTCCTTGCTTTCTTTCAGCCAGTTAATGATTGTGTACCCAAGCTGCTCTGGTAGGAGAGGTGGAGATGTGGGTGCTGGCACACCTTAGACTGCATTGTCTGATTCTGGGAGTAGGGCTTGGGTGTGAAGGGGGCAGGAGAATCCTTCAGCAATTACTAGGCTCATCCTCTTGCAGAAATGGAACAGTGCTGATGTATTGGAGGTGTTTGTGATTGCTATAAAGATTCCTCAAGCATCTCCAACCAGAGGCTTTGTTTTCTACAATAAATTGTGTGCACATTTCAGAATCAATCTGCTTTGATTCTGCTCCTGGTCAGCTCAGCTGTACACAGAGATTAGTTGTAGCTGTCACTGAATGTTTAGGAGTTTGTCCAAGCTAGAACAAAATAAGATGACTCTGAGAATAATATATTATAGAGCTTTTCTACTTCCCTTTTGTTTTCACATAAAGCTTTCGTATCAGAGAGGCTTCCTGGCACAGAGCTCTGACTGAGTTGGTTTGATTAAGGAAAAGTCCCCATCATTTGAGGCACTGCATGCAACAGCAACAACTATATATATATGTGTGTGTGTGTGTGTGTGTGTGTTCAAAGTACAATATAGCTGTGTTTGCAGAAGATAAAATTTTGTTCTTTACGCCTTTCTCAACAAAAGCTCAGGAGCGAAAGTATCTGTCTCTAACATGAGCATCACGGGCAGGTCACTGTAACTGATATTTATCGTGCTAGCAGTAATCTGAAGCAGAGAAAACATGTTAGCTGTATGTGTGTGCCAATTCCTTTGACCAGATTATTCTACTCAGTAACTTGATGTGTTGGTATTTCTTCTGAAAATTAATTTTGTGGCAGATAAAGAAAGCACACATAAATCTCTTATTTTCTGGCTGGGCAAAAGGCTAAAACAACAGGGTGTGTCTGGATCTGTTTTGTTTGGTTATTAGTATTCGGTGTTTTTCCCTCTTTTTAAATGTCTAATTCAAATGTCAGTTCATTCTTCTCTATTTCCTGCCCTTATTCAACTAGACTTCCAGACCAGGCTTAATTAACTTCAAGACCTTTTCTGCCAACCCCTATAGTTACAGTCTTTTCCTGGAACATTTCCATTGTTAAAATCCCCATGTGTTGTGAGATGATACAAATGATATTATTGCTGTTCTTATGAATTTACAATGAGCCTTTCAATGTTTTTACTTACAGTTTAGCTCTCAGAGTCAGGGAAATCTCAGCTTCAAATCAAAATAAAACTAGGGAAGCAAATATCCAGCTTACAGTGCTGAAAAAGCAAGGCTAGGAAATTCATTCCACAGATGTAGGGAAGTTTAAAAAATTAAAGCAATAAGGAAAGCCGTCCTATGTTTTATGACATTTTTTAGAGCTAGATTGCTCTCTGTTAGGTTTTGTTTCCGTCTGGAAATGACAGTTTTGCCACTTGAACTAAGCTACAATGGTAGGTGCCGTGAGTGCTGTTACTTACACATTGTGTAAGTCTCTGTGGAAGCGATAAAAGTGAGAGCTGTGAGGGCTTTCATCAGGGTGACCCAGTGAGAGTTCTGCTCACAGGTGGTGGCAGCGAGCCCCTGCAAGGAGCCTGGCACTGCGGCCATGCTGGGGCTTGTTTTAATGAAAGCACTAACAGAACTGAATAAACAGGCACAATGTACTATTTTGATGTAGATTCATAAATAAGGTAGTGAAAAAAAAATCTAATGCCTTATTAGTAGTATGGATTGGTTGGTGTAGCCCTAACACAAGCAAACTAGTTCTCATTCAGACATTTCTTACTTATCTGAAAGACAGTGACAATAAAATCCAGTAAGATGCTGCAAATCTCTAAATTCAGGTGCAGAACTCGAGGTTCTAGAAAGGGAAGGGGGAAGCTCAGGACTGTGCCTATGGAGGCTCTGGCTATGAAGCGGAACTCAGCACAGGAACATTTCCCATCAATGGCAGGATTTCCTGTCATTTGCGTGACAGCAGCATTAGGCCCTTAGTCTCCTCAAGCAGCACAAAGGTACACTTTGCACTCCAAGAGAGGATTTCCAGAACTCAAATTCAGAACAGATACCATCATAAAAGGAAGGGGAAAGACTGCTCCTGCCAAGGCATTACTCAGAAATGTGGACAAAGACAGAAAGTATTTGGCTGTATCTTCCAGGCATTCCGTGGAAGTGGGATTTCCCTTTATACTGTCCTACACAATAAGGACAGGGATCTATGTGTGCTGCAGATAACTTGCTTTGCACCCTGTGAGTATCACGAGGAGTCAGGAGGTGGTGCCAGACCTTGTGGGTGGGTATGGGAGCAGAGGAGGGTGCAGGGAGCGCAGCAGGGGGTGCCTGCAGTGGGGGCAGAGCTGGATGGAGTGCTGCTGATTTGTGAAGGCTGACTGGGAGCTTTTTAAAATAGCGCATTACAGAAACAGATGGCTTTTTCTCCTTAGGTTTTGACACAGTATGGTTGCAAAATCCCATAGGAACAGGAAGGTCTTGGTGACAACTAAACTGGGACAGGAGCACTGGCCTTTCTGTATTTTGAAACAAGAATAAAGAATTTAAAAGGTTCCTCCCTGGCTGTGGTGATGCTCTGTAACTCCTGGCATTTCAGGTAGCAAGGCTGGAGCAGAACAGTTCTTCTCTTCCACTGATCCTTGGTATGGTGTCTACAATCTCTGCAGTGCGTACCAGGTAACCGTGCCTGTCTTTCTCCTGAAAAATCAGCCATTCCTCAGGATCAACTCTCCACCCTTTCACAGAGTCTGCTTGATAACTCTTTGACGTGTAGCTCCTAATCTTGTATGGAATGGCTCAGCTGTACTTCTTGTCTAGAGATAAGTCTGCCAGAGTGCCCATCTTCCTGCCTACAACTTTCTCCTTACTGACAGGGAGTTGGCCATCTCTCTGTCCTAGCGAGTCTCCAGTTTACACAAATAGTCATTCTCTGCTTTAGTCTAAAGGAGAAGGGCTACACTGGGTAGGATTTTTGATTTGTAAAGCCCCAAAGACAGCAAGAAGAAAGACATTTGTTTTTAAAAAAATGCACTGAAATTTTCATTTTCAGCATTTTCAATGCATTTCTCACAGGCAGAGGAATCCTATTTTCTTCTTGGCACTAACATATGAACCTCTGAATTAAAATTCTAGAACCTGAGTCAAAACTGGAGTGATGAACACATGACAACCATGAAGATTCAGTTATCTCTGTTCTGTGAACCTCTACTTTTTTAGTAATTATGAAGTATTAGCTAGCCTAATGTGAGCCTGTACTTCTGTGAAAATGTAACCTGACCAACAGAAACAAATTCTTTGAAAAGATTGTCTATTTTCCATTTGAAATATTAATTAATTGAAATATTGACTTCTGGATGCATAGTGCAATCCTCTGTTCCGTACCAACTATAAATCAGGGGAGCCTTTAAACCAGGGATTTTTACCTATATCCTGTTTTCAGCTGTTTTATCTAACAGAGGCAGGATGTGAAACAAACCTGTTTTCTTTTGGCAGCAAACCTGGTAACTCTTTCGGTGGAACCTTCTCTACTTGAGCTCTCCTTGCAGCCCTGAGCCCAGCTCTGTGCAAGCTGCAGGTTTGGAATGAGACACAGCTGTCCCACGGCATGCTTTTGATGTTTGCATTTGCTTTGTAATGTCTAAATAACAGTTTTATGATCTTATGTTAAAGTGTGGAGTGTTGGGAAGTACTTAGTGTGGTGTGGCTGTAACACTGAGAAATAACTGAGTTAAACCAGGAATGATTTGTTAATTGAGTTTATCTTTTGCTTTCCGTTTCGTTTATGTATTGCTGTAACTTCACATACAGCTCTGCAGTACGCTGTGCTATTCTGAGGCATTCATATACTAAATTAAAACTGTGTCCTTTTCTCCTGATGGTCACTCTTTATTTAAGAACAGAAAATAACTCCTCGAGATATCTCAGGTAAATTACAAGTCAGCATTTCTGCTGTACGTTTCTGGTACACTGAGTGTTGTTACACAAATTAACTGGAGATGAGAAGCTTTTGTAAATCATTGGAGCAACCTTGCTTTTGTCTAGTTCTTTTTCCGGCATGAACATTTATATTACTGCATGCTTTTACAAATGCTGATGTGATGATTTATAATCAGTGGGGGCAGGAGAACGCTGATTAACTACACCTTTGTTAACTGCAATAGCAACCAACTTTCAATTTTTTTAGTAGCTGAGAATAGAACAGATTTTCTCACAGAAATTAATCTTCTCCCATATCTTTTTTTTCCTGCATTTCTTTCCTTCCTTTATCTTTATTACAACATGACAACCAGCACAGGAAGGTACTGTGCACACTGGCAGTTCCACTGTTGCAGACTAGAATTCTTCCACAAAAAGCAGTATCAATTAATCTCTTATGCATAAATGCTTCATCTTTCCAAGCTGTACGGTACACTTGTTGGCTCAGGTTCTTGCTGCACTGTCTTAAGGAAAAGATAAGCCTTTTCAACCAACTTTTTTCACCAAGCCTCTGTTGGTAAAATACCTTGTCAGGAAAAAAATGGTGTGTTTTGGACCTCTGAGATCAAGAAACTTGTCAAGTACGAATTGCTGGTGTTCTGGAACAGGAGCTGTAAAAGCCCAGGGTTGGGACTTAGGAGACCAAGGCACTGAGGTGTTTACCTAAACTCTCCTTCTAACCCTAAGCACCCTCAGCAGGTACAATAAGCCAGGGATGGCAGGTTTTTCTGGGGGTCTTCCTGCCTTTGGGTTGGTGACATAAAACCATGGCAGCTTTTCAAACACCAAGGGCAGCCCTCCCATTGCTGGAGCACACTGACCATGGCACAGCGTACACCTGCTCACTACACGCTGTACTAAGCCTGTAATCTTCATGTTGCAACTGGAATTGTTTTATAAAGGGCTTACAGCTGCCATTTGCAATATCATTTCAGTCCTTTTTCCATTGTGAGTGAACATTGGCAACATTATCTAAAAAGTACGGAACAGAGCTACAAAGAAAGTGTAATGTATTTTTTTCTGTTATGTGACCTGGGAAAACTGTGGTATAACCCAGGAAATCTAGAGATTTTCCTCTTCCAATGTAAACTGTGAACAACTCTGCTGTTGTCCTCCCTTACTTTTAAGTTCTATCAATATTAGGCCCAAAGGATGCTGTAGATATGTATGAAATTCATAGCCTAACCACTGGTATATCTTAAATTATTTAAAGCAGTAGAAGACATTTTTGGTGCAGATAAAAAATTATTGCAATTACCTCTAAAGCTGAAGGACAGCAAATACCGTTTGTTCCTTACCTGAGTCAGAGTTTCTAGAGCTTCAGTTTGTTCCCAGATGAGGCAAACTAAATTCAGCGGTGTCCCAAAACATTAAGCAGTACATAGAAAAAGAAGAACAAGCAGAAAAATCCACTTCACTTTTCGTTAAGCAATACTGGGAGTGTTCAGCAACCCAATCTCCAAGGTTTTCCAGCTGGAATCCGCCTTTTCCCATCCTGCATCCCGGCATCCTGTTATTGTTCCAACTCTTAGTAATGCAGTGAGAAAAGGGAGTGGAGGAAACAAGATAAACTTAGCCTTATTATTGCTCTAGGTACTTATTTGTTACTGCCTCTAATAAGCCAGCTGAATAAAAGGAAATCAGCTCTAAGAGAAAGGCAAAAGTCGGGACAAAAGTTAGTATTGGAGGTTTGGAAATTATAAAAAATGATACTTTAAATAGTGTCTGATATTTGATCAGCGCAGACTATGACTGTTTTGCTCAAACAGGGTGCTTTAAAGCAATCTGGAGATGTCTCTGTCAGGGTTTTTATACGTGCAAACTGGAAAGCTGAAGTCCTCATACAGCTGAGATGCCTGGATGTTAAATGGGATTTGTCAGTATTTTTCACAGGTAAAATTATGACCTCAGATGGAAGACGGTGTGGATGGGTCTTCTGGAAGGAGAACTTGTTGATTAGATTCAGCATTATGCCTCTATGCAGCTCATGGCAGCCAGCAGGGTGGGATGGTACTGAGGCTGGCTGTGCAGAGCATGGTGCTTCTGATATTGTCACCTGCCTAAAGTTTGCATCAGCAGGTTGTTCAGTGAGGCAGATCAGATGAGCCTTTCTTTTCTGTGGGCTTTCTTACAGCCTAGCCTGAGTACCCAAACCTTCTGTAGGACCAGGATGCCTCCTCTTCTTGCATGTGTTGTTGGCTGACCCCTATCTACGTCTCACAAACTGAAGGCAAAGGTGTAGCTCTGATATTGAACAGAACAACTGAAAGAGGATTTTTATTTATTTTTTATTTTTTTTACTAAATAATGCAGAAAGAAATCTGAGAAATGAGAAACTTAAATCCAAACCCACTTAAAAAAACAATCAAAGACAGTTTTAATAAAAGTAGGCAAATGTTCAACATATCTTAAGTAGGACTTTAAATAATAACGATCCACAGTTAAATGTTCTCTTGCTCTTATTTGTTATCACAATTCAGCACAGGTGATGGGATTGATTTTCTACCTGTCTCAAAGGCTGGAAGTGGTATGTTATTTCACATTCTTATGATACTCAGCTGCAGAGATGGATGTTTGAAAAATTTTGATACATTTGTTGTTCAGAAAGCTAAACGACAAATGAGGAGGCATTTTTCAAAGTCTTACTTAGGGAGACCAATGAGAATTAAGACCCCTTCCAAGAAAATAAGCTGTTCTCATTTCATTGCTGAGAGAAGAGCAGGGAGGATGTTGATAAAGAGTTTTCCAGGGAACTGCAGCTATCAGGTCAGGATGTAGCTCAGTGATAAAGTGGTACCCACAGCAGACAGCAGTCCTAGATATGATTTACTTTTGCAAATGACTTCAACTGTGTTTACGACCATTGCATTGCCTTTGATGTTCATATCTGTGGACCTAGGAGTGAGCATGCTATTTAGCTAATCTAAACTAAAGATGGGGATGAGAGAGCCCTTCATGTCTGTTACCCGAAGAAAGGAATAAGAATAGCCCTAGGTTTTCTGTGCATGCCATGAGGCGTTCAGGCCTAGATTACCAGGGTCTGTTTTAATGCCAACTAAATAAGCTTTGTTTTAGGTGACTTGTTTTATCTCTGCTGGAAAGTTCAAGGAAAGACACGAGAATGTTTCTAAAGACATTTTCAGCATCCTCTGTTTCAGAGCTCAATAGAGTTACCAAAAACCATTCTATGGGCTATAAGGAAGATAATTTCATTTAAATTTTAAAAAATCTTATTAAAATCTCTAGACCATTCGTATTCTGTTTTACAGATTTAATGTATACTGAAGTGATTATTTAAAGTTTCTTTCTGGCTATGAGGAAATGTGCATGGAAATTTTATTGAATTTGAAATTGTACCCCTCTCAGTAGAAAACTAATTGTTCACAGCACCTCATTTCCTCTACTTAATCCCAGGTATATACACTATCACACTTTCTAAGTAATGAATTCCATCAGATTTTCAAAGCTGCTGACTCAAGATGCTACCAAGTCAGTTTTCCTGTAGACCTTGGGCTTCCAGACTTTTCATCATCAGTGCCAAATGATAAGAGTCTAGAAAAAAGCCCTTGATAGTTGGCTGCTTTTGCAAACAGTGTGATAAACAAAGTATCAGTAGTTTATATCAAGTTTTGCTAACGGGAAACATCCTCTGTGTGATCAGGCAACATCAACAGATGTACTTGCCCTCTGGATGCCTATCTTACCTAATAGCAAAACTTCTGGAAGTGAAAGATAAAAAATGAAGAGCATCCTTAGCACGTAGGAATTTCCTACTACTCCGTGTGACTCATTTTGCGGACAGAGCTGGTGGCATGAGCAATAGGAGTGCTAACAATTTACTTGCATTTCACACCTTTGCTGCTGTCAAATTCCTGTTCCATATGACACTCTTTTACCTTGTCTATTCAGCAGTGCTGTCCAAGTTTTCTGATTGGTTATCTCCAGCTGTTCCTAATGGCTCACTCACTTTTTTTCCCAGAGGTTTTCCCACGGATGTCTATTAGCTGCTGTTTTTTGATTCTGTGGCACCTGGGTTAGCTGTGCGTGGCTCAGATCAGCATCTCTTCCTAAGAACGTTTACATGGTTACTTCCTTGCTGGTGTCTGAACAGCCTTCCAGACTACTCAGGCTAGCAGAGATAAAAAGTCTTTCCTTTATTGGCTGGGGTAAATCTCAAGTTTGCTTTGAAGGTGCTGGTGCATAGTTTGAATTTGACTTTTCTGTGCATCTAAACCAGTAACTGTTATCTTGTAACTGCTGAAAGGAGTAATGTGTTGTAAAGGGCAGAAGCAGAGCCCTCATTTATTATGCTAAATCTATTAAATTTAATTGTTCTCACTGTACATGGATACCTGGGAGTGGGTTTGTATAAATTGATGGAATTTATAACTGCACAGAATAAATGTGAGATTAGAGCTTTCACCTTTTTTTCTGAATTACATTTTGTATGTTGCTGAAGAGAATCTAATCTAAAACTCAGATTTCATTATCTTCTCTGTAGCCAGGAAAGCAATATGACTTTTATGATAGGAGCTTTTGGTAACATCTTGTTTCAGGTTTTCCCTGTAGTGCTTGTTTGCTGCCCAATGTGATTAATGGGCTGTGAAGTTCTCAAGAATGAGTGGGAACTGTAGCTGTAGGAAAAAGTTCTTTGCTTTCCTTGGCAGCAAAAATTCCAGCCAACTTGATAGAATAGCCCATGCCTTTCACTGAGTAAGCACACATTTTTTTCCTTGCCAATACATCTGGTTACAGTGAAAATGCATATGAGAAATAAACCCTTAATAAGTTCTCATCTCAGCCAAAGACAGCTATTGACACAGGTGTAACTGATGAAGTTTCTAAGAGCCGATGAAGGTGAGACCTTGTGGTCCATCTTCCCAGAAGCAGCGTGTTGCAGGCACTGCGCAAAAGTCTGCCAGGACTTGAAGTTCAGTCACGGTAATAAGACTTGTGTCAGTATTTTGTGGCCAGCTAAGAGCTGTGCTAGAAAAGAGCACACTCTTTCCTTCAGTTACAAAAAATATACCTGAAATGCTAATCTGGAACAGTTTAGACAATAATTGTAAAATCCCCTCCCATTTGAAATATGCAACCACATCTAACAGTCGTCTGAAGCCTCTGGAAGTAACGCTGCTTAAAGTTTAAAAAATAACAATTATTGCTCCATGATGAAAGCTTAATCTCTGCAAAAAGTTGGTTATTTCTGGGGCCTTTAATCAGAGCAGTGCAGTGCTCTCAGTCATTTCCACTGGGAGCCATTTCCCCTTTGTCACTGATGGAGGTCTGCATCCTGCAGTGAGTCTGACTCAGCTTCCTTTTGTCAGATTTGTTAAACAAAAGAATGTCGCTCTCAATTTCATTTTAGTTTTTTGTAAGGTGCATTTTAGAAAGCAGCTGAGGAATCTTAGCTCAAGCTGGTGGAACTGGAGCTTTGCTGGGGACATGCAATAGCATTTCTCTGTAGTGCTTTCCAGAGTGCCACTGTTGGCTGTACTGTATGCATTTCATTAAGGCAGATCTCTCCTGGAAGGTCAAATCCTGCACTCCTTGATCAGAGGAATCTCTCATCAGATGAGGAGCTTGTGGCTACAGAAGTAACAGCAGGACTTCAATCTTAGCTATTTGGTGGGGAATGATCCCAAACTGCCTGGTTTCCTTGTTTGGAAACATGAGGAAAATAAAGATGGAAGAAAATGCATCCAAATTTTACTAACAGTCTTAGTAGCACTCTGAGCAGGAGCTGTAAAATGAAACTGCCTTACCATCAAACTGAAGAAAAGAACAATAAATCCCTCTGATGGTTCATTGCAAACACAATCCACGGGGATTTAGCAAGGAGCCTGCAGGCCAGCTGAGGCCCAGTGACCTTGGTGGGAGGGTTGGGTTTCAGCAGCAGGGCTGATGCAGAGGTGTGACGCCAGTCAGAAACTTCCCAGGCGTGGTACTGATGATCTTGGTTCAGTGAAACATTTTAGTCCAAAGAACATTCCTGCTTTCATTAAAAATATTCCTTTGAAACAATCAAACAACAAATACATGAACTTTTCCCACCTAAACAAAACAAAAAAAATAGCTACCTTTCATTTGTTATCACTGTGATTGTTTATAGAATCAAGCTTTTGTCTCTGACTGGTAATGCAAAAAGGAAGCTTGCGTCTGGGGTCGAAGTTTTTTTTTCTTATGCCTACTCCTGTGAAAGGAGTAACGTCCATCTTCATTTTTGGGTCTGCAGTGCGAACAGTGTTATGCCCATGGCATTCATCTAAGGAGATCAACCAGCACCCACAGGAGCTGCAGCAGGGGATGGAAAGGCAGCCCAGGGGAGCTGCTGGGCTGGGGGAAGCTGTGTGCAGGGCTCTTTGTTTCAGCCCCTTTTTGTGTTCCTGCACGTGCTGCTCATGCCTGGCTGTGTGCTGTGATTCTTCTCTCGGGAAAGGATGCAGTGTATCGGGAACAGGGAGCTGGAGAGGGGTATGGCCTCTTCTCTTCCTTCCTGCACTATTTGTGTAACTGATCTGCCCATCCTGACACTGACATTCCTGTGGCACTCTCCCCATTAATAGCCAAGTGCTGCCCACTGAAACACTTCCCTGTGAGCTGCTGCCTTTGGTGTAGGGTGGTGTAGGGCTGCAGATCCCAGCTCCTGGCCTGTTGTGTACTCTGGGGCTGAGTATCTGCTGGGAAACATTAGATCAAGAGGTTTCAGATACATTTTAAAAAGGTTGAAAAAAATGTGGATTTTCCTTCAGAAAGAATTAAATCAAACTTTTGTGCCTCTTACTGTTCTATGAGAGTCTTGGAGAAGATAGAGTCAGATTAGTACTTGATCTGTGAGCTATGTGCCAAGGAACAATTCCAGAATTCAGAGAGATGTCATCCCACAAGCTACATCACACAGATAGGTCTGTAATGCTGGGACATATGAGTCTAATCAAGTGCAGGAGTTTGATCTTAAAGTATTGGAGTGAAAATAGAATACTAGGGAGGGTAGCTGCCAGGCTTGGGGTTGCTTTCAGAGTACATTTTGGGTACCACTGTACCTCAGTGTCGTTCTTGGCTCACTATACCCATGTGTAACCTTGCCAGAGATGGAGTGTGTCTCACAGTGCTTTGCTCACTTCCAGATGAGTCTTTGTGAACTCACAAGTTCCTGGAAGGGAAGCTACACTGAGTGTTTACAGGACGTGAGATGACCCATGTCTTAAATGCTTTCCTTGATGCCCCTTGAAGTCTCTGGATTTTCCTTTCATCTTATTCCACTGAACTTCTGGCTTTCCTATGATCTGTTCCCCAGGCATGAAGTCACGCCTGGATGTTAGCATCTCCTGCATCTCCTCCACACAGACACACACACACAGCGCCGTGGCTGATCACTCTGGGGCTGGCTCTCCCTGCCATATGCCTTCCTGTGAGGGAGAGGGGCTGTGGCAGCCTGCAGGCAAGGTGCTGGGATGGAGAGGTGTGAGGCGTGGAGTCGGGGTCCTGCTGCAGCACAGACTGCCTGCGAGACGTCCCGGCCCCTGCAGCACACGTCAGACGGACCCACGTCTCTGCTGGCTGCCACTCTCTTCCCAAGGGCACGGGTTTTCAGGCTGGGGATGTGTTGTGTTAAAACAGCGCTTGGAAGAAGGGAAGCAGCTCCATGTGCTTTGTGTACAAGCTGCTCGTGAATCTGCCGCCGGGCTGAGCGTGAGCCAAAAGGAGGGTGGAGGGAGCTGCTCTGAAAGAATTCATGCTCAGGGGTTTAAGTTAGGAGCCAATGCACTAATGCCTTGTAAATTGGTTCAGTGACTTTTACTCATTTATATGCACTCCCTTTATTACACCCCCAGACCTAGGCTGCCTTATTTTTGGCTTTGCTGCCAAACACTGTGCAAATGCAGATGGTTTAAGTGTATCACTGGTGATCCCCTATGTATTGTTCCTGCTTTGCAGTCTGTGCTGTGCCTCTTTTAGTCACTGAGTGGATGTGTAAGAACTCCTAATGGCTTGGAAATCAGTCAGTATGGATTTTTTCCCTCATCCTGTTGAAACGGATCCATCCGTGTGGTGGCATCAGCAGCCAGTATTTCCCTTTAGTTAAACACTGGAGGCCATTCTGGGCTACAGTGCTGCTCTCTGCAGCGAAGGAGCTCTGTTTGCACCAGCTTGAGTTTAGCCACTGCAGTGAGACGTAGAATGTATCATCTCAGTCTTCTGCTGGAATGGATAAAATAACATTTAATTCTTAACCGAAAGAATGTATTTATTACAGCCTAAGTAACTTCCTAGCTTCCAACTAGCGAGGGAGCACAAATCTGTTGGAAATCCAAAGGTTTAGGCTTGAGTGCTTTTGGCACATCGAGGTGCCCTGCAGGGAGTGTAGGGAAACAAGTCACTGAGCTGATGGGCCTAAACTATGAAACACCAAATTTCCATGGCTGTCATCTTTCCAGTGCAGTGAAAAATGCATTTTAAATCTTCAGGTTACCCGTGGATTGCTTGGTCTGGTGGTACCAAGGCATGGGGTGGGACCCCCAGCCATGTGCTGGCACTTCTGCTCTGTATCTCACTGCTACTCTGCTAACTGAGGGAATAATGCAGGATGAAAAATGAGTAATGAATAATGAAAAAGCTCGAGCTTTGGGGATTAATGATTCATGCTGAAATATATCTGCCCTGGACAATTTTCTTTTGCTGATATTTCATCTTGAATGTACAAATGGTTGGGCCATGCCCATCCCTGTGCACTTTAACAGAGATTAAAAAGAGTAAGAGCTGGCTATAACATCTAAACAGAATCTCAAATGAAAGAACATATATATTTAAAAGCACAATGGAAAATTTAAGAAATTTAAATCCATTCTTGGACTTCTCAGGATTTACGTAAATTTTGGAAATTCAGAGAGATAGAAAATGAATGGCTTTGCAATTTGCAAAGTTTGTGCCTGAGCACAGACACTGGGATCTATCTGCCCGAGAGCATTCCTGAAAACATGCTGCTAAATGAGCTTGTTTGTGTGGAGATATATTTACAGTAAACAACAGGAAAGATAAATGCTCATGCAAGTAGATTTGCAGCGATTTTGACTTGTCACCGGCTTAATGCAGCAGAAAACCATGCTGATTGTTAGAAAAGAAAGCATAAGTTTAAAACAGGTGATTTTCAGAAAGCACCTTTTACATATGATGTGCACACTCAGTGCCGTATTTTCTAATCTCTTTCAGGTAACTTTAAAGTGACATGTCTGGTGTTTGTGTTAGGGATGGCTCACAGCACCTTCGGGTGGGAAGAGTTCAGTGGCTGCTCGGTGCTCCTGGGCTAGGGCACAGAAACCTGCAGGAAGGTGAGGACCTGCCCCGCTACAGTGTTTGACTGTGGGAGCCAGGTGTTAGTGCGTTTATTCTTCAAAGCTTTGTTTGGCTTCTACAAGGCTGGGTTGAGATCTCATTAGAGAAACTTTCTTGTGACACTTCCAGTGCTTCCTGCCTGGGCTCAGATGACAAAGGAATGGACATTCTTAAAGAATTTTGTTGTTTCCGCTCCTGACCTCGGCCAGAGCCTGCAGGTGCACAGCAGCACAATGAGCCGTGCTGGTACTGCTTCCTTCGGAGTGGCAGAGGTTGCTCCCGTGGAGGCTGGATGAGGTACATGCCATTTCCAGCTAGCCAAGTGCTGTCACTACTGGGCAGCCACGCAGGAAATGAGCTCAGAAGCGTTCCGAAATGTAACACCACATCTGAGCCTGTTTTTAAAATGGAGACCATCAGAAACAAGAAGGCACCCATACTTTGCAGTGAAATGCAGTGAGCCAACAAAACTGAGGGTGCTCAGACTGCCAGTAGCTGCTCTTTGGTGGCTTCCAAGGTGTCGGATGGGTCTGAGCAGCTCTGCTTTGGGTGAGCAGCCCTGTTTTGGGTGAGCAGCCCTGCTTTGGGTGAGCAGCCCTGCTTTGGGTGAGCAGTCCTGCTTTGGGTGAGCAGCTCTGCTTTGGGTGAGCAGCTCTGCTTTGGGAGGCAGACCTGCACAAGAAGCTTCCCCAGCTGAGCACGGGAACAGCCGAACACGTCTGTGATGCAGTGTGTTTGTTTCATGTAAACACTCTGACCATCACAGCAAAGGTTTTCTGTCCTATCTTAGCCAGAGGGAAAAAAGAAGGTGTCATTGCTGTTGTTACAAAAAGTAGATTTCCTTTAAGATGTGGATCAAAATAGGGCTGAAGTGATGGGTGCTTCAGACCGTGATTTGACAGTGACGATGCACTGATGGGTAGACTGAGATACTTAATGTACTACATGAGAGCCTATAACAAAGTAAGAATTTTTTATGAGTCAATTTACACTATTGGAGCAGATCTCTGACAGTTATACAGGTGTAGACACAAAGGGCTTTTACTGTGGCTGCTGCTTAAACTCCTCCTTTTCACAGTAACTTCAATATTTCAACTTTGAAATAGTAGAAATACAGATTTACTTCTGTAACAGTGATTGACCTGTTCAGGTGTCTTGGGTCACGTTTGAAAAAATGCTGTGCTTTACTTTGAAAGTGTAACTTTCCCTTTCTTTGTGAATACTATAATTCTATTTTGTTTTCACCCATCTATGCAAAGGCTTAGTGTAACAAAGCTTGGGGCAGGATGTACATGGTACTGCTGAAATAAGTTGTTTGCCTCTATAAAATGGCTAACTTGTATCTTTAAATTAGGGATTTTCCTATATGAATTGTTTTTTAGTTAGTCAGTTTTTACACTAGAATGTGGTTATTGAGGAAACAAAGCAAAATATAAAGTAAATGAGAAAAATGTTTTTCTCTGTTGAAATAGAGTTTTAATGCTAATTGCATTTAGAAATAGGAGACCTTGTAGGAAGGAAAAAGAAGAGTCACATAAAAATAAAATGTGCTCCCTTTGATATATCTATTCTCTTCCTACACCAGGTTGTCTCAGCTTGCCTACATTTGAGATTCTCTCCTGTTGTGACCCAAGATATGGTAATCAGCTCGCATGCAAATACAGCTTCAGCAAGTAAACATCTCCTGATGCTCTTCTGTGGCTATGGCATCTGTCTGTCTTTTTTCTGTATTTAAAAAAATAAAATCATTAGTACCAATAGGAACTACCATGATAGATGAAATTCTGTTCCTTCTGCTTTGTGGCCTGTCCAAAATTCATAGCTGTACTTAAAAAAGTCGAATCTTCCACGGCTGAGGACTTTTCAGTAAGTGTGAATATCTGTACTGTACAAAGGCAAACCTTCTATCCTGTTACTAATTCTCTATGATTTTAAATGGAATTTTTTGCATTAATCTTATGAGTGCTTATATTATTTGATGTGTATTAATTACATCCTAATTCCATTTATAATGTGGAAAGTAAATGATGAGGCATATAATGAAATGTAAGACACTTCAGTTGTAGTGAAAGCTGGACTATATTTTCTAAAAGATCTTCTTTGGCATTTATATGGGCGAGTTAAGAGGATGAGTGTAGGGGAAAATATAAATGGAGAAGATAAAAGTCACTGTCTTTCCAAATGCTATGTGGAAAATACTTGGAATAATTTTTGTCTGTAAAGTCAGGTTCATTATGAAGCCAATATTAATCTGGACTACATGCTGAGCAGCCTTCTTTCTTGATGCCTTCCCCAAGAAGGCCTCAAAATGAGAGAAAATTTTGATTTATGTATATTCCTTAATATTATTAATTGTTAATGTTTCATAATTATCAGAAAGGGAGCTGAGACATAAGGACTGAGAGGGGGCTGCAAGGAGTGCTCAGTAGCAGCTCTCCTGCCTGTAGGGAGAGGCTCTGTGCGCTTCCCATGCAACTAGACCAGGTCTGCTGTCACCAGTGTTGTGTTCCTTTCTGCTGTTTTGTGCTGATCAGCTCTCGTTTCAGTGCTTAAAGAATGCACCCCACCTAATGTGGTGAATGAATCAACTTCTGAGAAGGAGAGGAAAAACACATTGTATCAATCACTGGGCAGAATCTCCTGGGAAGCTGGAGTTCAGGAAGGATGCAAGAATGCGAGCTGAAAGCCAGAGTAATCTTAACCACATTTTTTTAATCTTGGGAGCATAATATGTAAGATTACTTAGTGGATGGTTATCTGTGGCTGTACCACAATTCTGGGGGAGGTCGGTACTAAAGATAGAAGTGTGACTTTCAGCTTCTGTTGAGAAAGCTTTTCACAGAGCGCACCAAGCACAGATTTATACGGTGTGCAGCCTAGAGCAGCTAATTGTAAACCAGCATGTTTTTGTGTAGCATGTACAGAGGCTTTCTAATCTGAATGATCAGATAGCTCAGGATGTTTGTAATGGACCGTGGAGCTTTCCACTGGTTCTAGCATGTGTCTGAAGAGCAGTGTTCAGTGCCTTGGGCAATACTCAGTGCCCAAGGAAAAAGGATTTCAAGTATGTGGGCTGTGTAGCATCTGCTAAACCTGTATTGGCAGCCATTTCAATGAGCAGTGGAGCTCAAGCTGTTGTCTGTACTTAAGGAGGAGGCTGTTTGGGCAACTGTGGTTTTCCTTGATGAGTGAAGAGTTCAGTCAGAGTTCAAGCATTAGACTGCAGGAGATAAATTTGTACCTTTGTCCAGCATTAAGCTTGCTTGATATGAAAAGAGGAAGCTGTTCCTTCAGTATAAAGAACAGTATAGTCAGGATGATATGAAAAAACTGAAAATAGTCTCCTGATAGATGGAGAAGGTCTGAAATGCATAACTGAGAAGCAAATAGTTACTACACTTTCTCTCACTTCTACTATCTGAGACATCTGTGTGAAATGGCAAGATGTTTACAGAATCAAAGCACTTAACCCAGTGTCTTTACATCTTTTGAAATTTTTGAAGAATCAGTGAAGTATTTGTAGATTGTCCTCTGTTAGAAAAGAAATTCAAGAACTGAATGTGTCTCACATAGGGCTGTTGTTGCAGAACTGCTTCAAAAAGCTCGAAGTAATATTTCTTTGCTTCAGATATCATTCAACTCTAAGTATACCTCCAATGCTGACAACAAAAGAAGACTCTTCTTAAAAACTCAGTAAACATAGCATGGGTAAGATTAAGAATCAAGATAGTTTTCTAAAGAGAAAAGAAATTAACAAATTTCTTTTGATTCAAATGTTCAAGGATTTTTTTGAATATTTATTTCTTGGCTTTCTTCCTTCCTTTCTTCCTTTCTTCCTTCCTTCCTTTCTTTCTTTCTTTCTTTCTTTCTTTCTTTCTTTCTTTCTTTCTTTCTTTCTTCCTTTCTTCCTTTCTTCCTTTCTTCCTTTCTTCCTTTCTTCCTTTCTTTCTTTCTTCCTTCCTTCCTTCCTTCCTTCCTTCCTTCCTTCCTTCCTTCCTTCCTTCCTTCCTTCCTTCCTTCCTTCCTTCCTTCCTTCCTTCCTTCCTTCCTTCCTTTCTTTCCTTTCTTTCTTTCTCAGTTTTTCCAACATCTTGTCTATTGTTGCCACTGCCAGCACGTTTGTCCTGAAAAAGAAATTCATTCTTTCTTTCTTTCTTTCTTTCTTTCTTTCTTTCTTTCTTTCTTTCTTTCTTTCTTTCTTTCTTTCTTTCTTTCTTTCTTTCTTTCTTTCTTTCTTTCTTTCTTTCTTTCTTTCTTTCTTTCTTTCTTTCTTTTCTTTCTTTCTTTCTTCCTTCCTTCCTTCCTTCTTCTTCCTTCCTTCCTTCCTTCCTTCCTTCCTTCCTTCCTTCCTTCCTTCCTTCCTTCCTTCCTTCCTTCCTTCCTTCCTTCCTTCCTTCCTTCCTTCCTTCCTTCCTTCCTTCCTTCCTTCCTTCCTTCCTTCCTTCCTTCCTTCCTTCCTTCCTTCCTTCCTTCCTTCCTTCCTTTCTTTCATTTTTATTATTATTATCATTATTATTATTATTATTATTAGCCTTGGTCCTTCACTGCATCTTCTCTGGCACACAGATGAGACACCATGAGCTGGTTCAGGGACAGGTCTGGCTGGCAGTGATTCCTTTCTGCTAGCTCTTGTGAGTATCGGAAGGAATTCCTGTCTGATCCTGAAGAAGAGCTGGCTGTCTTCAGTAACCAACCAGCAGATCTCCCTGGTGTAGCATAAAACCCTATTAGGATATGCCTGGAAAATAGAGGGAGATCCTCTTTCTGTTGCACTGACTGTCTCTGGGTAGCCTTGTGAGCTATCTCAGCTGAGATGATTCAGGAAGTTCAAGAGACTTTCTGTATGAGACAAAGTATGCCTCGCTCCCACCATGCTGTTTGTGTCTATTCCTTATAAAGCTCTAGTGGTCTGGACTGCAACTGCTAAATCATTGCAGCTCCATCATCTTTACTGATAGATTTATTATTAATGTGACAGCTAAGTGGCACATTAAATATTATAGCCATTATTTCTTCTTCTTTTTAGATTACAGTCTACCTTATTAAGTGTAATTTGACTTCAGCTATACTTGCATAACTCGTTTTGCCAATATAAATACCTCTGCTGCAGGTGAAACTGAGCTCTTCACGATATCAAAAAGCATGAAGTTTAGCAAGCTGTCAATTTTTTGAATCTGTTCGGACATTCCTATGTTCACAGAAAGGCAGCTCTTCAACAGAGAACAGAATTCACAGATTTAAAATAAAAAAGTCAGTAACCAGAATATGACTTTTCTGTCCTTAATATTGTAAACTTGAGAATCTGAAACAGAATGTGGTAGGTTTGCAAAGGTATGAACTGAATGGCAACTGAATGGTTAAGGAACGGAACAAATGTCATAGAGCTTTTATCATTAGAACTAGTAACATCATCAATAATAACAGTAATAAAGGAACATCCATATTGTGCCCTGTATTCAGGAGTGCTATGATGTGCCTAATGGAATATCAAGATCATGTGGTTGCTTTTGCAGCTTCTGTGGAGGACATAGGATAGTTACTAAGAAAAATGCTACTACATTTCTCAGTGGCTGAGCATTTCTACTATCTGACATGAAATCTTGTTCTCTTTTACTGATGTCGTCGTAGCAATTTTGAGTGTGGCTGAGTGCACCAAATTCTTATGCCTCACAGCACAATTAGGAGCTGGCTAAATTGCAGCAGTCTTGAACTCTCATTTGGCTGGGATAACAGATTTGTTTGGGAATGGCCAGAATGAGAAGTTGAGAGAATGTGCAAGTTTAAAGCTTCTGAAATAGGCTGAAGTTTAATGTTTGGTTGTGATTAAATAAATAAATTTAAAAACCACACTAAAAACCACACCTTTTTTGCTAAAATGAAAAGTAAGTAAATGGAGTTAAGGAAGATATTATTTTGGTGAAAATGATTTTCCAAAATTAATGTCATAACTGAAATATATGAAGTATTGCACATAGTTACTTGTTTCTCTAAGAAATCAAATATAGTTTTTGTGAAGTAGCATTTTGCTTGAATCAATTATTCCATTTTGAGGTCAGGCTGCTTTTATATTATCATCACCTTTAAAACATGATGTGATATACAGACAATCATAAATTGCTTTGTGTAACATGAGAAATAAAAACGTAATGGATTCCCATTGAGTTATAAATGGCTGCGGTATGAAGGCCTTCTTAATTTTGTGGCTTTGCCACACATGAATTATGGGCTGATCTCTCAGTAGCAGGATGCATATAAATATTTGTAATGATTGTGCATTCATTTATGCATTCTCTATTATGCTTGTAACGTGTCTAAGGGTAAAAAATACAGCCATGAAAATGACAGCAGAGTTCAGCAGAAAAATGTCAGATGTTTGTGCTGCAGTAGTTTGTGTCAGTAGAAGAAGCCTTTCCTTCCACGGCATCCTGCCTCCTGCCTGGGGACTGCCTGCTGCTCCCAGCCAGAGGGGTGGGCATGAGGATTCTCTGGCTTGTCACTGCTATGAGAAATTACCCGCTGTAGTTCAAGCAAAGCAGTGTCTCTGTCAGCATGAACAAAGACCACCAAAATGTACAGAGTGGGAGTTTCGGCACCGAACAGTTTGGATACATCCCATTGCTACCTTTATTACCTCAATCAGGGAAAAAGTGCTTGCTGCTACTGCACTCTGTCATAGATGCTAGGTTAGTATTCATGAAGTTGTTCTGGGTTTCCTCACTGTGGCTGCAAACACCATTTCTCTGTTGCTGTTTTGTGGATCATGAGAGGTCTTTGCACCCACCCTGACCCAGTGTAACCTCTCTTACATGCTGAGACAGTTTCTGAGTCCAGCACAACAGCTGCCCATGGGAACGTGGTGATTTCAGTTCTGTTCCTGTTCTCATCTCCTGGACTTCCCATTGTGGATTTGTGATGGCTCCAGCCATGTTGGTGATGCTGAGAGATTTTGGTGAGAGGTCCAGCCCATTAAATGTTTGTTCCAATAAGAAAATCTGGTGTTAACCTCTTTCTAAGTAGAAGAAAACTGAAATTTCTTATTGTGCCTACAAACAGGAAGGAAATCAACTCTTCGAAAGGGTTGATAACTTCAGGACAAGGGGAAATGGTTTTAGGTTGAGGGAGAGGAGATTTAGGTTGGACGTCAGGGGGAAATTCTTTACAGAGAGAGTGGTGAGGTGCTGGAACAGCTGCCCAGAGAGGTTGTGGATGCCCTGTCCCTGCAGGTGTTCAAGGCGAGATTGGATGGGGCCCTGGGCAGCCTGGTCTGGTATTAAATGTGGAGTTGGTGGCCCTGCATGTGGCAGGGGGGTTGGAGATTCATGATCCTTGAGGTCCCTTCCAACCCTGGCCATTCTGTGATTCTGTGATTCGATGTGCCAGAAAACAAAATGCTGTGTAATGGACACTGCTGGTTTGAGATCCTAAAAGACCTGGGACAAGAAAGTGCTGCCCTTGCTCAAAAGAGGAGGCTGCTGTTTTTTTCTGTGTTTTGTTAGATCTTCACTGCCTGAGGATTTATTTTAATGCAGTTACCTAGTGGAGTCATTTAACAGCACTCTGGCAAATCCCCTCAAAAGGATTCTGCAAGTGCTACACTTAATTATTTCAAGGAATGAAAGTGACCTTTAATACGATGTCCTGCATTAACCTTCTCTGTTGTGAATAAGATGGTGCAAAGTATAATTTTCACTTGTCGGACACTGCATTAGACAAGCAGATAAATGAATATTTCTACAAGTTATACTATATAGGCATATTACAGCAGGCTGCTGCTTTAATAATCTGGATAATGTTTTTTCCTTACTTCTGTGCATATTACAGTTGTTTGGATCATATAAGCTATATATCCTTTCCAGCTTTTATTGACAGTTAAATTATGATTAGATTTGATGGAATGGATAACACTGCGCTCTGATTCGGTCTTCTCTCTGTGAGTTGTATCTTACAGAAATACACTGCTGTTAGTCAGCCTCTCCAAGGAAGTATTTTGTTTTACATCAGAGTTCAAATATAATATTGGTTTTAGACAGATATATAAAGGTAAAACATAAACAAACCACAAAAAGTCCCCAATCCTATAAGCCTGCAAGTCGTTTTCCAAAAACAGCTCCATCCCAACAGCTTCTCTGTTTGAATTTTCAGCAAATTCTTCTGGTTTCTACATCCTCTGATGTTTCTCTGCCTCGCTAGAGTTGGATGGACTGTTTGAGTACATGCTAACCAGAGCAGACATTTCTTTCCTTCTGATGTGAGTATGGGCTCATTAAGTAGCTCAGCTGTGTGAGCCCTAAGGCCAAATACTCAGGAACTGGAGAGCAGTGGGTTCCTTGAAGTGACAAGTTTTACTGTGTGCCTTAACTCATTTAGCAGTCTTACTTCATAGAAACATAAAATGGTTTAGGTTAGGAGGGGCCTTAAAGACCATCTTGTTCCATTTCGTTACTTAGACCTTCTTAAATAGTGCAGGAATGCTTTAATGCTTTGTCTTTTTTCCTGGAATGATTGCTGTTTAAATAACACCCAAACTGGAAGGCAGGCTTTGGCTGGGCTCCGCAGTAACAGAGGTGCACAGCTGGCTTCTGCACAGCTTTCTGTGTGCCTCCCTCGGCCCTGCTCAATAGGACTGCAAGATTTGGCTGCATGGGGAGCCTGGCTGTGCAAGGCCAGAGGAAAGCACAGGGGCTAAACCATTGCATGAGAATAAAAGCTAGAAGCTGTGGGTAAAACTGGCTGGAAATATGATCATTAGTAACTCATACAGTTAATAAACTATACAGATAGGCAGCCAGCCAGCCATCTGTCTAACTGCATGTACAAAATCCTCCCTGAAGTATATGTTGCAATACTCTCTCAAAATCTGTATCATTAAGGATACTGCAGTATTTGTAAAGCCATTCTACTGCATATTCAACGCCTTCTAACTTAAGACCAATCAACTCTGTGTCTACTATAATGAGAGATCATTTTGTGGCCGTGAAATTGAACCAAACCTACTGTTACATTAAACTGATCAGGATCACATTTCTGTATAATGTCACTGGTGTAAGGCAGTGTGACTGCTTGCAGTCTCAAACATGCTTCACAGATGAGGAACTCATCCTTCTGGAAGTTGACTTTTGATGAGATTTTAAAGCAGGCTGAGGAATCAGGCACTGGAACTGTTTTCCTCTTCAAGCGATCCTTTAGAAATCACTTCCTCAACCTCAGGAAAGCACCCTAATAAGGGTGACTTAAATTGTGATGAGTGAATGTGGGCAGGTGTTAATTTTGTATGAGCAGAGTTGATGGTGTCTAAGTAATGAATTTAAATGCCTGAAAATCTAACACACTATATCAATTGACATCTGAATTTCAGAGATAGTTCTATTGTGTGGAATGTGGTTGTTTGTTGTTGCTTTTTTTTTTTTTTTAACTCATTGGCATTCTCCTGGTAGCTTAAAAAAATCTTGTCAAGTTAAAAGTTGAGAAGTAAAACTGACAATGCAGGAAGCCTGATTTCACTGTGCTGTAGTCTTTGTTGATTTAAATACTGAGAGTTTGCTGCCTACTTTGCATTTCTGAGTTGAAAGACTCACTTCCTTTTCCTACCAATCTCCTTGAAAGTTCATGCTTTCTATTCCTAACTTTAAAACTTTCTCATTCCCTTATTTTGCACCTCAAAAATTAAATATGGCTCTCAGCTGATCAGAATACTGAGAGACAAATTAGACATAATTTTTGTAATAAATTGGACTTCTGCTTCGGGAGTTTTTGAACAAATTGCCTGCCATAATTTCATGGCCAGCTGCTCTAAGTATCTGAGAAGGAAGGTGAAATTTCCATTTAACTGATCAGATCACTAGTTCAAACTATTCTTTCATCACTTTTCATGGTAGCCTTGTAATATCTCAGGTTGCACATACTGCAAGTAGGCTTTCAAGCAAAAATATATTTGTGTGGAAGCCTTCTTGTTGGACTTGAAATACAGAGGTCTGCTGTGGTTCAGTGTAATGGAAATGCCAAGTCACAGCTTGAAGCAGTGATTGAGCACCTGGTGGGAAGGCAGGGCCAACCCGGGGAGCTCAGTGCATGCTGTGCTCCTGAGTGACCAGAAGGGGTGAAGGCAGGATGCACCCCTTCCCAGCCCTCATTTAAGGGTTGGCAGGGGAGGTGAAGGCTTCTTGCTGGAGATTCCTGCCTACATGAGGCCTTCTGAAAGTAAGCAGATTTTTTTTTTTTTTCCCCTCTGTTTCTGTGTCCACAGCTGTTGTGTTTGAGCAAACCCTCACTTTGTATTGTCTAGGACCTTGCTACTCTGCTGTCATTGCTGCACTTTCCTTTGCATTACAGCGTTACATTTATAGATTTGTTTTTTGATTCTTAAAAGTTCTCATCTGGTTTACCTGAATTCTTTTTCTTCTTAAATGAATGTTGTCTCTTTAAAAATCAATTTCTGGCCTATATATCAGAACTGGGAATACCATTTGGGCATATGTAACGTATCAGTAGCAAATCTTACTATATAATGGAGATGCTGATGCTCAGACTGATATGCAGTGGTACTTCTTTATGTAATTTGCTGGTGTAGTGGCTGATACAGAAGTGATGGCATACAATGCACTGAACTCCTTGTGAACAGTTATGCTGTAACCATTGTAACATGGTGTCAAAAGCACTCATTGCTGCTGTTTGTTTCGTTTACATCACAGTTACAAGAGTCACAATGTAATTAAGAATATTTGGCATTGGTAGTTTGTTATGGTCACTTTTAGCCCCCTAAGCATATAAGAATAATAGTCTAGTTGCGGATAAAATACCTGGAGTCATCTTGTCATCTTACTTCCCTACTATACGGTAAATCTTTGTGTTATTCTGAATAACCTTGAAACAAAAATATGGCAATTTAATAGGAGAATACTTAATGTTCTTATTAGGATCTTGTGTCCTTTCCTTTCTGGGTGATGTCAAAAACTTAAAACATCCTGGATTTTTTTTTTGTTTTTTTTTTTAAACTAATTTAACATAAATTGCTTTATTTTGAAAGAGAGGAGCATCAACCAATTTTCTCAAATTTGCCTCAAGTCTTTTTCCAATTTGAAAAGTGAATGGGTGCAAGGGCTCAATCTGTGTGCTGAACTGAAAGTCATTTGTATCTCAAAGCTGTGCAACAGAAGTAACAGAGCTTCCATCAGTAACCTGGAGTAATGGATCTACTGAAAATCATCTGAGCTGGACAAGCAGGAGGAATGGCCTTGTTTTCCTAAGTTGCTCACTGGGAGAGGCTTAGGCTGTGATTGATGAGATGCCTGAGAAACGCTTACAGTGTCAATCAAGTGGCATTTTGTTACTGCTGCAAGCGATGGCTAAGGCAGCTCAGGGCTGTACCCATGGAGGCTAGTTCTTGGAAGCATGCTTTCTTCCTGCATAATTCAGCTGTGGTTTTATTTCAGTACTTTGAAAAAATAAGCTTTCTGCTTCATCCAGTCAGTGCTCACATTAGTAGGAACAGCATAAAACAGCAGGAGTGAAAGGAGAGACCAGACATCTGGCATTCCCTGGAAAAAGGAAATGTTAAGCTGCCCTCTTAATTTCACTTAGCTGTGAGTCCCTTAAAAAAGAGTCCAGAATGTGACAGAGTGAAGTAAAGTAACAGCCTAGACCTGATCAGCTCATCTGCAGAGGGAATTTAATTACACTCTTGTTTTGCTTATGTAATTTCTTTCTTCCTCTCCTCCTGTCAGGTTCTGTTCTCATCAAGGGATGTCTGACAAGGCGAAGATGTGAATAGGATGCAGCTGAAAGCTTTTGAACCCTTGGGATTTAGGTAGGGAATGCAGAATCTGATCCAAAGCCTCCTTGTCTTCTTGCTACCAGGTTTCTCTCAACCTCAATAGAAGGGAGGGCAGAGAGACCTGCAGGCACAGAAGGCTCAGCCAGGACTGGGGCAGTGGGGTAGGCCTGGCCCTGGTGCCCTGCAGGAAGGACATCTCCTGTCTCTGGGGCTCTAATAGAAAATTAAGCTTGGGGTGCAGGTTATTTTTGCCTATATTTACCTATTCCCTGCATAAGAAAAGAGAAATCCTGTTCTTGTGATCACTGTGATTCAAAAAAGTGGCCAAGTTCACTACAGAGCTATCTATTTTGGCCTCAGCTGAGAGCCGCTCACACTCTGGGGAAAAACAGATCATCGGAAGCTGCCCTAATCTTGGGTTGCAGGTTACCAGCGGATTGAGTAAGCTAAATTTACAGTGTAATGTAATAACTGTTTTAATTAGCTTTCTTTTTATGCTTAAATAGTGTTTCACCATTCCTAAAATAATGAAGATTTCTGTATTCGTGCAATGCTGAAGGCAATGCGGAGGATGTGTTCTTTGGAAATAAGTTCTACCACTTATTTATCCTGAAACTCTCTGACATTTTCCTTCCCTTTCCAAAAAAGCCCATTCTCTAGGTGGGCTGTATCCAAGCATAACCTTTGTTCCTCACCTGCCAAACCCAAATCACTGCCAGGTAGCTGTGATTTCCCTACTGCAGGTACTCTGCTCACCAGCAAAACTTGATACAGAGCCTCTGACTATTCAATAACTGTTTTTACTCCTCACATCATCCACACCAATATCCTGTCTCTTCAACCAAATCTGTCTTTATTTTCCTGTCTTTCTGACTTTTCATTGATGCTGCTTTTTGTCAAGAGAATGCTTGTTTCCTTGGTATATTGCTTCCTCATCATTTCTTCTGTGTTTCTTTTTGTACTGCTTGTAGCCCAAACTTCTTGTTTGACTTTTCATCCCTTTTCTGATTTGTCTCTTTTCCTCTAGCCAGTCTCAGTTACCTCTACCTCTTGCTCTTTCCTCCTGCCCCTGATTATTTGATGCTTATCTTCACTAATTCCAAGCTTTGTTATCTTTCATGCTTCCTAGGACTATCTGGAATAAAGAGACAAAAAAAGGCATGAAAGAAAAGCTCTTTCCTTGAAATGTCTTAGCTAAACCATATTGAAGGAAATATATATTCAGTGGTTGGGAACTTTACCTATGAAGTTAAGTGAAAAACAGGCAGGTTATCAGGAAAACTAAAGCTTTTTATTGTGTTTTATTTCCTTGCTCTACAGCACAGGGACACTTCTGCTCTTAAGGAAGAAAAGCTTGTAAAAATTTACAGTTAACCTACTGTTGCCAAGGTTGTTCTTCCTCAGGGGCCCTTCTCAGAAATGGTAGAAATGTTGTGGCTGAAATGCTCACAGAAAATTCAGCCCTTTGGCAAATGCCCCAGATAGTTAGGAAGTGACAAATTACCAACTGAGGCTGGGGTTCTACAGGCCCAGCAATAATCGCTGCTTCTGGCTTTGCCTGAAGGACTTTACACAGAGTTAGAATTTGCTTGTGCTCCCATCCGTGCTGTGGTTTAGCTGAGCTGCTTTGCTTTATTTGTGCTTCAGGTCTGCCAGCTAGATATGTTTTTGTATACCATCCAGGCGCTATTATTCTTCTGCAGTGTATTTAAATTTGGTAACACCAGGAATCATAAAGGAAATCTGTTGATAGATTTGTTAATCGTTGGTACATAATGGTATCTTCAGCAGAACAGCACCCGGCCAAGCTGTTATGTGCTGCCAGTTGGCACTATGGAGATACCTTAAAGTAAGGACAGACAAAAACTGTCTGCAGTGTCTGCTATATCACATACATTTTCACTGTGCAATGTACATAACAACAATATCCAGCAAGAAGAGGCTCTCCGCTGCATTTGAAGGGCAAACAAAGGGGAAGGAGCCTTGATTAGTGAGCCTTGTTTGTATTACATAGGGATCAAAGGAGATAAAACACAGTCTATTGCACTGTTTGTAAAATAAAGATTCCAATTACAGAAGGTGGTGGTGCATCTGTGCCTTCCTGACAGCTGTGAGGAGAATGAAGACAGCAGTGCTCATTGCATTAGGTTATTAATAATTAATTTTTCCTTAGAAATCAGTAACTTAAGGTGCTACACATGCTTGTACAGAAGACTGGTTTGGGATGAGGCAGAATTTTTTGGCTGTGCTCCTTTTGTGCTCCTTTGTTTTAACTTTCAGACAAACTTGAGTATTCAGGAGCTCAGGGTACATGCAGGGAGTTCTTGCATGATTCTGGGAAATGAGCTGCATCTTGGGGGTAGAGTGTTTCCTTCACACAAACGAGTTGGTGGGGCAGTGAGCCCTCCTGTGCTGGGTGCACCCCACCTGCAGCTGGAGCTGCCCTTGCTGGTGTGGAGCTGGCTGCCTTCTGATGGCTGCCCTTATGCTGGTGGCTTCTGCAAAAGACAACGTGCCCTAGCAATGAATTACATGCATGGCTGAGAGTGTAACGGAGATTTGGATGGATGCTGTGTACTGTATGAAGAACAGCTTTTTAATTTTACTACATGGTGCTAGGCCAGCCCAGCAGAACTTGCTTGTCTTTGAGAAATGCTTTTATTAGTTGGCTGTGATATGTTGGCAAATTAGGCTGCACCAAATGTGCTTTCAGCCTCCTGCTGTGAGGATGCTTCACAGATTCTTATGCATACCTTAGAGGTGTTTGCACATTATACGGTATTTGCAGTCTATTTGTCCTAGCTTTGATCATGTCCTTGCTGACTGCGTTCTAGTTGCACGCCCTTCCCTCTGTCTGCATCCATCCTTTTTATAGTATTTTATAACAACTCTGGGATGAATTGTCTTGCAGTTCTCTAATTAGTATTCCTTTCTTACAGTCCTAAGGCAAATCTTAGGTCTGCTGTAGCAGCTGATGGAGCGGCTCACCATACTGTTGGTGTGTGTGTGTGCACAAGCAGTGTGTGGTGCGCAGTGTGCAGTGCTTGTTGAGTCTGGCACTTTATAAAGGGGTAGAAGTAGTACATTAATACAATAAAGGGGATAACCAGATGATTTGTTTTGGTGGCTTAGGTTTCAATCATACAAATGGAATTTGCTTATTCCCTGCAGCGAGATTGAGAATTCGACTTGATGATAAACTGTGAACACAGGTAGATTTTTTTTTTTTTTTTTTTTTTTTTTTTTTTAATTTTGGGGTGGAAAAAGAGCCCAAATGCTAGGCTAGGCCTCTTGCCCCTAACAGGTGAGCAGTTTGCTCCCGACAGCTGGTGCTTGGGACAGGTGTGACTGCCTGCAGCTCATCACAGCCCCCTGTGAGCTGCCAGAAGAGCTGGGGCCTGGATCTGGTGGTGCTAGCACTGAAGGCCTGTGAGTGCCTGCCAGAGATTTACAATGAGTGTAGCAAATAGCTTTCCTCAAGCTGTGCTAGGAGACTGTATGTGTTTAGACACATGCTGGATAACAGCGCACCATTCCATGTGTGCTTCCAAGATCTGTAAAATATCCCTCAGCTTTCATTTCTTTTTCCAGAGAAGTTACCAGATGCTCTGTTATTGTTTTGCAAAACAAGCTGCATATTACCCATATGTTTTCCCTCTTGTTTTCCAGGAGGCAAACTAACCATTGGTACCCATTTAAAATATTCATTAAATATTTTAGATAGGTTGGAAGTGCAGAGCACAGGCTTCTTGTGGCACAGAGCACGTGCAGGCAGGCTGCTGACACAGGCTGGGACAGAGAAGCAGCTCCTGGCTGACACAGGCCAACCATCTTCATACAGCTGTGGGAAAGGATATCTGGGGATGTTAGCCAGACCTCCTGGGGAGGGGTGGTGAACTGGTTTTGAACCTTTAATCGCTTTTTTTGAGGAAAAGGAGAGAGCCTCCCCAAGACTTAGGGAAGAAACCTCTCCGTGATGGAAATTAGTTAAAGGGAGACAGAGGCTGCTTTCTGGGACTGTGGGAGCAGACAGCAGCTGAAGTGCATGAGACTTAATTACAGGTCTGTGGTTTGTGTTCTGCCCCTTGACAGAACCTCCTTAATAAGCCTGTAACTGCACATGCATCCTGTAAAAATACAACTCCTGGAAAAAATGCTCTCTTGTCACTAATGTGGCTATTCAGTGTAGCCCCTAAACTCACCTGAAATAGAACACGAGACTGGAAGACAGTTGGAAATTCAGTGCATATTGCAAAAGAAATCCTGCTGAGAGGCAGGGGATGGATCCCTGCGAGCAGCGCCTTACTTGGAGCGCTCCCTGTGGTGCTTGTGCAGCGAGGTGTTATGAGCTGGCAGATCTCAATGGAACTTGGAGGTATCTGTTTTGCTTTGAAGAAGCACTTTCTTCCTGAAAATTCGGTGAAGTTTCTGGTAGATAGAATAAGAAACATCCAAATAATGCATCATCCAACATATTTTCCCTTTCATATTCCTTACTAATATCTACGCAATTTCAGCTTGCTTTTGTAAATGATTTTTGTTAAACTACTTTGGGCAAAGGGTGAAACTGAATGTCCCATATTGACATAACCTCAGCAATTTGTCTGTCAGGCGGTTGGCACTTCAGTGGGTGGCAAATGCTGGAGATCATTAATGACTCGAGTTCTGATGCGATTCTCATCAGATTGGTAATATCAATGGCTTTAGAGCTAAATTTGGCTTCTTTGAGATCGTTGTGTTTTAAATACATATTTAGATGTATCCTTATTACCATGTTCTGCCTTGTAAATGGAAATTCAGTCTGTATAAAGTCACCTGTGCCCTGCTTTCACCTGCCCTCTACTCTGCTGGAAGGTGTGCAGCAATGCCTTGTGCTATGTCTGTGTGGCAACCAATGGCTTCTTTCGACAACTAGTGCTGCAGTTAGCTGTGTGCATCTGTGACCTCCCTCTATTATCTGCCATGATAATACTCTCATTCCAGTTTGGATCCATGATACAAATGAGATAGGAATGTGAAAATGAGGATTTGTGCTCTGGCACTGAGTTACTGCAGGAGCTGGGAGCAGAGTGCAGCTTTGAGGACTCAGTCTCTGCTCTGCGGCTGTTGATGCCCTGCCTGCTCTGAGGGGTAATAAAGCACATGTTAGAGAGGATGGAAATTCTGCTGGTGAGTGCTCACACTGAAGGGCTTTGCGCTGGCTTCAGTGCTGTGGGGGAGTTCTTGCAATTTAGGGCCACGATTTATGATGGAGATGTTTTACGGTGGTACTGACTCAGCCAGCAGCTGCCCTGCGTGGTTCCCCGGTCTGGTTACTTGTGCTGCTGGCGTGCACTGCTCCTGTGAGAGGCTGTAAGTTAACCATGGCCAGTCAGGACCAAAAAAAAAAAATAAGACTGTTTGCCATTTAGTGTCTTTTTTTATATATTGAGGACTCTCAGACCTGAGTGGAGTGTCCTTCAGCAGACCTAGGTCAGCCAAATGCCTGAGCTTCTGCCTGGGCTCCTTCTATAGGCTGCATGACTGTGAACATTAAATATAAAAATAGAGGTCTGTAGTGCCTATACTGTGCAGGTCTGCAGGGGAGGTTGCACAAATGCCAGGGCAGTACGCGTGCAGTAAATCTCTACTCTGCATTGCATATAAAATAAGCTACTTAATTACAAGCTGCTAAGAGTTTACAAGCAAGTGAATCTGATTCATGCACGGCATAACTTGGATAAAAATAATGTCTGTACTTCAACAGATGAGAGTATAAATGAAAACATTCAAAATAAAATACTTTATTTCATCCTTAATTTGTGGTGGTTTAAGGCAATAACTGTCATAGACAAATTAATATGCTTTATTAGGAAATCAACACGTTGGAAATTTAGACTAATCTCTTTTGCAGGGGAATCGTGCCAGCGTGTAATGACAGTACATGATGTATACTATTGACATTTTGCTGTTTAACACCTTGAACAAACAATAGCTTTTGAACTAGTGAGTGCATAAGTCTTTCAGAACTTCTGAAGTCTTTGCAGCTGAGGGGAAATGATTGGAAATACCATCATTAATGGTTAACATTCCACTTCACCAAAATACTATGGTGATGCTGATCATTGAATGTATAAAAATAATTATTTACATACCTACTCATCAATTTGGTCAATGGACACCTACGAGTACAAGTTAGGAGATACCAATTCTTAATTATCCACAGCTTGACTATGGACATAAGGAGCTCAATTTCACAAAAAAAAAAAAAAAAAAAAAACCCAAAAAATCACAACTAGAGTCAGATTGTCAGTTAATGCTATGGTCTTGGTCTTGTATTCTGTTCATGCTTTTCTGCATGTAGCTGTGCTCCATACTTTAGAGTCTTACCTTGGATTTGGAAAGTATTCAAAAAGGCTGCTGCTGCTTGTTATTTTGCATTTAGAAAGAAGTAACTTTCTTAACTAAAAGTGGAGAAAATTGATTAGAAGAACGAGGCTGTGGTTAAAAGAAATAGTCAAAAGTTCTCTGTTAATCAATGAAGCATCCCACGTAGCAGTAATGTATTCTGATATTTTTTCTGTATTTAAAGGGACTGGCACCAAGCCAAGGGTATTGAGGCTATGGGGTGCAGTCTGTTTTGCAAACAGTGAACAGGATTTTAGCTGCATGATACCAATTGGCTTCAAGCTTCTACAAAAAAAAAAAAAATCTGGAGCTGCAGCTATGAGTGAACTAGTAATACTTCTCTCCTCATGTAATATAGAAAAAGCTAGGTAGAAATATGAATTATTGGCTTGATCGGGTCATGAGTGTTCTGCAGGAGGGATGGGTGGGTGATGAAAAGCTGAGCAGTCAGCCACCTCTCCCCAAGGGCTTCGTTTGCCACCTCTTCTAGGGGGAGATTGCAGCTCAGAGCAGAGGAACTTCTAGTGCTTGGGGTTCTGTAAACCTGGGTCTGGTCAACTTTGTCTGATGGAGTCTGGAGTGTGTTCCGCAGCAGATCTTAAAAAGTAATCCAAGAATCAAATCTTAGGATTATAGGGCGTCTTTTGCATTTTTTGTGTATGCATAAATAAATGTGAGTAAAAAGTCTACCTGTCTACTGTTTGGATAGTAATGTCCGATTTCTCACCTCCTGTGTGCTGCCATCACTCTGCATTTGACAAGTAGTCATGTGTGCTCACTATCTGAATGCCTAAGTTATATCATACAATAGCACACCTTCTCTCTTCTTATTGGGCAATATGACTTTATATATATATATTTTATATATTTATTTATTTATTTATTTTTTGAGATGAGACAAGTTGATCTTGGCTGGTGTTTCAGAGCTGCCCTGATGCTTACACTGATGGTCCTGCAGTGCTGCTGGTGCTCCTCATTCCAGCTCGGGAGGTGCTGAGTTGTTGCCTCCCTGAGCAGGCTGTGCACACTGCTGCTGTAATGCAAACCCAGACCCACATTTCCCTGGTGAGGATTTGCTTTGTGTGCTATACACACAAATGGCTGCAGCACTGCAGAGTGGAAGTACCTCCGATTTCTGGTACAAAGCTGCCCTAAGGAAGAACATAGAAACTGACCTCACAAATGTGCTCCTTTCCCTCTGAGTTTCAGTGGAAGGAAAGAAATGTAGCAGTCTCCTCTCTTCTTTTTGTGTGACCAGCTCTGGATGCAGAATTCTGCAGCACGCCTTAATCTAGAGAGAGTGTAAGACAGCCATCTGGTCTCTGCCCATCAGCATTCACAATCCTCCCAGCAATCTGCGTTCTTATTTTGCTGTGGAATTAGTGCTGCTTCCAAGACACGGGGGAGTCAAGAGAGACTTGTGAAGAGACAGTTTTATTCCTTGTGATGCCATTTATTAGGGAGATAATTAAAAATTCACCATAAATGTGCTTTTAATTAATACATCAAGATGAGAATGTAAAGCCCTTAAGGTGAAATAGGAAACTTCACCTTTAAATGCAAAATGTAACTTAGTTGCTTTAAAGTGGACCTTTGAGAATGGTGATTTTACTTATCTCAGCTTTTTAGGAAGTTGAAATCTTTGTAATAGGCAGATAAGAATTTCAGTTGCTTTTTTGTAGGTAAGGAAATAACTGCACGTATTGAAGCAGAATACTGGTATTTTCATAGCTGGCCAATTATCTGCTTTACATTTCTGGTAGATAAATTATCTGAATAATGGTACAAGAAATTCAGTCAGTGTAATATGAAACAGTGGAAACAACTGTTAAGGAGAAGAATATTTTTCAGAATTTGTTTTCTGGAGGCTGAAGAAAAATGAAAATACTTAAATAAATGCCTTACATATAACAGGGCACATAATTTGGAAAATACAATAGAGTTATAAATTAATTCTGTGGCTTATTTCTCTCGAGATCTTACTTAGTACCTCAGCATTTAATGTGTGCCTCTTGTATTGTTTGATCTGCTCTTTGGGTTTGCTTGAAGATGTATTGACGTGAAGCCTCCCTTATAAATATTCACAGGAAACTGCTTGGGAAAACATGAACAAAACACGATTCCTTTGCTTCCCCTTGGAACAGAGAGCAAAGCTTTCTGCCCATTGTTGTGGATGCCAGGGAGGAAGCTCAGAGAATGAGTTTCCTCTTATACCTCCAGGGGAGTGACTGGGCTTGGGTCTGACCCTGCTGTCACCAGAGGACTCTCAAGCAAGTCCTTCCTAAAAAAAAAAAAACCAACAAACAAACAAGCAAAAGTGACGGCAAATTCATGCTCTTATTGGACTGCAGTCAGTTTCGTATTCCCCATAAAACCTGCAGTAAAACCATACTGTATTTTTTTTTTTTAACTTAGATAAAAAGTAATTTGAATGTGAATGGAAAATGGCTTCTTGCTCTTTTGTTCTGGTTGCAACTGGTAGTATGTAGGAGAAATAAGATATTCTAAGAATGCAAGGTAATGTAAGATATTAAGCAAAGTTAGTTTGTCCAAGTGGACATCTGAGCTCTGTGTGTCCTGAGGAAACCACAATGCCACACAGACTGCTGTGATGGAGCTGGCAAAGGAATTCAAGTTGTCTAAAGAGCTGTTGGCTTTCTCTCCTCATCACTGGGGGGAAGAAGCAGCTACAGATAAAGTCCTAGTTGTTAATGAAAGGTCTGTGGTATAAAAGTTTTATGAGACAACTTCTTGGAAACATCTAAAAAGACAAACATCTTATTGCATGAGGAGAAATGTTACAAGAATGTAGAAAGAAGTCATACCATGTGCTAGAGAGAACACTGCAGTACTCACTGTGTAAGGCTGGGGCTGAGCCCTGTCCTTGCCGTGCAGGGCCATGCAGGCTGCGTGGGGCCGTGCTCAGCAACGTGTCTGCCTCTGCTTTCCCTGCTTGTGGTGATCTGGAATGTGGTCTTGGAACGGTGAGTCTGGCCCATACCGTCTCTGCAGCCCAGACTGTAAAAGAATTAACTGGGAGTTTGGTTTGCTTGTTTTCCTGAAGTTGTGAAGAGCAGAATATGCAGACTTCTGCAGCCCGTGTTTTTCAAGTCAGGAAAGAGCTGAGCTGTGTGCTGCTAGCAGGAAGGAGTGCGTGCTGATCAAATGGCCTTCTTCAAACTAATTGACAGTTCTTAAGGCAAACAAATAAAAAAATCGGGATCAAATGTTACCTGGCATATTTATTGTACACAAAGGGAAACAACTGCATTGAATATATCGTTTTTTCTGGGTTTAATCAGCAATATTTGCCAACTGCGTAACCACATTTGAAACAAACTGGGAGTTACGATTGCGGGAGCAAATAGAGAAGGGAGCAAACAAGTGGAGGTCCTTTCTGACTTTTGTATGTGGCTTTGCTATGTACTTCAGTGCCATTTTTGTTGTTTTAAACCAAAGAACATTAATGTATAGTGCAGATGTAGACCCACACAGGTTTTATCACTGACTATACTTGTTTGTTTGCAGTACGATTCATAAAACAATATAACTTATTTAAGTTAACTTACAGTTTTTTTTATTTAGGTTGATATACAGTTTTGTTTTTTTTTACCATTTAAATGTTAGTTAAAAGAATGTACTTATTTTCTTTATAGAATTACTGATAGAGGGCTATGTAAAGTTGTTTGGTTCACAGTCACCTCCTCCTCACCCGTGTTTCAGCACATTTGTCTTCATTCCTGCTAAAAATTCTTTCTTGGTTTGAATGATGTCAGGTCTTAAAGACTGAACTTGAGTTTAATATTTCAGCATCAGTATTGAAAAATTAAACTGAAGAGTGTTGTAAAGCTGTTGTGCATGCAGACTTGCCGTAGGGGGAAGTGTTATTCAGCTGAAGCATTGAAAATTTTCTCTTTTCCTGCAGGCTGACATGGGCTTGGCCATGAGTTTAACACAGGGTTCTTGGTTAGAGCAGCATGTTTTTTTTGTGTGTTTTTAATAGAACTTGGCTCCAAGCATAAAGTGATGCATACTTCCCTCTTTAGATTAACATTTGGCAACATTTGGGATGGGTCAGCTTGTGATCTCACTCTGTTACCTATGGCCTTTGAGGTGTGTTTTGTTTAAGCATGTGTCTGAATGTTTAGCTTTCACAAGTCACATTTTCCATTCTCTATTTTACATAGTTCTGGTAATTATAATAATAAAAGTGTATATATCAGAAAATTTTATTTCTACCTCAATTCTGATGTGAAGTTTGCTCTCAAGTGACACTGGTAATTTATCTGCAAATCACTGTTGGTGTTGGTAACAGAAAGGGAGGTGCTCTATGTACTTTTTATGACTGCCTGCATACCAGGGAGCAGTGTTATACATAATTCAAGCTAATGCTGTTCAGAATATACTCAGATTCCATTGCAGTGTTATCCTTGGGGCCTCAAATAATTGTCCCAGCTTGCTTTAAAGTGCCAAAATAATAATTCACTCTTCCATAGGTTTGAAAGTGTTTTGTAAACAAAACCAGTGAGTGTATTCCTGTGTTACTGGTGGTGAAATGGAAATAAATACACATTAGACTTACCTGTGCTTAGTGCCATTACATCCTGTCATCTCGGGCCATACTAGAGAGATTTTAACTTTTTAGTATTAAAATTAAGGAATCTCTAGAGACACTAGAAAAACCATCCTTTGTTGTAGATGAAATCAAGGAAGGGCTGATGCTCCAGTGTCTGCAGTGAATGCTAGATAATGAAACAAGCTCCATGGGGTTCTTAAAAATGCTTTTGACTCAGATTTTCGAAGCTGAGACCTTACAGCTTATCCTTATTAGATACAGAGGTACAGCTGATGTATTACTTTATGGATCAGAGAAGAATGCTGATGAGTTGAATCTGGTGTTGTAGCTGTCATTGAGGTAGAAAGCATTATCTTTTCTAGAAAATCCACTTTGAAGAGTCTTGCTTGCCTCTGCTTTTGTGAATGTCACGCATATGATAAACATATACATTTGGACACTGAGTATGGAATGGGCTTTGCTCTTGAGCTGTGGCTCTACTGCTGTTGTTATGCAGGGACGGAGCTGCACAAAGAGCTGCACAGGCCCTCTTTGTGAACTTGCTGTCAGTGTGAAGCTGCTCTCGTTGTCTCTCATGCAGCGTTTGCAGAGGTTTGTGTGGCTGTGTGAGGAAGAGCAGTCAGACAGGAGTGTGTGGTGCAGTGCAGCTCTGGGTCCCTTTGGTGCAACCCCTGCGTTCTGTGCTGAGGGGCTGCTGCCTCGAGCTGTTCATTCCAGCACTGCCACTCTTGGCAATGACCTGCTGCCAATCCTATCAAAGATGTTTTCTCCTACTTCCAACCCACTGAGAACAAACTCCAGCTGAATAGGGTCAGAGTACACACTTGTTTCTTATGCAGTGTAATTTCCTCCTGTACCTAAGAATAGATATGCTGAGTGCAGAATGCAACACTTGTATTACATATTGTTCCTGACTCATCTCTGGGGCAATTTGTTCAAAGCAAAGTGGGCTGATTACAGTATGGGTCTGTGCGTCAAAATCTCATTGTAGTGTAATCACGGGATGCACTCTGGGATTTAAAAAATGAGACGTGGCACAATCTGATAAGTACAGAAGAATGACTTGTGTTTTGTGCTGTTATAAGCTGCATAGATGAGATGAGCTCTACAGGAGGAGAAGCTTTGCAGTGCAGAGCGTAATGTTGGTGACATCTGCAGACTGCTCAGGACCCCTTCCCAGGTGCCACTGGGTAATAGGTTTGGCAGAGGAGGAAGTATTACCCCCAGTGTTTTTTCTTAAGGAGAGGTGATTTGTTGTGGTTGCCAGAGTTTGGGGATGTGGTCATTGCAACCATCGATGAAAATCTGGCTTTTGGGCAAGTAGATGGCTGAGATGTTCCAAGGGCTCAGTTGAGGTTGGTGGTGGGGCAGCTCCTCAAGTCTGAAAGGCAGATCCAGGGTCAGAATTGCAGCCTCCCTCTACTGTCCTCCCTGCCTTGAAGGCCAGGGTGTAAGGAGTTCTCTCTCTGACAGCTAATTAAACGTATTTCAATATGTATGTTGTATTCTGTGGGAAAAAATAATCATCTTATCTAATGCCTGGGAAGAGCTGTTGCTGTTTTAAAAAACAAAACAAAACTAAATAATTAACCTTTAGTCCTTAGAAGTTTTAAAATTGCTTTAGTGTCTCAAATTTCAACAGAGGGCAGTGTGACATTGCTATATGCATCTCTGGAGCATTTTCTGTTGTGATGATTTATGTGAAGACTCTTCCACTCAGTGTCCTCATTAAGCTTATTACAGGAGTAATAGCATTGCTGAAAGCACAGGGAAGATGTAAAACAGAAGAGATTTTTACAATGGCTAGATGTGATAAAGGCAGGATAAACTGGAGAACATTTTAAGGTAATGGATGGAGTCAATTACAACAGCATCCCAGGATGCAGGATAGCA